>NC_069658.1:54545000-55170000 GCF_027244095.1 Hemicordylus capensis | reverse complement strand
TCACCACATCTTGTGGCAGATAATTCCATAAGCTGATTATGCGTTGTATGAAAAAGTACCTCCGTTGGTTGTTCCTAAATTTCCTAGAAATCAATTTCATGGGATGACCCCTAGTTCTAGTGTTATGTGAGAGGGAGAAGAATTTCTGTCTATCCACTTTCTCCACACCATGTTTAATTTTATAGACCTCTATCATGTCTCCCCACAGTCGTCTTTTTTGTAAACTAAATAGCCCCAGGTGTTGTAGCCTTGCCTCATAAGAAAGGTGCTCTAGGCCCCTGATCATCTTGGTTGCCCTCTTCTGCACCTTTTTCAGTTCTACAATGTCCTTTTTTTGATGTGGTGACCAGAATTGTACTCAGTACTCCAGGTGTGGCTGCACCATCGTTTTGTATAAGGGCATTATAATATTTTATTGATTGATTGATTTGATTTGATTTGATTTGATTTATATACTGCCCTTCCAAAATGCTCAGTTTACAATTAAAACAAGCCACAAAAACAATGAAAAGCTAAAACAAATTAAAAACAATATAACAATAGTTAACAATTTAAAAACATTTTAAAACAACAATTAAACAGTTATAGTAATTAAAAGCCCCAAAATCGGGTTAGAATTTAACAACCCTGGAAAGCCAGGCCAAACAAATACATTGTAAGGGCTCTCCTGAAGGCTAATAAAGAATTCAAATTATGGATTTCCGCAGGGAGCGCATTCCACACCCCCGGAGCAGCCATAGAGAAGGCCCGCCTCCGAGTCGCCACCAGACGAGCTGGTGGCAACTGGAGACGAACCTCCTCAGATGACCTTAATGTGCGGTGGGGATCACACAGAAGAAGGCGCTCTCTAAGGTAACTCGGGCCTAAGCAGTTCAGGGCTTTAAAGGTAATCATCAGCACTTTGTATTTTGCCCGGAAACATATAAGCAGCCAGTGCAATTGTTTCAAAATAGGCGTAATATGGTCTCTCCGGGTTGCCCCAGCGACCAATCTAGCTACTGCATTCTGAAGTTTCCGAACTACGTACAAAGGCAGCCCCACGTAGAGCGCATTGCAATAGTCAAGCCGGGAGGTTACCAGCTGGTGCACCACTGTTTTGAGCTCATCCTCCTCAAGGAATGGATGCAGCTGTCGAATCAGCCGAAGCTGATAGAAAGCACTCCTGGCCATGGCCTCCACCTGAGAACCCAGGGTGAGACCTGGGTCCAGGAGTACTCCCAAGCTGTGCACCTGCTCCTTCTGGGGGAGTGTAACCCCATCCAGAACAGGGAGATCTAACTCACTCCTCAGATTCTGAGCCCCCACAATGAGCACCTCCGTCTTGCTTGGATTCAGCTTCAATTTGTTCTCCCTCATCCAGACCATTACTGCCTGTAGGCAGGCATTTAAAGAGTGAGTGCCATTTCCTGAAGATGAAAAGGAGAAGTAGATTTGGGTGTCATCATCATACTGGTAACACCCAGCACCAAATCTCCTGATGACCTCACCCAGCGGTTTCATGTAGATATTGAAAAGCATTGGTGACAGAATGGAGCCCTGAGGGACTCCATATAACAGCTCCTGCTTTGAGGAGCAACTGTCATCAAGCTCCACCATCTGGAATCTACCCGAGAGATAGGAATGGAACCACTGCAAAGCAGTGCCTCCTATTCCCAACCCCTCCAGGTGACCCAGAAGGATACCATGGTTGATGGTATCGAACGCCGCCGAGAGATCCAAGAGGACCAACAGAGTCACACTCCCTCTGTCGATTCCCCGGTAAAGGTCATCCATCAGGCCAACCAAGGCTGTCTCAACCCCATAGCCCATTTTAAAGCCAGTTTGAAATGGGTCTAGATCAGTGATTCTCAAACTGGAGTCCTCAGGTGTTATTGGACTTCAACTCCCATAATCCCCAACCAAAGGCCACTGAGGATGGGGATTATGGGAGTTGAAGTCCAATAACACCTGAGGACCCAAGTTTGAGAATCCCTGGTCTAAATAATCAGATATTAGCAGTTTTATTTTCAATCCCCTTCCTAATTATCCCTAGCATGGAATTGGCCTTTTTCACAGCTCAGATCCCATCAACCTATACTTGAAGTTGGGGTTTTTCATCCCGATGTGCATCATTTTACACTTGCCAACATTGAACCGCATTTGCCATTTTGTCACCCACTCACCCAATTTGGAGAGATCCTTTATGAGCTCCTCACAATCTGTTTTGGACTTCACTACCCAAAAGAGTTAGGTATCATCTTCAAATGTGGCCACCTCACTGCTTACGCCTACTTCTAGATCATTTTTGAATAAATTTAAAAGCACTGGTCCCAGTACAGATCCCTGGGGGATCCCACTTCTTACTTCCCTCCATTGTGAGAACTCTCCATTTATACCTACCCTCTGTTTCCTGTCCTTCAACAATCCGGAAGTGTGACTCTGTTGGTCCTTTTGGATCTCTCAGTGGCTTTCGATACTATCAACCTTCTGGAACTTCTGAGAGTGTTAGAGGTGGAAGGCACTGTTTTACGGTGGTTCCACTCTTACCTCTCAGACAGATTTCATGTGGTTGGAGACTGTTGCTCTTCAAAATCTTAGCTTATTTATCGTCTCCCTAAGGGCTCCATACTGTCTCCAATGCTCTTTAACATCTACATGAAACCGCTGGGAGAGATCATCAGGGGATTTGGTGTGGGTTGTTATCTGATGGCACCCAGTATGCTGAAGTCACCCAGATCTACTTCTCCATATCAACATCATCTGGAGATGGCATAACCTCCCTAAATGCTTGTCTGGGAGCAATAATGTGCTGGATGAGGGAGAATAAACTGAGACTGAATCCAAATAAGATGGAGGTATTTATTGCGCAGGGTCAGAACTCTCAAAATGATTTTGAACTACCTGTTCTAGATGGGGGTCACACTTCCCCAAAAGGAACAAGTGCTTACCCTGGGAGTACTTCTGGATTCACACCTCTACCTGGTATTTCAGTTTGAGGCAGTGGCCAGAGGGGCTTTCTATCAGCTTCAGCTGATACTCCAGCTGCGTCTGTTTCTTGAGATGAATGACCTCAAAACAGTGGGGTAAACCAATTCAGCCATTTCATGCACATCCCTACAGGTCAAATACTTCAGCTCCTCACAATGCTTCATGCCAGCCTCTCCTCCACCTCATCCTAAAGCTACATACAGAGACCAATCAGACAAGAAATCGCTTTTCTCTACCTTTCCTCTCAGCTATGAGAGAGCAGGCAGCCCCCCTTTAAATGACTCTTAAAATAACTTTCACCCCTTTTTCTTGGAGGCCTGGGAATGTTGCAGGTGCTCCTGGGATTTATAGTCTTTTTTGAGGTTACAGCAATGATGGCAGCCTCAGGAAAAACTATATTTCCAAGAAGCACTTGTGCATTCCCCAAGAATTCAGGGCAAAGGACATTTTAAAAGTCAAGCCTGTCTGGTCTCTGTAAATATTTCTTGGGTTGGGCTGGCTGGGCTAAAGTAAAGTGAAGTGAAGTTTGTCGGGCTGTGTGCAAAGGATTTGGTCTGAAGTGAAGCAAAGGTCCCTTCAAAGCTCTGAAGCGAAGTAGGAATACCTTCAAAGATCTAAAGCTGTTTCCCCAGTTTGAAGCAGGACTGCTTTTTTGTAGAGTCCTAAAGGTTGTGCTGTTGAGTCAGTGTTCACTCCTGGCAACCACAGAGCCATGTGATTTTCTTAGTAGAATACAGGAGGGGTTTACCATTGCCATCTCCTGCACAGTATGAGATGATACTTCCAGCACCTTTCTATATCACTGCTGCCCAATACAGGAGTTTCCCACATTCTGGGAAACACACCAGTAGGAATTGAACCAACAGCCTCCTGCTCTCTAGGCAGGTTGCTTCCCTGCTGAGCCATTAGGTGGCCCTTGTAGAGCCCTAATGACTAGTTATTGTCTAAACATTCTACTTGGTAAGACTTTGAAACTGGACTGTAGTTTCTATCCTTGAGCCCTATAAGAACAATGGGTATGTTGTTGTTTCTTCAGGATGATTTCAAAAAAAACTGTACACTTAACAGATACAGTACTCTGTGGATAACCAGTATTTTGCAAGAGGAATGTGCTATTCTTGTTCATTACTGCTGTCTGGTTCATAGGTCTTCCCTCAAGGAAATGTTTCTGTTTTAAAAATCCTATTTTCCCAGCACTACAGTTGGAATGTATTATTACTGGAGAAATGCAATATCACCCCAGCTACTGGGGTCTCTGAGATACGGAGTGCTTTTTCTTAAATAGCTGTTGGCAGCGGACTCTTATCTTTCTGCTAATTGGTACTAATAGGGAGCCCTGAATGTGTGTGCATAAAAGGAAAGTAGAGTTGAGCACTTGCAGAGTTCCCAGAGAATATGCAGCCCACACATACACAACTAGAATTAGGGGAAATGTCTTCTACAGCAAGATGACTTTGAGGATTGTTAGTGTCTTGATGCTGACTGGCACCAGAGCCATTGTGGATAGGAATTTAAAATGGGGAAGCAGTGTGGGGTTAATTACCCTTCTTTCAGTGCTGCAGTCCCAATCCAATTTGGATTGTGTGTATGTGGGCGGGTGGGATTGGGGCCAGGAGTGGCTATTTTTAAGTTTTTGAAAACAGTAAGACTTGATTCTTGGGAATCTTCCTCACTACATGTACTTTTGCCCTAACTGGGACACTTGTAAACAGCAGCAGTTTCATACATAAATGCTTAGATGGCATAATGAGCCCCTGGTGGTGCAGTGGTAAAACTGCTGCCCTGTAACCAGAAGGTTACAAGTTCGATCCTGACCAGGGGCTCAAGGTTGACTCAGCCTTCCATCCTTCCGAGGTCGATAAAATGAGTACCCAGAATGTTGGGGGCAATATGCTAAATCATTGTAAACCGCTTAGAGAGCTCCGGCTATAGAGCGGTATATAAATGTAAGTGCTATTGCTAAGTGCTATAAGAGGTGGGGGGATCTCTTTCCGCTGCTGGTGCAAAACAGTCTTGAATAACAGTCCAGCCCTAGCAGTTCCTCTGAATTTTGAATTGAACCTAGAAACTGAGACATTCTTGTTTTTTTTCTTTTTGGACATAGGGTGGGCTGCAGCTCAGGTCCTTCCCTCACCCTTTGGGTAATATCAGAAGTTCTAGGCAATGTAGGAAGAATTATGATTTAGCTATTTCCTACACTAGCATTGGCCCAATTTCAAGAGGGTTGATTCTTGCATAGGAAGGAACACCCCATGATGTCTTCCCACATCATCTAGGGCTTCTGATACTACCCAAGCTGTAGGACACAGCTGTATTGCCACACCTTCCCTGCTGCAAAGTAACAGGAATTATGGGCCCCAAGAGTTGAGATAAGACTTGGGGGGTGGGCTTGGGGTGGGTGGGCTGGAGGGCAGGTGAGCTCCTATTCCATCACCAGCAGATGAACAGCACCTCTGTTTGGGTCTGCAAACTCAGGAAACAGACAATCAAGGCAGCCATAGGGTTTGTTACTTAAATCAAAAAGTTTAATATCATTTAATAATCTAGGTGTTTTGAAGATAATAGCTCAATTATTTGGCAAACATTTGACATATATCAGATATATTATATAGTAACTAGCTGGGCCAGGTGCAGAGCATCTGTGCCTCTAGTTTTCTGCTGCTTCCCTCTCTCTTTCACCCCCGCCACCATTTCCCCCCTACCTGCCCACCGGTCACTGCTTCCTCACCCACCCACCATCATTGTTTTCTTCCTGCCCGGCCTCCACTGCCTTTTCCCACTTGCCTGCCCCCGTTGTATTCTCTGTCTACCTGCCGGCCAGCTGGCCAGCCAGCCACCATCGTTCACCATGGTCTTTTTCCCCTGTTGGGCCCCCAGCCTGGCTGCCACCACCATTTTCTTCCCTCCCGCCCATCCCCATTGCTATCCAGCAGCTTCTAGCGAACATTCATGAGAGCTGCCACACATGGGATTAGTGACAGGTATGCCTAAGAGAAATATATATATATATATATATAGATCATCCTTTGCTGAAAGCTTTAAGAGTTTCCCCCCATCCTTTAAGAATATCTAATACCCTTGATCATTATTAAGCCTGTGCACAATCGGAAATATCAGATTATATGATAGCTATTGGTATTGGATCTTTTGGTCCTTCTAAATATCACTATCATTATTGGATTTCTGATCAGAAATCAGATAACCATAGGAAAAAATCCCCATAGAAGTCTGTGGAGAAGCAAACAGAGAGAAAAATGGCTGGAAAAAGGGCTCTGAAAAATTAGTCACTCATGTAGTCCAGAATGTCAGGACTCTGTGTATTTAATTTCAGTTAAATCTGTCCAGCCATTAATGTTTAATTGTTTTTAAAGTAACTGAGAAATTATACTCCTATCCAAGAATTACAGCAAAAAGTAATGTCACATCCAAGAATTGCAAAGGAAGTGATATAGCTTCTGAGAATCTACCACTTGCTTTTTAAAGCGATAAGTAAAAAATCACTTTTCATAAATTTAAAAATAGCTTAAATAAATAAAGGAATGCATACACAGATGGCTGAAAATGGGTTTCCCCGCAAGCCGCAATCAAGGAAAAATAATGCAAATTCCATTTTGTATTTCTGCTGCCATTTTGTGCTCAGATATTCCGATATTATTTCTGATATTTGACCTGATATCCCTGATACCCTATCAAAGAATACCAATCTGATATAGGCTTCTCTATATCAAAGCAGAATTTTTTCTTATATCTCCGATATCACTGATATCGGGCCATTTCTGATATCAGAAATCCAATGTTGCACAGGCCTAATAATTATCATTCTCCTACATAATGTAGTTGGATTGTAATGCCCTTATTACAGATTCATTTTTCTAATACTAGTGGAAATTCTTATGGAGTGTGAGGCAAAAGAAAAGTTATATTACTAACCTCTACTTATTAAAAGGTTGGGAATTCTAGTCTAGTTTAGAATGTTTATATATTGCTTTTCAACAAATAGTCCACCAAGTAGTTTACTCCGCAGAGAGATGAAAAAAGAAAAGAGGGGAACCAGCTACAATCACTGAAAAAGACCCTATGCTGCTGGCATGAATAGAGACAGTTGCTCACCCCATACTAAAATAAGAAGGCACCTTGAAAGATGCCTTGTAATATTTCTCTTATTTGTGGAGCCATCCAGATCAACAAAACATAGATATTTCAGAACATTTATTTCATAAACTTATATAAACAAATAATTATGAAATTAAGTGCTTCTAGACAGCTTTTAGTGGGCCAGTTTAGACTGCTGCCACAAGCAGTATTGAGGTGGGTGGGATACAGGTATTGTATTGTATTGTATTGTATTGTATTGTATTGTAAAATTTATATTCCGCCTTTCATTAAAACAATCCCAAGGCGGTTTACAGCAAAATTTAAAAACAAGGTTATAAAAATGACACAGTTAAAATATTAAGCTAAAAATATAAGACAAATCTGATTTAAAAAATTTGAAACACAAGTATAAAAACAATACAAAATACAAAGTACAAAGAGCAGCAGCAGAGACAATCATATAAAAGCCTGGGTAAAAAGCCAAAATTTAACATGCTTACTAAAAGCTGTAATGGAGACTGAGGAGCGAATACCCACCGGGAGAGCATTCAAAAAAAAAAAATTTGGTGTGCCATCCTACTGTCAGTGAATCATGTGCAAGGGAAGGGGTTGTCCAAACCATTCATCAATGTATGGATTTCATATTAATATTGGTGAACGGCATTCAGGTGGGGTCATGGCGATTACAAACAACAGAGGGGATAGTGAGTCCCCTTGGAAAATGCCTCTTCTAATGCTAACCTGTCCAAGTGTCTCGCCATTGATTGTTAACTGTGTACTCCACATGCTCATTGCTTTTTAAAATAAATATCTGAATGTTTTTGCTGACACCAGTTGTTTCTAAACATTTTAGTATCCATGTGTGAGGCAATGAATCGCAGGCTTTCTTGTAGTCAATCCGCAACACTTAGATTGGTTTTTCTTCTCTTGCAATTTTCTAAAATCATTTTGTCAATCAGCAGCTGGTCTTTTGTGCCTCTGGTGTTCGGGCAATTTCCTTTCTGTTCAACTGGAAGCTGTTAGTGTTGCATCACTTCATCTGCTATTATTCCAGTTAATAATTTGAACATGGTTGGGAGACAGGTTATTGGTCTATAATTACTTGGAACTGCACCTTTTGCTGGGTCTTTCATGATGAGATAACTTTTCCCAGTTGTTAGCCATTGTTCAATATCACCTCCTTGCAAAATGTGATTGGACTATTTTGATAGTTGTTTATGAAGGCTTGTTAGGTGTTTAAGCCAAAAGCCATGCAGTTCATCGTTGCCTGGAGCAGTCCAATTGTTAACTTTCTTTGCTCTTTCACTTATTAATTCTGGTGTTATTATTAGGTCTTGCATTTGTTGGTTACATTTTTTGACCTCTTTCATCCAGCCTGCTTTTTTATTATAATCTATTGGATTGTCCCATAATTTCCCCCAGAATTGCACTGTTTCTTCTTTATTTGGTGTTTCTAGGTTTCTTGCAGTTTCTCCTTCTATGCTTTGGTAGAAACATCTCTGATTCGACTGGAATTGGAGATTCTGCCTGTGTTGTGTAGTTCTGGCTTCATATCTGCTAATCTTCTTTGACACTGCTGTTATTTGCTGCTTTATTAATTCCAGGACTTCTCTAATTTTCCTTGAAACTAGGTGGTATTTTTGGATCAGATACTGTTTGGTGTTTTCATTCTTCAGCTTCTTGTCTTTCATATCTTTCAATTTACTAGCATCTGATCTAAGCCTGGAGATTTTATTTTCTAATCTAATCTTCCATTTAGGTGATGTACTACTTTCTTTTTTGACAGGTCCATTGATCTTATATCCGAGCTCTTGTGTTATTGTTGCTGCACTGTACATTAGTTGGTTTGTTTCTTGCAAATTCTTGGTTGTTATTTCTGCAAGTGCAGCATTGACATCTTTTAATACCTGAGCAAGTTGTTTTTTGGCAACTGTTTTTAGAGCGGGAAGTCGAGCCCTGGTGGTTGTTTGGTTCATGTGCTCAGTTATTTTTGGCTTTAGTTCTTGTTGCTTTTCTGTTAAACGGCATTTGGGTTTTTGAGGTGAAGGCAAAGGGGAGGTTGCCTGGTTTTGATTTTGAAACAGTTCAGCAACAGTGGTATCCTCTATTTCCAACACCTCCTCCACCTGCGCCTGAGCAACTGCTTCAGTTGGTGGTAATTCTTCTTCCATATCTTGAGCCTGTGTTGCTCTTTGCAGTTCTTCCAGCTCAGCTCCTGTGAATACTTTATTTCTTATTATGAATCTTCTCTGCTCTGCTAGCCTTTGTTCTGTTATTTCTGTATCTGGATGCTTCTCTTTCCAAATTTGGTACATTCTTTTTCAATAACTTCTTCTAGTTGGACTAGACTTGTAATAGCAGATCATTATTTCCTTGTTGGCATTTTTTGTATATTTTTTCCGGTTAAGCGACGTTTCTTCCAGTAACTTTGCTGTCTTCAGCACTGGTTGCTCAACTGAAGATCCTGAGTTCTGTTGCCCACTTGCCACCAGATGTCCAGGGACTCCAGCACCTGGCACGGTCCTTGTTGACCCAGGCGATGACCGATCCGGTATAGATTTATTGATGGTCATGATTTTCCTGGTCTTACGATCTAGTGTCTCTAGCTCTACCTGGGTCCAGTCTATTATTCCTGCAGTGTATCTGATAACAGGTATAGCCCAGGTGTTGATGGCTTGTATGGTGTTCCCACCATTGAGTTTGGACTTGAGGATTTTTCTAACTCTCCTGATGTATTCACTTCCAATTTTTCTTTTAACTTCAGTGTGTGCGATTTTATCAGCCTGGAGAATGCCCAAGTATTTGTAGTGTTCTTTCTCTTCCAGGTTCTTGATGGTGCTTCCATTGGGCAGTTCTATTCCTTCTGTTTTTCTTATTTTCCCTCTGTTCATTATTAATGCAGCACACTTGTCTAGTCCAAACTCCATTGCTATATCGCTACTGAATATACGGAGAGTGTTTAGCAGTGAAATTGAAAGGCTGTGGCAGAAAAAGAACAAAATAATCCCAGTGGTAATTGGCGCCCTGGGTGCAGTTCCAAAAGACCTTGAAGAGCATCTCAACACCATAGGGGCCACAGAAATCACCATCAGCCAATTACAAAAAGCAGCTTTACTGGGAACAGCCTATATTCTGCGACAATATCTATAACAATTGACAATAAAATCCTGGCATCCCAGGTCCTTGGGAAGGACTCGATGTCTGAATAAAACAAACCAGTCAATAACACCTGTCTGATTGTGTAAATAAGAAATAAGAATAATAATTTCATAATGTGGAATTATCCAGTCACCTACTTGAGGTCAATTAGGATTTAATCCCTACTATGATTGACCTTTTATTGTGGATTTGTTCACCTGCTTCAGACAGATTCTGCATTTGGCAGTACTGGTCCTTGGTGGTGATGGCCTTTAACTAGTGTTGTCTCTGATCACACTGGCAAGGTACTGGGAGTAGCTTTAGTAATGTCTTGCAACCAAAGGCACTATTATAGTGAATGGGGATTTCCATGAAGGGTTTTGAGACCCAGGGGTATCTGAATATAGACATATAGAAGCTGCCTTATACTGAGTCAGGCCATCGGTACATCTAGCTAAGTACTGTCTACAGAGACTGACAGAGGCTTCTCCAAGGGTGTAGGCAGGAGTTTCCCTCACCCTTATCTTGGACATGCCAGGAAGAGAACTTGGAACCTTCTGCATGCAAGCATCCAGATGTTGTTCCTACAGTGGCCCCATCCTCTGAGGGGAATATCTTTGAGTACTCACACATGTAGTCTCCCAAGCAAATGCAAACTAGGGCAAATCCTGCTTAGCACACAGGGCAATTCATGCATGCTACCACAAGACCAACTCTCCTCCCAGCTGGGAACCACAAGACTAGCTCTCTCTAGATCTAAGAATGGAACAACTTTTGGGATTTGTTTGCCTCACCCTTTCAGAGCTTTGCAGATTGCGGGGTGATGACTTGGGCAATTCCTCCCTCTCCACAGTGAACTGTGTGGCCTCAAAGAGGTGAAAGCATTCCCTTGACTGCTACCAGTCTTGGAGCCTGGTTGGCTTGCCTGATATCATGGGAGGCAGCAATTACTCATGTAAAGTGTCTCTGCCCAGGGTTTGCTACCTGAACTTCAGTTTATTTCTTATGTTGTAGATCTTTGCTGTTAATTAATAAAGTGTGTCCCGAATTTTAATGCCATCTTATGTGTATTGTCTCTTGGGGTCCATGATCAACTTGTCTCTTCATGATGTATCATGCAGATTAGCCTAGTGGACATGATGCTTTCTAATAACAATTCTGGGAATACTTGTTAATTTGAATTTAGAGCCTGAACACCAGTAAATGAGCATTTCTTATGAGATCAACTGGCATTCTCTGTGTGTGTCCATGTTTCCTCCCAACATCAACTTCGCAACACATGGACCAATATGAACCAAATCTGGTACAGTTGTATGGACACATAGGGACACCCCAACGGCGTTGTTAGTGATGATGTCATCCAGCCCGATCTAAGATGGCAGACACATAAACTTTTGAGGCACAAGTGGGCTAACTTGTTAACCACCTAACTGATTTGAACCAAATTTGCTACAGCTGTAGAGACGCATAGGGATGCCTAAATGGCGTAATGTGTGATGATGTCATCCACTCCAATTTAAGATGGCAACTATGTGAACATCTGAGGCACAAGCGGGCTAATTTGTGGACTGCATGGACTGCCTAACCAATTTAAACCAAATTAGGTACAGTTGCAGTGAGTGACACACCGGGTCACCTCAAAGGCATAGTTTGTAAAGATGTCATCCACAACGATTCAAGATGGCAGACACATAAACTTTTGAGGCACAAGTGGGCTAACCTGTGAACCTCTTAACCGATTTGAACCAAATGTGCTACAGCCTTAAGGACACATAGGGACACCTCAATGGCATAGTTTGTGATGATGTCATCCATACCAATTCAAGATGGCAGACGCATGAATTTTTGAAGTGCAAGTGGGTTAACTGGTGAACTGCTTAACCGATTTGAACCAAATTTGCTGCAGCTGTAGGGACACATAGGGACACCTCAATGACCTAGTTTGTGACGATGTCATCTACCCCAATCCAAGATGGCAGACACATGAACATTTAAGGTACAAGTGGGCTAACGTGTACTATCTAACTTATTTGAACCAAATTAGGTACTACTGTAGTGAGTGACACACAGGGACACCTCAGTGGTGTAGTTTGTGATGATGTCATCCACCTTGATTCAAGATGGTGGAACCATAAACCACTGAGGTGCAAGTGAACTAACTTGTGAACTGCTTAACTGATTTGAATCAAATTTGCTACAGCTGTAGGGACACCTCACCAGCGAAGATTGTGATTATGTCATCCACCCCAATTCAAGATGGCAGACACATAGGGAAAGTGCACTAACTTGTGGACAGTCTAACTGATTTGAACAAAATTTGCTACAGCTGTTTGGACACATATGGATGCCCAAATGGGGTGGTGCGTGATCATGTCATTCACTCCAGTTCAAGATCACAGCCGCATGAACATCTGAGGTGCAAGTTGGCTAATTTGTGGAGAGTCTAACCAATTTGAACCAAATTTGCTGCAGCCATAGGGACACATAGGAACACCTCAATGGCCTAGTTTGTGATGATATCATCCACCCCAATCCAAGATGGCAGACCCATAAACACTTGAGGTGCAATATCTAATTTGTGGGCCTCATTGGGAAAAAATAGTCCAGTTGTAGAGACAGTGAAAAAAAGTAGGCCGATTAGTTCTTACTATAATAACTTCTTTATAAAGAGACAATACTGCAAGTCCATAGAAATAAATACAGCAGGTATTGAGGCTGTTCACGTGAGCAGCCAAGCCCAGGCTTGGGCAGCCAAGACTGAACCTGGCTGCCCATGAGAACCACCAGGATCCATGCAGATCTTGGTGCTGCTGCGCCACCAAACCCAACACCATAGCTGGGTTCTTAGATAAAGTTAAGGGTGCAAGCGTGTCCTTAACCCAGCTGCTGGGATAATGTGTGTACTCTAGTTCCTTGCAGCCTGAGCAAGCACCGAGATGAGTGGCTAGAGCACCTGTCTGGTGGGGGAATCCCCCAATGCATTGTGCTTGGTGTATGATACATTGTGGGATTCCTGCAGATCAGAATACATCTGGAAGCATGTTCTGCACTTCAGGCAACATTTGTTTTATCATCTGGGGAGAAAGTAGGTGAAATCCGGCCTTCCTGTCTGCCCCCCTGCCTGGTAGGTCATGTGAATACCCTTAATGCCTGGGTTTTTTTATACCTAACAAAACAAAGAAAAAAGAAAAAACCTTCAGATCAGTGCTTGTTTTGTATATGCTAGTTCAATTAATTCTCACTGACTAGTATTCTGAAACTGTCAATCCAGAAAAAGGAATTCATTGAGCCTTCCCCATTTCTTCATTTCAGATGTATCTCAAAATAACTTGGTTTCAGTACAGAGCTGACTTATACAATCTAGTAATGCAGTGTTATAACAATGGCTATATTTTGCTTTTCTTCTCAGTTCTTATAAAAGAGATTTATCATGCTGCCAGTTTATGTGGGCTTGATAATGGCAGATTTTATGAAGGTGGGCTTGCCTGAAGCTTATATACTAGGAATTTAATTCCTTATTTTATTATTTTTAACATTTTAAAAGACGATTCCTCATTTACATGCAACTTTTTCGAGGAGAAAATGTCAGTAGAATTCCTAATACTACTACTAATGGTGATTCAGCAAGTTAAAAGATGTTAAAAGGCTTGCATTTTTAGAGTGAAATTGTATTTGGGCCAGTTTAAATGTTCAAATACTTGTCTACATTTGGCCAATTAATGTCCTATGAGGAGAGAGTGAATTAGTGACTTCATTTATACCTCTTTCTAATAAATTAAAACAAAGCAAAAAGGTTAATTGAGAGATCTAGGGTTAATGCAAAGTTAAGTCAGAATCGAGCACTAAGCACTGGGGAATTTAAACACAAGATGCTTGTAGTATGATGTTAATATGGCCCACTTGCAGATAAATAGTATTTTCTATTCCTACTTTTCTGAAGAGCTTTCACACTTCATTCCAGCATTATGAGTATTGAATAATCTATACTATAAAATATACATAGATAGCTAACATCAATCCTATTGGAACTAGTTCAGTACAGAATCCCAATAATGAAGACACATATCATGTGAGGAGATTGTCATATATATGGATGAATTCTGTTCTCTAAAGTGGGTCCCTCTTCAAATGCTGCATTTTGCCTGTCTGCATTACTGTCCATTTCAGGACTGGGAACTTAATTTGCATAAGAATTTATGTTCATAAGAGCAGCAGGAAAATGCATTAAATAGGCAACATCCAGAATAGCTGGTCATGCCTAAGTACCATTGAAATGAATGAGGCAAGTTAATGACTTACTTAAGTCACGTAATTTCAATGGGACTTAGTCTTGATTAACTTGGTCTGGGTATTGCCCACTATATTTTAGAGGATTTGTCATTTATAACCCATATTAGATCAAATCACAGAGCTTTATCTTGCATCTTTTGGTTACAAAAAGTGTCTAAAGGTCAGTTCAGACGAACAGCCGCAACATGTGATCAGGACAAAGTCGTGCTGAGAGTGGAGCCGCCCTGACCTTACTAGAGGACATCCAGACACACTGTTAGGGGGCTCTTAATTGGGCAAAGGGGTGTTAATCTGAATCATCCCTCTACACACACTCCAAAACCAGATATAACTATGGGGTCTATAAAGAGGGGCAGTTCTGATAAATAATCCCTCATACAATTAAAAGATTATTGGCATCTGCTTTGACATCACTGGAGGATGTCCCAACACACTGCCAGAGCCTCTGACAATGCGTTGGGATATCCTTCAGTGATGTCAAGGCAGGTGTGTTCTGGGCACAATGAGTTCTTTAAAATCAGTGGGCAATCTCTTCATTGTTTGTTTGTTTGTTTGATTTCTATACTGCCCTTCCAAAATAGCTCAGGGCGGTTTACATTAAAACAAAACTAAAATCAATTAACAATGAAAATTGAAAACTGTAAAAACAACATAAAACCATTATTAAAACAATTAAAACAGTTTTTAAAACCCTGGAAAACCAGGCCAAACCATTATGGTTTTAAAACAGTTTAAATACCCTGGAAGGCCAGGTCAAATAGATAGGTCTTAAGGGCTCTCCTGAAGGCCAATAATGAACTCCGATTACAGATTTCTGCAGGGAGTGAATTCCACAGCCCAGGAGCAGCTACAGAGAAGGCCTGCCTCTGAATCACCACCAGATGTACCAGTGGTAACTGAAGACAGACCTCTTCAAATGACCTTAACAGGCGATGGGGATCGTGCAGAAGGTGCTCTTTAAGATAACTCGGACCTAAGCCATACAGAGCTTTAAAGGTAATAACCAGCACTTTGTATTTTGCCCGGAAACATTTTGGCAGCCAGTGCAACTATTTTAAAAAAGGCATAATATGATCTTTCCGGGTTGCCCCAGAGACCAAACTGGCTGCCGCATTTTGAACTAACTGAAGTTTCAGAAGTACATAAAAAGGCAAACCCACATAGAGTTCATTGCAATAGTCAAGCCTGGAGGTTACCAGCTGATGCACCACTGTTTTGCGGTCATCCTCTTCAAGGAATGGATGCAGCTGTCAAATTAGCTGAAGCTGATAGAAAGTACTCCTGGCCATGGCCTCCATCTGAGATACCAGGGTAAGGCCTGGGTCCAGGAGTACTCCCAAGCTGTGTACCTGCTCCTTCCGGGGGAGGGCAACCCCATCCTGTGTAGGAAGCTCTAAGTCATCTCTCAAATTATGAGCCCTACAATGAGCACCTCTGTCTTGCTTTGATTCAGCTTCAATTTGTTATCCCTCATCCAGCCCATTATTGCCTGTAGGCAGGCATTTAGGGAATGAATATCATTTACTGATGATGAAGATGAAAAGGAGAAGTAGATTTGGGCGTCATCAGCATACTGATAACACCCAGCACCAAATCACCTGATGACCTCACCCAGTGGTTTCATGTATATATTAAAAAGCATTGGTGGCAGAATGGAGCCCTGAGGGACTCCATATAACAGCTGCTGTTATGAGGAGCAAATGTCACCAAGCGCCATCTGGAATCTACCCGAGAGATGAGAGTGGAACCACTGTAAAGCAGTGCCCCCTATCTCCAACTTCCCTAGGTGATCCAGAGGGATGCCATGGTCGGTGGTATTGAATGCCACTGAGAGATCCAAAAGAACCAGCAGAGTCACACTCCCTCTGTCGATTCCCCAGTAAAGGTCATACATCAGGCTGACCAAGGCTGTCTCAACCCCATAGCCAGCTCTGAATGAGCTGGATGTTTAAGAAGTTGTTTCTTAATATGTTGGACAAATGAAGAACAACTTTCAAACTTGCTTTGATTTTACATACAGATGCCAATGATAAACTAAATTAAACTGCCAGAGCTTAATAGGAGCTATAGCCCACCAGAATTCAGTCCCCCAAATCTATTTTTCAAGTCCTAACTCTGTCTTGGAATATGGAACTAATCTAAATGTTCCATGTGTAACTAATCCAAATGTTCTTCTCATACTGAGGAACCATAGCCTGCCATCATATTTTGGGATAAGTACTCAGGATTTTAAGCATGGCACATTTTTCAAGGGCAAACACTTATCTTTTCCAGAAAATAACCATTTCCCAGAAAATACTCATGAATCACAGCACTGTTGTGTTGTGTACTACCTTTTAAAAAGGCACGCCTAGAAAGTACAAGAGCATAACAAACTATGTGAGGAAGTGGATAAACAGTTTTACTTTTGCTGTAGAGTTCTGTGTGAGTAGGTAAGAATAGCCCTGCTGGACCAGGCTCAAGGCCTATCTAGCTCAGCATCTTGTTTCCCACAGTGGCCCACCAGATGCCTCAAGAAGCCTACAGGCAAGAGATGAGGGTTTGCTCCCTCTCCTGCTATTGCTCCCCTGAAACTCATATTTAGGGGCATCTTGCCTCTGAGCCTGAAGGTGGCCTATACCCATTAGCCAATGATATTATCATTATCTTTATCATTATTATTTACATTTATAAACCTCCTCATTCTGAGGCTCTGGGCGGTTCACAACTAGTTTATGAAGGACTTGAAGGACAGATAGGCCTGTCCTTCATGTATTTGTCTAAGCACATTTTAAAGCCATCCAAACTAGTTGAGCTTGTATGATCTGCTCATGGGTCTGAACAGTACACTGTAGGGTACAAGAATGACTGAACAGAACTAGGGTATGATTTAAAGGAAACCCAGCTGAAACATTGGGCTTTGGAAAGAGAGAATTGGAACCTCTATCCCCTTCTGAAAATTATGCCATGCATTTAGCTAGACGAGAAATTTTAGACAATATTGAATACTTGAGAACAAAAACAACTTTACAAAACATATTATGACTATTTGCTCTATAATAAACTGTAAAGCCTCACAATTAATAATACAGCTAAACAGTACACTTTGGGAAATGCTTTTACAAAGGAGTGTGAATGAGAGTCATACATTGAAAATTCAAGGCTGCACTACACCATAATATTGGAACAATATATTTAAAGAAACTCTTAGAACATCATCACTCAAGTTCTACATAAGAGATCCCTCATTCAGTCACAAGAATGAGGGGAATTTATGCAATTTCACAAACCACAGAAAGAAAGTTCCATGGGTTAAGAGAATCTTCACAGCAGGGGATAATACTAAAATGTTACATGCATTTGTTTTGATAGCTCAATTATGTTCAATAATTCTGTATCAGAGATAAGTTTAGCTGAAAACTTAGGGTAGCCCATCTTTGCAAATCCAGCATAATATAATATCTCATTCCATTAGGGTTTAGCTCAAAGCTGAACATCCAACACATCTTTTAAAGTTACATGCAATGGAGCCAGCATGCACTCTCTCCAGGTCTGTTGGTTCAACTGTCAGTTGTCAGACCTAGAGGTGGCCTTAGGCATTTTGATAAAACATATGAAGGATGTCTTCTATACATGCTTACTAGGGAGTGGCTGCTTTTGAACTCAATTGAACATTCATCTGAGTAAACATCCTAGGGAGCATGCTGCACAGTACCTTTTCTGTGCATTATTTGCCCTAGAGCGCCTTGCTCTGACAACTTCCTTTAGCTAATTTGTGTCGCTCTGTGGTGCTTCCAACAACACTATCCCTAGCAGACAGCTTCCATATCACTTTGATATGGAGACAAGCCTGGGACTCTAGCTTCCATCCCAGGCTTGTCTCCATATCAAAGTGATCTCTGATGATGGCATCCCACTGGTCTTCTGTTCACTCATTCATAACTCAGTTCTTTGACCACTAGATTCCTCAACAGCCCTTATCTTCAAATGTTGGTTCCCTTGCCTAATATGTCACCCTTTGCCATTATACTCTTCTTGCTCCCTCATTTTCTGATTAAGAGCACCTTATCCAAGGTAGCATGGAAGAAGAGAGTGTTGCATCCAGACTGCAAATAAGAGACAAGATGTGTAATGGGTTGAAAACTCAGGCCATACTTTATTATTTACAACAGTGTAACAAAGAAAAACCAGAGTGTTGACCCCTGCAGCTAGAGTTCCCTGCACCAGCAAAGGCCATTCCCAAGGGTCAATGGGCCCACAGCAATGGCATGGGATGCAACACTGGTGGCTGCAAGGCAGGGAGACTCTAAGCACTGCTTGAATACTATTTCTGCTAGTACAGCAGAGGGTCTCTGTGCTTCTCCCCTCTCCCACTGTAGTCATCAGCTGTTGCTAAGGGGCCCTCTAGCATTGGGGGAAAAACTTTTATAGTGGCTCTGAGGCTGCAGGGAGCAAAGTGGGAAGATAATAATGCCTTCCCCCAATTCCATGCATGCCACCCCCTCAAAAATGTATCCCCTGCTTTACTATTGTAAAGGCTATGATGTGTCTGTTTTTCTGTTCTCTGACTTCCAGGGGCCTATGTGCTCTAATTAGTGCTAGAGACTGTGTGTGTGTGTGTGTGTATATATATATATATATAAAGAGAGAGAGAGAGAGAGAGAAGAGAGAGAGATTGAGATTTTGTTGTTGCACCAAGGGCAGTTGTTATCCCTTGGTGCAAAATAACATTGTCTTACACCTAGAAATCTAATTCAGTCTGCTTATAACCTGCTACATTCTACTAACAAACTGCAGTCTTCAGGGTTTTTTCATTATGCCCACTTTCCCACTCTTCTTTTGTTGTACACTCAACCTGATTAAAAATGCAGGAGAACTCAGAAGTTTGCTGCTCACTACTTTGTTACTTTTTAATTGGTCCTACTAAAGGTATTTTCCACAATCTGACTTGAGATTTTTTTTTTAATTAAATGTTCATACTAATTCATGCAAAGCACACAGTCACCTCAGTCAATAATATTGTAAACAAACTGGGAAGTTCTTATGAGATGGCCCTATTACTTCTTGGTACTATTTGCATTTATTTGCAGGGAGTGGGGAGCTCCCTTAGGTTTGATTCAGATGCCTTTTGTCTTCAGTTTGACGGGAAAGCACCATGCAGACGATTGTCATAAAGCATCAAGATTTTTTGCCTGAACCAGCCAAAGAAGCATTCTCAAACATAATGTCTCATTTGATTTTAATGTAAATAAAGATCTGACATTTCCTTATCTAAACATTACTCTTGGGCCCCAAAGAATTATCTCTTGACATGAATGGAAAGGGTGAAGGTATTTGGAAACATGTGAGAGTAAAAAATGAATTATTCAAGTCAGGATAGCAAAGAGGAGATAAGCATTCCTTCAGATAAGCGGGGTGGAGGGTAGAGTGAAAATTTATCCCAAACTCGTCAATAGACTCCAGGTTGCATTAATTAATTACTATTAAAGATTTCCTAATCTTTTAATATCTTCGACAGAGTCAACATTGCTCTTCTGGTCAAAAACATTCTGCTGTTGCCCAGTCATTATAGGAAGGGAGATGTGAAAGGGTATTAACACATCATTAAAAAGTGAATAACCTTTCAAGTTGATGTATTTTTCCAGATTTTTACTTTGATTGCAGTGTTTTCATAAGTGTAAGGAAACAGCAGATTCTTCTATATGGAAGGAAAATAGCCCTAGCTCTTACTTAGTTAAAGAATAGAAAAAAGCTCCTTCAATTCACTTTAAGACTTTTTTTGGAAAGTCACAAGGAACCCTATGGGAAGCAACTATACGGATAATGAAACTAAATGGTGTGAGACCTATTTCTGTACTTGAAGTCTGGAAACAACACGTTCCAATGCTTTAAATGGTCCACAGGAGCATTCAGTGCTTACAGTTCCAAGAGCATGAGAAGACTTATGCAACAGCATTATTCATAAGCCAATGGGTCTGTTAATAAAAGTTCTATTAAACATCACACTGACTCATCCTGCTGTTTAGGGTGTTCTGAGTCGTGAGCAGACAAGCACCACTAAGACCAGAAGGAAAGCAATGAAATAGCCAAATATCAGAGACACAATATCAGAGACTGGCATAAAGGATGAACACAATTCTTTTATGTTTCTTGGTGGGTATTATTTATGTATTTATTTTTATCTATCATTAAATTTGTATACCGGCTTTCATTCAAACAATCTCGAGGTGGTTATTATGTTCTAGTTCTTCACAGTGAGGAAGGAGGGCAACTCTGCATCAGGGATTCTACTATTGTGTCTCTGAAGAATTGTGTGATAAAAGCAACCCAAGTTGCCACTGTTATCCGTGAGGCTGGAGGACAAGTCCACCTAGCCCCTCTTTCGAGTTGTGGCTGTCCAGGCAGTCCTCAATCTGTAACCTAGCAAAGCTTAAGGAATGAACATGAAATGACAGATTCTTCTTCAGTTCATCTCAGCTTTCACTTGCATTGAGATCAGTAAAGACACAAACACAGCATATATGGATAAATGGCACAGTAAACCCCCGGCTGCAATTTAGTAACAATATTTACAAAGGCTTCATATAGTTAGCTGGAGGACACAAGTACTACCTAGCTAAATCTCATGGTGATTGGGTTGGAATTGCTTCCTGCTGATGTTTGCCCTCTGCTCCCCTCTTGGATCTAAAGCAGGATGCCAGCCCAGGAACTCTCATGAAGAGCAGCCTAGTGAGGAGACATAGGCAAACCCCAGCTGCCCAGCTGCAGTTTCCCACAGTCCCCCCACAAGACGGATGCCCAGCTAGGAGACTACCCTAGCTTCCAGCTAACACAATCCCATCAATTGCCCTCAAATAAAAAACTCATCAATTGCCCTCACTCCACAATCTATCAGCCTTACTTCCTTGATGTCATCTAGTTCTTCTGCTACAGGCAATAATGTAGCCCTCAGTTCACATTCTGTGAAGCCAATGCTTAAGGAGACTGCAAAGCATAACTTGGAGGTGGTTGTTGTGAGACAGTTGGCAACTTTTGGGGAATAACTGCATCCTGTACATTTCTGCCCCCTCTGCATCAAAATCATATTCAGGCAACAATTCTTCACCCATCTAGCCAAAAATTTTGGCCATCTCCTTGTTCACCATTTTTTCTAGTGCATTTGATTACTGGGGGATGGACAGCCAGGGAATGATGAGCCCCTGGATGGCCCCTGAAAGGGAGCATTTCTGTCCAGCAGACCAAGGCATTAGGCTCTTCATAGCCATCAGGTCCATGGCCACATACGTGATGAGTTCCAGACCTACCAAGGTTTGCAAATTATTGTTGCCCAAATGAGTGGCCAAAATCACTCTCCTCACCTAGTTAAATAAGCAAGGCATCAGATCAGCCCATAGCATCCCCCTAGAACAAAACCAGTGAACTATCATCTCCAGTGCTAGTCCCAGTGAACTAGCCATCCTCCAGTGCTAGTCCTGGAAAAGGATCTCCACCCAGAGGGGGATGTGGTGGTGGTTCACACTAGAACATGACTAGAACATGAACTGTCTGTTCAGACTAGTTCCTAACAGTTCCACCACTCTATTCTGCACTGGTCTGACTTCACTTGGAATTCAATGGCCCATTCTGGGCCACACATTTTAAGAGGGACATTTTAAGAAGGACTTGTCTGGTGGCCCCATGGGGACGGACTTTCTCAGTTGCTGCCCCAAGACTGCGAATGAACTCCCTACTGAGATACAATCCTTCCCATCTCTGACAATTTTTAAAAAGTGTTTGAAAACCCACCTCTTCACCCAAGCTTTTCCAGCTTTTTTTTTTTAAATAGTTTTTAATTTGTGGTTGATTTTTAAATTGTTTTAAGTTTTATGCTATTTTATGTTATTGTTAACCGCCCAGAGATGAATGTTTGGGGCAGTGTACAAATTTGATAAATAAATAAAAATAAATAAATAAATAAAGTAGAACAGGTTCAGAGGGGGCAACAAAGACTATGAGAAGTCTGGAAACCAAGTCCTATGAAGAATGTTTGAAGGAGGTGGGTACATTTTGCCTGGAAAAGAGGAGACTTACGGGAGATACAATAGCCATCTTCAAATACTAGAAGAGCTCTCTCACAGAAGGAGTGGACTGCTTCTCTGCTGCTCCTATGGACAGTACTAGAACTAATAGTTTGAAATTACAAGTGAACCCTGGCATCAGCATGACTTCCATTCTCCACTACACCTGCGAATAACGGAACTGCAGATACCAAGTAATTGAGTCAATGGCACTCAGGGGATTAGTTTAATGGGGGCTCAAAAATTGTGGGAAATGGTGAAAAATGGCCCTAAATCTGGGGGGGATGCCCTAATGTGCTCCCCTGGTCTCCAGTGATCCAGCAAATGTGGGATCCGCAAATGGTGAAGTTCACCTGTACAAGGAAACAGATTCAGGCTAGAGGTTAGGAAGAATTTCCTAAGTATAAGAGATGTTTGGTGGAACAACTCATGATTTTCTAGGCTCTCCTTTACTGGAAGATTTCGCACAGAGGCTGGACAGACAACAGACAACTATCAGGGATGCTGTAACTGTTTCCTGCACTGAAGAGGGAGTTAGGCTGGAGGACCTCCAAGGCACCTTCCAACTCTAACATTCTATGTGTCTATTCTGACTGAAAGTAGATTAAAATGTGCAACCAATATATACTCTGCCGTTGCTTCTCTCACAAATTATTGTGTGATGTTTAGTAACTAGGCAGAAGAGCAAAGCACTGCCCAGCATATGTCTTCCTTGTCTCACTGCAAATAACCAGAGGCGTAACTAGGGAAAACAGCGCCCGGGGCAAGCACTGAAATGGCGCCCCCCCCGCCGCCCCCCCCCCCAACATACTACATTATACTTAGGTTTTTCCTCACAAGCTCCCGCCGCCGCCGCCAAGCGAGGCCACTGACTGGCTGCCAGGTGCCAGAAAAGCAATGGGGGGGCCGCAGGCGGCGCGGAAGGGACCGCTCATGGGGAAGGGGGCACCGACACGCTCCCTTGACTGCTGCAGCGCTGCTGCACTGAGCAGGAAACATTTGTATTAACAAAAAATTTAAAAAAAAATTTAAAAAATTGGTCATGGCGGCGCCCCCCAAGTGACCAGAAAAGATGGCGCCCAGGGCACATGCCCCCCCTGCCCCCCTATAGTTATGCCTCTGCAAATAACCCCCTCCTGAAAGTGCCTATTGCCTCTGCTGCCCTGCCCTTTTGGGTCGGTTTTACATTGTTATCCCACTGAGATAGGGACTTGTATTCTCTTTACGTGTAAAGTGGCAAGAATGGCATTATATAAATAATGATGATAATAATGTTAATATGCCCAGGATACCTTTCCAATGCATTTTTCCAGGGCTAATTAGAAGTATACCCATACAGCAGCTATTATGCTATGGTTGAACATATAATGCTGCTGACTCATTATTATTTCTCACTTTGCAAGAAAAGTATTCTGTTTCTTTATAAATTCAGCTATACAACCCTAGATTTCTTGGTTCATTCACCCTTTGTTTCTGGAAGGTAAAAATCTCACTATACTGAAGAGGAGATAACACTTACGTTTAGCTCAGATAGACATTTAAAAATAGTTATGGCTTCTCTTAAATCAGTTATCTGTAATATTGCCACTATGGTAGCTACAACAAACTTATATCTGCACTACAAATTTATACCAGTTTTATGCCATTACAACTGTCATAGCTAACTCAAAAGTATCCTAGCAATGGATGAGAATATTCTCCATCCACAATTTTTTTCACATTTTCTTTCCCTTGAGGGAAGGAGAATGCTTTAAAGAATCGATCTCCTATTCAGCAGTTCTCACTTCTCAAATTTTCACATACAGGAATAATTCACATATCCATAGATGGCTACTTGGGGGCATGGTAGAGTTGTGCCAGAATTGGTTTGACGCTTCCTTAGGGAAGCACCGAACCAGCTCAGGTGCCCACATCCGAACTAGTTTAGCATCACACACGTGCATGTGCACCGGTCACTAACGGTATGATGCTGACCAGGGTTGCAAGGAGGTATGCAGCAGCCCCACACCAGCATTTTTGCTGGGGGGGGGGAAGCAGTGGGAGGGTGGGCACCCTGCTCCTCCCCCGCCTTTGAACTGGTCCAAACGCCAGACCTCCAGACCGGTTCAGTGGTCTGTAAAAGGACCACTGAACTGGTTCATGCATGTCCCTAACTTGTGGTCTTGTGGAAAGTGAGTGCTGTGCCCAGAAAAGTGATGGAGCAGTGGAGGAGCAGGAAAGGACCTGTTTAGCTGCTTTTTAAATGAACCAATCCCTGCCTCACCCATGGCTGCCCAAGCCGGTTCAGGCACACCCCTAGGGCATGGCTAACTTAAGGTGCATACTCAGGGATGCATACTCAGGGGGAAAATGAATTGAGACTTTGTGTTTTTTCTCTTCAAAAAGGTTGCATAAGTGGCTGATTTCATACCAAAGTTAACCATGCAAACACATAAAACATCTTGTCTTCAATTTTACAGAAGGAATTATTTTAGTGACACATTTATGATGCATAGCATATGAATAAATAGCTGGGCATGGGTTCCTAGGTCTATGGGTTTTTTTAAAATGTACTAAAGGAGAAAAGGTTTGTCTTTTGTAATTAAGTAAGCAGTCATACAACTGGTGCAGAAAAGAAAATGTAGACTTATTGGGAAGCATCATTATTCATCTTTCTCTCTCTTAAGTCTCTTAAGTCTTTGCCTCTGTTAACTGGGCAAAGAGGCACCTTTTTAATGTGGTGATTCTCTTTATTTAGCAGGGGAGAATAACTGGCCCTATCCACCCCCAGCACAGTACCTCCAGCGAATGTTGCTGGTGTCTGCCTTATGTTTCTTTTCTTTTATATTATGAGCCCTTTGGGGACAGGGGTCCATCTTATTTAATTCATTCATTCATTCTCTATGTAAACCACTTTGGAAATTTTGTTGAAAAGCGGTATATAATTTTTTTTTTTATTTTTACATTTTATATCCCACTCTTCCTCCAAGGAGCCCAGAGTGGTGTACTACATACTTAAGTTGCTCCTCACAACAACCCTGTGAAGTAGGTTAGGCTGAGAGAGAAGTGACTGGCCCAGAGACACCCAGCTGGTACCCTGGCTGAATGGGGATTTGAACTCGGGTCTCCCCAGTCCTAGTCCAGCACTCTAACCACTACACCACACTGGCTCTCTCAATTGTTGTTGTTGTTGTTGTTGTTGAATACATGGATTATAAAAGAATGTGTCCCTTAATTGTACACATTAACAAAACAAAGGCATATGGTGCTTTTTTGGTAGGTGTGGGGGAGGGAAATTAAACGGATTCTATCAGGTGCTTGTGGACTGATTCTCTTGCCCTTTTATAGAAAGTAAGCAACAATCCAAGAAGTCTCAGTTCTTTCTATCCCCCTCAGTGGTGGCTGGCTGCTATTGTTTTTTCTTCATTTTCTCTGAATGAGGGTCATGCCTGGGAGAGTGTGTGTGGTGGGGGACATCATTTCTGGAAAGCCAGCTGCTGTGCTGAATAAAGAAAGCCTCAAGAGAACTTCAGATAAAATTTGTTACAATCCCCGCCCCCCTGCAATTTTGTATTATCCCATTTAAAAATTTCTGAGAGTATTACGGGGTGGGATATATTGTCTCCAAGTCTGACCTGGACCTATTCTGTTGAGGATGCTAGGAATACTTTGGAATCTCTGTCTCAACCTCACAGAAACTACAGTTTTGAAAAGGGAATTTATATTAAATCATGCTGTAGTTTATATATGGCCTTGTATTGCAAGCTTTTAATTGTTTGTGCTTTTTATTTTACAATAATTATGGGGTTTTTTAACCCAGTATGAAG
This sequence comes from Hemicordylus capensis, assembly GCF_027244095.1. Taxonomy (NCBI): domain Eukaryota; kingdom Metazoa; phylum Chordata; class Lepidosauria; order Squamata; family Cordylidae; genus Hemicordylus; species Hemicordylus capensis. Next base: position 55,143,668 of record NC_069658.1, on the reverse strand, counting down.
CATTACAGAAATATTTCAGCCATTAAGTCTGAGTGATATCCTCCAAAGTTTAATGTATATCTCAGAGGCTACCTTCAGATGTCACAGAAAACCTGAGACCAACTCATCTCAGGCTGACCCCTTGTGGCATCAGGATAATTGGAATAGTGGTTCCTGGACCCAACCATGGTTCTAAATCTCAATCCCTAAATCTCAGAATGAACCCTCATTTTGTACTTTGTAGTGAGTTACACTCACCAAACCAGGAGTCCAGAGGCTTGGATGTGTCATCTGGTTTGGGCAGATGGCCCAAACCAAAGGCGGCCGCAGAATGTTTTAGAAGCCCCCCTCCTCAGAGCCTCTGTATTTAGGTAAAAGCCTTTTATTCTCATGGTCAGCAATGAAACAGCATCAGTGTTAGCAGTGCCCGCTGTTGCAAAATTCAGTACAATATTTTTTAGGTGTATTATCCTTGCTGTTGGAAGAAGGCCATACAAATCAAAGAAACCATTTTAAAGCCATTTTTCTAACACACCTATTTCTTTCTTCTTGTTGCAAGAATTCCCTTCAGAAAATCAATGCTGTTGCAAAAGTGCAAGGATCATAGTCAGTTCTGAGATCTCTGGTGGTTTTATCATTCCTGGAAAGTCTTCTGTCTTGCATTTTTATAAACTTAGTACACATGGCACATATCAGAATTGGTTTTTACGAACCTATCTATGGAATGTCAGTGAATGGCAAGAGCCTTGTATTGTATTCCTACAGGATACCTCAAACTGGAATACCAGTATTTCAAACAAGAGCACCTCAGAAACATGTACGTTTCCCAGAAAACAAGAGGGCTTCAGTCACACTTTTGTATTTGACTGTTCTAATTTGAAAGCTTGTTTTTTTAAGAAAATAGCCTGAATGAAATATTTCATGTTTCTTCACTGGTGTGTGTGTGTGTGTGCATATAACACACATGTAACACACACGTGTGTATTCATAATCTTTGTCAGCACTTAATCTTCCATATTCATGATTCTGTTTTACTAGGCGTGTTCCTTTAACAGAACATTTACATGTTAATTAATTTATTTACTTACATATTTTATACCACCTGATATGTACATCTCTAGGTGATGTACAAAATTTAATTAAGAAAGTGAAGATTATTTCCTATCAGTCTATCTCCATTCCAGGAAAACCTTCACCTGTTTTATTTCTGTAACTCGGATTGCTTTTTAATTTGACAGGTAAAGCTCTTTTTGGAAAAAATATAAAGTGATGAGAAAAACGTTTCCTGCTGAATTCCTTTATTATGTCACCTTACAGTTATGGAGACACAAGAGCAATGCTAGTAAAAGATGTTGGATGTATATTTTGAACATAGCACAGCTTCTATTCCAGCTTGTGGCAACTACTTTCTCCATCTTGACCCAAAGCTATCTTCTCATTTTTGCAAATGCGTTAGATTATTTCAGATTATAATTTTCTTTCTGTCAAGTAGGAATGGAAATTATGCTGCTGATAGAGGAGCAGAGCCTATCCAAAGCATTTTTCCTAGTCAGAAGAGGTGTTTATAGGAAATACCCTCTTTACCTTATATGGCCTTCTTCAATTTTATCAATGAGACTCTCAGAACAAACTCGTATTTTGTTTTCTGCCCTTTCTGACCCTTTTGATTATTATCTGTCCAGAGGCACAATACTTTTATTCTCTGTTTCCACTTTTGATTCAGTTATGCTTTTTCCTCAAATCCTAACTCATTTACAGATTATTTCCCTTTTGTTATCTTCCTCTAGAAGGAACCTAAACAGCCCTCTTTATGATTCGTTGTAGCTAGCTGGCTGTTAGCACAAGATGGAGAAAACAACAATCTCCTCTCATTGTGGTTGAGACAATCCCATCACGTTCCCTGAAGAGAGCTGGTCTTGTGGTAGCAAGCATGATTTGTCCCCTTAGCTAAGGAGGGTCTGCCCTGGTTGCATATAAATGGGAGACTTGATGTATGAGCACTTGATGTGTGAGATATTCCCCTTGGGGGATGGAGCCACTCTGGGAAGAGCAGAAGATTCCAAGTTGCTTCCCTGGCATCTCCAAGATAGAGCTGAGATAGATTCCTGCCTCCAACCTTGGAGAAGCCACTGCCAGTCATCACTTATCAGCCTTTTGGCTAACATCAAGTGTGTGTAGCCACTGCCAGTCTGTGTAGACAATATTGAGCTAGATGGACCAATGGTCTGACCCAGTATATGGCAGCTTCCTGTGTTCCTTCCTCCTCTTGGGAGAAGAGATCTGGTCTGGGAAAGGAGAGCTTGTCTTGTGGTAGAAAACATGAATTGTCCCCTTAGCTAAGCAGGGTCCACCCTGGTTGCATATGAAAGGGAGACTAGAAATGTGAACACTGTAAGATATTCCCCTCAGGGGATAGAATCACCACTCTGGGAAGAGCAGAAGCTTTTAAGTTTCCTCCCTCACTTCTCCAAGATAGGGCTGAAAGAGATTCCTGCCTGAAACCTTGGAGAAGCCACTGCCAGCCTGTGAAGACAATGCTGAGCTAGATAGACCAATGGTCTGACTCAGTATATGGCAGCTTCCTATGTTCCTAATCTCAATAGGAAGCAATGCTTCCTTTGATTCCTCAAAATAAATATTTATTGTGCAACACTTCAACTGATGGAACATTATCTCTATGTAAGATAATAATGATAATCAAGAGAAACACACATTGGGGAGCACAATTACACTTGTGCTGTGTGATTGTGCACAAGGGCGGGCAGTATTGCTGTGGGCCAGCTACATATAAATATATTATCAGGGTTGCTTTTCCCTCTCCATCAGAGCTCCTGCATCCTTTATAAGTACAGGAACACAAAGTTCAGCAACTAATATTTTCTCAACATCCAGATGTAGTGAAGGTTTAATCTTCATAGAGCAGACTTCTGTTTGCCACACAGCTAATAAAAACACAGGAGATATGTAGGTTGCCTGCTTTTCAGCCTGTCTCTGTAGCTGCGCCTTTAATAGCACCTTGAACTAAAATAATAAGGGGTACATTTCCTATAACCCATTCTGATCAGGGAAAGCACTTTAGAAAGAAGAACTAAGGATGCTGATCAGAGCCTATCAGCAACATAATTTAAGAATAAAATTGATACAGAAACAAATAAATAATTTCCACTTACCTCTGCCTCCTAACAGAAGGGATATATATTTGAAATAGGCAGTAACATTTGCAAAATTGGGCAAATATCTTTTGGTCAGATGAAGAAAGTAGTCACCACAAGGTCAAGCTTTTCACAGCATGGAAATAAATATTATATTCTGCAAATTGCTGAGATCAAAGCACTGTTAAAGACACAGCTACAGAAATAGGTTGAAAAGCTGGCAATCTGCAAAATATGCATGAAATACAAGACAACAAACCTATTAAATCTGAGGCACTTAGATGCAGAGGAAGAATTGTTTTCATGCTGTTTTTGAGAGACACAAAAAGGAAAACATAACTTACATTTTCAAAGAGACTGCAATTTTGATTAGAAATTATAATAGCTTGTGAAACTGAGAGCTGATGCCAATGTTACTTTTCTCTACTTTTTAAATAGGGTTTTGTAATGGTAGGGTTACCAAGCAAGCAAGGGGGGCAACAGCCTGGCTTGTTCCTGTTCCTCTAACTAAGGGAATACCTCTTTTTCTTGGCATTTATAACCTGCTAATTGCTGCAGTTCAAACTGCTGTTAAAGACACAACTAATAGAGGTGATTAAGGGAATGGCAATCTTATTGTGCTATGTTAGGGTTGCCAACTGATTTTAAAAAACCTGAATTGATTTAATACTATGCCTTCAATGTGCAGCCTGATTCACAGACATCAGCAGGAAAGATTTACCTAAAATAAAGCGAAATATCACCTGCAAATCAACCAGTTGTTAAAGGCTTAGAATGTCTTCAGTGAACATTCCATGCCTTCTCAGACAGGCCGCATTCAGACATCACATGAAACTGGATTTACACATGACTGGGATTTGTGTAACAGTTTGTCTGAATGCATGAAATCACAGTTTTGGACCCTAACTCAAACTGAGGTTTCAGTTACCAAACTCAAGTTTGAACCCCCAGTTTGAAGTGAGGTTCACTGCTCAGGCCTCTGGTTGGCAGCTACCTCCCTTATATTTGAATGCAGAACTGGAGACAGTCTTCCCTGAAACCAGAGTTGAGGGAAGGAAGCTCCTCCCTCTCTCCATCCTGATTGGCTGCCACAGTTGTCCATCAATCAAAGGAGGAAGCCTGACAGCCAGCTTCCGCTCCTCTCTGCAGTAGGGGTGTGCACAGAACCGGCTGGCCCAGTTTTGTTTGAGTCCGGACTGGACTTGAACCAGACTGGCCAAGTTCAGTCTGGCCCCCTTCAAACCCCCCGCCCCGGTGCGGTCTTGTCTGGTCCGGAGGGTGGGTGGGTCCACGAATTTAAAAAATAATTAAAAATTTTTTTAAAAATAAAATTAAAAAAATATATTTTAAATACCTGTAGCCCCTTTGGGGGGCTTCCTGTAGGCCGTGGGGTGGGTCTGAAATGGTTGAGTATTTTCAGCCCTTTCTGGCTTCCATAAAGGTGTGTGGTGGCCATTTTGGCCACCGCCGTGCATGGTGGCCTCTGGTCTCACAGAGGTCATTTGCACATGCAAATGCCAGGCCTCACAGAGGCCATGTACCCATGCACTGTGCCAGCCAAAATGGCCACTGTGCACATTTACAGAGGCCCCCAAAGGCCAAAAATGCTCCTTACCTGGCCGCGGCGGTGATTTGAAAGGCTGGTGAGGGGAGGGGGAACCTTCATGGACACACACACCCCTGCGGCCTACAGGAAGCCCCCCAAAGGGGCTACAGGTATTTAAAATATTTTTTTTTTTAAAAAAAAATTAGAAACCCTGAACCTCTGGACCGAACCACTGGACCGGTCCGCACATCCCTACTCTGCAGTCTCACAGACAAAAGAGAAGAGGGCAGCTCTTATGTCGGAATTCAGACAGGTGAGCAGGGGGCAGGGGAGTGGAACCTGCAACTCAGGTTTTGTGTGATGTCTGAATGTGTCCATATTGTCCATACATTTGTATGTCCATTCACAAACATGAGAATTCCACCTCAGTGACATAAGGTTGAACATGATTATGCCTAGTTGTATGAGAGAGGTAAGCCCTATTTAGACCCTTTTTTAAAAAAGAAAGAAAGAAAGACACTGTGCCCATGTATATCTCAAGAGCATGCGCTCATGCCCCACCCAGGCTGTCTTTCCTAACACTGTAAACATGAAGTGATTGTTTCTGTGACTAGGGTGCAGGGGTGATGCTTCTGGGCAAAGCAGAGCCAGAGAGGGGAATAAGTGGATAGAGTTTGGAACCTGGATGCTGAAAACCCAGGTCCATATGTGGACCTATGAAGCAACATGTAGCCCTGGGCTACTGAAGTTATTCACATGAGCAGCCCAGCCAGGTCCGGGGTCGTGTGAATGCTCATGCTGCATGCAGCCCAAGCAAACACAAAGTCAGGCACCTAGAGCACCCAGCTTATGGGGGGAACCCCCCCTTCCACTGGCCTGCTCGTGCGGTGCATTTTGCAATTCCCGGAGGCCAGGACCTATGAAGCAACGACCTCTTGTAGCCCTGGGCAAGTCACTGAGGTTATTCACACAAGCAGCCCAGTATGGAGTACTGGGATCGCTCCCGATCCTGGTGCTTCCACTAGCCCAACTTTTCAAGCCAGCCCTTTACTGGGGTTAGAGGGTGAAAGCACACCCTCAGCCCCAGGTCCAGGGTCATGTTATGTGCCTGATGCACACAAAGATAAGCACCTAGAGCACCCCACTAACGGGGGAATCCTCCAATGCCCTGCACTGCTTGCACAGGGCATTTTAAGATTCCTGGACTTATTTCCCTGACCTCCAATGATCCACACTACTCAGAGCAACATGTACAGTATTGTGAGGGCACATGATGGTGTGCCAAAGAGGAGATCTGTAATTGCCTGGGAGGAGGATAGGATCATTCCTGCCTCCCTGCATTGTGTGTATGACTTTACTCTCTCTTAGCCCAATTGGAAACTTACAGGGTTCTTGTGAGGCTAAAATGGGCCTCAAGACCCATCTTTTTAGCCTAGCTTTTAATGATATCTAGTTTTAATTATTATATTGTTTACACAGTCAGACAGGTGTTATTTACTGGTTTGTATTATCCAGACATCGAGTCCTTCCCAAGGACCTGGGATGCCAGAATTTTATTGTCAATTGTTATAGATATCATCGCAGAATATAGGCTGTTCCTAGTAAAGCTGCTTTTTGTAATTGGCTGATGGTGATTTCTGTGGCCCCTATGGTGTTGAGGTCCTCTTCAAGGTCTTCTGGAACTGCACCCAGGGCGCCAAATACTACTGGGATTATTTTGGTATTTGGTGATATTTTCTATTTCTTTTTCTTCTATTCTGCAATCCCCTGGTATTGCTATGTCGATTATTTTAACTTGTTTTTCTTTCTTCTCGACTACAGTTATATCTGGTGTATTGTGTGGCAGATGTTTGTCTGTTTGTAGTCGGAAGTCCCATAATATTTTTACATCTTCATTTTCTTCAACTTTTTCAATTTGATGGTCCCACCAATTCTTGGCTACAGGTAGCTTGTATTTTTTGCAGATGTTCCAGTGTATCATCCCTGCTACCTCGTCATGCCTTTGTTTGTAGTCAGTCCGTGCAATCTTTTTACAACAGCTGATTAGGTAGTCCACAGTTTCATCTGCTTCTTTACAAAGGCGGCACTTGCTGTTTTGTTGTGGATTTTTTGACTTTTGCTCTTATTGCATTTGTTCTTAGTGCCTGTTCTTGCGCAGCCAGTATTAAACCCTCTGTTTCTTTCTTCAAGTAACCATTCTTAAGCCATTGCCAGGTCTTGGTGATGTCTGATTTTCCAGTTATATTGTGCAAATATTGACCATGCAGGGGCTTATTTTTCCATTTTTCTGCTCGGTTCTTGAATTGTTCTTTCTTGTAGGCCTGCTTTCTTTCATTGGTGTTGAATAGTTTCGCATTATTGACCAGTTGAAGTGCATCTTCTTCACTGTCCTTGATATATTCTTCAAGGCCTCTTTTCTCCTCCTCTACTGTTTGATGGACTTGCAGCATTCCTCTTCCACCTGAGCTGCGAGGGAGGTATAGCCTATCTACATCACTGCGGGGGTGCAGAGCATGATTGATGGTCATGGTTTTCCTGGTCTTACGATCTAGCGTCTCTAGCTCTGCCTGGGGTCCAGTCTATTATTTCTGCAGTGTATCTGATAACAGGTATAGCCCAGGTGTTTATGGCTTGTATGGTGTTCTCGCCATTGAGTTTGGACTTGAGGATTTTTCTAACTCTCCTTATGTATTCACTTCCAATTTTTCTTCTAACTTCAGTGTGTGCAATGTTATCAGCCTGGAGAATGCCCAAGTATTTGTAATGTTCTTTATTATTATTATTATTATTATTATTATTATTATTACATTTATATCCCACTCTTCCTCCAAGGAGCCCAGAGTGGTGTACTACATACTTGAGTTTTTCTTTTACAACAACCCTGTGAAGTAGGTTAGGCTGAGAGAGAAGAGAAATGATCGGCCCAGAGTCACCCAGCTCGTATCATGGCTGAATGGGGCTTTGAACTCGGGTCTCCTCAGTCCTAGTCCAGCACTCTAACCACTACACCACGCTGGCTCCAATTTTAATTTTAACCTGGTTTATAAATGGTTTTATTTTATTATAATGGTTTTATTACCTGGTTTTTATTTTAATGTAAACCACCCTGACCCACTTTAGGAAGGGCAGTTTACAAATTGAATGAATGAATGAATGAAATGTTGAGCTGAGCTCCCTGGAACAAAGGCAGGAAAGGTGCAAGTGTAATAAATGTCTACAGAAATGAAAAAATGAGCAATTCAGCTTTTCCCATCATTGCATCTCTGTGCAAGGAAATGTTGCTCCTTGTTAAGCTGCTGCATGCACAGAACCTCTGTCAGGTAGAAAGATGTCATCCCCACTGACAATACATTGAGGCCTTTTATGATCGCCTTTTCAGCAGAGGCAGCTAGTAGCCCTGAAAGGGGGAAACCCTTTCCTGTAATGAGACTATGACCTGTGAACAAGGAGTCAATATGTTGTCTGACACCCATTCTCCTTTACAAGGCAATAGCCTGCCTGACGTGATAAGAGGCAATGATTTGGAATGGGAATGATGACAGAAACAAAAAAACTATCACTTAGTTTCACACTTCCAGGCGATAACTGCAATTCTTCATGAACAAAGATGGGCGAGCATTGCCTTATGAACACACGGAACAGCTGAGCCAGACCACTGGTCCAGATAGTTCCTCAGTCACTCTCTAGGATCTCAGGCAAGCATCTCTCCCAGCAATGCTGCTTAAAATCTTCTCATGCTGGGACCTTTTGCATGCACGGCAATGCATGTATGTTACCCCTGAGCTATGGTTCCTCAGTCCCTGTATAATCCAGATCAGGGGTTTCCTGGTTGAAGGTCATTGTGGCTACAGATGATGGGAGTTGTAGTCCAACAACATTTGAGGAGCCCTTAATCTAATTGTTAGACCATTTATTTATTTTAGAAAGTTGGCTCTTGGTATTTACAGAGCTCTTAACGTCTGCTATTTTGCACTGAAGAGTAAATAAAATCTAGCAAAAGTTTGGTAATTTAAAATAATCTCCAAAGAGTTTTTCTATGACATGAAAGAGGCTGCTATGGTATGTGGCAGTGTAAAATTTATTAATGCTTACACAGTATGCCGGTACCGTGCACCTGCCAGAGGATGGAGGGAGGGAGGGAGGGACTTTCCTAATAGGAGGACATTGCCATGTTCACATCTAGTTCAGTATTGTCTACATGGCTGGCAGCAGCTCTCCAAGGTTTTGGACAGAAATCTCTCCCCACTCTTGGAGATGCCAGGGACTGAACCTGGATGCATCTGCATGCAAAGCCAATGCCCTTCCACTGAGAGAAGCTCTTTCTAGCTTCATATATTTAGAAAGTATGGGAGCTAAATATTTATTTTAACTATGAAACTTCAAAGGGCTGCAGACTGGAAGTGATACTCCAAATCTCTGAAAACAGTTAGTAAATGAAGACAGACCTCGGCTCTGAGCCACAGAACTGCTGAACTGAAGTAGACAGAATGAAAGACAAAACCTATTTCCTGCCCTGTCCTAAAACCTTCAGCGGGCTCACAGGTGCTCAGCATAAGATGCCATTACTTATCCATGCCAGCACATCACAGAACATGATCATGTGCTGACATCACAGGTAACCTAGGCTTTTAATTAGATTTATAGTTTTAAATCATTTTAATCCTGGATTTTAAATCTTTTTAATCTTTTTAATGATTTTAATTAATTGATTTAATGCTTTAAATGATTTTAATTGTAAACCACCCAGAGATGTAAGTTTTGGGCAGTATAGAAATATTTTAATTTTTTTTTAAACTGTAGTGTTACAAATATATAAACTGTCAGTATCAGCCTTGTATTGTTTTTTAAAACTTCACCTTAAATTCAAGTGCTCTGGTTTTAAGTGCTCTTTGGATTGAAGTGTATTCTAAGTCGTATGGATATTAACTCTAGGAATTAATTTGACCCGCATTTTTAGAAAGAGCAATGAAATTATTCAGATTTTTTTTAAGCCTTTAATGATGACCTATATTTAAAAAACAATAGTTGTGGAAGTGACTCTGCAATGAATAAAAACGCGAGGTCATTAGAAATAAAGAGCTCTACAAGGAATATTGCATAGTAGCCCATGAAAAATGATAATACTGTATTGAAAATGAGCTGCAAATTGAGTACTGAAGCACTCAGAGTTCAGCCAGAATACTAATGGCAGAATATTGATTGCAGCAAGCCCTGATTATCAGCATTAAAGCACCATGGAATTCACTATCTGGATATCAGTGTTGAGATGGCCAGTTCTTTCATGCATTCTTATTTTGCTTATTTTCGTTTGTAAAAATACTGGCTCAATATAAAAAAAACAATACTTCTCACAAGTGATCAAAGTGTTCCCCTTTTGGATTGCTAACGGAGAGCTCCCCCTGTTCTCCTTTGTTTTTGTGCATGCTGCCAGAGTGAAATGTTTACTGTGTTGTTTTACAACCAATAAATCGTAGATGGTTTTACAATTCCCTAATACATCATGCAAGAAGATAAAAGAAAACATAATTCATGGGATGCCATAATTCAAATGACATTTTCTAGCACATTCTCTCTCACACATGCATTTTTTGGGAAACAGAAGCTGGGGTGGGGACAGCTGTAGTAAAATAGGGTACAATAAACAAATATTTAGGCAGCTACCCAGCACATTTGTGATAGGGCTACCTCTAGATTGTTACTGACCTAATAGATGATGATGATGATGATGATGATTAGTATTATTATTATTTATAATAATAATAATACTAATGATGATGATGATTAGTATTATTATTATTTATTTTATTTATTCGATTTCTATACCGCCCTTCCAAAAATGGCTCAGGGCAGTTTACAAAGAGAAATAATAAATAAATAAGATGGAACCCTGTCCCCAAAGGGCTCACAATCTAAAAAGAAACACAAGACAGACACCAGCAACAGTCACTGGAGGTACTGTGCTGGGGGTGGAGAGGGCCAGTTACTCTCCCCCTGCTAAATAAGGAGAATCACCACGGTTAAAGGTGCCTCTTTGCCAAGTTAACAGGGGTTAGATACATTTGGTGTGAGCCTAGCTGGTGTTGCTGATTATAGCTCCACCTCCATATTTTGTTATAAGAAAGTCAGATGTGTGAAGATGTGTTATGGCATGGAAAAGCAATCTCACACCATCTTCTTATTAATCTATAATGATCCCATTGTCGTGCAAACTATGCATTACATTGAAAGCATCTTTGCCTCTGACTGTTTTTTTTTTTTAAAGTAGCAGCATTCTACTTTTGGACAATCCTGCTAGCAAAATAAGAAAAGGATATACATCAATCTGGCAAATCCCCCAAATCTTCAAATGCTTCATTTATATTATCTAGTACAACGATCATGAAAATTAATTTTGGTTTTGATTTCATCATATCAAAAATGAATGCTTCAAAATTTCACAGATGTGAACTATCCAAACATTCTTACACATACATCGTAGTGTCTGTGCTTAACGCTCCTATAGTCTAGATCATAGCCATAAGAATATAAATCTTACTGGCTGATAACTGAGTGTGTATGGGAGATGGCATCATGTTATGCCCAGTTCATTAGTTCAAGGATTTGAAAGCACTTCATTATTTGATCCTGTTTTAAAGTTTTCCTTTGAGTATATACTTCAGTTTAGGATCTCAGACATCTTCCTCTGCATCTTTAGTGTCCCCATCCAGAGCAGAAAGAATGCCAAGCAACATGGACTATGTTTCTAACTCAAGTTTAGCCATCATCAGTCTGACAAAATATGTGCAGGTGAAATGAGCATGGTCCTCCATGGGGAATGGAGCAGTATCATGGGCAGGAGCAATTCATTCATTTGATAAATTATGTATTTACCATTATTTGATTTATGATCTTATATTTACTACCTTTCCTCATGGAGGAAAAAATGCAGGCAGATGCTATACCAAATAAAGATGCTACAAACAAGAATTGAAATTAAGAATGGTAAGTTGAAACATTCTCTAAACTTGTAGGGAATCCCAGCTGCTGAAAAAGAATTAATGTTTGAAGTGAAGTTGTTTGGCATAAAGATCTTTATGGTGTGTCTTTGGCTGCCCAAAGGGCTTATGCTATGAAACTGTGAACAGGCAATGAAGTAACTATGGGGAATAAGAGCAATAAGTTTAGGGATGTATTCATTTTTAAAGATATAAGTATGGGCTGACATCTTGACTAAATTACTCAATTAAAAATCCTGTTTAAATTAGGTAGCCCTTTAGAGTAACCCCTGCATAGTACTAACTTAGGGGCTATTCACATGCGCAGGGAAAACTGGGATAAGCCTGGTTTTGTGGCATGTGTGAACTGACGGGAGCCACGTGGCTCCCAGCAGAGGTGTGGCAGTAAACCCACTTCGGGAGCTTGTCACTTAGTCTTGGTTTGGGGTGTAAGGGTGCCCAGAAACCGGGCTTGGCGCTTGCGTGCTGGGGCCACATGACTCCACGTGGCACTGATACGTGAGTAGCCTCCCAGCCAGTGTTGGGAGGTTCCCCATAATGCACCTCGCACTCACATTGTGCATTATAGGAGTTCCAGGGGCCTCTGGCCCTTACATTTCCTAGCTGCCAGTAGCAGCCAGAGAATGTCTGGGCAAGCAATCTACTCACCCAGCGAGAAGAGCAGGATCATCTACAGGGGAGGTAAAAACTTTAAGGCTTCCTCTCTTCACCCCTTTTGAGCCCATTCTCCGATGGTGAGAAAGGGCTCTTCGTTTTGATGTCAGCCATTGAGACTGTTCACATGAGCAGCCCTACCCAGGCTTAGGCAGCCCTACCTGGGTAGGGCTGCTCATGTAAAGCTCTGGGATTGCGGCTGATCCCAGCACTACCTCACTGGGTAGCCCAGGAATTTTCCCTGGGTAAAAGGGTGTGAGTGCACCTTTTTATCCAGGTCCCCAGTCATGTGGCTGCTTGGGTAGAAATCCCTCGATGCACCGTGCTCCTTGGCCAGGATGCATTTTCCCAACCTCCAGAAGTCTGGGCTGCCCAGAGCAGCATGGATCGTGTCGATGTGTGAGTCGTGCACCACACACAAGGATCCAGATCATCTGGGAGGACGGTAAGGTCCTCCTTCCTTCCGCTCCCTCTCCGCCAGGCTGCAATGGTCATGAGAAAAACTTTATTGACTTTTATGTTCACCTGAAATCAACAGGTTTCTGAAGGATCAATGAATATTACCACTCCCTGAACATCTTGTCCAAATAATAGTGTTTATGGAGTGCACTGAATGTTGTTATTTTTCAGGTAACCAAGTTCCATATGGTTCCCAACACATGGTGACTAAAAAGGCAGTTTTCATTATGGGGAAAAGGACTGTGTCAGTCTTTGCGAAGAAATGTAGCAAACTGGGATGTGCTGCTGCTTTTTTGGTTAAGAATTGCAGACACAGCTGGACTATTCTAAGACATACTATTATTTTTTAAACCACTTTTCTTTTCTTCTTGTCACCTTGTCTTTCCTGTCCATTGTGTCTTGTCTTTTAGACTTTGAGTTCTCGGAGGCCATGATTTGTATCGGTCCATGATTTTGTATGGTATACAGCTCAGCAGCAACCTGGATAATTCACTAGTACAATACAAATGTTAATTCAGCAGAACTTTAAATGTTCAATGGGCTTCCTCTTCCTCTTTAATTTACTGTGACAGTAAGAGGCCAATCCCTTGTAGCACTTCATTACCCTCACCTTAAAAAAACTACTCATAAAATATAATAGCCTCTTTCTTTATTTTGTCCTTTCATTCTTTCAAAGGGACTGCAGATACTGTACAAAAAGCACACCTTCTAATGGCTGGACACATCTTCCAATGACTAAGGAAAAATAGCAACATTCTGTAGTAATTTGGAGTTTGCTAACAAACAATAAGAGGTATGGAGGTGATTGAACTGATCTGACTCTCAAATGGCACATAAGGCAGATGCTCAAGTATATATCAAGAGTAGGCAATGGAGTTATGACTACAGTCTAAAGGCACATGTTGCAGCAAATCTGTTGAAGGTAAGCAGGTCTGAGTTTGCATTATCCTGTGCCTGGATGAATAATTGCCTGGGAATACCAAGTACACTACCTTGAGTTCTATAGTTGAAGAAAGATGTAATATAAACATAATGCATAAATTCATGTGACTTCCTGCGCATGTGAACAGGACAGTCACAAACTATGGCCATATTCACACATAACACGGAACCGCAAATCCAATGGAACACACCCCACCCCCCGGCCACTCTCCTATCCAAATTCAGACATCATGGAGAGTCATCTTCTCTGACTGAAGAGCATCTCTCTTCAGTCAGAGAAGAGGGGGGACTGCTGTAGGGGCTTCCTTCTGGCGTGAAGAACAGCCCGCATAGCCAATCACAGCTGGAAGGAGGGAAGAGCTTCCTCCCTCAACTCCAGCTACAGCTAATGCAGCCTGTCATTCCAAATTTGAATGACATGCAGGCTGTGTGGAACCCAGGGATGGAGCCACCATTGGGCGAATGGGTTCAAAGAACCTGGGCCGCCACCCCCAGGGGTCACACCTCGTGCTCCAGACATGCCCCCTGCATCTGATGTCAGACACAGGGGCATTATTTCGCTCTCAAATGGGGCTGTGCAGCCCCATTTGGGACCAAAATTGGCCCACACTGCATTGGCAGCATGGCTGGAGTGACTCTCCCTGCCTTTTAAAGGGAGATTCATTCCGGCCCACGCTGCCCAATGCAGCACAGGCCAATCTTCCTTCCAAATGGGGCCACAAAGCCCCATTTGGGAAGGAGACCACATCCCCACATCTGACATCAGACACAGGGGGCAGGGCCAGGGGGCCACAGCGGCAGCTGTACATGGGCTGCTGCCGGCCACCCTCTGCGCCTGATGGAACCTTGGGTTGAAACCGAGGGTGGGTTGCCTCACAGCCTGGATGTAAGCATTCGGACAGAGTGAGAAAATCTCTGCTCCCTAAAACTCCCATTCTACAGCCATTGAAAGTTGTTTATATATCCATTACAGATTCAGGACTTCTTTGTAATGTTAGGATGCATACTGGTGCTTTAGAATGATGTATGGAAACTCAAATGACATTATACACTATTTCCAAAAATGTGTGGTGTTTTTAAAATATGCAAAATATCTTTAAAACAGTGCTAAACATTCCATGCATACTGTGGGATGAAGGGAGAATTGCTGACCCAGTTCTGCAGCTCTGAAATGGAAGACTGAAAAGCCATTAGCTAGACTATGCACAAGTGGCATGCTGAAAAATCTCTGAAACTGAGCCTAAAATACACTCATATCATCTCTTGGAAAGGATGGGATATTATCCAGACAGTGCAGGAACACCCTTTATTTATTTATTTATTTAGTTAGTTAGTTAGTTAGTTAGTTAGTTAGTTAGTTAGATTTATATGTCGCCCTACACCCATAGGACTCCAGGCGGCTTACAAGCAAACATGCACAACAACACAATTCCATAAAAATATATCTTACATTGCCTCATAAACTACAACCTCATATACAGTGGTCCCTCGACTTACGTAATTAATCCATTCCGAACGCACGTTCGGAGGTCGAAATTTTTGTAAGTCGAAGAGCGCACCACGTAAGTCTGAAAACATTCGTAAGTCAAGGAGACCGCATCTAAAAATTCGTAGGTCGAGTAAGCTGAATCTAAACCGGCAACTACTTCTGGCCTTTTTTGTCGCTCGTAACTCGAAAACATCGGATGTCGAGTAGTTCGTAGGTCGAGGGATTACTGTAATACTCATTCCACATGACATAATAACCATGGATTACAAGATCCCAAGATCTGCTTGGGATTACTTTACTCCCAAGTAGTCCAAATCAGTGATGTGTTAGCACTGGACCAGGTCAGCAAAGTTTATTCAGCAAGGTTTTGGTGCTCACTTGTGAATCTACATACTTTGTACTTCGACTAGGAAATAAACACATTAGGTTGAATTTATGGAGCTATTCCGTCCCAACTGGACAATAACCTAATTTCAACTAATGTAACTTTAACCACTGAATATTGCAAAGAGGTGAACTGAGGGCATCGCCTCACTTTACATTTTCTAACATAAAAGATGTGCACTCTGATACTGGTGTTAGATATATGGTTACTAGTTCTGCTCAAAAGTTATATTATGCAAGGCTTTAGCGTGGCTCGGCTTTACCTGGGTATTTATCTGATCAAATAATGCATTTGCCATGTAACTAGCTTATATTCTCACTCTCATCGTATGTTTACACTTTTTGTATCATGCCAGCTGCATTTATATTATATTTTAATCCCCCATTATCTGGTGCAACCTCAAACAAAATACACATATGAAAGTTTGACAATATATGTATGCAGTGGCAGTCAGTGCAGGTGCCTCCGAGTGGTGGTGGGAGGCACTTTAAGTATAAATTAGTAGGTGTCCCATGCCACCACACCTGAAAGCTCTTAGCAGCAGTGCCATGCCACCCAACATCCACTGCAGTGGAGGATTGGCTCTGCCAATCAGCTGACCTCCGCGCATACATGGAAGCCATTTGCTAACCATGCTGCAGTGGGTGCTGAGTGGTGTGCCGCTGCTGCTAAGAGCTTTCAGGTGCAGCAGTATGGGAGGTAAGGACTTACTAATTTATACTTAGAGGTGCCTCTTTCCACCCACACCTGCACCAGCCACCACTGTATGTACGTAGACTTAAGACTGTAAGCAGCATAGGGCACTGTACCTAGAAGCAGAAATGTGCATGAAATTCTGTAATGCATTACAAGAAGACATTTAGTTTTGCTGTTTTTTAATGCAGGAATCATTCTAGATGTCAACAGTTCTGGATGGCTTTTCCCCATATGATAGGGAAGAAAGCCTGCAATAAAAGTTTCAAAGCATTCATGCAGTGATTTGGATTTTAATATTTTAGGGGCAAAATGAACTGTTGAAGGTCCTTTGACTTCAGTAATAGTCCTCTTATTTTGAAATCACAAGGTCCTTCAACTCAGTCAGCAGTAAAATATCCGAAACACAGATGGCACAGCTCCACTTAAGACTTTATTATAATTTAGTGGATCCTCCCTTGGGTTCTGAGTCAAGTGTGAATGAGCTGTTAAAAACTAAAGGTGTGATATAATGGGGGGGGGGGTTAAGAGAAAAGATGGTTTGAAAAGAAAAGATCCAGATAGCAAGTGTTTTTATATTTGCATCTCAATGAAAAGCTTTACAAGGTTCTTTTCACTGTTAAATGCATAGAATTACAGCACTACATCTGTGTAGAAACTTCTGCAACTGGGAAATTACAAGTTCACAGTCTAGTTGGCAAAACTATATTTACAGTCTAGATTAAACTATAGCAGAAGTTCTTGGAATGAACTAGCTTTTAATTCAGTAGCTAAACATTTCCAATATCTTATATTATGTCTGTATTTCTTTTGGATTCTTGTGTGGGTACATATCGTTCATTTATTTCCACAGATGGTTTTATTTGCTTTACAAAATTCAGTCATTGAGGCTACAATTTGAAGAGAAACATTTTTGTGACGAGAAAAGGGCTTCTTAATACATCTCTTCAGGTCACTTTATTGCCCAAAATCCCCTCATTTATTTTACCCCCATAAGGGAAAACATTTGTGCACCTGTGTGTTTTGCCTACAGACGGCAAATGCAAGAAAACAGTCTGAGGAGAAAAGGCAAAGAAGCACCTCTCCCAGATAAAGAACTGATTCTGGTTATCAGTCCTTGTTAAGCTCCATGCCACAGCAACACAGGAGGAGACCCCCCACTGGGAGGCTGAAACAAGCCTCCTGGCCCTGGGGGTTGCTCCCGTATGCCCTGGATGCTTGCACGGGGCATCTTGGACCTTCTGGGGGCCATGTGGCCCCCGATCCCCACAGCCCCTGCCAGCTCTGTGACACAGCCGGCACTCGTGTGGGCGGTCGATCCAGCTGCCCAGGGCTGCCTGAATGATTGTCTGTGGGGAGAGCGGGCTAAGCCTGCTCTCCCCGCTAACCCGCTCTCGGCAAGTCTCACTGATCATGAGACTCGTCTCTATATCTAGCAAGACTTGGACTGACAGAGCGAGCCTCTTCTTACAAGCAATGAGAAGGCGGGTTAGACGTAACCTCCCTGCAGATGACCACTACAGTGCTGGGTGCAGCGTGCTCCTCATGCACCCAGATGATTCCCCGTGTGACCAGTCACTGGGGAGGGTCAGGGGCCAGGATTCCCCATATGCCCAGGCAGCAGGGAGGGTTGGGGGCCAGGGATTCCCCCTCCCCAAGTTCCCCTGCCAGACAATCAAAGCAATAGTGTTAAGGCAGCATTCACTCCCTTAACCTCATTTTACAGGGTGGCTACTTAGGCAGGTTTGTCATGATGTTGCTGCTGGGATCGGCCCAATCCTGGTGGTTCATACGTGCGTGCAAATCCGGGCTGGGCTCCCTTAGCCCAGTTTTGCACATGTGTATGAATAGCCTCAGTGGCTGATTTCCAATGAATAAATGGCTGAATCTTTTTTAAGATTGTGCCCTTGAGGACAAGATTGTTTTTTAAAAAATATGTGACCTGCTCTGAGTCTATACGGTAGAGTGGAATATAAATCTAATAAAAAATACAGAGAGAAATAATAATACAGAGATAAAGACAGGTACACAGATGCAGAAATAATAACCTAGAATCTGAGGGGGGGAAATCTGATTTGGAATGAATGACACTGCATAGGTACAACAAAGAATAATGGTGAATTCATCCAGGCATGTTCATAACTTGCCAATGAAGCATCAGTTGATGACTTGCATGTATGAAATAGACATTACAATTCCAACATTGTAAACAGAGCTTCTATATCACCTGGCATAACCTCAAACACAACGCTTTTCCATGGAAACAATCCACATGTTTAGCCATGAATCACTGGGTAATAAAGCATGGAGTGGTGAGATAACAAAATGATGGTATATACATATATATATATATATATATATATGTATATGTATACCTGTTGTATTGTTTTAATGCCTGTTTTTAATATGTTTTTATATTTTTTAGCTTGATGTTTTTATTGCCTTTTTATTGTATGTTTTAACTTTTGTAAACCGCCTTGGGGTTGTCTTTTAACGAAAGGCGGTATATAAATGTAACAATTAAATAAATAAATAAATAAATATATGTATGTATGAGATAACAAAATGATGGTATATACATATATGTATGAGTCAGCCTTTGGTTAAGAAGTAGATAAGTGAATCATTTGACACTACTTCTTGTGAGCATCATCTCATCGTTCTTATAATAGCCTATCAGTACTAAAGTGAAACTGGGTTACCCAAATATAGGCTAGTGGTTTCTACATGCTTGGAGACTCCCTAGATTCACCAAAGTCAATTAAAATAAATAACTTTTTTAAAAGTCTAGTGAGCATCTAGGACTTTGAGCTTCCAGGCACTATGATTGTTGAAGGCTTTTGAGCAGGGATGAGCACGAAGCATTTTGGCAGTTCTTTTTCAAGGCATCAAAACACTTCAAGCTTCCTCCACGGAATTGTTTTGGCGGGGGCAAGCAAGCACTTTAAGAGGAGGAAAGCAGGTCTTATCTGCTCCTTCATAGCTCTTCCGCCGCCACCCCCCCCCCCGTGCAGCACTATTGGAATTAAAAACCCTGGTGCATGGCTGCAGGGTTGCTCCCCGCAGCCCACGAGTGGGGTTGGCACAGAAATGGTGTCTGCATGTGCACATTTTACAGATCTCGCACATCTCCGTGTAATTCTTTTGTTGGAGCTTATAACACTATCTGCAGAGGTTTGTCTGAACACAGTGAGCTGCTTCACATGACATGTGCAAAGCGTCTGATTGAGTTCTGCAGGGAGAACGGGCTTAGCTCACTCTCTCCTCAGATGAGCAGCTGCTCGTAGCTGGGTGGCCAAATCAGCTGCCCACACGGCCACCCACATGGCTGCCAGCTCTGTCATGAAGTCAGCGGGGGCTGTGGGGAATGGAATCAGGGGCCATGTGTCCCCTGGAAGTTCCAGGATTCCACAAGTGTGCACGGCATCCTGGAGAGACCTCCGAGCCTGGGAGGCTGGCTGCAGACTCCTGGTCGGGGTGCTACTCATGAGTCGCCATGCACCATGGCAACACACGAGCAAAGCAATGAGGCGCTCGCTCCGTTAACCTCATTTAAGAGGAGAGTGTTAAAGGCGAGCTAGCCACCTTGGGAGCGCCAGGATCACCTGGTGGTTCCCACAATCACCGGAAAGCGGGCTAAGCTCCCTTAGCCCACTTTCCGTCGATTGTGGGAATAGCCTCAATAACTGAAATTGAGGCGAGTCTCATGATTAAGGATTCCTGCCCCCATAGGGTTTGCAGGGAGAGTGGGCTTAGCCCGCTCTCCCCGCAGATGAGCAGGGTGGTAGCCCTGGGCAGCTGGATCGGCCACCCACACGACTGCCGGCTCCATTATGGAGCCAGTGGGGCCTGGGAGGATCGGGGGCCACGCACCAGTATGCCCTGCGCGAACGCTATTAGTGAGTTGCTGGGGCGCAGAGCCACGCCACGGCAACCCACGATTAGAAAAAACGGGTTTGTGGAGTGCTTGCTCCACAAACCTGATTTAAAGGGCGGGCTACTTCAGTGGGCTAGCTGCGTGTAAGCCGCATGTAAGCCCTGCAAGCCCTGTGGTTTACACGAGCAGCAAAAATCGGGCTAGGCTCTCCTGGCCCGATTTTTGCTGCTCGAAGGAATAGCTCCATTGTTTCTGTGTGTAACTCCATATCCTGATTGAAACAGTTGTGCCAGCCTCACAAAGTTGATAGATGGCTGTTTGCTAGGAAACATACTGAAAGCGAAAAACTTTCAGCTTCATAAGCAGCAGGAAATCTGTTTATAGAGGATGCTGCTTTACCATTAGTGAAGTAAACGAATGGGAAGTGAAGAATAAAAATGCTGATAATCCCAAAGCAACCTAAATAAATGACATATTAAGAAGCAGAGATGATAAATATTTAATTTACTACTTATAGATAATAGCAAGATGGGGAGGAGAGAGAGATGTATTTCTTATACTGTGAATGTAGTTATGCATTAGTCTCAAGCACAAGTTTTAAATGTTTTTGCAAGAATCACACACATTTCCCTTCAATATAAAGTCCATTTCCATTTATACAGATAATTATTTTAGTGGGACTTAGTAATTTCAGAATCAGCTATGAAAACTTGTGGGTTTTTTAAATTAAAAATGTAACATTTGCATCATTGTGATATTCTCCATTTGGAAAAAGAACATAAATCAGGAAAAAAGTATCATAAGGACATTGGCTGGCATTTAGACTAATGAAATAGTAATGCTGCTAACACTGTTGACATGAGAGAGGAGCAGTTTTTGTTACTCTCTTCTTCCCTCTGAAGCCCCCTTTCACTTCCAAAATTATGCCCCAGAAGGCTGTGTGGCCCATCAGGGACATACTTTCAGGAGTCACAATCAGCTTTGAAGAGAAAGGGAGAGTGACAAAAATTGCTTGTTCCCATAGCACCAGTGCAGCATTAGCAACATAATCTAATGTAACCTAATGTAAGCCATTTACATTAGTATCTCCATAACTATATTATGAGGTCATTCTAACTACTGCGCTGGGGAGGATTGGTGGGGAGGCAGGCATCTACCTGCCTCCCTTAACAGGATCCACCCTCCCCAATAGGCTTTGCCGCTCACGCAGCACACGAGTGGCACCACAGCGGGTGGCAGAGCTGGGAGCCAGAAGAAGAAGTCCTCCAGCATCCCATGATGCACCGTGGCAGGGGTTCAGTACTTTGGGAGATTCCCCTGCTGCCAAGTGCTCTTGCCACCCAGCTTTGTGAACACTTGGGTTGCAGGCACTTGTGCACTTCTACCCCAATATAAGTCTGGGTAAAAAGAACCCAGACTATCCGGTCACAAAGTGCCAGGATCTGGACCAATCCCGGCACTTCTGATGACTTTCTCTACCCAGGTAGGGCTGTCCAAGCCTGGGTAGAGCTGGTCATGAGAACAACTGTATTGTTTTATATGAATATAGTCTTCAAGATGACAGATGCAGCAGGAGAAGAAAAGGCCTTAATTCAACACCAATTGGATACATTTTGTTCTTGGCCTATCATTAGCTTTTTTTATTTTTCTTGACATGATCCAGAAGGATTTTTATGCCAAACTAAATAATACAAACAACATTTTTTTTTAAAGGAAGGCTCTTTTACTACAGCCAAGAGCCAAAGAGCTACTTTGCATGCTGAAGGACATGCATACACCCATATCAGTGAGGGTTTTTTGTTTTTGTTTTTTTTAAATTAGTATATTATTAGGTATGCAAATATAGGTTTATGCAGTTATTTGGATCATGGCTGGAGGAGGAGATGGACATAAACATCTACTTTTCATCCTTTTTGTACAAATAACTATTGGAGATTTCAGAATCAGGTTTGCACGATGTAACAACTTTTAACATGTGTTGAGATTATAGTTCAGCACGTTTCAGAAAATGTAGAGTTTTTTAGTCAGGATGTAAGGATCATTCATAAGGCTCAACACTGTGCAAGTGATGATTGCTTCTCCATATTACCATCACACCAAAATGGTTGTATTAATTGGCACTGGTTCTGTGAATCAGCCAGTTATTTGATTTCACTGTGTCCACACTGTGCTGTCAACATTATCTTACAGAAATAGCTCAGGTGGAGTTGTTGCTTTTATGGACCTTAATTAAAAAATTGAGATGGTGGCCACATAAGCTGCCACTATCTCCACCTCAGGCTTTGAGCCCATCTGTTTTCATAAGGTAAGCAGTCTCAGATCTGGTCAGCACTTGGATGGGAGACTGTGATAACGCTAATCTTTAAATTAAAACTGTTCTGTACAATAAACCGGCTATCTAAGATACTCTGAAGGTGACATCAAGAGTCACCAAGGTTACTTGGAGCTTGTGTGCTTGTTTCCGTGGAAATCTTAAAATAAAGAGGAAAGAAGATTTAGTGACAGGGACTAACTGTTCACAATTGTTGTTTCGGTAATAGGAGTATGTGTAGGTCCAAATGAAGCCAAGGTTCTTTAGAGATCCTGCAGTGATTTGGGTAATACAAAGCTCTATCGTTGAGGCAGACAAGAGAAGGTGCTGAAGGACAAATCAGGATGCTATTTTGAAATGTTCCATAAGAATTTCAGTTTCTGAAACAATGAGGCTGTTCTCACACACAAGCAAAACAGGGCTGACTGAGCAAAGCCCAGTCTTGTCCACAAGTGACAACTGATGGGATCACACCTGGGGGGCAAATCTGCCAAGCCAGCCACCCTCTTAAATGAGGTTAAGGGAGCTAGCGCTCCCTTAGCCCCATTATTAAATCATCTGCCAGCCCTGGCTGTTTGCTTCTGCCAGCTGCTGCCGGTCCTGGCCAGTGTCAGAATCCCCATAATGCACCACACACTTGAGTTCCTGGAGCAGGGCAATGTGTCCCAGCCTTCCGACCCTCCATACTGCCAAAGAAGGTAGCTGCATGTCTGGGAGCATGAGCAGAGTACATTGTCGTCTGCGGGGAGGTAAGCTTTTTGAGGCTTCCTCTCTGCTCTCCCTCGAACCCTTCTCTCTGATTGTGAGAAAGCATTCTGGTCTTGCTTTGTAAAGAGAAAGCATACAAAAATAATGCAAATAGGGATGTGCATGAACTGTGGTTTGAGTACTTTTTGGGCACGGGGACTGGGAACTTTTTAAAAAAGGAGATCAGGTCCTTGCCTGCTGTCCACTGCCCAATGCAGCTTCTTGCTGGGGTGGCATGCATCCCTAGAAGGCCCATATGTTATCAATAAGCACATGGCATCCATGCATGCACAGATGCCATTTGTGTGGTCAGCAACACCAAAGAAAGCTGCATGGGGAGGTAGAGAGCAGGTAAGGACCTGCTCTCCTTTTTCTTAAAGTTTGTGGTCCCCCGGACCAAAAAGTGCTTGAACCGTGATTTGTGCACATTCCTAATAAGAAAGACAATGGGGCTATTCTCACGAGCAGCAAAAATCGGGCTAGGAGAGCCTAGCCCAATTTTTGCTGCTCGTGTAAACCACTGGGCTCGCTTACAAGCGGCTAGCCTGCTTTTGTAGCCCGGGTTTGCGGATTGAGCCAGCAATCATGTGGGTGGCTGTTCCGGCTGCCCAGAGCTCCCACTCTGATCATAAGTGGGGAGAGCGGGCTTAGCCCGCTTTCCCCGCTCACTCTTACGAACTGGGTCTCACTGATCATGAGACCTGGCTCAATGATTTTGACAGACAAGTCCAGAGAACGGAAAATGAATGGATAGCACCAGTAGTGTAACAAGGTGGAATTGAGCCCTTGGACAAGAAGTGAAGATGGATCCCTGGGCCCCTGGTTGCCTTCTCCTCCTCCCCTCCATCTCTTTGCTGCAGAAAAACTATATGGTCATGGTTAAAACCAAAACATTCTCAGCATGCCCTCTCTTTCACTCCTATGCAAATAATATCACTCTCCACACTCTAATCACCAATCAGCAACATGCTAATGAGTCACAGAGTCAGGAGAAGAGAACAAAGAGTCATGGAGGTGGGAGGAGCCCCCCCTCCTTTGTGGGCTCAGGGCTGCCCCACCCCCTGGTCAAGTATAGCAATGCCCTTGGAGAGCACCAACCACACACTACAGATCGTGTTTGAAATGGGAACAGAACAGCATCATTCAAGTTCTCAGTTCAGCACCATATCATCTGTATATTTTTGAGTTGCATTTTTAAAAAACCCCTCTTCATTTAGCAAGTTCCTTGCAAATTATGAGGTTCTAATGCAGACGAATTAACATCATTAATATTGGAAGGCTGGGAATTGGAGGCAAAATATTTTAGCATTTCTTTTCTCCAAAAATGTTTACTAAATCAAATAGGTAGTAACAAATATATTACAATCCTTTGCACTGTGTTCTGGGAAGCAGGCAGGGCTATTTCCCACAGGCACAGCACCTTTGGCAAATCAAGGGCTGACAGCATCCACCAGAACTAAAGGCAAACTTCCTACTGTACATGGCAGTGGCAGGAGTCTCAGTCAGACTGTAGCAGAGAGGCTCTTTGGAGTCTATAACTGAAGCTAAGCAGGGTCCACCCTGGTTGCAACTGAATGGGAGACTAGAAGTGTGAGCACTGTCAGATATTCCCCTCAGGGGGTGGAGCTGCTCTGGGAAGAGCAGAAGGTTTCAAGTTCCCTCCCTGGCTTCTCCAAGATAGGGCTGAGAGAGATTCCTGTCTACAACCTTGGAGAAGCCACTGCCAGTCTGTGAAGACAATACTGAGTTAGAAAGACCAATGTTTTGACTCAATATATAGCATCTTCCTTTGTTCCTATGTAAGATGAAACAGTGTTCCGTATTACCTTTTCATGAGATCATTGTTATATTACTTACTTACTTACTTACTTACTTACTTACTTACTTACTTATTTATTTAAAATATTTATACCCCACCTCTCCAGTACGCTACTGCTTGGGGCGGCTCACAACAATAAAATAGATACAATATACAATAAAAGTAATAATATACACCAAAATGAGTAAACAAGTTAAAAGTCAGGTTAAAAACCACAATTGGTATCCAGTTCAAATTAAAAATATATAAATTAAAAGCTAAAAACTGAGAGTTATAAAAACTAAAAACTAAAGAACCGACCAGATATGACCAAAAATTTAGCATTGAAAAGCCTCCTTAAAAAGATGTGCTTTTATTTGTTTTTTAAAAAACACTGAGGGAGGGAGCATGGAGAAGCTCTTCAGGTAGGGTGTTGCAAAGCTGAGGGGTCACAACTGAAAAGGCCTTGTCTCTAGTCCCCGCCAACTGGATCTCTGTTAGTAGCGGGACAAGGAGCAGGGCCTGAGATGATGAATGAAGGGCCCTGGCAGGTTCATATGGGCAAATGTGGTCCAACAGGTACCCTGGCCCCAAGCTGTGTGGAGCTTTAAAGGTCAAGGCCAGCCCCTTGAATCTAGCCTGGAAGCGGACCAGTAACCAATGAAGCTGCTGCAGGATGGGTGTGATACTCACGAAATGAATTGCACCCATGAGCATCCTTGCAGCTGCATTCTGGACCAGCTGAAGCTTCTGAACAGTCTTCAAGGGCAGCCCCACATAGAGTGCATTGCAGTAGTCCAATCTGGATGTTACCAATGCATGAGTGACTGAGGTCAGGTCCGACTTCTCCAAGTAGGGTCACAGCTGGTGTACCAGCTGTAGTTAGTAAAAGGCGCTTCTGCACACCATCACTACCTGCACCTCCAAGGACAACGTCCAGTCCAGAAGCACCCCCAAGTTGCAGACTTTGTCTTTCAGAGGGAGTGTGACCTTGTCCAAGACCAGATTTACCTCATTACTCAGATGATCAGTTCTACCAACAAAGAGCATTTCCGTCTTATCTGGATTAAGCTTGTTTGCCCCCATCCAGTCCATAACAGCCTCTAAGACCTGGTTCAGAGCATCCACTGCCTCCCTTGTGTCTGCTGACTTAAAAGATAGATAAAACTGCATGTCATCAGCATAATATGGATGACATCGCAGCCCACACCCACGGATGACCTCTCCCAGGCCAAAGGCCAAGGGGTGGAGCAAGCATCCCCCAGCACCACCTTCTGAGTAAGACCCTCCAGATAGGAGCAGAGCCACCATATAATTGTGCCTCGAAGTCCCAACCTGGAGAGACATCCCAGAAGGATACCATGGTTGATGGTATCGAAAGCTTCTGAGAGGTCTAGGAGGATTAACAGAGGCACACTCCCTCTGTCTATCTCCTGGCATAGGTCATCCACCAGAGTGACCAAGGCAGTTTCAGTCCCATATCCAGGTCAGAAGCCAGACTGGAAAGGATCCAAGTAATCAGATTCATCCAGGGCTGTCTGAAGATGAGATGCGACAACTCTCTCCAACACCTTGCCCAAGAAGGGGAGGTTTGAAACTGGTCAAATGTTATTTCAGTCATCTAGGTCCAATGAGGGCTTTTTAAGGAGGGGCCTAATGACTGCCTCCTTCAATCGAGGGGGAGCCACCCCCTGCTCTAGAGAGGCATTCACCACCCACACCACCCATGGACCCAATCCCTCTCTAAAAGCCTTCACCAACCATGAATGGCAAGGGTCAAGGACACACGTGGTAGGCCTCAACCTTCCAAGCAGCCTCTCCACTTCCTCAGGCAACACAGTCTTAAAACAATCCAATATAACAAGACCTGATGGTACATTGGTAACATCCAGTTCCGGTACCGCAAAAAACTTAGCATCCAAGTAAGAACAGATATGAGTGATTTTATCTTCAACATGTAGTGCAAATTGGTCACAGTGGGCTGCTGAGGGTTCTGTTTGATGATCTTTGGGGTCCTCACCTAGGATGTCCCGAACCACTCGAAATAGTTCTGCTGGATGACATTGAGCTGACACAATGTTGGTGGAAAAGTAGGATTTCTTTGCCGCCATCTTCACCTCCATAGAGTAGGTCCTAATATGGGTTCTAGCCTGTGTTCGGTCACATTCATTCTGAGTTTTTCGCCAGTGACGCTCAAGCAGTCTACCAGCCTGCTCTATTGTTCTCAACTCACATGCACACCAGGGAGTATCTTGGGGTTGGCAGGTTGGGAGAAGATGCCTAGGCGCAACCCCTCTCCTCAAACCAAAGGGAGACCAGGGCATCAACAGGATCATCCACTCTCTCAGTAGGTAACCCCCCCCAGCGCTCCCCCAGTAGCAGTCCTGAGGCAGTATGATATTCAACATGTTGCCTACCAGAAAGCAGTTGCACTAAATAACTCTGGCACCACTACTACCCAGCAGGCACCACTACCAACATACTTGTGAAAGAACGGGTGGAAGAAGAGAAATGTGAACATGGGGCGTTCTCCCCACCAAAAGCAAACAAGTGTTGCCCCATTTGTAGGAAAGAAACCTCCAAATGAATCTTGAAAGAAAGCAAATCAAAGCGAATAACCAAATAAATATAATGTTAAAAATGAAAATAAATGCGATCTCAAAGGGATGTTTTCCTGTAGACAGCTCTGCTAATTCTAGATATGTGGCTATTCTATGGTCAGACATTTTTACACATGCTGAATAGTACTTTCTCTATCTGGGGACTGGTTCCTGGTATTGTAAAGGTTTTTGTGATTAAGCTTTGGCAGGGGCAGTCTTTGTGTGCTGAGTGGTAATCCCCTTAGGCAGCAGATTATTCAGGCACTAAAAGTGTGATAAGCTCAGATGTCGAGCATGTGGGACAGGGCCTTTTCAGTCATTGCCCCCAGGCTTTGGAATGCTCTCCCGCCTGGCATCCTCTCCCCAGCTTTCACTACAGTTTTTAGAAAAGAAGTTAAAATGTGGCTCTTCACCCAGGCTTTTATATGAGGGTACAGTTCTTACTGCTGTTGCTTTGTATTTTGCATGTTAGTGTTTTATATAGATATATTAACTTTTAAATATGTTAATTCTGCATTGATTTAATTATACTGTAAACTGCTTTGGGATTATTTTAATGAAAAGTGGTATAGAAATCAATAAATAAGGCACCCCCTACCATTGCCATTGGAGCAGCTCTTTGGGACTTCTCTGACCCTTGCAGGCTTTGCAGGCAGCACCTCTCCTCAGATTCCTTGCAAAGCTTGCAAGAAGCACAAGGAGAGAAAAGGAGACTGCTGGCAGTCTTCCCTCCCTTTGGTCCCCTTTCAAAGCTTGCAAAGGTCATTTCTAGACATGTGTACAAAATGAATCTTTTGATTTGTTTCCAATTCAAAACAAATTCTGAAAATTCATTTTAATTTGAATCAGATTCAACCCTGTTTTGTCACATTTTAAAAAAATCAATCAGGGTGCCTGAATGGTTTTTAAAAGGTGCCAAATGGCTCTCTAATAAGATTCAAATGTAAATTCAAAAATTCATTTCAAATTTTAATTGAATTGCCCTTTTAAGGAGTGATTCAATTCAAATTTGAATCACTCTAATCAGCCATATTTGAGTTAAATCTATTCAAATTGATTTGCACATCCTTAGTCATTTCTGAAAGAAGGCTGGCCCCCACCTGAAACATTGGGTAAGATAGCATTTGATACCTCAGCACAGGTGCTGCAATATCTAGGGCTGCCCCTGGTCTCTGCTGAAACTCAGCTCAAATGTAATGCTGAAACATGTTTGGTTTATTTCAGTAGTGATGTTGTTCTTGTCTGAAGTTCTTAAACAGGTGTTCACTATTGGGGTTACGTATAGAGATCTGTTGTATTTTCATGGAAAGGATTGTAAGTTAAAATCTTTAAATGAATTACAAAATGTGGTCAGAGATTGGTTTCAGTACTATCAGTTCAATGAGATGTATAAGAAAGATCTTAAAGTTGGATTTGAAGATCAGATTTCAAATTTTGAGAAGGAATTATGTCAAGATGATGAAAAATTAATTTCCAAAATGTATAAATTATTACTTTTGGAGGAGACAAGAGAGGAATTGGTTAAAACAACTATGATAAAATGGGCTCAAGATGTTGGACATAATATAGAAATGGCAGCATGGGAGAAGTTATGGAAAAGTGATTTGAAATTTACTGCTTGTTATGCTTTGAAGGAAAACTATTACAAAATGATGTATAGATGGTATTTAACGCCTAAAAAATTGG
This sequence comes from Hemicordylus capensis, assembly GCF_027244095.1. Lineage (NCBI taxonomy): Eukaryota > Metazoa > Chordata > Lepidosauria > Squamata > Cordylidae > Hemicordylus > Hemicordylus capensis. The sequence goes on along the minus strand of NC_069658.1, from coordinate 55,114,355 downwards.
CACTGATGTATAAAAACGTTTCAAACAAATGTTGGAAGTGTGGGCATGTTGAAGGTACTTTTTTTCATATGTGGTGGACCTGTGGGAGGGCTAAGGCCTATTGGGACATGATATACAATGAATTGAAGAAGATACTTAAACTGACATTTCCTAAGAAGCCAGAATCCTTCCTGCTAGAAATAACACAAGGAGCAATTTCTACAAACAATTTAACTTTTTTTATGTATGCTTCCACGGCGGCCAGAATATTATATGCACAGAAATGGAAGCCTAATGAACTGCCTTCAAAAGAAGATTGGCTGATAAAAACTTTAGAATATGCGGAAATGGCAAAACTTACAACACTGATTAGAGACCAAAGTTTAGAATGTTTCAAGGAAGACTGGAAACCCTTTTTGGTTTATTTAAAGAATTATTTCCCTACTATGGATCTTACAGCAGGATTTGAAATCTGAAATGCAGGTTGGGCTGATTAATGGTGGTGGAAGGTTTAAATTTGTATTTGTGTTTAATTAATATTACTATAAGGGTAAAATTTATAGTTAGTATCATGAAAAGAGGTGCGCGGGAAGTCAATTTGTGTTCATTATGATTGTGATTATTGTTATGGTTATTATTATTGTTAAAACTCAATAAAATTTGAACTGATAACACCCTGCAAAAAAAACAAAAACAAACAAACAAAACAAAACAAAAACAGGTGTGCACTACTGCTCTAAGAACCCCAACAGAGAGGTAGATGCATTTTTTGTGATGGATGGCATGACTGGTGTGCGTGTGTAAAGTGATCTGGAATCTAGAGATGAAATATACTGTATAAATGTAAATTATTACTTGGGTGTTTCATCTCTTTTGAGCAGATAAAAAGGATATGGCCACATTATTCATCTCTCCTCCAACCAACTAATGGGATAAAATTAAATAAAAAATAAAATGTCTTGTACAAAATGTATTCCAGTGGAGAGACAGGAGTGTTGAAAAGTTTTAAAGGAAAGTTGTCACTGCTTTTGTAAGAAAAAGTCTCAAGAAACCTTCACAGTATTCAAAGTCTGGCTTTAAAAAGCTAGATACAGGGGCTATTCCCACGATCAGGCAAAATCGGGCTAGGGGAGCCTAGCCCGATTTTGCCTAATTGTGGGAGCCACCGGGCTTGCAGGCGAGCCCAGTGGCTCCCAGGTGGTTAACCCGCCTAAGTACCCTTTCCCTAAAACCAGGTTTGCGAAGCGAGCACTCTGCAACCCCTTTTTTAAAAATCATGAGTAGCTGCGATGCGGCTCTGTGCCATGGCTACTCACGAGGAGACCCTGGAGGGGAGGCAAAAAGCCGCCTCCCGGCTTCGGGGGTCTTGCCAGCATGCCCTGCACGCTCGTGCACGGCATGCTGGAGCTTCCGGGGGCACATCAGCCCCCGCTCCTGCCCAGCCACCGCAGGCTCCATCACAGAGCCGGCAATTGTGTGGGTGGCCGATCCGGCCACTCAGGGCTCCCGCCCTGCTCATGTGCGGGGAGAGCAGGCTTAGCCCGCTCTCCCTGCTGAGCTCCTGAAACCGGGTCTCACTGATCGTGAGACCCGGCTCACAGTCATGAACTGTCAAAATAGTAAAAAATAGTTCTTCATCTTTGACTTTGTCTTGGTGCCTTTCTACAGCTGCTTAGTAATAGTTTCAGCTTGATAAATTAAGTTCTTCAATAATTAAACACATTATATCATTGCCCAAGCTAATATTCAAAAAATGTATTGTGAACATGTTGTCAGAAAGAAATCTATATATGTACTTAAACTGATCAATCTTATAACATTTTAAAGCAGCATTCTTTGCTTTTACAGCATAATTAGAAAATTGTTTCATGGTACAAGGTGATCCAAAGCTTTCAGATTTGAGTTAAGCATTCAAATAGTCAAGTACTTTGCTTCACTATACATGTTTTCCTAAGCGATCCATTCTTGAATCTGAATCATATGTTCATATAAACAGAAATAAAATATACATTGGGTGACATTTTTACATTCAATTCATTCTGGAATAATGCAAATGAAAGCAAAAGATATTGGATAATTCTTTTTTGGGAGACACTGAAAACATCTGAATCATGTGTTCATATAAACAGGAATAAAATATACATAGGGTGACATTTCCATAATCATGTATGAAGCATATTAGGCATCCAGTGAATTCAGATAAACAGGAATGGTAGGGGCCTTTAAAATGCTACTCAAGTCACTTTGGAGCCATGGCAAAAGATTGCACTGTTCCCAACCAGGCTCTTCACTGGAAGAAATTCCCAATGGTTCTGTGGGAAAGACCTATGAGATTAGCTCTATTCGGATATTACGATATTATATCACGATATTCAGATATCTGTACACTCACACACATTGTTGTGTAAAAAATTCAAAAGTAAACCTGGGTACAGGTGCCTCAGATGCATGGTTCAGATAGGAACTGCACTACTGAACCTGCATTCAACATAATGAGGCTATTCTCACGATGGGAGAAAACCAGGCTAAATGAGCCCAGCCCAGTTTTATCCCACCATGAGAACCACCAGGCTTGCCCACAAGCCCGGTGGTTCTCTGGAGGTTTGCCTGCCAAATAAGTCTTCCCCTTAAACGGGGTTAGTGGAGCACTACATTTTTCCAATCATGAGTTGCTGCGGCGTGGCTCTGCACCACGGTGACTCGTGAGGAGACCCCTGCTGGGTGGCTAAAACAAGACTCCTGATGTTGGGGGTCTCCCCAGGATGCCCCGTGCACTCGCACAGGGCATCCTGGGACTTCCGGGGGCCAGGGGGCCTCCAATCCCTGCAGCCCCTACCAGCTCCATTTAGCCCACTCTCCCTGCAGATGAGCAGCTGCTTGTTGCTGGGGGGCCAGATTGGCTGCCCACATGACTACCAGCTCCATGATGGAGCTGGTAGTCATGAGGGCAGCCAATCCGGCCCCCCAGCAACAAGCAGCTGCTCATCTGCAGGGAGAGTGGGCTAAATCATGTCTCCCCTCAGAACCCTCCCAGGTTCTACACACAGATCATGTGCAGAGCCTCAACATGTGAATAACTGTACCTGTGTACAGCTCTCTACCTGTGTGCACAGCTTGTACATTTAGATGCTAAAGCTTTTCACGGAAAAGCTGATCACACAGCTCGGGCTCCTCAGTTAACCACTCTTTAAAGACTGTGTTGTGACCCAAGCCTGATTTGTATACTAGATATGCTCCGGAGCTAACATACAAAATTAGGCTTCTTTCACCAGTGTCACAAAGTGACCAGTTCTTTATAAGGTGATCATGTATAGTCTGGGCATGAAGATGGAAAGAAGACCCAAAACACTCTCAAACAATTCAATGGGCTTTATTATAGAAAGTTGCACATCAGCATAAAATTCAAACTAGTCATCTAAATTAAACATTTTTCTGATTCAAGGTGTAGTGCAATGTGCCTAGCTATCATATGTGTGTGCAATCAGTCATTATAGCTGTCTAATAAATCCTAATAAAAAACATTTATAATGAAACAGAGAGAGAAGAAGGAAGGGTGCCAGCACCTGGGCAGCCAGCACCCGGGATGCACACATGAGCAATGATCTGCTGGTTAGGCAAAGCTTGCTAGCTCTCTGTTCGGTGAGCTCAGTTCTTATAGCTGTTTCTTCCTTTTGATCTCCATAGAGTCGATTCAAAATATCATCCTCCTTCCTGGATCACAAAAGGTGTTAATTGCTGTTACCCGCTGAATATTGTCTTTTAATCAGGGGCGTAACAAGGCTGGAGTGGGCCCAGAGACAAAATTTTAAGATGGGCCCCTCACTGATACACACACACTTCACAATATAGTCGTGTGACTTGCCTCTGGGGGGGCCCTCGAGGCGTGGGGGCCCCCAGGCAGCCACCTCCCCTTGCCTAATAGTAGTTACGCCCCTGCTTTTAATTATTAATATTAGTTCAGGATATTAGCTTAGTCCAGGGTGATCTAGATCCCATCTTCTGTTAAGTGTCGTTAGGCAGAGTATTGTTCTACTGACATTTCCAAAGCAAATCTGGATCTTAGAGCTTGCAAATGGGCCTCTTCATTAGTCCCCAGATTTTTCTGGCACCTGGTCCCCCAAGAGTGTTAAAAGGTGTTAGCAAAGAAGAATCAAAGCTATAGGCATGAGACAGCAATTAAATCATTTTCTTTTGTGTGCATCTACCTAGAGTGGAATTTCTAAAGACCGCAATCTGGTATAACAATACTTCTAATTCTACATAGCAAATTTCTCTCAGAGAGAGATAGGATTATTCCCTTTGGGCAAAGCAGAGCAATCACCAATGATTAACCTAGACTTTTTGTAAGAAGGAATGCAAGCTCAACTCCTAGCTTCCCCCAAAGACATTACCTGAGAGCAAGTTGAGGCAAATTTTAGGAGTTTAATCATTTTAGTCCATTTGAATTCCTGTTGCAAGGAGTTCGGTGGTGCTGGCAAAGATCAGAACCCAACCTGGCCTGCAGGGCTATGAGTTCTGATTCAACATGAATGAGCTGGGCATCAACATATCCAAATTGCTAGTGTGTGTAAATCTTCCTGCCATGCATCTGTAAAGGCCTTCCATGGTGATAGCATGTGGATATGTGTGAGACAGGAAACCAAGCCTGGTCATTGTGTTTCTCAATTACCCATTTAACAAACATTGAGAAACAATGCTGGATTGCCTCTTCCTTTACACCATCTGTCCAGAGGCAATTCATGAGACCTGGGTGTCATGGACTGGTCAGTTCATCTGAATTCAGGCATTAATTGATTCCTTAATAAAATGGAACCAGACACAGGCCTGGTTTCTACATAATTCTGGATTGGTAACTCTGGGTCCAATGCTGTAGTCAGAGTGGCCACAACAACTGACAGTTTTATTATAATTCAGAATAAGTGATGTGAAGTCTGTGGTTCTAGGGAAGAGTAACAGGAGCTTTTCACATGTAGGAATGTTGGCTAAATTGCATTATAACAGATGCCATCCAAACCACTTTGGATCCTGTCCATCTTTCTCTGGGACAAGCAAAGCTACCATGAAATTAACAATGAACATATTCATATTAATAAACCACTTTACAAATTTTGGATATGAGCTTTACAGTTGAAGACAAATTTCAGAATGGAACAATAGTTCAAATTAAGTCCTGTTTCTTAACAGAAATAGTGCTGATTGGAGCAAGGAATTGGAGAAAAGGGGTACCATATAAAAAGTCATGGTTGTAGATACTCCACCCTCCAAAAGCTACATAGATGTCAATGCTAATAATTATACCTCCTGCAACTGTGAAGTATATGGATTTCCGGAAGGGTAGACATGTTAATCTGTTGCAACAAATACAGATAGTCCTATGAAACCTTAAAGACCAACAAATGTACTGTATTAAAGCATAAGCTTTAATATAATAGAATCCACTTTTATTGCAGGGAGAAGCTTTTCTGTCCATGATGAACATAAAAAACACTATAAGGCTGAGCACATGAGCAGCCAAACCCAGGCTAGGGCAGCCCAGACTGGGTTTGGCTGCCCATGTGCACCACCAGGATTGAGCCCAATCCTGAAGCAGCCCTCGTGGGTAGCCCAAATTTTAACCCCGGTACCAAGGCCATGTGTATGCCTGGACTGCATGCAGTTGGGTGCCTAGAGCACCTAACTCTCTGGGGGAATCCTGAAGGAATTCAGGGGGAATCCAGCAATCCTCATCATAAGATACATTTTGGGGTTCCTGGAGGCAATCCCCAGAATTCATTGGGATTGTGACTCATTGTCCCAGCTTCCAGCCATCCACACTACCAGGAGCAGCACAGATTGTGTGGGTGACCGGTACGAGGATCAACCATCATGTGGGGGAAGGTAAGTCCATCCCCACCTTTCTTCATCCACTCACCCTGTCAATCATGTTAATAGCCTCAATATCTATTTATATTTTTGCCCTTCCTTTGCAACTCATAGTGTTTAACATTATTCAGTCAGGAACCTGGGGGCTTGACCATTGTTTTCTGAGTCCATCTGAGCTTCTCTTGTAAAATACTAACACGTCTCATTTTTAAGAATACATTCCTATTTGTTCAGTTTATTCTTCTATATGAATTGTAGCAAGACTTTTTAAAGTTAAAGTTAAAGAGTTATGTATTCCTCTCTGCTCCGCATATAAACATGATTTCCCCACATGTAATCAGTGTAGAAAGAAGCATCTTCTGTTACACTTGACTTTAATTCTTAGTTGGCTGTCTGGTCTTTACTTGAAGGAATCCAACTCTTCCAGACAGTTAATAGTATTAATAGAAGGGAGGAGTCGGAGTCCAGAGTCCAAGATGTATCTGCAGTAGAGCAGAAATGAAATTTCAGACAAGTTGTAATTTGGCAAAATCCTAGAATTCTTATTTGAATTGTTAAATTATGCAAAAGAGGATTTTGTGAAGAATGAATTGGAAGTACTAGTTTGAATTTTTAATCAGTCATGTAATCACTAGGTGGCCTGCAGCTAATACCTCTCTGACTTGTGTGCTATGAGTACTATTGCTTCTATCACAAATACTAATACTAATACTAATACTAATAATAATAATAATAATAATAATAATAACTTAATAAAATGGATTATGATTTTAAATGTTAACCCTGAAGACTATTTAACAGAAATTTTAAATCACTATTTATTTATTTATTTATTTATTTATTTATTTATTTATTATATTTGTACACTGCCCCACATATCCGTCTCTGGATGGTTTATGGTAAAGTGTGCTGTCAAGTCAATTTCGACTCCTGGCACCCACAGAGTTTTCTGTGGTTGTCTTTGGTAGAATACAGGAGGGGTTTACCATTGCCTCCTCCTGCGCAATATGAGATGATGCCTTTCAGCATCTTCCTATATCACTGCTTCCTGATATAGTACCAGTGGGGATTCGAACCAGCAACCTTCTGCTTGTTAGTCAAGCAGCAACATAAAACGAAATTAAAACAGAAATTAAAACCTTAAAACAATTAAAACCACATGTTTAGTTACAAAGCTTGGGTGAATAAATGTGTCTTTAGAGATGTAAAAGGTTGTTAGATATGGGGAGTGTCTTATTTCAGCAGGGAGCACATTCCAGAGTCTCGGGGTGGCAGCTGAGAAGGCCCATTCCTGACTGTGTAGCCACCAGACAAGCTGCAAACAACTCTGAATGATCTCAATCAGTGATGAGGCTCATAGTGAAGAAGATGTTCTCTTAAATACCCTAATAAATTTTAAGGCAATAATATTGCCTTTCAGTATAATATGGATATTCAGAATCAGTTCACCAGTTCAAAACTTTTACACCTTGATTTTCTTGTTTGTTTCTGAAGACACCCCAAATCCAAACATTTGCAACTGGGAATCCCAAATAGGAGATCAGAGCATTAATTGCCTGAGATTTCCTGCCTCCGTTCTTTTTGCTGTCACCTAACTCACTGGTCCACATTTCCATATACCTCTATCTGTTATCTTTTCTCCTCAAGCCATCACCCAGCTCCCGCCCCCACCCGCCAAGCTCACAGAGACAAAAGACAGGCCAATCAGAGGGCAGGGTGTGTCCGTGGTCCTCTCTCTGCTAATCTCCGCCAAAAGCCGCCGCTTGAGTGAAGGGAGGAGTGGAGAGGGAAGGACTCAAGAGCAGAGGAGAGTGCGGAGACAGACGCACGCCGCCTCTGTTTGTATACAGTGAGCTTTCCAACCCGCACAGCTCTCGCTCTCTCGCTCTCTCGTCATTGTTCTCTTCCCTGCAGCAGCGGCAGGAGCAGCCAGCCAAGAGCTGTCACCGACCCACGGTAGACGGAGGGGGAGAAAGACACACACGCACACACACCCCTATCTAGCACATCCCCCGGAGCAGGCGCCTCTCTGCGAGCTATGATTGACTCGTGGCAGCAGTTAGTCTGTGAGCTGCGCTGGGGTCTCCCTGGATATCCTTATCTTTAGGCAAAACAGCAGAACTCGTCACAGTGAGAGGAGAGTTCTCTTCCTCACACCACCCCATCTGTTAAGAAAAAGGACTTTTTTTATTTCCTTTTGGGGGGGTACATTTCGATATTTGCTGAGTCGCCAGGTAAAAGGGTCGCTTCTCTGCCTGGCTCGTTTCCCCCACGTCGAACTCCTCGAGTCTCCTCTCCACCTTCTTGGGATCGTCCCTTGGGAGATCAAAGGATCATGAGCTGCCGGGTGGCCGCCTGGTTTCTGCTGTGTGTGAGCTTCGGTGCCCCGCCATTCGCCAAAGGTGAGGGGACCTGGAGGGCTGGCTGCTGGTGGCGGTGCAGGAGATCAAAGGGACCGGGATGCTAGACGGAGGAGGGGGAGGCCGGTGGGGAAGAGGTGGGGGGCGCCCTAAGAATGAAGGGAAGAACAGTGGCCAGGTGAATGTCCGGATCTTATTTTTCTCTGATCTGATCTTATTTTTAAGATTATAAGTAATCGCAAAGTCGGCAGTAAAGTGAATTAATGCGGGCAATCCTGAAGGGTGGGGAGGGAGGAGGAAGTGGGGCCGGGAGATAGACGTGCGCTGCTAGACGCGGTGAAAAAAAGCCACAACTGCACGAACGTGGGTGGTTTTTATTGTATGTATTTATTTTCTTTAATCAGATTATATATCAGATTATGTGTCATCCATCTGCAGACATGTTCTGTTTAGCAATGGATGCTTCGTAGATGCTGGGAGGGCTTCAGTATAATCCAGATAAACGGACTGGCAAAACTGAAAAACAATATATCCAATCGGTAGAGCAGGCGGGGGGCGGGGGGAATGCGACCTATTCCCGATCCTTCCTAATTTAAAATATATGTATAGATTGACTGAGTGCTAAAGAAGATCCAGTAGAGCACTGAACAGTTTGCAAAATGCAATCGTAGGCTTCAATAACCAAGGGCTCTGCCAGCATTCCCCGCTCACCTCCTCACCACCTCCTGTCTCTAAATAGGACACCCTCTACCTGATAGGTGCAGTGAGGGAGGAGGAAAAAACTTCATTGCTTTGTGGATTTATTGCATGCATTGGGGGAAAGGGGGATAGGATGTAGAGAGCGTAGACAGATGCATTTATTAATGCCGCGTCTTTAATGGGTAAGCATATAGATGGATTGAGAGCAAGGAAGAGAGATCAATACCCCAGACGTACACAGATTAGAGAACTTAAATATACTGATTCCTCGCCCAGATAGCTAGAAAGGACATTCCACGGATCAAATAATGTATGTTATTCTCTTATAATGCATCTGAAAAGCTGCCTTCCCCGTGCGGTTGCAAAAGTTGGGAGACTCGACTCGTCTCCCTGAGATAAGTCAATCGTTAAAGAACGAGTCAGGTTGCGGGCAGGTGGGGGGAGGTGGTCCAGTTATCTGAGAGAAAAGCAAAACCGCTGCTTTTTAAAGTTTGGTCCAGCCTTAAAGCAACTGGCGATGCGTACTGTAGTGTGTGTGTGTGTGTGAGAAGAGCTGCGATTCCCCCGCCCTCCCCACAAGCTGCTGTATAATGTTCAAGAAATAGAAAGTAAAATGCTTTATCACGGCTCGGCTTCCCGGATAAATCTGTGCTGGCTGAGGAAAGATGTTATCCTTTCTTCCCCTCCCTCCCCCAGTTCTCCCAAAGGAGCCTCTCATCTTTCTCCTCATGACAGCGATGAGCTTCTGTGAGTTTTCTTATAGGATAGTCGGGGCTGGGAAAAGAGAGAGAGAAAAAGAGGAAGAGAGAGAGATCCCTTTTCTGCCCAGCCTTTTAGCCCAGAGGATGGAGTGAGATCTCTCGGAGATATATCCAGCTCCTTCATCTCTGCTGTGCCACTTCTTCCAAAATAAGGTTTGCTTTGGTTGGTTTGTGTCCCCCCCGCCCACCTGCCACCCACCTCCTCCCGCCATTCCCTGGCTATGTGGGATATTTTAAAAGTGCTTTATGGAGAAGAGTGTGTTAAAGCAAGCAAGGGGCCGTTATTTCAAAATGCCTAGTGCTGGCAACAACCCTCCGGCTCGATTAAAGCAGCCTCGTTTGACGCGGCAAGAGCGAGCCGAGCTTTAGTCTGGCTAAGTAGTCCCCAAGGAGAAGGGGGCGGTGAGCGAAGCGCTCTCCTTCGCGTCGATTCCCTCCCGCGCTTCCCCGCTCTCGAGCATCGTCGTCCCTTTCCTTTGATCCTCCTCACGCACCGCGGGGTAATCGTCGCGAGCGCAGCGCAGGGCTGGGAGGGAAACCTCCCCCGCAGAGCCCGCGCCGGAGCGCGCGCCGCGCCCGTGGAGCAGGGCAAAGGCGCTTCACCAAAGCGCTATTGCTGCCCGCCGGGTGAGGGGACGCAGGCAGCCGCAGCAGCCACCGCCCGCCGGCTCAGTCATTGTGAGAGCTCCCTGCTGCGGCCGTTCACACACATTTCCGTCCCTGGATGCTGCTTGTGTTGCAAATCACAGCCTCAGTTCTCTCACAGGCACAATCAATGCACATGTGATGTTAGTGGATCTTCTTAGAAATGTGGTCAGTGGAGGCAATCCTATATATTTACTCTCACCATCAATACTGACAGCTGCCTAAAAATTATTGTCGACTTTCAACTCTGTGTGTCCAAAAAGTGGAGAAATAATTCTGTATTTTCAGGCACCTACACAATCATCTGGGATTTATCAGCATTCCTACGTTTTGGACATTCACCAGAGCACCCATGTTTTTACCATAGTGCTGCTTTTTTATCCCCCTTATGAATGGCTAAATGATTTTTGTTCTTGTTTTAAGACAATGAAAATAATTACTTCAAGGAGTGAACTAGTTTGGAGCGGGGTGGGGGGAGTCACCTGGGCTTATGGGAATGGTTGCTACAGAGGGTATTCCCCTAAAGCATTAACTCAATTTTTAGTCAGTTAAATTAATTTGCTTAAGGTGCTGGTCAAGAGATTAAAACTTGAGAGGAAATAATGGCACAGTTAGAATTACTTCAAAAATAATTGCACCTGGGAGGTTCTGGAGTTACAAAAATAGCTGGGTTAAAGTAGGAACCTCCTTACTCTTTGTTGTGAAAATACTTATCCTCTGAGGCAATTCTCGTACTTATGTAGTATGTGTGCCCTCAGTTAATAAATGCTATAATATCTGGTCCTACAAGGATTTTTGAGAAAGGTCAACAATGGCATTCATATTCTTGGAAAAAATGACATGTATTTGGGGACCAAAAGACAAGTAGTATGGACAACTGATTATGAGTTAATCATTCACAAATTGTCTCCAGTTCCTCAGGGATGATGAACTTGCTCTCGAAGGCTGCGCTTTCTTGCTTGCTTCCTCCTCTTATTAGAAGTGGATACTTCTACTCTAAGAAGGATTCTTAGTCTAAGTATTCCAAAAATATGAACAGTGACATGCAGACTTAACTAACTTTTAATCATTGAACTTATACACTTTCATGAAACATAATTTCATTTAATGATCATAATCTTTCTAGAGTTAATTACCTTATTGGTAACCTTGGTTTCTACATATTTGGTGTGACATAAATATTTCCCAATCCTGCATCTGCCTAATATTTTATTTACATTTCCACTGAATTTTCCTTTTTATATTTTCTTTTATCTGGAAATTAAATCAATATATCTACCCAACTGAAAATGTTATTAGCTCTTGAATTATTCTAGGATGCTCTCCAAAGCCAATAACTTCTCCTCAAAGATGCAGCAAGCATGTGATATCTTTGCAGTCTATTTTTATACCTGGAGTCTGAACTCTAAGCAAGAAGAACTATCATGACAAAAGTAACAAATTAACAGACTAAACTCTAAAGCCACTTTAAAAGATTTGCAGCTTCCCTCATCTTTGAATGAGACCAAGCTTGTGTGCACAGGATTTCAAATTTGAAGAAGGTTTTCACAGTTAGTGGTAATGAACCAGGCATTTGTTGTAGTAGTTTATTAGCAGAGCATTCTTGTTCACTGAGATAAGACATCCTTAAGGACTCAGGAAACATATTCATGGAAAACACTTCCTTGAGAGGGGAAAAACAGTTCAAGATTTGCTGACAACCAGGGCGAATAACAATACAGGGCAAGATGGCTTGCTGAAATGATCAAAAACAATTCCCCATCATTACTTTGGTATGTGCCAAATAGTACTTGTGACTGATATTCTGATACTTCATAAGTAGTCTGTCTGGTAAACCAAATATTTAAAATATAATGTAATTTTAAATAACACTTGCCTTAGTGAAGCCAATAGCTAGTACTTCTTGAGAATGGGCTTCTAATTTCATGCATTCCTTTACTATTTACACATATATACTGGAAAAGTCAAAGACTTACTAGGAGTGTGGTATAATTTAAAGTGTATAATTTTCTGTTATTCCATGCAAAATTGATGCTTATGTCCAGCAAGCACTGATTTCCAGACCTCAAGTGCTGCACTTGGACCCTATCAAAAATTTAAGAACCATACACAGTGGAAAAGTAACATAGTATGTACTACTGATTATCCATTCTGTTTATTAAAGTATACATGCAGTGCATATTAATATCTGAAAGGTATGTAAGCCTGATACCTAGGACTTGTCCCAGTGGAAACACTGGAGGTCTCCACTAGAGAGGAGAGCTGGTCTAGAGAGGAGAGCGGCTGGTCTTGTGGTAGCAAGCATAACTTGTCCCCTTAGCTAATCAGGGTCCATACTGGTTGCATATGAATGGGAGACTTGATGTGTGAGAACTGTAAGATATTCCCCTTAGGTGATGGAGCCACTCTAAGAAGAGCAGAAGGTTCCAAGTTCCCTCCCTGGCATCTCCAAGCCAGGGCTGAGAGAGATTTCTGCCTGCAGCCTTGGAGAAGCTGCTGCCAGTCTGTGTAAACAATACTGAGCTAGATGGACCTATGGTATGACTCAGTATATGGCCACTTCCTATGTTCCTGTGTCTTGGCAATCCAATGACTACTGGTGCTGTATACACCAATTTCTGCCAACAATATCTGCTGAACTATTTTGTTGACATTCCTAGTGCAGATGAATACTTAGTTTTCAGTGGGTTTTTTTAGAAGAACATTTTTAAAGTTGTTTTTTTGTTAATAGTGCCATACCATTCAGGTGTTTGAAATCTGCTACAGAGCCCGCTGCTGTGGTAGAAATGAGTGGCATGGCATTGAAGACACACTATGAAATATCAGAAATAATATTTTATTACATTTAGTTCAGATCTATCAAAAATTGTCAGCTGAAGAAGCCAAAGGTACTTTGAATGTGCTGCTTTAGAGAGTTATTTCCTGGCTATTACCCACTTCACAAATGCACAAATAGAGCTTGGTGCCCTAGAATAAAATTTTATTACTGTCTTTTAAAAGATTATCTTTGTGGTACATTTAAATGTGATTCTAGTTCCCTTTGGTATATCTTTGAGATAGCACCTAGTAAAAATCCTACTGCATCCCGCTAATAGTAAATAATTCCACTTTGATATCCAAGGAGTTTAAGAGTGTGTATTTTGTAAAGAAATCTCTAAATGTCTATATGTTTTTTAAAAAATCATGACAGAAATCAGCTTTTCATTTCTGTCATAGATTTTTAAATATATAGAGGCTGTTCTCATGAGCAGCCAAGCCCAGCCAAGCCTGGGCTTGGCTGCCCATGAGAACCACTGGAATCCACGTGTATTTCGGCACTGCCGCAGTGCTAAACTCAGCTTTCAAGCCTGGCTTTTAGCTGGGGTTAATGGAGCAAGTGCTCCATTTATCCAGGCTCTGGGATCACATGTCAGCATGGGTTGCTTGCAACCTGCGCTGACACAGAGATGGGCAGCTTGAGTGCCCATTTCCTGGGGGAATCCCCCAATGTGCCACACATGGCGTGCAGTGTATTGTGGGATACCTGGAGGTATCCGAAATACACATTGTCCCAACCTCCAGAGATAGGGTCAGGTTGGAGCTCAGTCAGCACTTCCAGCAGGGATTGTTCACTCGTCTGGGGGGAAGGTAAGGACTACATAGCCTGCCCACCCGCTCCCCCCCCCCCGCCCCAGTTATGTGAACAGCTCCATATTGAAATAGGTCAAATGAGAATGTGGGGTTGAGTGCATTGCTATACAACTAATAGGCTGGGACCAAAACAGGGTCATGGGCAAGCCTAAGATAGGTCATAGCAGAGGCATCATCATCAAATCCATTTGTCTTTTTTGTTGTTAACATTTTTAAAAAGAGAAAGAAATGAAAATATTACAGCACAATGATACAGAGAGAAATACAGTAAATGTGGCTGGAGAGCAGGAAAAGGAGCAAATAAGAAAGGAATCCAGATAGTCATATACAGGTAAAAATCAAGTAAGTAAGCAATTCAGTCAGTCTCATACTGCAGGTTAGGGTTAAAGGTAGAGACTGGAACTGAAAATATTAAGGGTTACGTTTCAAGAGTAATATGTTGGACTTCAGAGATTTAGAAAGTCTTGTTTCATATCTTCCATGGGAGATAGTGTCAGACAGCTTGACTAACTTACTTGCTGGAAGTCCCACTGAAATGAAGAGGACAATAGTCATCACTAACTTGTCCTATTAATTTCAATAGTACTTCCAGCAATTAAGTTAGTTTGGATTTCAGTCAATGAGGCGAGTCTCACAATCAGTGAGACTCACTTGAATGGGGTTAGTGGGGAGAGCGGGCTTAGCCTGCTCTCCCTGCAGATGAGCACGCCAGCAGCCCTGGGTAGCCGAATCGGCTGCCCACACGAGTGCCGGCTCCAGCATGGAGCCAGCGGGGGCTGTGGGGATCAGGGGCCATGCGGCCCCCAGAAGTTCCAAGATGCCCCGCGTGAGTGTGCAGGGCATCCTGGAGAGACCCCCAGGGCCAGGAGGCTTGTTTCAGCCTCCCAGCGGGGGTCTCCTCATGTGTTGCCACATTGTGGAGCCGCACCGCGGCAATGTATGATAAAATAGACAGGGTTAGCAGAGCACTTGCTCCGCTAACCTTGTCTAAGGGGAGGGCTACCTAAGCGGGTTACTCGCTTTGAGGAAACTGGGCTCGCCTGCAAGTCCGGTGGTTCTCACGCTCACCCAAAAGCAGGCTAGGCTCCCTTAGCCCGCTTTTGGCCGATTGTGAGAATCTCCTCAATATCTTTCGTCCTTAGTCAGTTGTCCTTACTCAGTCAGCGTGCACAGCATCAAGAGCGGCACAACAGAAATATTAATGAATAAGCCAGGACGGTTTTTTTAGATCTTGGCTTAGTCTGAAATCCTGGTACCTACCTCTGCTAACTGAGCAAAGACACACATTTTAAGGTGGTGATTCTCTTTTATTTAGCAGTGGAAGAGAAACTGGTCCTAGCCTGCCCCAGAACAGCACAGATACCTGTGGCTGTTGCTGGTATCTGCCTTATGTTTCTTTTAGATTGTGATCACTTTGGGGATGGGACCATTTTATTTATGTATTATTTATTTTTCTATGGAAACCGCTTTTCTATGTAAATGGCTTGGGTACAAGGTATTTAAGAGAGCGTATTCTTCTTCATCAACCCCACCACCTGTTAAGATCATCCGGGGAGGTCTGGTTGCAGTTGCCCCTGGCTCGGCTGGTGGTGACGTGAGACCGGGCCTTTTCTAGAGTTGCCCCGGGACTCTGGAATGTGCTTCCTAGTGAAATTAAGAGTTTCCCCTTTTCTGAATGTTTTTAAGAAGGATCTGCAAACATACCTGTTTAGTCAGGCTTTTAGCTTATGGTTTTAAAGCTTCGGTTTTAGAGGTTTTATTGTATTTTAAATTGTTTTAATTATGTTAATGTTTTAATTGGTTTTATGTTGTGAACCACCCAAGGACCTTTTTTATATGGGGTGGTATATAAATGTACTAAATAACTATATAAATAAACTGGTTTGTGAACTTTGGTTGAAGAGTGGTATACAAATATTCATCGTAGTAGTAATAGTAGTCGTTGTCATTAATATTTATTTTAAAACCCTACCTAATTTCTTATGCATATGGCTGTGCAATCCTCAGGAACATACTGCAGGGGGGCACAGCAAGATTCAGAAGAAAGGAAAAAATCAACAAAAATAGCCAGTTTCCTGGAGCACGTGCTACATGTTCACCGCACCAGTACTTCTTTTGTCTGCATATCGGCCAGTATATTCATAATTTTGTTAAACATATGGGCTGACATCCTAACAAAGCATTCATGTTTCTAGGGTCTGGGGGTGCAACAGGAGCCCTTGCAATTACCCCTACCCTATCCCCCCATATAGGCACAGCTGTGCAAGTGCCTTTAGACTCTGGAGCACTCCTAATACTCCAGAAGGGCTATGCAAGAGTGAAAACATGCCACTGAACCTCAGTAAGATGTTTGAGCTCTTGCAGAGCCCTCCCAGAGTGCAGTGTACACTCCAGAGTATAAAGGCTTTTGCACAACTGCACTCATGCAGAATGAAAAAAAGAGTTGTGCAAGGGCTCCCATTGCACTCCTATAGCCCCTAGAAGCACAAGCACTTTGGTATTTAGGATGACAGTCACTGGGATTTGCTTTCCAAACAAAATAATGTAGTTCTCCCAGTACCTGGCTCTGAAAACTTGATTATTTAACGCTGAGTAGTATAACTGATTTTGATGTAAAAATCATTACATAAATTATTTGTAGCTATGTAGGAGAGGATCAGAACCTGGGCATTAGAATTTTCTGTTTGTGAAACTGTCATCCTTAGCAATATTATAATGGCAAAGAGCTCTCTTAGATTCCTTGTCTGTCACACAGGAATGCATATAAGTTATGTATGGATGTCCCTGTGTTGAAACAGGAAAGTTAGACATTTTCAAGTCTGGAAGTCATTAAATGAAATATTAGATTATGATGTTAAGTTGCATATTACACAGAAAGCAACTTTTGTTGGCTTGTTCAAGACAAGTTTGAGGCATGGATCTATTAGTGAATGCGGTGGTTTGAGACTGCGTAGGTTGAACAACATAATAATGTTTTATTTTTCAGTTTTCATATGCTCAATAATTGGAGGCAACAGAATATTGAAGAATCAAAACACTGAAATTTTAAAAGCAAGATGAGGGTTGGATCTTAGCATCATTAAAGTGGTAGCTGACTCACTAGAATTAATGGAAATGTTTATATTAAAATGTAGACTATTTATTGACTGTATCTTCATGTTCTGTTTCATAAAGGTGAAGGATAATAGACATATTTTGTAATGGGTTTTTCTGTTTATGAAAATGAATTGCAGGAAGCAGACAAACAAAAAATATCCTCAAATGTATCAGGCAACAGCTTGATTGTTTATTCTGACTATAAACATGAAATTAGATATTTTCATTAAACATGTAAGGTTCATATGTAGAAATCTGGTAAGGAATCACCATAGTTGCCTACTACTGTAATGTATCTTTGGCCCTATATATCCTTCCTCACCACAGATATTGCATGAACAGGCATCCGATATGGTGGGAAAGTTGACATGTTTGTATGCATGTATGTATGCATTTTCACATTTATATCCCGCTCTTCCTCCAAGGAGTCCAGAGTAGTGTACATGGTTATTGGGGAGGAGATCTGGTCTTGTGGTAGCAAGCATGAATTGTTCCCTTTGCTAAACACAATCTGCCTTGGTTTGCATTTGGATGGATGACTATATTTGAGCACTGTAGGAGGGGACAGGGCCATAGTTAAGTGGAACAGCCGGGGGGCGGGGGTAGCAAGGTTGGAGTGGGCCCAGAGACAAGAGTTTAAAATGGGGCCCCCCCTCACTGAAGCTCACCTCATGAAGTAAAGAAATCTTAAATGAGGCTGAATAGTGGTAACAAAACACACACACACACACACACACACACACACATTCTATCTGTCTATCTATCTATCTATCTATCTATCTATCTATCTATCTATCTATCCTATATGCCACAATAGAACATCATCCTAAATTATTTTTACAAAGGTTTTGTAAATTGTGGGATATACAAGTCATTTAATGGTACTAGAGAAAGACATGCTGTTCTGGTAGCTCCAGGTCTTAATGCTCACATCAATTTCGGAGGATGACTACAACTGAAGGAAGCCCGGGTGGATGCATGGCAGAGGGAGTCAGTCATGTGACTTGCCTCTGCCCCCCACAAGGCAGTGGGTCCCCAGACAACTGTCTCCCCTTGCCCTATTATAGTTATGCCCCTGGGAACAGCACATGTATTACATGCATAAGGCCCAGGATTCACTCCTTTGCATCTCCAGGTACAGTGAGAGAGACTCCTGCCTGAACCCTATCAGTGTAGACAAGACCGAGCTAGATGAACCAATAGTCTGACTTGTTATAACGCAGCTTCCTATGTTCTCTTCATAACAACCTTGTGAGGTAGGCTAGGCTGAGAGATAAATGATTAGCCTGGGATCACCCAGTAGTGGTGTGCACAAAACTGGCTGGCCCAGTTCGGTTGAAGTCCAAACCAGACCCAAACAGGACTGGGCCAGTTCGGTTTTGCCCCCCAAATTGAACTTCCACAGCAGGTTCAGTTTGGTTCGGGGGGGGTGTTAGTGAGTAAGTAAAAAAAATTGAGTATTTACCCCCTCTGGGGGGCTTCTCTGAGCCCACAGAGGTGGGGGTGTGTGCCCTTGGAGGTTCCCTCTCCCCCTGCTGGCCTTCCTTGTGCCAAAAATCACCCGGTTTGAGCATTCTTAAACCCTTTACAGGCCTTTTCCCCTTGTGAAAGGGGGAAAGCCATTTTGGTGGCTTTCCCACCAAAAATGGGAAAGCCACCATTTGTGGCCTTTTTGGTGGCCACCTCACATGCGCAGTGGGTCTCTGCATGGCCTGGGTCATGATACAGCCACGCAGGGGCCCATTGCACATTAGGGTTGTGAGGTTTTTTTTCTGTTTTGTTTTTGGCCCGAATATGAAACACCCCCTTTTTGTTCTTTGTTCAAAATCAGCCAATCCATAATACCCCAATTTTGTTCTTTGTTCGAAATTGCAAAATCCAAATCTGAAACATTTTGGATTTTTAAAAAAGGCCCCGGGGCAAAACTAGTGGGTCGGGTTGGTAGTGCCCAAGGGGTGGAAGCTACCACCCACATTTCAGAGGAATTGGGCACAGGGCTGATTTTTTGGTGAATTTTTGAAGTTTACGATTTCCCCCATAGATAATAGTGGAGGTTTCAGCAAAAGTGTAGCTTCACGTTGGGGGGAAAGGGGTGGCCCAGAGCAGAGTAGGGTGGGTGGTAGTGCCCAGTGGGGGCAAGGAAGCTGCCAGAATTTTTTCAAAGGAATTCGGCAGAGGGCTGATTTTTAGAGATTTGATGGAGTTTATGTGTCTTTAAGGTTCTTCCCCATAGGGAATGATGGAGGTTTCAGCAGCCCCATAACTGCACCTGGGGAGCACAGGGGTGGCCCAGAGCGAGTTGTGGTGTAGAGCACAAAGGGTGCCAACCACCCCCATGGGTGCCTAACCCATGGGGTACTAGGTTCTGTTGTTTCTGAGATGTTTTGAATGTAGCTTCTCTGGTAGCATATGAGGGCCCCTGGGCCCCTGAAGCCCCCATAAAAAAGTTGAAAGAGTGAAGAGAATGATGAACAACAGTGACACTTAATTTTTGGTACAGTTATTTGAGAATTTTGTAGCTGGTGGGAGCCTGTCCCTGTGGCACTAGCACAGCAGCACAACCCATTTGTGGATTCAAGCAATCTTTCAATAAAAACGCTCCCTCCCCATGGAACAGTGACCACAGGTCATTTGAGATAACAAGATAGACAAATGACCTGCCTTGGTACTATGGAACAGCTTCAAATGTTCATTTAATTGGAGTGAGCAGTAGCCCAAACAAATCAGCCTACTGTTCAGAATTGTTGAGATTTATCATCACTGCATTTAAGAAAGTGCAAAACCATGGATCATAGTTACAAGAAAGAGAGAAGCAACTAAGATTCTTGGGGATGTCAGTAGACTGACAGGGGTATCCCCCCCCCCGCTCCTTTTGTCTCCTGTAGTCCCATGCGGATGACCTGTCCCTACAGAGGCAAAAGTTGTGAACCACTGGCTTAGACATCATGTCCCACCACATTACATTGTGGCCTAAATTACATTAGACTGCTCAACTTGGGCAACAAAAGGTAGACACCACTAGAAGAGTGGGATATAAGTGTTAAACAAACAAACAAACAAACAAATATAACTCATAAAAATAAGAAGAAAAACAAAATAGCTCTTCAAAAGACTCCTGAACAAGTCAAGAGATTCTTTCTAAACCTTTGGAAAGAAAAACCTGTGTAATTTCAGAATTTTCCTAACCAGCTTCTCGAAAAGCTTCTCCATGCAACTTATACAATGGCTTTTAGCAAGAGCTTTGGAATAGCATTGAGCTCCCAAAGATATTTGGGTATTTCTGTCTCATAATGCTGTCTTCCAAATCCCTTTGCAAGGTCAGTTTTCATTTCAATCACACTGAATACAACATACACTTAACTAAACCATTCATGCCTAACAGGGAAGCTCTGCCAGCTTTTTGCATATCTTATCTTCTGCTAATCACTCAGTGCCTCAGCTGGAGTCACTGAGTCAGGGAAGTAAGAGAAGTCAATTTCAGTTTGTAATGCTTTCTCAAAGAACAAAGCATTTGGGTCCGAAACAAAGTCATTTTGATTTGGAAACAAAAATATCTGTTTTTTAATTCTTGATTTTGTTTTGGTTACAAAGCCTCCGAAATTGCCATTTTTGGACACAAAATGTTTTGTACCCAAATCAAAATGCACAAGCCTATTGTGCATTCATGGTAGCCTCCAAAATGACCACTGTGATGGGGGAAAGCCATGGAAAGGGCCAAAGAATGCCCAAACTGGGCATTTTTGGCATGAAGGCAGCTGGTGAGGGGAGGGAGATCCTCTGCACCCCTCCCCCGCAGCCTTGGCGAAGCCCCCCAGAGGGGGTAAGTACACTCCCTGAACAGCTGGTGGGGGGTTTGGTGGGGGGTGGACAGAATGGGGTGGTTCTGTTCGATCCTGAACTGTTGAACCGAAGTGGTTCAACGTCAAACACATTGAACATCCTTATCACCCAGTAAGTTTCATGACTGAATGCGAATTTGAACTCATAAGAAGATAAGAACAACCCTGCTGAATCAGGCCCGAGGGCCATCTAGACCAGCATCCCATTTCACACAGTGGCCCACCAGAGGCTGCTGGAAGCCACAGGCAGGAGTTGAGGGCATGCCCTCTCTCCTGCTGTTACTCCCCCACAACTGGTACCCAGAGGTCCCCTGGTCCCAGTTCAACACTCCCACTATATGCTGGCTCTATGTTATATGTTATATGCTGGCTCTGTGTTATATGTTATGTGTATATTATAGTGGGAACAGGGGACATAGCATAGTTCAGTGGCTTATCACATGCTTTGTATGCATAAAGTTCCATGTTCATTCCTTAGCATCTCCAGTTAAAGGATCACAGGTAATAAGAAAGGAAACATAGGAATGTGAGTCATGAGCTGCTTCCAGTCAAAGTACACAACTGAGCTAGATGGGCTGATGGGGTCTGCATCAGTATAAGACATGGTATTATCTGACCTAGATTCAGTTTATTATGATCATAGATCAATGTACAGTTCAGATCCAGGGTCCTCAGAAGTGCATATCAATACAAATGTGGTGTGTGTATACACATAAAATATACAATTAAGAACTATTACATAAATTTACTATAAAATGGAATATGATAATGCCCCCCCCAAAAAAAAACCCACCCCACAATTAAGAGCCTGTATTAAACATCTCCAACACACCATGTGCGGATCTTAATCGCAGCCATACAGAATTTGGCCACCAGATGTGAGACATTGGTATATGTATTGGAAAGAAATCAGTTTATATAAAATTAATTGGAGTTATTCATATATCTAAAAACAAGAGGAGCAATAAATCTAAGACACAAATCACGATAAAACGAGCTATATAAAAGCACATGACTGACTGTTTCAACATCGCCATTCCCACAATATGTATGGTAATATGTATTATCTATTTTCTCATCCAAAAACCATCAGTTTACGTTGCAAGTTATGCTTTCCATTTTCACTCATACTCTAAAAAGTGTGGAAAATGCCAGTTAAGGTGCCCATCTTAACTTCCATGCCATATAAACTGTAAAGACTGTACAGTTTTATATAAACTCCATGCAATCCATTGCTTAGCAAGGATGGTTCTGTATTCAGGATAGACCACACCTTTATGAGTAAACCCTGTATCCCTTCTCAAGACTAGACTTAGTCACAAGTAACAGTGAGGCCATCTACTTGTAGGGTTGAGGTGCTCTACCCTGGAGAGCCCTTGCCAGTCAAAGTAGACAGTACTGAGCTAGATGGACCAATGGCCTGACTCAGTATAAGGCAGCTTCCTATGTTCCTATATTTTTGTAAGCACTATATATTTGCAAGTAGGTTTGAGGGTCTACTAATGAGTGAGGGTGTGATGTTGATCCATGAATAAGGCTAAGGGGCTATGTGCAAGCAAGTTCAGGCCGAGTAAGTTCAGGGCTTTTGTGGCAGTAGCACATTTTTTTTGTATTATATTTGTAGCAAATAGAATTAAACATAGGTTTACATAGACCGCAATTCTTTCAGCATTTTTGTGGGGAAATATGAAACTTTCCTTACTTCATCCAATATGTCAGTAGTGAATTATATCCCCTTTTATACAGAAATGATAGATAGCATCACATCTATCTAAATCAAATAAATAAATCTATCTAAATTGAGTAACAGAGGGATGGCTCACAATGAGCCCTTTCCCATGACCATACGGGGGTGATTTGTGGGGGGTAAAGAGCTCCTACCCTGGTAGCCACAGACAAGCAGATCCTCTGTTTGAATATGCAAACTCCGTGCACTTACAACGGAGGCAGCCTCAGACTCCATTGCAGAAACCAAGAGTTGGCTCCTCCAAGGATTGAGTCAGGCTTCCCAGGATGCATTGTGCTACCAGTAGAATGGCAGCCCTCATTACATCATCAGCTACCTCCTGATTGGCCATGAAAGGGCAAGAGGCGGGATTAGCCCTACTGATTGTATTGCAAGTGAAGGACCATAGTGTGTGCTTTGCAGAGCGGCACATTCACAGATGCAACCCCTGAGGTCACAGCACTCTATTACAATCAATGTTGCTAGTTCCTGGGACCTGCTACAAAAGGAAAAATGGACCCCGTTTCCAAAACATCAAGCTAAGAGAGCTCCCTTTCCCTCCTACCTTGGTAATGAACAAGGTAGAGAAATTGTACTACCCACGTTTACGTGAGCTGGATCGGAGGGATTTGCATGGGTTCTCACAAACCTGGGCTGCATGCCTCCTACCTTCATTTTGTTAATCTATGAATAGCCCCCTTATCGCCTCACCCATGTGGGCTTGAGTTCACATACCCTTCCATGTAGAATAGCATGTATGATTGGTTCTTCTGAATATATTTGTATCTGTATGCCTCATATATGCAATTTGTCCATACTGGGAAGAATATAATTTTTAAATAATTAATTAACTACAATTAAAGTCTTCTTATTCATTGTTCAAGTAATAACTGGAGTACTTATACAGTAAAGCAATGGGATCTTAAATGTTAATATGAAAAATGATTATACTCTGTAAAATAAAATTGCAATTCAGTGGACAGCATATGGCTGTTTTAGAATCAAATGAGCAAGTTCATAAAATCAATGTACACTGCACTGATTCATTTCAAACCTTTGTGCAACTGGAAATAGAGTACCTCATCTATTTGCACCTATCACATCCCAAAGTATTTGGAAACATTTTGCACATCCCATTGCTCAGTGGCAGAACACATGTTTTGCATGCAGTTATTCCCAAGTCTAATTACTGACATTTCTATTACAAAGATCTCAGATAGGAGATCTGGAAATGACTTAAGCCTGTGACCTTCAAGAGTTG
Organism: Hemicordylus capensis; assembly: GCF_027244095.1. NCBI lineage: Eukaryota > Metazoa > Chordata > Lepidosauria > Squamata > Cordylidae > Hemicordylus > Hemicordylus capensis. Next base: position 55,090,497 of record NC_069658.1, on the reverse strand, counting down.
CTGCCAGTCAAAGTAGACACTACAGGCCTATATGCTCCAAAAAGGAACTATAAGACAGCATGCTCATATAAGTCCTGTAACTACAGTCCTATATAATTATGGAGATTACAGCACTGGAGGAAATTGTTGTGCGATTGCCTGGAGATTCTTTGATTTCTTCCAAAATATAGCTATAACTGTAGCCAATATACATCATAATGTATATGGACTGTTGTGAACCACCTAGAGCCTCAGAGTCAGGCAGTATAATACATACAGACATACATACAGTGTGCAACAAATTAAATTCATATACAAAAATGAACAGAGATCGGGGCTTTAAACAAATGTGTTTTCCCAGGCTGTCATCTTTGATAGGTATTGCTACTATTTAGTGGTTGACATTCAGATTAGCACTACACTGGTACAGCAGTGTCTGACACCAGACTAAAGCTGTGCTGTTGCATGAGGGAGGAATAGTGATATTTTATTATTTCCCCTTCCCTTTGAAGCCCATGGTGGCTCCGAAAAATACATCCCTGGATCATGGAGCCCTCAAGGATATATTTCCACAATGCACAGTGGGCTTCAGAGGGAAGAGGAGATAATCAAAAAGGTTGCAGCTTTAGTCTGGATGTCAGGCACTGCTGTACCGGTGCAGTGCTTGTCCTGATGCCAGCCATTCCCATTTTTAAACTGCTCTGTTTAATTCATATTCCCTGTCTGGTCCCTAAATTATTATTGTTGGAAAATTATATTATTAATTATCACTATCAGGAACTTTGACTGTTCTTATATTTTGCAGGATAGTATAAGAGTTATGAGATCAGCTTGAGCTTTTTTGTTTTACTTAGAGAGGGTTCAGATAACCACCAGAAAGTAGGTTGGCGGGAAATGGAGGTTCTTTGTGAACATGTGCTCCTGGCTTGCCAGCGTCAGGTTCCCACCCAACATTCTCAGCCCATCTTCAAATCTCAGTTACAAACAACAATGTAAGGACTATGGAGCAAGGGGGGATAATTGTCCCCCAGATGCCAGGGTCTGGGAGAGACACCAAGACTCCCCCTCGATCTCAACCAGAGTGTCCCCCTGACCCCTGCCACACATGAGGCACACCCCTCAGATGCAAGGGACAGGGCCAATGCCAAGAACAAGGCTGTCAGCCCTGGATGATTTTCATTAACCCTGTCAGCAGTTTTTGGAATTGCTGACAGGGGAAATGAAACTCTGCCAGGGCTGACGGCCCACTTGCGAGTCATGCCTCGGGGAGGGAAAGGCGAGGGAGGGAGGAATGGGCACTTTGCATGTGCTCAGAGGAGTTGTTGTTCCAGGTTCCGGACATGGACATGACCAACTTTAAGAGCAAAAGAGAGAATGTATAACTCCAGTGCTTTAAATTGCAGATAGCTTGCTTTTAAAAAAACTAAAACCCTTGGAATTACAGCAAATGCAGGGTAACCTGTACTTTGGGGCTTAGATAGCATCCTCTATGAAAATGACCAGAAAGTAATAATATGTCTATGCAACAAACAAATTTATCAGAGTAACCAGTAGGCTTTGATTTATCTCTGTGTTTTTGCCAATCAAGCCATACAAGGAGATCATTGGGTGCTCTGAACGTACTCAGAGGAGTCGCTTGTTCCAGGTTTGGGACATGGTGTGGAGCAGCCGCAGCCCAGGCTGGGAGGGAGATGCTAGTGGAGGTGGAACAGGTGCACAGTCTCCATTGCCAACCTGTTGGGAGGCGGGTTTAAGGCGCTCATGAGGCTGTGGCAACTTTCCCAACAGAGCCAAAGAGTAACCGGGAAGGACCATGGAAGAGGTTGGAGCCTAACTCGCCTCTCCTCTCCTGCCTCACCTCACTGCAGCAGCAGCCTGCATGTCCCTCCCAGGTAGGTGCTGCTGAGGATGCTCGCCCGGCACCCCAGCCAGCATCCATCCCTCTTTAGCCGAGGAAAAGTGGGGGGAAGAAGCCTCCCCAAGCAGTGTGCTCCTGAGCATGTGCAGTGTTGCCTCCCCCCTTCTTTGCATGCATGTTTGGAAGGATGCAGCAGGCTTGGCACTGGCCCCACCCCTTTGCATCTGACATCAGATGCAGGGGGCATAGCTTGGAGCGTGCATATGCTTCACACACATGATGGAGAAACCAGGGGGTTTGGGAGCCACTGGTCGGACTTTGTCTCCCAGTTACAGCCAAGCTCCTAACACCCCTGGTTACAAATGTTGGGCCAATGTCAAATAATGGAGGGAACCCAATAGGTGCGGGTTCGGACAACACAAATGCATGCAACTTCCAGCTTATGCCAGCAATGTATGTTCACCAGGGACCTCTGGTTCCCTTCTGCTCACGTTCTGGCAGTCATCTGAACCTACCCCTAATGTTTTCCCATTGGGGGTTTTCCCCTCCCCATTTCCTAAATAATCTTAAGAAATTAAGTAATCAGCACATATTTAAGTTTTGTAAGACTCTTAGGAAAAATTCTACAACTGAAGTGGTGCAAAAAGCTAAAGAGATCTGAACAACAGAAGAATATCCTCCATTGGTAGACAGAAAAGGTGAGATGACCTCGCAGTTCTTTTCCAATTTAGCTTCCTGTGATTCTTTGTATGTGACAGCTTTTAGCTGTTATTTCTTTAGCTGTCATTTTTATGACTCACGTTCTGACCCAGATGTCATTATACAGAATGATACAGAATGATGTCCTGGTTATCTGTGTTCCTTCAGGCTAAATGGACGACTGCTTTTCATAATGTCTTTGTGTTTCTTAGGTGCATTTCCATCCAACCTATATTAATCTTTCAACTTTATCCATCAGGTTACTATCTAACATGAGTGGTTGTTGCCAGTGAATGTATGAATCACCTGTGCTACACTGGAGATGTTTTATATCCCACTATCAAGCAAATATTTTATTAATGAGTTGCAGTTCATAATGAACTGTGAAGTATAACTGAAATAGGATATAGAATACATATATCATTTGGGTTCCCATAATGCAGTTTTATGGATCCAGTGTTTTGTTCTTAACATTTTATTGATGATTGATAGGAGAATAACAAAAAAAGTAATACTACAATAAATTAAAAATGCAGCAAATTTGATATATCCTGTATTCGCAAAGCCTTTCCCTCACCAAACTTCTTATTCAGTATCTCCTAATCAAACAAATATAGTTCATTTGAAATGGTAAAGAAAACTTAATCCAATGGGCAAATAACATAAAACAACATGCAAAGGGTGAAAAAAGGGAGAAAGAAGATAACTTTTTGTCTATTTGTGAAAATTAAATGAATGTATATTCATATCCCAGCCACCTAATGGCACAGTGGGGAAGTAACCTGCCTAGAGAGCAGGAAGCTGTTGGTTCAAATCCCCACTGGTGTGTTTCCCATAATATGAGAAACTCTTATATCAGACAGCAGCGATATAGAAAGGTGCTGAAAGGCATCATCTCACACTGTGCAGGAGATGGCAATGGTAAACCCCTCCTGTATTCTGCCAAAGAAAACCACATGGCTCTGTGGTCGTCAGGAGTCGACACTGACTCAACCACACAACTTTATAACCACACACACACACACAAAGAAAGAGGTGATCGCTTGGTATATGCATCCTATAGAAGTTGTTAAAAACCTACTCCACATGGCTAAATTTAAAAATTGGCTTGAGAATGTGAAGAAGTCTTGTTTAGAATTTTGTGAACATAAGACCTCGATAGTCATGTAGTGTGAAAGTCTTGCAGGGAATGGAGCGATAGCTCAGTTACAGAGCATCTGCTTAGCATGCAGGAAGGTTGCAGGTTCAATCCCTGGCGTCTCCGGGTAGAGTCAAAAATCACCCCACCACCTATGTCCAAAATCCTGGGAAGCTGCTGCCAGTCAGAGGTACTGACTAATACTGAGCTAGATGAACCAATGGTCTGATTCAGTATAAGGCAGTTTCCTATGTTTCTATGAACTCAAGATCCAGATTCACAATAGTCTTGCATATATTTTCATTTTTACGTTTATTTCCGCTCCAGTTCTTATTGCAGAATAGCAAGGAAGGAGGAAGAGCATCAAACCTTTTCTGTGTTTTGTGGAATATCTATTAATATTTGTTGAACTGGCAATTGTGAAACAGAACAATTAAAACATTTTTAAAATGCTGTCAGGCACAGATCACTGTTATGTGTATTTCTGTGGCTACAGGCAGGTGTACAGCCCAGCAGCACTCTCATGGATTCCATCTATGTAAACAAATACCTTTCCTCAAGAAGGTTATCCATGCCTTTACTGCTCTGTGCACAACCACAGCAGCTAAAAAAAAAGGACCACTTTGACATCATGGCAGTCATATATGTCCACTGAGCAAAGCCCACTGAGCAAAGAGGCATCTTTTAAAGGTGGTGTTTCTCTTTATTGAGCAGCGGGAGAGCAACTGGCCCTCTCCATCCCCGGCACAGCATCCCTCCGGGGGCTGTTGCTGGTGTTGATCTTATGTTTTGTTTTTTCTTTTCAGATTGTGAGCCCTTTGGGGGACAGGGAGCCATTTTATTTATTTATTTATTTATTTATTTATTTATTTATTTATTTATTTATTTATTTATTTATTTCTGTGTGAACCGCTTTGGAAACTTTAGTTGAAAAGCAGTATATAGATATTCATTGTATTGCTGTATATGCAACCTCTGCAGAATGCACTAGTATACACAAATGTGTTTTCACATTTATATTGACTAAATGGCCACTAGCCAGCCAGCAATTGCATGAATTCCCAAGGCACTTGCAGTGTGTGTGTGTGTGTGGGGGGGAGTACCAGGTCCCATTGCCACCTTAGTTCTCTTTGCCAGTTCATTCAGTTTTTCCTATATCGTTCCAATGCTGGAAAGTGACAAAGAGTGGTTCACATCCATTCATCAATCCAGAGGAAGTTCTTAGTGTGGAGAAACATGCAAGGTTAAAATCTGGACAGCTTATGGTAATAATATGGTATATTGTACTGTATTTACCAGTTATTGCTGCTGCTGCTGCTGCTACTACTACTACTACTAGTAGTAATAGTAGTAGTAGTAATAAGTACAGAAGGCAAGTTTCCATAGGGGTTATGACTCAAAAGACTGTACAACACAATACACTCCTACTGTTCCTTGTGGAGTGATGCAGTCATATGCAGGGCAGTCAAGACTCATTTGTTCACCCAGGCTTTTAATTAGATATTGTGTGTGTGTGTTTTTAATTTTGTTTTAATAGTTTTAACTTTTTAAATTTTAATTGTTGAAATGTGTTAATCTTTTTATTGGTTGTTTTTATTGTTTTGTAAACTGCCCAGAAAAGTTGTGTTTTGGGTGGTATAAAAATATGTTAACTAAAAATAAAATTTAAAAAAATGCAATCCCATGCTTAAAGATGAACTTTTTGTTCCAGTTTATACCTTTATGAATAGGCATGGAAATAAATTATAAAAATACATATGTGGTCAAAGAAAAAAAAGACTTTCTTGTTTTGTATTTTTGTCATATTCATGGTTTTGTATCAACCACTTATAGATGTTTCTGTATGCTAAACTGAGAGAGCATATACCAGAGAGCCTCTTTGAAGATGTTGTAATCAGAGCAAATAGACTTGAGTGGTAATGGAAAGAAGATGTAAGCAAAGAGATATCATCTCCAATATAAGAAATAATTACATGATATCATTCACAACTAAACACATATGCATATGTAAAATAATTGATCTGCTGTCATTACTCGCCTAGCAAGTCCAGCCAAATGTAAATGATGATGTAGAAATCCTCTTCAGTTAGAATGTTATCAAGGTTGTAGTCAAGGTTAGCATTCTTTTCTGTTTATTTTGACCTCTTGTCTTCCCAACATCCATGATTGTTCCCTACTTGCATTTCTTTTATGCAGGAAATAGAGGCATTCTTGATGTCTTGCCTTTGAAGAACTCGCATTATAGCAGCCTCCACCCCCACAAATGTAGCAAAAGCTTTCACAAATAGTTTTGAAAATGATTAGCATTGTAGTGCCTAATGGAGAAGTACCAGGATCAGCTGCAATCAGTGTACAATTAGAATGAGAAGTCTATGCAAAAGCATCTTGCTGTGACATTGTTTGAAACTGTTCTGTGCAGTGACAGTTTATATGTTAAGCCATTTCTTATTTCCCTTTGGTCCTTTATTTTACACACTGTTAATGGCTCACTGACATTCATCTGACTCCTGTAATTTCAAGACTGTAATTCACTTCCTAAAATTCAAAATATATTAATCAAAAGGATGGGTTGTTAAAAGTTAGCTCGGTAAATTTAGACTTTTCAGCTAAAAGGTGTTACCTGCATTTCATATACTGAAGGATATGTTTTCAAAGACTAGAGCCAGCGTGGTATAGTGGTTAGAGTGCTGGACTAGGACTGGGGAGACCCGAGTTCAAATCCCCATTCAGCCATGAAACTAGCTGGGTGATTCTTGGCCAGTCACTTCTCTCTCAGCCTAACCTACTTCACAGGGTTGTGAAAGAGAAACTCAAGTATGTAGTACACCACTCTGGGCTCCTTGGAGGAAGAGTGGGATATAAATGTAATAATAATAATAATAATAGTATTACATATGAATGTGATAGTAATGAACCATCAAGCCCAGTACTGTTGACTCTGACTATCAAAGGTTCTCCAAGGTTTCACACACTTGTCTTTTCCAGCCACAAGATCCTTGGAACTAGAGATACTGGAGAACTAATTCAATTCATTTTTCTCTCTGGGGTGTAGGAAGACCAGTCATCTCCTTCCTCCACACTTATCGGAAGGCCAGTAAGAAGGTTCTACTTCTTTCTGCTCTGTACAATTCTCTGGCAAAATACCACTCCATATATTTATTTATTTTATTTTATTTATTTTACACATTTCTATACCGCCCAAAACTTATGTCTCTGGGCAGTTAGTAGAGGAGAAACTACCACTGCTGCCAATTTGAGACAGCCTTGTGCATTGTAAGAGAAACTGTTTTTCAGCCAGAATGTTAAATGTTTTCACTATTGCCTAGGGCCCACCACCACCTCCTCCTCATCCCACTGCTGCTGCCGCCTCCCCACTGCAGCTGGGGCCTCCGCCGGTGCCGCCTCATAGCTTTGCCTGCCTCCCATCCTCCTCATCAGGGCAGCGGGGCTATGCCCACCGCCCACCTTCCTCCCACCACCCATCCTCCAGGGCAATGGGGCTTCACCGCCTGTCCTCCTTCTCAGGCCAATGGGGCTTCACCCACCGCCCGTCCTCCTTCCCAGGGTGGCGACGGTTGCCGGTGCTCTCAAGATGCATGGCTGGAACTCTTGCACATCTCCGCCTCTGTCAGCCAATCATCTCCTCCCCCTCTGTCAGCCAATCGCCTCTTTCTGCCACGTCCCCACGCATCCCATCTTGGAGAAATAATTATATAGATTCTGCTACTACGGATATTTATATACCACTCTTCAACCAAAGTTCACAAAGCAGTTTACAAAGAAAAATACATAAATAAAATGGTCTCCTGTCCCCAAAGGGCTCACAGTCTGAAAATAAACATAAGGCAGATACCAGCAACAGTCCCTGGAGGGATGCTGTACTGGGGCTGGATAGGGTCAGTTGCTCTCCCCCTGCCAAATATAAGAGAATCACCACTTTAAAAGGTGTCTCATCTTTGCTCAGTTAGCAGGGTATCTATGATTCCCATAATCCACCACATTGTTTCCTGAAGGCAGCAGGCAGTTTAATGACCACTGTGATACAGAAGTCCCATATTTTTGTGGATTTTTTTTTTTTTTTAGATTCAAATGGGGAGCTCTGGTAACAGTTGCCACAGGCTCCTCTGATGTCAACACAGGGCCAGGATGTTTCTGTGACTGCCCCAGAACTTTGGAATGCACTCCCTATCAAAATAAGAGCTTCTCCAACTCTGCTTGCTTTAAGCAATCTACAGTATATATTTAATTATCTTGGGACATGCGTGCCCACGATTTGGCGGCGGAACTCTCGTGACATGCTGCGAGAGTTCTGGACTGAGGAGGAGAGGGGGAACAAAGTGCCAGCAGTGGTCGGCTGGTGGGCGGAGGAGGGGGGAGAGAAAGGCGGCGGTGGGCCGCGGGTGGGGGAGAGAAAGGCGGAGGTGGGCCATGGGCCATGGGCAGAGAAAAAGGCAGCAGCGGGCCACGGGTGGTGGGAGAGAAAGGCGGCAGTGGGTGGGGGGAGAGAAAGGCGGTGGGCAGCGGGCACGGGGAGAGAAAGGCAGAGGCAGGTTGCGGGCAGGGGGAGAGAAACACGGTGGTGGGCAGTGGGCGGCGGGAGAGAAAGGCGGCAGGCATGGGCACGGGGAGAGAAAGGTGGCGGACAGTGGGTGGGGGAAAGAAAGGCGGAGGCGGGCAGCGGGCAGGAGGAGAGAAAGGTGTAGGTAGGCCGCGGGCGGGGGAGAGAAAGGCAGTGGCGGGCAGTGGGCAGGGGGAGAGAAAGGCAGTGGTGGGCAGTGGGCACAGGGAGAGAAAAGCGGTGGGCAGTGGGCGCAGGGAGAGAAAGGTGGCGGACAGCGGGTGGTGGAAAGAAAGGCGGGCAGCGGGCAGGAGGAGAAAAAGGTGTAGGCGGGCCGCAAGTGGGGGAGAGAAAGGCAGTGGCGGGCAGTGGGCCAGGGGAGAGAAAGGTGGTGGCGGGCGGTGGGCAGTGGGCGCAGGGAGAGAAAAGCTGCGGTGGCAGCCGGCGGACAGGGGAGAGGAAAACCAGTGTGTGGGGGAGGAATGGGAGGGGAGGAGGGCTGGAGAGCGCAAGGAAAGAGGGAAGGGGAAGAGAGGAGAGACGGAGCAGAAGGAAGAGGGAGGGGAAAACAGCCGGCCCCAAAGTGCCACACAGATGCTCTGTGTGGGGTTGGCTTGTTATGTCTTAAGACACTTAAGACACACCTGTTTTCTCGGGCTTTTAATCAAAACTAATTTTAAACCGTTTAATGGATTTACCCTCGGAAATTGTTTTATACTGTGGATTGTTTTTAATTGTTTTTATTCTGTGAAACTGTTTTAATTGTTGTAACTTGGAGGATGTATACCATCGAGAGAGAAAGAGAGAGAAATCAGGCGATAGATACATAGATAGAAAATTCAATTTTAAATTTAATATTTATCTATGGATTAAGTTATAAGTGGACAGAGATCTATGGAAATTCATCATGTGTGATCTAAACATGGTGTTATTGACTGATTTTCAGTTGTATGACTTTGTTATTTGAGAATTTATTAATACATTAATTGTAATTGTATTAATATTTAATAGATTGATTTTAGTTGTATTAATATTTATATGAGAAAGAAAATTATATATGTGTCAATACTGAAAAGGTCCTTTTTTCTATTTTTTTTTAAATTTCCCCCTTTGATGAAAAGATGTTAATGTTTTACTCTTGTAGAACAACCTTAACTTCCTGTTCAGTTTTTTCCATGAGTCGCTAGAATTGTCATTCTTCAGGATTCAGCTCCCTCCTCAGAGTTGCTGGAAATTCAATCTCCAAGTTGCTGGATGCATTGTGCGTCTAGTGTAGGAGTGCACAACTCAAATGCCCTGGTGGACTGGAACCAACCATGACTTGGTCTGAGGGGGGGCAAAATCATTATCAGTGCATTATTACATTAAAATAAATACTTAAAAAATATTAATAAAACTAAGGGGCAGAGGGGTTGGCGCCAGAGGCAAAAGTGAGGGGAAAACCTAAGGGATGGTGTCAGTGGGCTCCAGTACAGGGTGGGGCCAGCAAGGCAGGCAGAGTCCATCTGGTCTCAAATGACCGACGACACTGAGCCACAGCTGCTTGTGAGCAGCAAAGGCCAAGAACTTTTCATAGCTCCTGCTGTTGTTGCAGGATATTCTTTATCTAGGGGCTAGCAAAACAGTCCCTGCAGGCCTGCATGGAAAGGCACTGTGCAGTCCATGACATATAGAAGGTGAAGACCAGTTCTTCAGCAATGAGTAATGGGTGGTGCGGGCCTAGGTAGTAATCTTTCATATAGTAATCCATTTTCATCTCCAAAATATTGGAGGGTATGGTCCTGGCTCCTGTGCTTTGGCATGTGGAATAATGTGTTTTGCATGCACTTTGTTGCCTGTTTTCCATTTGTGGTAGGGATGTGTATTTATGTATTTATGCATTTATGTATTCATTTACATTTACAGCCCACTTTTCTTCCAAGGAGCTCAGAGCGGTGTACATGATTATGTTTATCTTTACAACCCTGTGAGGTAGGTTAGGCTGAGCGATACACTACTGGCCCAGAGCCACCCAGTGAGTTTCATGCTTGAATGGGGATTCAAACTCGGGTCTTCCTGGTCCTAGTCCAACTCTGGCGCCTCCTCTGGGAAGTCCCAAATTGACTCGGTGCCAGCATTTGAACCAGCTTGGCAAGGTGGGGAATGGTTATCTTTAAAAACAGGTAAGGAGCTCTTTACCTGCTTATCCCCACCCCACCACTTTTCTGGCAGTGGTGCCCATTCTTTAGAAGGCCATGCACAGCTGCAGCATGTCATACGGTCATACAGATCTCTAATTTGTGGCCTGCTCAAAGTCAGAATTGTACACCACGCCTCCCAGGTTACTTGACCATGCCCCCTACACATTCACAGGCATGCCCCTCTTTTCATCAGTGAAATGCTGCAGGGTATGCCATTGTTCAAAAAATGGAACAGTCCTATTTTTGTAGACATAACAGGCAGATTGCAAGCTACAGTTTTAAAGCTCTCTGGTTTTGCTTAACTGATCTCAGCAGGAAAACCCCTGCTGAGAAGATGAGATTCACAGATTTAGGATTCAGTGATGAAGCAAAGAGTTTAATAGCTCTAGTGAGATGAGTGCTAAGGGATAAAATTAAAATAAAAAGAATTAGTGACTCATTTGGTTGAACTGGAAAGGACAGACATTTCCCAATAATTAATTAACTAATTTAAAACCATCCCCTTTCTTTGTTCAAGTAATAACTTGGGTAAAGCAATAGAACTTAAAACTGCACTGAACTGTGCTAAAAGCAACCCCCTTTTATTCACAAATTTTGCTTAACAGTTTTTAAACAATCCAATCAGTGTACTTAGGTTCCCTTCATTTTACAAAAATGCAACCAATTCTATCAAAGTCCCCCTTCCTTCCAAAATTAACTCAGTATATTGCACCTTCTTTAACTGAACCTTGCTTGTGCAGAAGCCATGAATGTTTGACCCTGCCAGCTCTCTTTGACATAGGGACCTTTGCAACCATATTAACACAGAAATCTTATTTACAATAATGAAGTAGTTTAGGAATATTAATGCTATTTACAATATCAGGACTTATTTACAAAAATCAAGAGGTCTAGGCCTCATTCCTTTACTCACATGCATTAATGTTTGAGGCGTAACTGGGCTAAGTTGTGAAGGATTGCAATTATCAATTAAGATTATAGTGAAAGAAAAGGAGGCAGATTAGTTCTTCCCCGAACAATTTATTTTTAATGACAAGACATGAATTTACTTTTCCCCTATGTTCTGGAAGAGCTCTAGTTGATGACAGCTTTTTCTTATTTTGAAAGCCAGGTTTTTGGTTTTTATCTTTCACTTTAGATAAATTATAAGCCTGCTATATATCATGGAAAGGCTGCATTTCTATCCCTGCCTCTCACATCTGCTGTGTGTATTAGCTAACTATAGAGTAATCAATATTTTGCTATTGATTACATTAAGAAAGTGACTGACAGAATGAATGCAAAACAACATACTGCTCTCACATAGTATTGTTTAATGTACAGTCCTCAGCACACCATGCAGCATGAAACTCTGTGAGGTCATTCCCACAAGCATAAACTGTATTCTACCTAGGTTTGGGAGGTACCTCCTGGTATTTGGTTGTGTGGGTGCGAACAGCTAGGAGGGAGAAGAGATTGTGTGGAAGCAAGGTAGGAGGAAAACCTAGGTATCTTTTCCTCTTTCCTTGCTCCCACACAATCACTTCTTCCTCCTCCTATGCAGGAGGTACACTTAGTTAATTTTGGAGCCTAGACCTAAAGGCCTTTGGAGGGGCCTCCTGCTGGATGTCCCCCTCCAGCTGCAAGTTAAGCATCATCCCCCTATACACACACACACACACACACATTGTGACAAACACAGTATTTTAAACAAAAAATGCTCATGAACCCCCCAAATGGTGTGTGTGTGTGTGTGTGTGTGTGTGTGTGTGTGTGTGTGTGTTTCAGTTCAGGGTCGATCCAAACCAGGGTGGTTCGGCTTGACTCCAAACTGTCGAACTGAACTGGTATGATGTCAAACTGGCTCGACATTGAACTGGTACACACATCCCTACTAGAATCCTTCTGCTTCAAAAGTAAGAAGCACATGCAACATTTTTACTCCTGGGTGGCATAGCTTTTTCACTTCTGAGGAAAGTTATCAACATCATCATCATCATCATCAACAACAACAACTATATTTGGTCACTGATTAGGAAAACAAACAAAATTCATAACAGCACAATACAGTACAGCCATAAATTATGGCTTGGTAACCTTGGTAACCATAAGTAGCACAGCAGGAATATGCTTCACGAACAAGTGGAAGATTGCTGGTTCGAATCCCCGATGGTATGTTTCCCAGACTATGGGAAACTAGGGGTGTGCACGGAACTGTCTGGTCGGGTTCAGTTTGAGTCCGGACCGTACACGAACCAGACTGGGCCAGTTCAGTCCAGCACCCCCTTGAACCCCCCAGTTCAATTCGGAGGGTTTAATTTTTTTAACTTACCCCCTTTGTTGAAGTTGGAGGCGGGGGGGGGGGTCTAGGGAGGTTCCCCCTCCCCCCACCGGCCTCCCGGCTCTTCGGCCCATTCGGGCCTTCCCCCTCTTGCATGTTGGCCATTTTGGAGGCCAGCGCACCTGCACAATTGGCCTCTGCATGGCCCGGATCATGCAGAGGCCAATTGCACAGGCACGGCAGCCTCCAAAATAGCTGCAGCACCAGAGGGGGAAGGCCCAAACGTGCCAAAGAGTCGGCCAAGTGGCTGGTGGTGGCAATAAGGGAGGCCAGTGTGGGCAGGGGGAGCCTCTACTGACCCTCCCTCCGCCACCTCCAACAACTCCGCTGAAGGGGCTAAGTAAAAAAATATTTTTTAATTTTAAAAAAAATCTGTGAACCCCCCGAACAGTCGGAGGGTGTTTGATCCAGGGTCGGACAGAACAGGGGATGGTTCAGTTCGACCCTGAATGGTCGAACTGAACAGGTTCGACGTTTAACACATTCAACATCGAACCTGTTTGCACATCCTTATGAGAAACACCTATATTGGGCAGCAGCGATATAGGAAGATGCTGAAAGGCATCATCTCGTACTGCTCTGGAGGAGACAATGGTAAACCCCTCCTGTATTCCACCAAAAGAAAACCACAGGGCTCTGTCTGCACCAGGAGTCGAAATTGACTTGACGGTACACTTTACCTTACCTTTAACCTTGTGTCTTCACTACAGTAGGAAGGTTATAACAAAGCATCCCACATAAGAGTGAGAGACTTGGTTTCCTTCCAAATGTTCACATACAAAAAGAGAACAGCTATCTGCAGTATGAGGAAATGAGCCAATGAACAGGGCTTTTGATGGTATAGTTGACTTTGTTACCACACAGAACATTCCCAGTGGCACTGGGCTCATACATATGCTCAGGCACACAGACACACCCATGAATGTTGGCTGTCAAATAGTTCTAGAGAGATTAAAATCTATTTTTCTGTTCTTAGCTGAGCAGTCTCTTAAAATACTTTAATAACAGTTGTGGCATGATGATCTAAGAAGACCACGGGAAGGCTTAAGTCATATAGCTATTATCACATTCTTGGACTATTACAAACCATATCTTTGAGCACTTGCAGAATACTTGCAGTGATAGATTAGGAAAGTGGGTGAATGGAAAAAGCTAAACTACAAACACTCATCTATGATGTGCTGTGATTTTGTTCTAAAAACAAAGTAGCTATGGCAATACACCCACCATTCCCAGGTGCTAAATTGCAGAACTTCTTGCTGAAGCTTTATGTTTGACATCTTAGGTCAGAAGTGCCCCTTCATGCCTCTTACCCACAACTTACAAAAAGTGAAAAGAAAAAGAAGAAGACTTTTTTCCACAAAAAGTGGGGGGGGGAGTCTGGGAAGGCTGCAGTTGAGAATGCAAAAGAGGCACAGAGAGGTGTCCCTAAACCTTTCCTCTCCTGTCCTGACATTTATTTGCTGAACATTGCCCCACTTATGCTGTTTTTATCTCTGTAAGGGAAAGATAAATGGTCCACATATCTTACTCCCTGTGAGTGAGAAAGCAATTGGATGGATGTTAGGTACAAACAGAAGGATGAGAAAAGGTTAAGCAGCCCTCTTCATTTTAAAAAGGCTTGAGGAAAAGAGACCAGAACTGTATATCACAGCTAGGTTCATTTGCCTATGCAGCCTGTAATAATGGAAAGGTTATGAAATGTACTGTCTAGCATTTGGCAAGTAAGAGACCAGAATGATTCAACCATAAGGATTGTTGTTAGCAGACAGTAGGAGAAAAGGAAGGCGAGATGAATGAAATATTGAGTTGTTTTCCATTCCAAGGCAGAAAGAGAAACATTTATCATCAATTTCTATTAAAAAAACAACCTAAAGCCATTGTCCAGAAAAACTGTCACAAATCCTAGTAACAAAGAATTCAAATACTTTTATGTGTGTAATTTTTCTTCATTGAAACCAATGGGGCTTAAAGAGTGCATTTAAATTTGCTTGCATTCTATCCTAAGAGAGCACCTATACAAAAATTTTCAACAAGTCCAGGTCAGTGCTTTGAATGATGTGGGTCAGTGCTTTAGTGTTGTATAACAGAGGTTGAGAGAAGTTCCCTGAAAAGTAGGTCCCAAGTATCAAGATAACCTTAACATCCCATGTTGGGTCATATAGAGTGCAACCCATGCTGACCTTGCTTGTGATCTCCATTCTGGTTGCTGTTGGGCAGAAGAGGACCAGCGCAATTTCAGTTCATGATGTGTGTGATGTGCAGGGGATACAATGTACTGAAGTTGTGCATCTGATCCCTAAATACGCCCCATAATTTATGAGCTGTGGTCAGAGGCATAATTTGGTTTTCCGACTTTGTATCTTTGTGCTATCCAATTGAAATTGCAATGCCCCCCCCCCCCCGAATTTAGAAAATGAAGTGAACAAAATCAAAACAGGACAAAGAAGGAAGTAGAATAATATCCTGGGAACATAAATGTTAAACTGTCCTTTGCCAAATGTCTGGAAATAGTGAATCAGCAGGTGGGAGGAGCAAACTGTCATAAAGGGATCACTAGGCTGTTTCAGCTGTATAAAAATCAGACACGCTTGTCAGGCTATTGAACAACAAAACAGTTTTCAGATAAGGCCCCATATTTCATGAATGAAATCCCCATCCATCCTGCTAGGCTGTCAGTACCTACCAGTTAATCCAGCATGCGAAATGTGTGCCGTGGGCTGGGCTCATTTGGTGTGAGATCACCTATTTGCAATATTTATTTTTGTATTAAAGCATAGATTTCTCATCATTTGCTGATGTAAAAATGCATGGATTTAACATTGTCAGTTTTTGTTTTTATTAAGCACTTGCTAAATGTGAACAACTTTTGAAACTCAGGAACCAGAAGCCAGGGAGTGTTTCCATGGGAATAGGTTTAAGATTAATCAGATGCCCTTTCTTGCTGGAGCCTTTCCACATGATGGTTGGCTCTCACAATGTATGCACAGCTGCTACTCTGTTGGGCTCATGTGATCCTCACACACAGACATTGTTGGAGGCAGGGGGTGTCCTACCTCCAGCAAACAATATACTTTTTTCTTCAAGGTAACATTTCCATTGTAGGGATAGCACATATTTCCACTGCTTAGACAACAACACTTGGTTGCTAGGGAAATGTTTTTCTTTTCTCCCATAAGCACAGCCACTGTTAGAGGATCATCGGCTACTTCTGGATATTAAGTGCTATAAAGTGATCAGTGTTGTGTGAAACTACTTCCTGCCCTGCACGCTTGACTTTTGTAAACATTAATTTTATATATACTGTATTTTTAAAATGCATGTCTTCAGTGGCTGTAGCCCACAGATTGCTGGAGCATAAAACTAGTATTAGTTCGGAGATAAACTAAAGTTCCAAATCAGTAAAGCTTTGCTCTTGCACAATCCCAGATTTCAGATGCATAATTTCCACTTATTTGATTTTTTTAAAAAATTGAGAACAACATGGCCATTTCCCCCCAGCTATTATATGGGGTAATGATATTTCATTCCTGCTGGATCACAGCTAGTACATCCATCTATGCTGCTAAGAATAAAATCTCATCTTTTATAATCTGGAAAAGCTCCTAGTCTATTGAGGGTAGATTTGACAAAGAAGGCGGCAGGTGTGTGTGTGTGTGGAATTAACAGTCAAAGAGTGTTTCTCAATGAATGTTCTGTTTTCACAAGAGAAATAAGACATTAATAAAAGAAGCATTTGATAAGTTTTCTGCAAATCCAAAGACTTTGGATTTTCTTTCTTTTTAATGACAGAACATACATAGATGGATTGTAAAAGCCAAATTGCCTCAATATAGTTTTAAAGATGGTTTTGTAATTTCTTTTTTATATATATGAAAGCCCTATTCAGGAGATATGAAAGAGGTCAGGAGTGTAGCCATTGGTGTTTCTATGTGTGCTGGGAACACGAGCTGTTACACCCTAAGGAGCCGTCACCTGCTCCACCTCCTTCTTCCTGCTTCACCTCTCACTGCCACCACCATTATATGGGAATACCATTTCCTTACTTGTGGCTCCAAGAGCCTGTGAGGAGTTCTTGGCAGCAAGTGACCTGCAAATGAGGGGATGGGATGCAGCACAGGAGAGAATGCATGCCACCCAGCAACCCCCCCCCCACTTCCCCCAAAGCATCAGGGAGCATAATGGGGGTGGCGGTGGCAGTGGGGAGAGGAGGAAGCAGGCAGTGTAGCAAGGCAAGGCAGCGGGTTGTGTGGAAGGGCTTAGCAGCCACCCCATGGCATGCCTTCTCTCCCTACCGCGTTGCGTGGCATCTCACCCTGCTATCTCAGGCTGCTCTATCAGGGTTGCCATTGCCTTCCGTGGTGGGAAGAAAAGGGGGTCCCGCACGCAGGAGGAGAAAAGGCACAGGGGGGGAACTGTTGGGTGGCTGTCACAGTGAGTGCAGTGGCCTCAGTGGCAGCTGCGCGTGGGTTCTTGGAACACATGCACACAATTACAGCTCCCCTCCTGATCTCAAGATTATATATTTCTACCTTGAATGCTTCAAAATATGTGACAATTAAAAAATCAATTCAAATCTATGGATTTTATCCTAAGAAGATTAGTCATGATCAAACACCATAGGAATAAATGAGAAGTTAGTCATTACTACCTTCAGTCTCATTCATTTCTACGAGACTTCGTTATTACGAAGTTTCTTAAGATACAATCCTCTAAATCGGTTTTAGGCCTTCTCTTTTGACCAGTCATATTGTAATTTCCCAATGCCTGAGAATACTCTCTGGATAAGGAAATGTGCATAACTCAAATTCATGAATGTTGATCTCAGCCATTAAAGAATGATATTGACTAGAAGTGAGTAGACTAGAAGTGAGTAGTTACCCATAAAATGGAACTGATGAAAATATATGCTGCTATATCTTTTATCAAATGCTGTCCTGTCTTGGCTGTCCACAAGTAAGTTGACCTCTGCCAACAGGGAGGAGCGCTGGTCTTATGTTAGCGAGCATAAATGGTCCCCTTTGCTAAGCAAGTTCTGCCTTGGTTTGCCCTGAACTTTGCTCATACTGAGTGCAAACCCAGGAAGGTGAAAAGTTCACCACAGGGACTATGATCCCACAGTCTTGGGCTGCATAGCCTTCCAAAGTAATATCGATAGAGGGGTGCTCTCTGGGCTGCCCCAAAATCAGGCTGTCTGGCAACAAGGATCCTGATAACATGGGAGAGGCAAACCCTGTACTGGGCTCAGATTCCAGGAGTGTTGCCCACAGAGTCCAGGCTCTAAGGGAGTTTCCTCAGGAAATCCATGACTAATTTAAGTCTCATTCATTTCAGAATGGTGTAGTGGTTAGAGTGCTGGACTAGGGCCAAGGAGACCCGGGTTCAAATCCCCATTCAGCGATGATACTTGCTGGGTGACTCTGGGCCAGTCAGTTCTCTCTCAGTCAGTTCTCTCTCAGCCTAACCTACTTCACAGGGTTGTTGCAAAGAGAAACTTAAGTATGTAGTACACCGCTCTCGGCTCCTTGGAGGAAGAGCAGGATATAAAATGTAAAAAAATAAAATAAAAATAAATAAAAATATATCCCTGCTCCAAGGTTCTTTCAGGTTCTAGTCTGGTGTACAATCCAAGGCTTGGGCTAATGTTGGTCCTGACTCCTCATGTCTGACTCTGAGTTGCTATTATGAGTGGGGCTCTCATAAGACTGAACCTTGACAAATATATTGTGAGGATAGCTTGCATTTGTGTATTCTACTATTATATTTTGTTTATATTTTTGGAATGCAAAAAAATCATTATGACAGTAGCAATAAATAAAATATGTATTATAGTTTGTTTAAAAATATACACATATTTTATTTATTGCTACTGTCATAATGATTTTTTCATTCCACCATTCCTCCAAGGTGCTCAGGGTAGTGATACGTGGGAGCTACCCCATCATCACAAACCTATAAGTTGTAGATTAATGTAAATGTGTGTGGTTATTTGGTCATCCAATAAATTTGTTTCTGCATAGGGGATTAGAATCTAGGGACATAGGGAATATATTTTCATAACAGGAAATAAAAAGGAAAACAATGAAAATGTACACAGAGCTGATTTATAGAAGGCAACAGAATGAAATGTAGCAATATTTTCCCATGATACAGTGGGGCACTTATCCAATTGTTAGGTTTATGCTTTGAGTCAGCTAACATCTAGAAACACTCTGAAAGTCTTCTTGAAACAAGGTGCAACTTGTTCTTATACCAGCACCCACAACTGTTCTGTTTATGACCTAAAGGATGTTGCACCACCTTCAGAGGGTAGTCCATCTCTTGGGACTGCACAACAGCTGGGCATGGTGCTCTGCCAATTCTGTCCCACTTTGGAGAGTTACTCATTATTTCTTTTTGCTGCCCACTGTCTCCAACCCACTTACTGTGTCTTTCAGTTTGAATTTTCCTACCAGGTGGAAAACCCACTGGCTCCAACCCACTTACTGTGTCTTTCAGTTTGAATTTTCCTACCAGGTGGACATAATTGTGTTTAGTGGACATAATTGTGTTTAATATTACTGTGGTGTTTTTGGTTAATTCATTCCTTGATCCAGGCCAGATTTTGAATGGGGCTTTAGTTACTTGTATTCCAATCCTGGCAGAGGCGTATCTACGGAAAATAGTGCCTATGGCAAGCACTGTACGTGCACCCCTGTCCAAACATCTGACACCCATCTTTCAGATAACTTTACCATAATATCAGCTCAAAAATACAAGTCAAGCTTGTTAATCTTTTAATTAACAAATTATGGCACTACATGAAAATTATAGCTGCACCTTCCTTGCTTTACTGATGCAAATTGGTCTATGATGTGATCAAAGTCAGGTTTTTTTCCGTTTCTTCTCTTTCTACACTCAGCAGAGCAAGAACACAGAGTCTGCCTTGACCCATGGAGGCTCTCAGATATGAAAGTATTAGTTTTAACTTGCTGAATGATCTCTCACAGCTGGCGATGGAAACTGGGATGGTTAGCGTTATCTGAATGGCAATGTGCAGGAGAGATAAGACAACAAATCTTAGATGCTATTTAGGATGAATGAGAGTACTATGTATCTATTTTACATTCTGACTATACACAGGTCTTAAATCAAAGATGTGAAATGGAACATTTTCTGTTTCTAAAATTTCTACTTGGTTACTTGAAAACCTTTTGAGATACAGTGAAGGAAAATTAATGTGGGGAGATGTGTGTGTTTTACTGTATAAACACTGCATAAATATGCATTGCAAGAGTTGTGTGGGAAACACAGTGCTGGCAAACCACACAATATATTTAGAATGTGGATATGGAGAACTAGAATAGTATAATGGTGTGAGCTGAGAACTTCAAATTTCATTTCAGCCAGGTACTCAACAATTATTTTTAAATAATTATTTTAATTATTTTATAATAATTTTACTAATACTTAAAAGTCTTGGAATTTCTTCCTCAAAACACCTGCCTAAAAATCAGAAGAGCTTTTAACAGTCATTGCCTTTTAAGTACAAATCAATTATTATTGTACATAATAAATGCACTCAATTGAAATAATGATGACCTAAGTGCAGAGTTAACATTTTCAATGACAACCTTTTTTTAAAAAAGGGTTTTCTTAATCAGAGTGACCAAAAGATTTCCAAAATACATACTTCAATCTCTCCCCATGAAATAAATTATGTTTATTAAATAATATCATTAAGAATATTTTTATATCACTTTTCAACAACAACAAAAAGTGGCATTGTAAAGCACCTACTTTGATGGGAATCATGCAGTGATCCTGCATAATGAGGGACAGTTGGCAACCCTACTGCAACTGGATAGGCACTGCTGCTCCACTCCATCTGAGTTTAGCTTCACACTTGGACAGATCCAGCAGAAAATGAGGGTAGGGCCACCGTGGGCGCAGAGGGGGGCAAATTGGGTAGAGGGTGCCAGGGTGCACTTCAGGGGAGTAATGGGGGTGGGAAGCAAGTGGATCACGCTGGAAGCTGTGAGGAGGAGGAGTCTAACAGTATTCAAATGCCTCCCCATAGTATTGCTGCAGCAATAGGTGGAGCCTACATGGAAGGGCAAGCAGGTACCAAAATCCAGAGCAGTGCATTTTGGGACATGTAGTTCATTAAATGAATGCATCCATTGTTGTAGTCATTCACAGAACTACCTGTCCCAAAATGCACTGTTCGGGTTTTCTGTGTGGGCAGCATTTCAAGTTAGGCTACACCCACACTGGGCACCTACACTTTATTATTTCCTGCTGGATCTACTCGAGGGGAGCCTAGCCGGAAATGCTGCCTGGACTAAAATCCGGAGCTGCTGCCTGAAGCCTGCTGAAGAAGGAACTGAAGCTCTCGCGCCTCTTCTGGTGGAGGGGCAGGGGTGGAGAGTGTCCCTCTGTGTCACATTAATCACATTACATTTAGTAACTGCGTGCCATAGGGAGCAATAAGCCCCCGTCCCAGCTCTCTCCTCCCCCCACACGCCCACCAAGGGTCTTCCTTCCCTAAGTGGTGGGGAACTCGGCTTGCCCCTCTCGTGGCTCCCACCGCCTGCTGCAACCTCTGTTCAGGCATGCACAGCCCAAGCAGAGCCACCCCTTGCTCGCCAAGGCAGAGCCTCACCTCCACCACCTTTCTTCAACTCTCCCTCCTCTTCCTCCTCCTTGGGGCAGGGAGTTCATGCAGGGGAATTAGACGGCCAGTGCCTCGAAAGAGGCGGAGAGGCTGCTCTGGCTCTGAGAGTGCTGCATGTTGCGTCTGCCGCCGGCCGTGCTCTGTCGCCTCATCTTGTCACCGGACTTGGTCCTGTGGCTTTTGGCACAGTACAGGGCGCAGTGAGGCATCTTGGCAGAAGCACAGTGGTGCCCCCCTCAAGTAGCGCCCAGGGCACATGCCATGCCTGCCCTACCTTAGATATGCCTCTGAGTCCTGGAGTAGAGGTGGGACTAACAAACTGCCAGCAGCAAGAGCCCTGAAGTCAGACTGCACTTGCCTCTCTGTACATTATATATATTAAATTAAACTGTTAATATTCCTTGGATTCTACAACTCTTTCCCTTGGATTCTACAATTACATTTTACTTTGGCTCTAGTTACACATTACTTGAGGTGGTGCAATAGTACTGTCTTCATGATTGCTCCCATGCTACTTTGGTGATGTCCACATCTTCTGTAGTTAATGTAGATCATGTAGCTGTAGATAATGTAGATCATCACACTGGTGATGCTACTCCATTAGGGACAGATTGTCAACATGTACATAACTATGTCATCTCTCCTACGTGAATGGCAGATGCAATCTTCACCTAGAACCAACTATGGAGAAAGCAGCAACCATGCCACTCCAAGTCAAATGTAAGCAGAACATTCATTAGCTGTTAACTCATAATTATTCATTACCGATGATAGTTATTAAAGGCATAGAATCTGTGTGTCTCATATAGAAGTTCTGTAATGTACACAATCTTTCTTGAGGCATAACTCTCTAATGCACATGTTACCTAATCTTTCCTCTCGCGCTTCATTCCCCTTGCTCTACCAGCCAAAATGTTACCCTTTCCTTCACAGCCCAGCACCTGTGACACACACCTCCTCCCTGGAATTGCTGTATGGCCTCCAGAAGACCTGGAGTTTGGGCAACCAGGAGAAATATCTACATATATAATTATCACCTCCATTTGATTCTCACAGGGCTGGGAACTCCTTATATATTTAGATTTCACACAGAAAATGTTTCATGTGTACACATAAAAGCATAACTTGTGCACAAAATAAACCCGTGGTTTTAGCTGAACGTATGATATAAGATACTTGTGCTTGATAGATGGATGTGAGGCTCTCAGTATGGCCATCCACTTTCCACTGAGCCAAGGGGTTGAGGTGGCTTCAGAGTTTCTTGCCGGGGGAGCTTTTCAGGCTTATGGGTAATTTGTTACATTCATCAGCCCCACCCTAGCCTAGCTAGGGCTCACTGCTCAGCCAGGGCTCCTTCCATTCCGAGCCCTCCTCCAGAACTGGCACCTAATCACTGGCCAGTCCTCCCTTATATAGCCCCAGGCAGCTGGGACAAGTCTTGCAAGATCCCATCACAAGATCTCACAAGAGCTGCTCCCAATGCTGTGAGGCCTCATCACCTTTTGACTGCGAGACCATACCTTCCAGCTTGGGCCAGTGACAATGTCTCCATGTGGGTGTTTTGGTGTCTATTTTCTCCCCCACCCAATTGGGACATCCCTGCAGGACTCTACCACAAGTCCAGCTCTCCTCCCATGTGCTCTCTCCTCTCTCAACTTGAATTTGGGGGGGGACACCCAACTATGGGATCTCTGTGGTGGTGTGTACGTGTGTATGCTGCAGGCACGTCACTACCTAGGCTTATCAATAAGTCAGCAGTAGTTTACTGGCTCAGTCAATATAACTGTGTTCTGTCAAGTGAGTGGTACCAGAGTGTGGAAAGCCACTAAGCTGCTGATTCTATAAGGCTCTGTCCAGACATGCCAGAAGATCTGGCTCCACTTCTGGCTTGGCCTACGAGATTTTTCTGGGCTCTGCATAGGGGCTGACTAGAGAAAAGATAGTGTAGGAATTCAAAGGGGGAGGAGCTCTGCATGAAAAATCTGACATTATTTTGGGGCAGATTCTTCAAGTTTGTCTGACTCAAAATGCAGGCCGCACCTGTTGTTTTCCATCTTTCTCTGATAGCTCCTCTCTTCCAAAGCATGAAAAAAATCACTTATCTTAGAGAAGGGGCAACAAGTGTTGGAAAAGGCTCACTGTCACATAGGAGAGGCCCTGCATGGCTTTTCAGCAGCTGGAAAATTTAAGTGTTTCAGGCATTAAACAGGAGTTCTTGAAAGCTCAGATGATTTCCATGATAAGGGGTGTGTGTGTGTGTGTGTGTGTGTGTGTAGGGGAAAGCTCACATATACTTGCCATGTTTTGAAGAGCCTTTGCTCTCTGATGCCAATTGTGGGAGGGCATTATTTTTTGGAATGCCAGAGTTGGCAATTCTAGAGCTGCACACTCTAAATGTAGTAAGTTATTTAATTAGTACCGCCATGCATGCATAAGCTTTTCTCAACCACTTATATTTTTGTACAAGCAAGCCCTAGGAAAGAATGCGTTATTCTAATAACCATGAGCTTATACATAATCATACCACTGTATAAAGACACCTTCTTTTCTTTTCTATGCAGAAAAGCACCATTTGTGCCTCTATTCTACAAAGCAAATTAGATGGCGACACCTTCTATAATTTAAAATTGCCTTGACTGGCACTTCCAACATTTTTTTATTACTGCTGAAGGTGGTAGCAAATATGTTCAAATAATTAGGAGGATAATATTTTTAAAAATTAAGAATACTTGAGATTAGTAATTTATCTCTAGGCCTTGCAAATGTGCAAGGGTAATCAAGTTTAATTAGTAAGATGATGCCACTTTCAGGAATTTCAAAATTATTTAAGTACTGGCATCTCCTTACATACTTATCCCCAGCTGCAAAAAAGAACTGGAACTCTACTTTGAGGTTTCATCCGCTCTTCCTCAATAAGAAGCATCTGGGTACAATCCTCTGAGGATTGCCTTCACCTAAGTTTTCTTTCAAAGGCAGAAACTAATGGAGTTTGCACAGGTGCTTTATGGGTTTGCACCCTTTGCCTTCAGTTTACTATTCCCAAGTTTCAATATTTGCAGTCAAACAATATATGAATGTACGCATCAATATGCACTGCTTTTCTCCCTGTTGAGGCAGGCTGTTCTAGCATGTGAAAAAATCTCTTTAGAAAGATATATAATCAGAGGTGGACTTAGGTAATTTTGGAACCTGGACCTAAAGGCCTCCCTCCCCTGCAAATTAAGCAGCAGCATCATGCTCGGCTGAACCACCACACAACCTGGTTGCCCAAATCCTCCACTAAAGAGGATTGGGGGGTGGGGCTGAGGGACTGTGGAGACCCTGGACTTTGGCCCAGAAGTCCAGGGATAAGAGTGCCTCTGTATATAATGGATACAAGTCCCTCTTTGATATGCAGCTTTTCATTTAAAATGTACTTGCTTAATATATATTAACATGCTTGGTGCTTGGATATCAAGCTATGGATTTCATTCTAATATATATGATATATAAAAATGTATTCCACAATGGATATCAGGATACTCCTGACTTGCTATCTATCTATCTATCTATCTATCTATCTATCTATCTATCTATCTATCTATCCCTTTTCTAATGCTCATCTATTGTTTCAGTAAATATCCCCAGGGGATATGAATAAATGACAATATTTATCAGTTTTTATAACTCCATTTTTAATAGTTTCTATATATTTATTTAGGCAGAATAGGGAGCTCAGAATTCACAAGAATCTATAGTCTTATGGTATTTACAGATGTACATTATTTGAAGAGATGAATCACTATAGAAGCTTAGTCACTGTATCACATACAGATGTACAAGTGGTGTACAAGTGAGCACAGATGTACAAGTGAGCTCAGGGAAAAACCAGTTCTGCCAACTTGCAGAAATAGCTGTGCACAGTGCTCATTGGCTGGTACTTATGTTGTCACAAATCCACTGTCACCTTATTCCAAAAGCAGTTTGTTTACTGATTTTGGTGAAGTTCATAATTACCTGGTTCAGACTAAACATTTGCCCAGATCATAATGCTTGGACATATTCTGCCTCAAATATTGTTTGAGTAGTTCTTATATAGCCTTAAATGTATAATCATCACATCATCATCCTTACATTTTTATCCCACCCTTCCTCCAAGAAGCTCAGAATAGTGTACTCTTCCCTCATATTTTTGTGAACCACCTAGAGCCGTTGGAGTCAGGCAGTATATAAATTAAATACATACAAACATACATAAAATATTATCTTCACAACAGCCCTGTGAGGTCAGTTAGGCTGAATAATTTGCTGGTTGTTATTTGGTGAGCTTCATGGCTGAGCAGAAACATGAACCTGGTTCTCTGTGGTCCTAGTGCAACAACTACTGGCTTCCATACACTGATGTCTTGTGCATAAAAAGGATTTGCTATCAGATAGATTGGGGGGGGGAATCTGGCTCTGCCTCACACCCTCCTGGACATCTTGGGCTTTTAAAAAAAATTCATGCCCTAGTTCTGATGGTGCAAGAGAAGAAGCACTTTTGAGGTTGGTATTTTAAAAAGGGATGTGAGGTTGGAAGGGTCTATTTATGCTGTGTGTTCCACACATGGTGCTATTGCACTGTAGTGCACACACAGAAGCGAGAAAAAATTAAATCCCCCCAAATAAAGAAGCAGGCTTTAGTGGGGGGGGGTGAGGGGGGGTGAGCGAGCAACAGTGTGGTTAGCTGAAGGGAAGGGAAAGGGGATAAATGTGGCCTCTCCTAACCCACCTCTCCTGCCCTACAGTC
This sequence comes from Hemicordylus capensis, assembly GCF_027244095.1. Classification (NCBI taxonomy): domain Eukaryota; kingdom Metazoa; phylum Chordata; class Lepidosauria; order Squamata; family Cordylidae; genus Hemicordylus; species Hemicordylus capensis. The sequence goes on along the minus strand of NC_069658.1, from coordinate 55,064,341 downwards.
CTAGTGCCTAGCACCTAAACCCCATCCCTAAGTTAGGCCCTATTTAAAGAATGCTGACCTGACCTGGTGGGGGTGTGGGGCTTACCTTCTGGCATCTTTTGCTGGAGACTGGCCAGGTGCTGCTCTCGGAGGCACTCTTGAGCTGAGCAGACACTGGGACTCAACAGCTGGGGGTAGAGCAGGTGGGCAACAGGTGAGCACCCACCCACCCAAAAAATCAAAAAAGAAAAAGGAAACCCAAAAAAACACCAGGGAAACAGAACAGAGATAGTGTGGCAGGCTGGGCACCAGAGAGAAGTCACTGAACACATCAGCCTACCAAAAAAAAAAAAAGAAGAAGAAGTGTAATTCAGGCACACAGCAGCAGCAAGGGTGCAGCTTGGGGCTGCAGAAGAAAAGAAAAACAGTCAGCAAAGCACAACAGTTATTAAAGCCACTGGGGGCTGGCTACAAGCAAGAAGAAGAAAATCCACAGAAGGGGGGAAAGTAGCACCCAGTTAAAGCCACTGGGGCTGTTGGTACCATTATAAAAAATGGGGGAAAGCAGTTGTTGGTGCTATAAAAGGGGAAAGAGAGAGAGAGAGAGAGAGAGAGAGAGAGAGAGAGAGAGAGAGAGAGAAGCCAGCAGGCACTCACTCTCTGTCTCTTTCTCCAGAGACAGAGACAGCTTGGTTGGCTTGGTATCAAGTCAACCAAGATGTGAGGAACTCGCAGGGGCGTATCTAGGGTAGTACAAGTAGGGCACGTGCCCCGGGTGCCACTTGAAGGGGGCGCCATTTTTCAAAATGAATTTAAAAAAAAAAAAGTCCGCCAAAAACAAAATGGCCACTGTGCATGCTCAAATGGCCTCTGCGAGGCCCTAGGCCATGCCAGGCCTCACAGAGGCCAATTGAGCATGAGCGGTGGCCATTTTGTTTCTGGCGACCATTATTTTTTTTAATTGTTTTAAAAAATGGCCACCGCACATGCTCAAATGGTCCCTGAGAGGCCCTCAGTCCGGAACGGACTGCAGCAGTGAATTAGGAGGCCAGTGGGGAGAGGGGGAACCTTTCCAGACCCTCCCATGGCCTTTAGGAAGCCCCCCGAAAGGGCTACAGGTTGAAAAAAATATTTTAAATTTAATATAATATAAGTATATTATATATCTTGTAATGGTGGCCATTACAATCAACACATATTCAGTTTGGCACTATGTACAGAGAATCAGGGCTTGTGAATACTGAGCTGAAGCTTATGAGCTAGGATTGTATTCATTTGCTCTGATTTTGCTTCTTGTGATAAGTGAGTTAAATGTGATGTCTCAATAATATGGCTATTAATGGTGAGTTTGTCTTTGAATCAGTGTGAAATCCTTAGTATTAAGACCCACTGGGAATTTCTTGCTCTATTTCTCTCATTTTAACTGTCTTTCTGAAATACTAGAATATATTCCAAGCAATGATACAGTTTACTCTGAATATCCTTTAATTCTTTTCAGAGTATCTGGGAAAAGTCAAATTCTTCATTTATTTTAAAAACTTATGTAATAGTGATACTACAATGCATAGTAGGGAATTAGACAGGCACTTCTGTTTAGTTTTCCAAGTACACCTCTACATATATTTGGGTATTTCATGAGCCCCAGCATACTGAAATTTGTAAGTTTTCCAGCATTTTTGGTCTGGCTACGTCCACTGCTAAATAGTTTTTGAAATATTAAAAGTTTAACAAGCGTGACTTGTATTTTTGAGCTGATCTTATGGTAAAGTTATCTGAAAAATGGGTATCAGATGTTTAGACAGGGGGCACAATTTCAGTGCTTGCCCTAGGCGCTATTTTCCCTAGATACGCCTCTGGGAACTCGCAAGCCAATAGGAAGCCAAAGCCCCAAAACCAATCTCCAAGGGAAAAAGAGGCCTCCAAAATGGCACTCAGAACATAAAAACATTCTGACTGAAATGGGGCTGGTCTGTTTCGAGCTTGAAACAGACCCTTCATTTGAAGGGCATACTCTTTTGAGCTTGAAACACTCGTAACAGCCCATTTCAAGTCAGAATATTTCACCAATGAAATGTTCGGCAAATCCCTAAATGACATCAATGTATCCAACTCTCTAGTGGTGCTGAGTTTAATGCCATCTTCCTTATTTGTTTCATTTTCCTGAGGACAAAAAAGATGAATTCTGTTGTGTGCCTTTGACATTTAAGCCTAATCTCCTAGCTAAAGAAAGAAGGGCTTTGTGGGAAACATTGTCCAAGTATGGGAGCTGCCTTGTTGCTTTGGAGGCACCTCTTCAGAAGACTGTTTTTCTTTGGCCCAGTTCAAAGGGGTTGCTTCAAATTGGAGTTGAAACTTTGGCTCACCCCTTTTCTTCCATCTAACCACTCTTCTGATCCCTGTACTTATACACCGGGCAGGAGATAGGAGAGTACTAGTGTAAGGGAGCTTCTCTATTTAAAAGGCTTCCAGCAGGGATTCCCCCCCCCCTTCACTTCCCTGCAGTCCAGTGGAGACCCTGAAAAAATACTACAAATCCCAAAAAGAAAAGAAAAAACCCTACAGGGGAATAAAGAAATCCCTGCCAGAAGCCTTTTTACAAGAGAAGCCACAACAGCCACTAATCCCTCACCACCAGTAGTCCATCTCCTGCCCAATCCAGTAAGTACTGGGACTGGCAAAGATTTACAGATGTTGGCAGAGTGGTGAGGCAGGGATAAAGTGATTGGCTGAAGTGATTTTCCAGTGGTCAAACTGGGGCCAAATCAAATCGGCCCTGACCTGACCTGATTCAGCTCCAGCAGTTCAATATGTTCCAGCTGCGTCAAATCAGGGTTTGCATAGCTCCGCTAGAAAGTATAAGGAGCTCCAGAATTTCTGAACTGTAAAGCATAATTTTTGAAATGCTTCTTGCAATGTGTATTCTTGCATACTTCTTGCAATGTGTGTTCTTCATCCAATCCGGTAAAAGGGATGCAGATGTGAAACTGGCGTATTCACTTCAAGTCAAGAATTATGTTATGAATGTATTTTGTGGTCACTGTGATATGTCAATACTCAAAGGAGATACCACATTACAGTATACTTGACAACCTTTCTGGCCTCCTTGAGAATAAGTGTGAGGGCCAACTGGAGAACCAAACCTTAAACACAGAATTATGTCTCGAATGTGTGTACTAAATTTCATTCTGATATCAATTTTCAGTTCAGTTACAAACAAACATACAAACGGAACACTGAAGAGGCTAGCTAAACCATCGGTCTCACTTTGTTACTTCTGAGTAAAGGCTTAGAAAAAGTGAAAATATGTATTTAGTATGTACTAAATGTATATACCTCTTTCTACGAAAACATTTTAAAGCACTTTACAGTACAATAAAATGAGAACATTTAAATGAACAATGCACATAGAAATAGAAATCAATAAGAACAGCAACAAAAAGAAATGAATTTCTTAAATACAGTTTCAGTTTGAACACTTTTTCACAATCCTTTTCTCTCTGAGCAACCTCAAAGCAATAATTATTTCTATGACTGGAAACTGAAGCTTGTGATATAGAGGGGGTCCTGCTCTCCCCCAAAACCACACTAGGCATTTAAAACTGAAAATACATACTATTATTTGATGAAACTGCAAATCATTTTTACTGTTGAAAAGCTTTCCTTACACATCTTCCAAAAATGAATTAAGTCAGCATGTACTGGCACTGTCGGCAGTAGTTGCAGAATTATAATACTTCATTCCTCCCAAATGATACAGTTCTATTGAGAATATCACTAGATTGTGACCTGAATAGACTAAGTTTCTTCAAGTTCATGCTCTTTCTCTTAGTCATTTCTTTGTTTGGAGCCCCAGGGAAGGAATTAATCCACAACAGCCTGTCAGAGGGAGCTGCAATGAAAAGCATTTTGAAATGCTGAAGAGAACTAAAGTTTGCTCAAGGTGCAGAGGCCAAAGCCAGCTAGCTGTCTGATCCTGTGTACACCTGGAACAGCTCAAAGTGTAGGGCTTCAGGTCTCAGCTTTTCAGGTGGGAAGATGTCAGAAGGCGCTGCTGAAGGGACCTCATGGGAGCTCTCCAGTGCAGTACTACAGGGTTCCATGTTGTCCCTTGTGCTGTTTAACATCTGTATTATGCCTCTGGGAGAGCATGTGCAAAGATTTGAGATTTGAGGGCTCTTGCACAGTTCTCTGAAATGCATATGGGCTGCATGGAGGCGAATAAGCTGAAGCTCAGTCCAAATACAATGGAATCATTAGCCTTAGTCACACATGATGGATGGATGTCAAATCTAACCCTGTTCAGGATTATGTCTGAACTGTATGTGCGTACACTTTAAACAGACTGACCTTACATTGAACATAAAGGGTGTCTAGGGCTACTATTGCTGGTGGGGCAAAGCAGTGCTTCTGCAAGTGCTGAGTTCTTCCGAATGGGGAAACTTGCAGAAGCACTGGTTGTGCAGCTGCCTGTCCTGTACAGCCCCAACACGCCTGTTGAAGTCCGCTACAGCCCCACAGCTCAGTGTTACACATCCGTCACACTACACATCATGGCAGCCAGTGTGTACAGATGTGTACACGCATACAGTTATTCACATATTGTGTTCAACATATATACAATAGTACACTGTCTATCTGTAATCTGCAGCTGAGGGGGCCTGTACCAGGTTCACTTTTAAAATGAGCTGTAGCTTTCCACCAGCTGTGGCCTCTCCTGGACATCAAGGATTTGACAGCTGTGACACATAACCTTACATTTAGATGACCGTAATGGGCTCTACGGGGAGTTATTTTGAAGAGCATTCAAAACCTGCAGGTGGCCCCAAATACAGAGGCCAGGCTTCTAAACAGCACCCATCACAGGGCACATTTAACATCAGTTCTTAAAGAGCAGCATGAGTCAGCCCTAATGGATTTTCTGAACTCCATTAATGCTACGTTTTTGAACTTTAAAGCTATAAATAATCTGATGCAGCAGATTTTAAAAAAATGTTTTTAAGGTTTAAAGAAAATTATTGGAAGTGTCACCTTTAGGCATTAAGGAAGGCATTAGGAAGGGGCTGTGGCTCAGTGGTCAAGCACTTGCTTTGCCTGCACAAGGTCCAAGATTCAATCTCTCAAATCTCCAGGGAGTAATGGGGAAAGTTGCTGTCTAAAAACCCCAGAGAGCCACTGCCAATCAGCACAGGCATTTCTGAGCTAGATGGAACATTTATGATCGGACAGAGGCGAAATTAGTTCAGGTTACTTTATTTTTGGATTGGGAGGAGAGTTGGTCTTGTGATAAATGAAAAGTTGTGCTGTTGAGTCGGTGTCGACTCTTGGCGAGCACAGAGCCCTGTGGTTGTCTTTGGTAGAATACAGGAGGGGTTTTCCATTGCCCCTCGCCCCCCACACAGTATGAGATGGTGCCTTTCAGCTTCTTTCTATATCACTGCTGCCCGACATTGGTGTTTCCCATAGCCTGGAAAACGTACCAGTGGGGTTTTGAACCAGAAACCTCTTGTTCACTAGGCAAGTTACTTCCCTGCTGTGCTGTTAGATCGCTGGTCTTGTGGTAGCATGCATGAATTGCCTCCTTTGCAATCCTGGTTGCATTTGAATGGGAGACTACATGTGAGTGCTGTAAGATATTCCCCCTAGGGGATGGGGCTGCTCTGGGAAGTGTGTGCTTGTATGCAGAAGGTTCCAAGTTCCCTCCCGGGCATCTCCAATATAGGGCTGAAAGAGACTCCTGCCTGCAGCCTTAGAGAAGCTGCTGCCAGTCTTGGTAGACAATACTGAGCTAGATGGATGACTCAGTATAAGGCAGCTTCCTGTGTTCCTGTTTTCCTAAAGAAACTGTACTTGGGCCAGTGTCATATACAGGTTTACACCTCCTTCCATTTCAACAGCACTTTCTTGGGCAGTGCAAGGATTTTTAATACTCAATTATTTAATTTGTTTTCATTTATTAACTTTGTTATTTTGTTAGTCATTCATCCACTGATTAAAATCACATTCCTTTTTTAGTATTTCATTTGTTTACAACATTCCCATTCATTTTCATTTCATTCTTATTTCAGTAGAAGATCCAACTGCACTTCTGCTGCTTGTAATGTCTGTGCTTTTCATCACATTGGCATGAAACTTTCAGGCATTCTGCTCCCCTTCCAAAGCATTAGTTGTGCCAAATTCCAGACAGATAAGGAGGAAAGCTCTGTTATATAGACAAATTAAAGAAGGTAGGGAAGTAATGTGTGAATGAGCTGAAAATGCTTAAAGAAACTGCAAGAGGTGATTGACACACTTTGTTCTTGGTCAGTCTGTTCTCTGTCTTTGTGCAAAAACAGTTTCCAAGGAACAGACTAACCAAAGAAATTGCAAATGCTTAGTATTCAAAGAGAAAGGACTCACATAGGCCAAAATAGGGAAAAAAAATTGGCTCCCACTTTTATAGACTTCTACAAGTTTCTGGGGATTGGAAGGCTTGGTCTAAAATTGACATATCTGAATGTTGGCCACTTTTACTAAAATGTGTTTGAGATGACAGTTGGACCATTTACAGTGTTCTGGAAGCTGTGGCAGGTTCCTAGGATTCTCCTCTGTGGCCTGAGATATGTGAGCAGGAAGGAAGGAGGTTGTAGCACCTCAACTCCTGTCTGCCTTCAGTGCTCTTCCAGCAGTTGTGTGGTTCCTTATGCAGCTCCACTGATTGGCACCATCTCAGACACACAGACTACCTCTCCATGCTCAAGACCCCCTCATCATCAGCCTCCTGCATTAATGAAGTTCTTGCAGGATCTGCAAGGGGTGGGGACTGGAGTCCTATTTTAAGGGATTCCTCCATTCTGTCTTGAGATTCTTCATTGACCTTCATTGTCGTGGCAACAGGGCTACTTCTGGCTCCTCCCACATTCCTTTCATTGTTGGCACTCTCTGACAGTGGGCAGACACTGGCTTTGGCTACTGGACTAAGCGAAGAGCCACATATCCCTCTTGGTTGCCAACATGCATGTCTGCACTGCATCACCAACTTATCCAAGCCCAACATGTTTCAATCTTCTTGTAGCTTCCATCTGACTATTCTGGCGGGGCTGCTGGAGAAAATGGAAGAATAAAATGAATGGAATGAATGACTATCTTACCATTCTGAACTCCTCCATTCCTCTGGCATTCATGTTTTGTTTTGTTGCTAGTAACAAATGAACTGAACTGACCCCATTTGTTTCATTTGTTATGAAACAAATGTCTGCTGTGCTTTGTTTCATTCTTCCTTCATCCACCACCACCACCTTCTCTCCCTGACAACTCTCCAGCCCTTACAAGCCCAACATCTAGAAGAAGTTCTCCACTTGTTGAAAACTGATCAGGGCAGTGATACAAGAGGTATCACGTCATACCTGTTAAAAATCTGGCTTGCATGCCTTTTAAAAAAAATTAAAGTACAAGATCCATTTCAGAGTTGGGACCTCGTATTTCCCCATGTGTATAAAACACAACAGTTTGCACTTTCCTTATTGCATGATAGCAAAAACCTCTTACTTTTCTAAAAACTTGTAAGCAGTTGGGGAACAGTTTACTTATCTTTAAACTCCTTCTAGTTTGTGAGCAATGGTGTTATTACCTTTCAGATAATATTTAGAAGCTGGAGGCTTTATCTAATCCTATTATAAAACTTACACTGCAGGTCACCTCTTGGGCATACAAACATTGCTTTTGAAGAGAAAACTGAATAAAATTAGTAGCACACATTTAAAAAGTAATTCAAAATGTATTTTGTAGAACAACCAAAGAAGCTAGAAATAATGAATAACGATGACTATCGATTACTGTTTCAGGTAATTTCACTGTAAAAGCAAACTGAGTTATTCCATCTAATTTTCAGTGCAAGTTGCTTCCTTGCTGTGCCTAAACAGAAGCATCTGATTAGCTGGCAGTGAATTACTGGCCTGAGGCTTTAGTTTAGATAAACACCAAGTTAATTGGGTTCTGTTGTCAAAAGAGAAATGAAATCCTATCTTGTTCAAAATTAAGGAAACAAGCAAAAAAAGAAAGAAAAGGAAATCCAAATTGAACAGAACCTAGCTTAAACAAAAAATAACTTATTATAAATGTATTTCAGAAGGGAATACTCAATTCATTTCCACTTGTCTACATTCATTCAATACAATGGAAAAAAGCCAGCACCAGATACTTTGGCTGATAAGAGCGGAGGTGCATCCTAGGTAATTTTGGAGCCTAGACATGGAGGCCTTTGGAGGCCCCCCACGCCACTGGAGGGCCCTCACTATCCTTGCTAACTTGGCAAAGAGGCATCTTTCTAACATGGTGATTCTCTTTATTTAGCAGGGGGAGAGTAACTGGCCCTATCCAGCCCCAGCACAGTAACCCCAGTGACTGTTGCTGGCATCTGTCTATGTTTCTTAGATTGTGAGCCTTTTGGGGACAGGGATCCATCTTATTTATTTATTATTTCTCTGTGTAAATCACTTTGGAAACTTTTGCTGAAAAGCAATATATAAATAAATGTTGTTGTTGTTAAGCACCACAACACACCATGGCAGTATTTTTAACACATGGGTTCTTGAGGGGACAAACAACAACTTAACTCAAGAATGTAAGAATATAAAACAGGTATATTTATGCAAATATGCATGAACAGAAACATTTCAACACACAACTTAACATATTCTCATCCCACAGATTTCTTTCCCCACTCTGTCTCTAAAGAGGATTTTTTTTGGGGGGGGGGAGCCACATGGGGTATGGGACTTTAATCCCGAAAGTCCAGGAGTAAGAGCGCCTCTGGCTGCTCCCCCTGCTCACTGGGCTGGTATGTTAAGTCTGCTGCCAAAGCCTGCCTTATAGAAGGATGCTGCCTTGTTTGCTCATTCCTTTGCCCCTGTGCCATTCTGATGCCAAAGCCTGTTTTGTAGGTGCACCCCACATGCTCCTTCCATTTAGCCTGCTGCTAAAGTCCACCCTGCAGGGTTCTCCCGCAATCAAACTTCTGCCAAAGCTTGCTTTGGCACTAAGTCTGCTTGCATGCTCCGTTGCTCTGCCATGCCTTGCTCTGCTGCTCTTTGACACCTACCTCCACCTGGGAGTTGTTCGCACATGGCTTCGTGCTGTGGGGTAAATGTTGTGAAGCCACTTAGAAGTATACTCGTGGTATTGAGGGAAGCAGCCTCTCCCCTCTGCTCTCGGGTTTGCTTTTGGTGCAAGTTCATAGGTTTTCCTTTGTGTTTTCCTTCTAGCCGGGGCGGGGGGGTGTTGTAAGAGTGCCGCAGGAGCCACAATCGCGGCAACCCTCACCCCCTCCAAGTCTCCCGCACTCTATCTACCGTCCTCCTTGTCCAGCACCATTGTGGCGGGGATTGGCTGCCTTCACCACTCCATCTCCATGTTTGGCTCACCTTCCAAGCCACTGGTTGATGTTTCTTTGCTCCGTTGGAAAGCCAGGCAAAGAATACATGGGCAGAGTGTTCATTAAGCAGGCTGACGAGTGGAAAATGTACCCAGCTTATCCCCCCCTTCTCTTTCCCTTCTCTTTCCTTCCCCCTCCCCTGCACCGGCAGTGGTATCACCTCTCCACCGCCACTTTGAGGTCCCCTCCACCGCCCTGCCCCCAGCAAGACACATTGCACTGGCGGCCCATGCAGACACTGCCACTGGCACTTCGAGGCCCCCTCACTCAGAACTGGAACATTTGGAGGCCCTGCCCCACCCTGCCTGGCAGCACGCCACCTGGCCAGGCCAACAGTCAACAGAGGCACATGGCGGCTGGCTCGCTGCCATTTTAGTTGCGATGCCGGCCGGCAGGGTGGGCATGTGGAGGCCCCTGGGGGAACGTTTGGAGGTCCCAAGGTCCTAAGTGCACCCCTGGATGAGAGACTTAACATTCTAATTACAGGACAATCTATGAATGTTTACTCCGAAGTAAATCCCAAGTAAGTGTGGAGAAGGTGATTTGAACACACATTTGCTGCTTTCTGAGATCTTTGTTTTAGGGCAGAGAATGTGCCCTAACCATTTACATCACATTTTGAGCATAGGTCTGTTTTCACCCTTCTTCTTGACACCACCGGGAGGGAGCGGGAGCTCATCTGAGAGAATTCCTGGACACAATCATCAAAAGCGGGGCACTCATTAATAAGAGTGTACACAAAACCGGGTAGCCCAGTTCGGTTCAAGTCTGGACTGGACTTGAACCGGACTGGCATGTTGGATTCTGCCACCCTCGAACCCCCCTCCCCCTGCCAGCCTCCATTATGTGCCAAATTGCCTGGTTTGGGCAGTCTTCTAGGGATGTGCACAGAAGTCGATTCTAGGGATGTGCATGGGCCGATTCGAAAGCGGGGGTGGGACAACTTTAAGGGCAGAGGAGGGTGCACTTACCCCTCTCTCTGCTTTCCCTCCAACAGTGTTTTATTTGTAAAGACCCAGTCAGTGTGGCAGCATACCTCCCTGCCACCCCTCCTTGGCTGGAAGTGGCTGGAAGTTCCAGGCGCGCCTTCTGGCCACAGAGGGGATGGGATGGCAGGGAGGTATGTGCATGATCATGATGTGTGCATGTGCAGCGGCAACTTCCAATCACTTCTGGTCCAAGGAGGCACTGTGGCAGCAAGGAGGTACGCTGCCACGTACCTCCTTGCATCCCACATTTTAAAAGGCATGTCCAGTGGGGGAAATGCAGGGGAGGGGTAAAAGCACCCACTCCCATCCTTAAAGAGACCCCCCACCTTCGAACTGACTGAGCCGCTGGTCTTTTGAACCGGTTCGGAGGCCCATAAAGGGCCTCCGAACTGGTTCTGTGCACATCCCTATCGCCTATTATGATCTTCTGGAGAGGTCCAGTTACAGTTGTCACTGGCACATTTGGTCCCAGGACTGGGCCTTCTCTGTGGCTACCCCAGGGCTTTGGAATATGCTCCCTGTTTAAATAAGAGCATCTCATTCTCTTTTTAGGAAGACCCTCAAGATGCACCTGTTTTCTCATGTGTATAACAGAAATTAATTTAAATTGTTTGATTTGTTTTTATTTTATGTAATTGTTTTTACTGTATTTTGTGGAATTGAAATTGTTTTTAATTTCTTTTATATTGTGGTTTAAATTTTGTACAGCATCTAGAGATATACATATCAGGAGGTATCTAAACATTATGGTTGATAGATAGATAGATAGATAGATAGATAGATAGATAGATAGATTTGTGCTCAAAATGTATTTTGCATTTTGTTTTGAGTTCAAAATGCAATGCAGATGGCCAAAATATTTAGTTGAAACAGTGGTCGAACTGGCTGTTTTGACAGAACAACACTCAAAATGTTTCCAGTGTTTTGGCCATAGGGGACAATGGGGGAACTCAAAACACCCCATTGTTCCCCATGGGTAGCTCCTAGGGACACCAAAGTGGACTGGATGCCAGGGAATGATGGGTGCACCCAATCCACAAAAGAAATGGGCAAACGGGCAATTTTATTTTTTAACTTTTCCTCAAAATCCCCATAGGACCCCCCCCCCCCGCATAAGAAACTGTTTGTCGATTGTTTTCTTAGCCTATGCCTTAGTTAGTAATAAATATCAAACTTGTTTCTCAGTTAAAGTTGGTTTCTTGTTCAATTACATTTAGAGGACAAGTAATTACTCTGCAACAGTTCCCGATTTCTAAAACAGAGATTGCAGCTGCGTTACTCATGTGTGTACTGGGCTTGCAGAACCAAATGGGGGGCTTTGCTCATCTGTCAGGACCAGAATAGGAGCTCTTCCCCCCCCACACACACACCAAACCACCCCCAGATGGGCGAGTGAAAGGCGTGTGTGTGTGTGTGTGTGTGTGTGTGTGTGTGTGTGTGTGTGTGTGATGTCTGTGGACCCTATTTTTAGTGGCACATTAAGTTTTAGGCTGGGATCATATATAATGTAAAACCATAGTTTGTTTAGCTAAACCATAGTTTGTTTTAGTGTCTGCCCACAAATAAAAGTTTGGCTACATTCACATGTAATGTGGAATTGTGGGTCCAATGGACCCACAGTTGTGCTCCCCACCCCCACCCTCCTGTCCACATGCAGATGTAACAGAGAGCAGGCTCTGTGCAGTCAGAGAGATTGCAGAGAGGAAGTGTCATGAAGGAAGGGGCATCCTTCTTGCATGAAGGACAACCCACATAGCCAATCACAGTTGGAAAGAGGGAGGAGCTTTCTCTCTCAACTCCTGTTTCAGATAGCTGAGTCTGCAGTTCAGCATTCTCATGTAGCCCAGGTGGCTGTTAACCCCGGGTTGGAGTGGTGAAACTCACTATAACCCAAGGATTCAAATTGGAGTTTGGAGAGCAAAACCTCAGTTCGCTCTCAATGCAGGACTGGAGATTCACCAGAGTGCCATGCAGTCTGACAAACAAGTTTGGCCACCTCTGGCCCCTTAAGTTTCACGTTATGTGCAAATGGGGAACAAACAAACCAGGATATGAAATCCAATTTGAAGCTGGTTTGCAAACCACGCTCTGCATGTAAGACCCGAAACATGTTAGGGCCAAAGTCCTGCAACCACATCATGGAAATTAGAGTGAGTTTGTGAAGCTGAATCCTGATCAGATGAGAAGCCCAAGCATATGAACAGCTCTGAATGTGTCTTTGCCTATTGTACATCTAGAAGCTCAAACAATGATATGTGTTTGATTAATACAATAATCATTATCTCTATTATATCTGAACCTGAGCTTAAGTGTGTTACTGGAGATCAAAGGAAATATAAATGCTTTAGAAATGGAATTGTATTCATGGTGCCATTCAAACTCTTACCTGGTAGTGCATATCCATAACCTCCCTTGGACTATGACAAAAACAGAAAAGTAGAAGAGCAGCTGGAGATAAAACTGTGTATAACTGCAGAATGTATTGGGCCTTTATAACACTGATAAATTCTTTGCAAATCAAAAGTGATTAAGGATATTAAAAAGCAGAAAGGCTGCCTGACACATATATAGATCTCCTTCTCTTGAACAAATCACCAGCCACCAAATGAATGAATTGTGATAGGCATTTATAGAATTGCAAGGTTGACTTGAAACACCTTGAAAACGTCTGATACAAATCTCTAGTTAAAGTCTCATATGTATATATAAAGATATTTGAGCCTCACTGACTCACACTTGTATCAGAATTATTAGGTATTTCCACTACAGACAGAAAGATGGGAATTTGGTACAAACATAGTCCAAGATACCTGATTACTTTTTTTTAAAGGCAGAGTTTAAATGTATTTTAACATCCTAGTAGTTGCAACCTGAAATATGAATGTTGCTTCATGAGAACACCAGCAGAAAACAAGTCAAGCCAGGTAGGGAATGGAATGTAGGCATGGGAGAATTTCTATGTAACAGAGTAGCCTTTGACTAAGGAAGGTGGGATCTGCAGCCAGTGTTATAGACTCAAACTAGTTCTATAGATATATACTAAGGTTCTTTCAAACCCACTTGCAGAAAGCTTCATAGAAATGCATTACTGGCTATTATTACATTGTTTAATCCAAACTGTAGTGTCTACAAAAAGACTGAAAAATAATATTTTGATATGTACATGTTGTCTAGTACCTGAAATTAGCTAGGCATTGCACAAATATAATAAAAGACAGACAAAAAGTTATCTCCCAATAGTTAAAAACTGTACAAATGCTTATGATCTAATCCGTTAATCTACTCAATATAAACCGGGCAAAAAAGAAAGAAAAGAGGAAAAGAAGATTGGGAGGAGAGTCTAGCCCTATTCAAACATTGGGCCGGTTCTCATGATTTGGCCATCGTAGTTATGCCACCAAATATTGGGCAACAGAAGGAGGAAGAGACATGCACACTCTTGATTCCCAGTAGTCTGCAAGGGGGAAACAACCAGGAAGTGATCGTGTGGGATTGTTCCATCACTTAGCATGGACCACTGACATCAGCCACCTTACTTCAAATCCAAGATTGCCAATGTTGGTAGGGGGCACAGACACTTTCTCCTCCCTCTACTGCCTGATATTTGGTGGCATAACTACAATAGCCAGATTTTGATTATGTTATACATGCACAGTATGCACATATCTGCGCGCGCACACACTTATTTTTGTATAAATGTGCATATGTTCATTTAAAAATTTGAATGTGGTACAAACATCCTCAACTGCAGGATACATATAGGAAGTATACTACCATACCTGTGTTGAATATAATGTGTGAATAACTGTAAGCAAATACACTGTATACACATTGCATATGGGTTAAACATAGTGATGTGGGTCTTATGATCAAGGAGACCCGCCTTGTCCGGGTTTGCAGGGAAAGGGGGCTAAGTCTACTCTCCCCTCAGACGAGCAGGGCAGCAGCCCCAGGCGGCCGGATAGGCAGCCGTGGGTGGCCAGATTGGCCACCCACATGACTGCCGGCTCTGCGATGGAGCCGGCAGGGGCTGGGAGGATCGTGTGCCATGAAGCCCCCGGAAGCTCCAGTATGCCCTGCGCAAGTGCGCAGGGCATACTAGAGAGACCCCCGAGCCGGGAGGCTGCTTTTCAGCCTCCCGCTGGGGGTCTACTTGTGAGTAGCCACAGCGCGGAGCTGCAGCCGGCTACTCACAATTGCTTAAACTGGGTTTGTGGAGCACTACAGAAGCAGGTTAAGCACCAGGCTACAGAAGCGGGTGACCTGCTTGCGAACCACTTGGCTCACAGCCGAGCCCGGTGGTTCACATGATGGGAGAAAATCGGGCTAGCCTCCACTAGCCCAATTTTCTCCCATCGTGTGAATGGCCTCAGTATCTGAACAGGGCTTCTGTCTATCTGATAAACAAATAATATGTCTATCAGATAATATAATCAAAAGAATATTAATCAAACAAGTGTGTTTTTTTAGGAATTTTTACAGCTGGATCACAAGCCATTTCTCTGAAAAAATTCCATATGGAGCAGGGAACAGGATTAACAACACAGAAAGCTGCCATATATCAAGTTGAACCATTGGTCCATCTAGCTCAGTATTGTCCACACTGACTGGTAGCAGCTTCTCCAAGGTTTCAGGCAGGAGTCTTTTCCAGACCTACTAGGAGATACCAGGGATTGAACTTGGGACCTTCTGAATGCATATATTACCATATATTATTATGATGAATATATTACCACAAAGCTACATCCTTATCCCCTGATTACCTTTACCTTACTTACATGTCTTCATCTGAAGCTATGAACAGAGTCTATATGCATACAAGTTGTATGTACTTCTGCTGAGTCCTAACCTTTGGGTGAAGGTGAATGGAATCTGGAGGGTGGGGGCATTTCCCTCTCCATCCATGTGTGTGTGTGTGTAATTCTTATGTTGTATGGCAAAGAGCTTCAGGAGTTTGTACATATCAGGCGTACTAAGAGGCCAAAAAACATGCAAATGAGTTAAAGAAGTGGGATATATGGGTTAAAGGGAAGAAAGATTACACATGCAAAGAACAAGAATGGAAATAAACTGGAAATTAAAGATAAAATTATACCCAAGAATGAATGGATGAATGGAGAGTTAATTACAGCATCTTAAACACGAATTTGGAAAGGATAAGGTAATCATGACTGGCTTTGCTTTACCAAAAAAAACACAAACAAAAGCCCTGCCCCCCCCCTGCCCAAAGTTAATGCAACATTTTCAAAGCAATATTTACAGATATTTACAGAAAAATGTTGTATATTTAAAGTGAATAATCAAGGAATATAAAATTCTTCTCCTGTCATCAGAATGTTAGCCTAAAATTGGGTCAACTAGGCTATGGTCCACCAAAGTGATACAATATTCCTGCTATCTTATTCTAGGGAAATTGCAGGGGATTCCAACATGTACAAAGAAAAATGTAACATCTGAGGTGGCTGCTCTTTTCATTTTCACTATGAACACCAAGTTATGTATTAAAATCTTTCCTTCTTTAACCTTTCAAATCTGTAATTTTGAGCTTGAAGGAAACATATGCTGCATGATGAATAATTGTTCTTTAGTTCTGTTCAGAGGATGTTAAATGTGAAAGAGTCATTGGTGTCAGAAACATGATGACACTTTAGTAGGCTTACTTATACTTGAAGTTCATAATGAGAAGGCAAGAAGCCCGAGGGACTAGGAATGTGCATGAAATGAATTTTGCATTTTGTTTAGAGCTTGAAACAAATGCAAATGGCCAAAACATTTCATCAAAATAGCAGTTAACTCGGCTATTTTGGCAGAACAAAACTCAAAGTTTTCCAAGTGTTTTGGCTATAGGGAACAATGGGGGAACTCAAAACACCCCATTGATCTCCCTGGGTAGCTCCTAGGGATACCAAAGTCGGTTTTTGTGGCAGGGTATGATGGGTGCCACCTAGCACCCAGCCCACAAAAGAAATGGTCAAGCAGGCGATATTAAAGGAATTTTTAACCTTTTCCCCAAACCCCCATAGGATCTTGGGGTGGGGGTTGAGGAAAGTTTAAAAATGTGTTAAAATACTTGCCCCGAAACAGACCTCCAAAATGGTGCTCAAAATGTTGAAATGTTTCTACTTGAAACCAGATTGTTTTGTTCAAAGCTCGAAACAGGCCCTTTATTTAAATTGTGTTTTGTTTCAAGCTCAAAACACTTGAACTGGCCCATTTTGAGTCAAAATATTTCAGCATTGAAACAATTTGCATAGCCCTACCAGGGACTTGTGAGTTTTATGGCAGTGAACCTAATTCAGCTCATGTGGCACAAGTAGATGAGGAATAATATTCCAATTTTATGCCCAATTGGAATATTACAATTGGGCATAAAATCGCTATAAGTCTCAAGTTGTAATGCTATGCAGACTAACTTGGAAGTTAGCCCAATTGTATACAGTGGGATTTAATTCTGAGTAAACATGCATAGAACTGGGCTGCATGAAAATTCTATTTTATATCCAGGTAAATTTCCAGTATAGGCTTTCTTCTTGTGCATTTTCTTGCCTTTTTGTTGTGGTCCCTTAAAAAGGAAACTTCCATATATCATCATCATCATCATCATGATCATCATCTGCTTCTCAACAAAAATCTTCTCAAAGTGGTTTACATAGAGAAAGGAATAAGATGGTTCTCTATTCCAGAATGGCTTCCAATTAGGATGTGCTCGAACTGTGGTTTCGAATTGCAGTTTGAGCACTTTTTGGGCAGGGGGACCAGGAACTATAAGAAAAAGGAGAGCAGGTCCTTAACTGTTCTCCACTGCCCCATGCAGCTTCCTGCTGGTGTGGTGCACATCCCAATAACCCCCGTGCAGTGCCAGTACGAACAAGGCATCCATGGGCGCCGTGTGTGTGCTGGTCCTGCACAAGGGTACTTGGGCCAAGTGCCTCCCCAACAGGAAGCTGCATGTAGTAGCTGGGGTGCCACTATATCACAGGTAACCTTCATACTTTGACAATGGGGCTATAACATATTGGTAGAGCACATGTTTTGCATGCATGGGGTCCCAGGTTCAATCCCGGACATTGCCAGGTAGGGCTGAGAAATAGCCTTGCCTGAAACTCTGGAAACCTACTTCCCCTGCAGTAGGTCAGCATTATCATTGCCACTAATGATAATGTTGACTTAAATGGACCAATGATCCTATTCAGGATAATGCAGCTCTATACATTCACTTGTTTCAAGAATCTGCTACAGTAAGCAACTGCTGGCAACATCTTTTCTTGATCTCAAAAGAAACAAGAAAAAATGGTAGGCATTCCACTTGCAAATTAACCACGGAGCAACAAAATTGCTTGGGATTCTGAAATGCATTGCTTTGCAGATTGCCTAGAAAATTATCATTATTTTCATTCCACTGGGGCTTATGTAAGAGTTCTGTTGTATGGGTTTCATTAAATATCCTTTTTTTTTAATGCTCTGGGATCACCAGTGGGCTAGAGTAAGAGGAGGGATGGAATGAGAAGGGATGGATGAGCCAAAAGGCCTGCCCTTACTTATTTACTTAGTAAATAAACAAATATTGCTTAGTAAATACACTAATAAACATTTTAACGTATTTTTGCATGCAACCTTATTTCTCAGATTTATTGGGAGGGGTAATACAAAACAAGTGCAGTTAAGTTCATCCCCACCCCCCCAAAGTAGGATAAAAAGATTGGAGGAGAGTCGTGTTTGCCTAGTATACTAGCCGGCTTAACACTATATGTTCTGTTGAGATAAAAATGCTTACTATAATAACGAAACTTAGTTTCTCAGACTTGGTGTCTTTTGTCTTTTTGTCTTTTTTGCACAATAAATGGAGAAACAACTAACAATGTAAGATAGAGCTTCATTAAAGACTCATAAAAATGTGAGCTGTTACTTACAATAAATAAGGTAATTCCCACAGGGGTGGGGAGGATGGGCGGAGGGTGGGCAGGTTTGAACCTACCTTTTCCCCAGATGATCTGTGTGCTTCTCTTTGGGTAATGGCCACACAATCCATGCTGCTCCAAGCAGTGTGGATCTCTGGAGCCTGGGAAAATGAGTCCCGGGCTCCAGGAATCCCAAGATGCACCACGTGAGCAGTGTGGTGCATTGAGAGATTCCCCCTCAAGCCCGGTACGCTGGGTGCCCAGCTCTGTGTATGCTAGGGCTGAATGCAGCCCAGTAATACACACAACCCCGGGCCTGGGGTAAAGGGCATGTTTGCGCCCTTTAATCCAGCTAAAATCCAGGGTGGGGGGGAATTGGGCTACCAGTGGAGGCAGCACCAGGATCAGTTTCAATCCCAGTGCGGCTTCACACAAGCAGCCCTACCCAGGTAAGAGCTGCCAAATCATGGGTAGGGCTGCTCATGTGAATAGCCTTAGTGCATTAAAACTTCACATGGTTGGTACTGTATTGCATCTTTGTCTGGGTATGACCTCTCTTTTGCATTTGTTCTTTTAAAAACAACCCAATTAGCATTTTTAGTGTTGTGTTTTCCCCATTGTCATTAACCCAGCCCTGAAGAGTAGTATAATCCAACCTCGGATTGGAGGAGTAGCTGAGCCATAGGAACCAGCCCGAAGCCCCAATGCTAGGCTGGAGCCTGACCTAGCCAATTGGAAGACCCAGGAACCAGAGGCCCTAGAATTGGCATATACAGATCTTGAGCTTGGGGCACCTCGATGAACCAGCTTCTTCCACATACTTGAAATTTCCCAAAGACTGCACAACAGTGCTGGCAATAAGCCAGGAATGAATTAATGGAGTACAGGAGAAGAGTTAGGCTTCAGGCCAGAGGACTGCCCCTTTAAATCTCTGTGCTCTCCAGGCAAAGAGGAAGAGCCTGGAAGATTATTTACCTGTCACTGGAGGTCTTTAAGACCTCATTCCACCTCTGGCCCTTGTAGGAGCAAGATGCTCATTGGGAGGTATCCAGGGTGCTGCAACCCTTGTCTTGCAAGTTCCTGGTCTGGGGGCAGGATATTATGTATTGACAGTTCTTAGGCTAGGATCCCAAGGTGTCATCAAGCTAGTGGAGAGCCCTTTTTGCTCATTGAAGAATGTATTGTGACCTAATACTTACTTTTACTTACTTACTTACTTACTTAACTACTATTATTAGTACACCACTTTTTAATGAACAGTTATTAAAGAGTTTACATAGAAAAGGAATAATAGTGTCCTCAGGCTAGAACACGAGGACACTATCCTCCAGAAGATAGTTGAAAAGTGACCCCAAATCCAGGAGGAGTTCTTCCATTTGCACAAGCTCTGGTGTGATCTCTTTCTCAAGGCATTTTTATGTCTCACTAGGCCAAGGCTGTACAACTTCAGCCCTCCTGCAGATGCTAGCCTACAACTCCCATCATCCATGACCATTGGCCAATGTGGCTGAGGATGATAGAAGTTGTAGTCGAAAAACAGCTGGAGGGCTGGCATTGTGCATCCCTGAACTAGAGTGTATTTGCTAATATATTTATCTTCCCCATTCATCATGTTTCTCATACTGAAATGCAGCCCTCAGTGCACTGTGGTGCTGCACTGCCTAAACAAACAAACAAACAAACAAACAAACAAACAAATAAATGTGGAAGAGTTCACAGAACAGAACTAATATAATTTGTCCTTCATTGTTCTTTGGACACACTTCTTGGTATAGTGGGGCAAAATAAGCCACTAAACGTGTTCCTAGGAGCAGAGGCTGTTTCCATCATTCAATGTTCTGCTTCCACTATGCATTCATTGAAAATCCTTTGAATGACTGAACAGGGCTTATGAGATTTTGAAAGCAATTCGAGATGTTCACCCCTCTGAGGTGACTTTGAAGAGGTCGATCTCAACTCATGAGAGGGGAATTGGATTGCTGTGGCAGACCCTGCCGCAACTTCCAGATATAGATTATTCCCCAGAACCTAGGCATATACAAGCTGCATTTTGCAGCACCTCCAGCTGCACAGTCATAACATCTATACACATGGGGACTGTTCTCATAAGCAGCCAAGACCAGGCTAATGCAGCCTGTGAGAACTGCTGGGAGGCACGCAGCTCCCGGTGGCACCTTCGTGGCAAACCCGCCTAGGGAGCCCACCTCTCAACCAAGGTTAAGGGAGCGAGTGATCCCTTAACCCCATTTGCCTGAACATGTGTCAGTGCTGGCTGCTTTCAGCTGGTGCGGCAACAATGATGGGTGCCTACCCATCACAGGGGCGATGCCCCCAATGCACCGCACACTCACATGGTACATTGTGGGATCTCCATAGGCCAGGATGTGTCATCCTGGCCTCTGGAGCTCAGTGCTGCAGGTATACAGCACTGCTTGTCTGGGAGCATGGAACTTCATGCTCCCAACAGAAGAACTTGGTCATTTTGGGGGAAGGTGAGTTTACAAAGCTTTCCCCCACCAACACCAACACCACTGCCCATGGCCCCACCCACCCAGTTGTGTGAACAACCTCCTGGTTTTCTGTACACATGGAAAAATCCATGCATGGAGATGAGGGGTGGGTCCTGCTTCTGTGATGCCACTCCCCTCATCTAAATAGGACTTCTATATCTTTAAAATGATTTCAGCTAGGACAACTCTGATTTCACTGAAGCCAATAGTAAACTCTCGATTGCATCTGAAGGTCAGAGTTTCATAGTCCGGTCTCTTATAAGGCACAATGTAGCCTTTATTGAAATCCACAGAGAAATGTTGCCTTATTTAGCCAGCAGCTTACAGAATATATTTTTATAGACCCTTGGGGACAGAGCACAACAACAATAATATAACCCTTTGGGGCGATTACGCAAGCAAGTTATAGCAACTAAAATTAGTAGAACAAAGGAGGAAGGAAGCAGGAGCTGAAAATGGTGGCAACACAAGCCACTGAGACAAAGCACAGGGACAACAGAGAAATTGGTATTGTATTAGCTAATTATTCACAAGGTACATGTGAACTAT
Source organism: Hemicordylus capensis (assembly GCF_027244095.1). Taxonomy (NCBI): domain Eukaryota; kingdom Metazoa; phylum Chordata; class Lepidosauria; order Squamata; family Cordylidae; genus Hemicordylus; species Hemicordylus capensis. The sequence goes on along the minus strand of NC_069658.1, from coordinate 55,043,007 downwards.
GTTGGAATTAAGCTAAAGTGATCATTTATGCTTTCCATACTGTCCACTGAGAACAATGTGGAATCATTAAAAACAGAAAACGATTAAAGTTTGACATTAACAAAGTCATCAGGAATATGATTCTTGGCGGGGGTGGGGGGAGAATCTCAGAGGTCTGGTCACTTGGGTGCCTTAAATAATGAATCTGGGACTAGGAAACCCTCAGCTCTGTCATTTTAATTCCTCTTAGCTCAACCCAATGAGACAGGAGGAATAAATTACAAATTCCCACATTCCTGGTGGCAAAATGTGTCATGTCTTAGAGTCAGAACCATTACACATACACACACACCCTTAGAAGATGGTGGAAAAAGAAGAGATGGATTGGGGAGCTTCCACAGCCATATGCCACCGCATGAACCATTTGCACAAGGAATAAGATCTCACTTTCCGTTCATGACCCAAAGACAGGACTTTACCCCTTTCCTCCAATTCAGAAGATTCTCTTGAGGTCCCAAAAAGTGAGTAGGAGCCCCCGCACCAGTGCTGTTAGAGCGGTTGGGATTTTGCCATGGACAGTGTCTCAGTTATTTATATGGGGCTTGCTTGTGTATATTTGAAAGTGTCTGTTCACTGGCTTGGGGGTGGACTCACTGTGTTTGTCTCCTCGTTATTTGCTCCTCACTTGCTTGAGTGAGTCCTTAACCTGGACTCTGGGATCATGTATTCACTGGGGCTGCATTCAGAGTACATGACAGAGTGCACAACACAAAGTGCACAGCATGTGGTTTGGTTAACCTTGGCTGACAATCGTCTGGGTGATCACCACCAGGTTAAACAGCTTGTCCCCGGCCCACCTCCATTTCTGGCAGTGAGCTGAGGGGAAGAAGCTGCCGTGCCAAGTGCGGTGGTTGTTCTAACAAGAGCAGCTTCCCCGTTTGTGCCCCAGGGCCCTCTCCCTAAGATGTTTTTCTGGTACCATGTTTGATTCATTTCAGTATCTTTGATATAAAATTCTGTTGTCTTTGTCCAAGAGTTTGGCATCTTAATAATTTTGATTATCTCTCTGTTTATGGTTTACTGCAGTTCTTGCTGCAGTTTTGGTTGACTTAGTTACCATGAAATTTTTTGTCTTTCATTTAATAATAGTGATTGTTTTAAAAGTTGGCTACTTTTGTTACAGAATTTATTGCTGGGTTTTATGGAGTTTGGTGGACCATATTTGATGGAAGGGTGGAGTGATTTTAAAAAAACAACACAAAATAAAGATAACAATAAATACAGATTATACAGGCTCAGCAATCCCAGAGAAAGCCTTTCTTATCCTGGCATATGTACCATCCTTCAGAGTGATAAGGAAGATTTTTTGGTAGATTTTACTACAAATTTTACTAGGGATTCACTACACATTCTACCACACATTTGAACCTGATGTGTGGCAAAAATCTCCCTCCTGTTTGGCAGGATGATACAGATAATACCTCAGGGTGAATGAGTTCACAATAGTTTGGTTATGTGTATAAGCTCATAAAATAGGTAATAAAATGGTTCTCTGGGGTTCATGGTTTTTAATTTTCTGGCATGTTCTGGCAGCATTCTCTTTCATTATAGTGAAAAACAGTAGCTTGGAAAAATTGACAGGAAAATGTCAAGAAAGGTTTCTTTTATTATTTTCCCTATATACCAATAATTCTTTCCCACCAGCTCTGCTTTCCTGTTCATTGACTGTGATATTTATGATTAGGATCTTTTGCTCTAAAGAAAGATTTTGCAAAAAATCTGTAACAACTGCATTGTTTATGTGAAACATTATCCACATGTATTTCATATGACCTGTAAATGTTTAAAGTCAACTTGGTCATAAATTTTGTTTGGCTGTTAGCAAATTACTTATATGTGGTAGACAAAATTGGAATATTAGATTGTCTTCTGGACTGTTATTGCTTGCTTGTTTGCTACCAACCTTGTTTATGCTAAGAATTTTTTTGCAGAAATTCAGATTTTATAGTATGGTGCTAGTGTTAAGAATGGATTCAGTATACTTTGTAATATCAGTCTTATATTCCTTAGCTCTGTTTTCTGGAATTGTATCATACAAACTCCTATGATCAGCAGAAAGTCAAATTTCTCCCCAAAGCCTAATTTTTTATCAAAAAGAATAGCACATAAAATAAAGTATTTACTATCTTAATGATACTAGGATATCAATACTTGGTTGCTATGAAACTCCGTTCTTAGTTACAAGGCAAAAGTGACATCTTAATAAAAAATGTCTAGTGGAAATGTTTATTTTGAACATTTCCATGATCTATATCGGCATCTCTGCTGACTATGCACCATTTATATTGAAGCTGCAAAACAGAAAAAAGTAAACAGTAAATGCTATAGCATCACCTCTTCATTTTTGTCTTAACAATTTTACTTACCAGAAAATGTCCAATCATTTCAGGGCTACAAAAATGTGCCATTTCTTTTTAAAGTACTTTAAATCTTGGACAGCTGCCCATGAGGCAAGGTGAGGCTCAGGTGGTGAGTGTGCCATGGGTGGCTGAGTGCAGGCACCTTGCCCTCCACCCCCCCCAGCACATCACCTGCTTGCTGCTGCCCCTGACTCCTTGCCACCCCATCTTGTGCATTTCCCCACCCTTATCTGCTAGTCCCACCCCTGACATGGGGCATTGTCATTAATCTGACACTGCAGGCACCAGTGCCAGGCATGGAAATGGGCTGGTGAGGGAGCTTATAAAAATAAAATTATATACCCCACACCCACTAAGATCCCCACATATCCTTGCAGGATACAAAAACTGGATAACCTACAGGTTATATGCATGAACATGCGGGTGTGTGTGTGTGTGTGTGTTTTAAATAAAATGATTTCAAATTAACTTAGTTGTGGATCGAGTAGTAAATCTCTGGCATGTCAATCATAAACACAGTGTAGTTCTTTTAAAGAACTATTGATTACCTTGGAACTTACATCTACTGTTAAATACTTTAGTACATGTCAGATGGGCTCCAGGCCCAGAATATCCTAGTATGCTGTTGCCAGGCAATAATCTTAGCCTCCATATATATTCAACGCATGGAAAAGGGAAACAGGATTCCCTCTACTACCAGTTTCCATAGGTTGACTTCTGAACAAGGCCTATGTGTGTACAACTGAACATGTGTAAAGAAATCAAAGGCTGCATTTGCACATAATGCACTTCTGCTCCCCTTCCCCCTGCTCTCCTCTCTGAATTTGGGCGTAATGGAGAACTCCCTCTCTGCAGTCAGCAAGACTAGATAGAGGAGGGGGAAATGGCTTTGTGGGCTTTCTACTTCCATGAATGACAGCCACACAGCCAATCACAGCTGAAGTTGAGGGAGGAGACGTTCCAGTTCCAGGAGATGCAGCCTGCTGTTCCACATTTGGATGCAATGCAGCTGCATGCAATCCCGGGTTGGCAAAACTCACTACAACCTGAGGGTTCAGATTGGAGGCAGAAAATCCAAACCTCAGGTACATTGCCATGTGGGACCTCTGTTGCATGCATTCGGACGTAACGCTTGCAGAACCTCTGGTCCCTTCAACTGCAGTTCCACATTAAGTGTGAATGAGGCCAGGAAGCCCAAGGATGCCATTCTGCTCTCCCCTACATTTACTGAAGGTTCTCAGAAGTCTTAGGTGAAAAGAGCTACCGTCTTTTCACATAACAATTCTCTAGTTTGTTTAATACTCTGAGTTCCTCTAGTTCATGCACTCCATTGGCCTTCTTTGCCCTGGAGGTCTTTCTGCTATCAGGCAAACTGCATGACTAGAAGTTTATGAGTTGATATGAGGTTGGTGCATGTATCAATGCATTCCCTTTGAGAAGCAGGTTGTCAGTGTACTAAAATTAATTCCTTTCCTAAAAAAAAGTTACATGTTATCTGGCTCACATTAAGAGTCAGAATAATGTTAAAAGTTAAATGCAAATACCTTTAGAAGTGTCAGGCTAAAAACAAAGAAGCAAAATGCACTACTTATTCTGGCAAAGGAAAAGGTTATGAGGGACTCTCGTGAAGATTCATTGACAGCATGTGACACAAGCATTCCAAGGCACCAGCATCTATACCCTAAGTTTAAAACAAAATCCATTTCAACATGCAGTTGACAAGTTCTAAGCTGTCAGATGCAGGAGATCCCTGAAGTGTCACAGTAACAGAGACACTTCGCAATCTCTTTTTATTACCTGAAAATGAAAAGGAACAGTGTCTTCTCCACTATTACAATGCCCATTACAGTTGCTGGATTGACATTCTGGCTTGACAAAAGCATGTGCTCTTCTCAAATAAAACTGAATGGCATAAACAGTATAGTCTACTGGTATTTTTCAGTAAGGCAGTGTAGCATTGTCACATGGAATCAGTTTTCAGCAGCAGTACTGTTGAACTGCCCTTCAGGATTAATCTGCATATTAATTTGCCATGAGCCCTGCCAGATGACAATTTTACTTTAGAAGGGCATGTGTGCATTCACATATCATCCAGATCCAGGTAAAACATTTGACTTCTTGTGTTGGGTTTTTGGGCAAATTAAAAATATCTGATATGCCCTGTAACTCACAGTATTTCACCTTTCTTAATACCATGGTAAAGCCTGCTGTCTGGGAAAGTCCCATGAGGTGGCTGCTAAAAATAACTTCCTCATGGCAATTGATCCCTACCCCAGCTGTAGGTTTTGAAATGGCTAATAACATGGATCATCATTGAAATGATAGTCTTCACCTGCTACTATAGGGTCTTATTCATGATATTTTGGGTTTAATATGGATGTTTCTACCTCATGAGGGACAGATGAGCAGAAGAGGTATTAGGATTAGCAAATCCGCTGAGAAGATGAGGAGTGTCAATGCTCTGTTCATGCCTGGACTTGGGAGCAGCAAGCTCCATAATGCCATGGAAGGTCCTCTCCACTATCCCTGCATGCATTGTGCCACTAGTAAGCTGGTAAACACCAATGACATCAGGAAGCTACTATGTCATGGGTGTTTACCAGTTTACTAGTGGTGCAATGCATGCAGGGATAGTGGGGAGGACCTCCCATGGCAGGATAGAGCTTGCTGAAGAAGGGTCACAAGAAAGATCATGTGACTAATGCTCCCATGCCAAGTATTCTTGAATTTTTCCATCACACTACGGGACGCTGCAGCCCTGCCCCACATCAAACTGAAACGTACAGCCCCTTGAGACAGTCCTTAACCCTTTAAGTGCACTCCTGATGGCAAAATAGACTGCCAAAATAGACTGCCAAACCCACTCTGAACTCCAAGCCACCCCTGCTCAAGGGGAGTCAGTGACTGGGAGGGTGGCTAGCACTATTACCAGACAGGCAGCCCACCAGCCCAATCAGAGTCCACACACAGCATACTTAGAGAGGAGTAGGCAAATGCAAGCCCCCCAGCACTCCCACCCCCTGGGATGTATCTGTTTGCCTGTGCACTATGGGAATGGGGCCACTGGCATGGGAATGGGTTGGCCAAACACACACACACACACACACACACACACACACACACACCCAAGCCCAGCTCCCCCTGATGTTCTCTCTGCCCACTCTGCAGCCTTGCAGCTATGCACGTGCAAGTCCTTGTGGCTAGGATAGCCTTGTGGCTAGGATTGGCAACTTGTGAAGATATCCCCTCTGCAGAGCACCTAAACTGCTACACAGTGGGGCATGGGTGCAGCAGGGCAGTCCAGGAGCCCTTTAAGCAGGCCCATTCATACCAGGCCCTTTATGCAGATGAAGAGTGGATGCAGATGAAGAGTGAATGAGCCCCTGGTGGCGCAGTGGTAAAACTGCCGCTCTGTAACCAGAAGGTTGCAAGTTCGATCCTGACCAAGGGCTCAAGGTTGACTCAGCCTTCCATCCTTCCGAGGTCGGTAAAATGAGTACCCAGAATGTTGGGGGGCAATATGCTAAATCATTGTAAACCGCTTAGAGAGCTTCCAGCTATAGAGCGGTATATAAATGTAAGTGCCATTGCTATTGCTATTGCTATGGTGACTGGCCAGCACTAGTGACATCACTTGTTACCGGGCAGCTCACTGCTGGGGATGCTCTCACCTTAGAAGCACTGATAATGCTCTGCCTGGCAGCATGACCCTTCCCCAATGTCCACTCTAGCCACAGAACTGTGTGGTATCCAGGCAGAAAAAGTGAGAGGGGCACCGTCTGAGCAGCCGATTTGGATGCGGGAGGCCACACAAGCTGCAAGCCTGGGTTAGAGTACTCCTCTGCCCCTCTAAGCTTGGTTAAGATCAAGGGACAGGTTTCAAAACATCCAGTTTTGGATGGCCAAGGCTTGGGGGATTGGTGCTGGTTCACATCAGTGTCAAATCCAGGTGTTCCCGCCTTTACCCCAGTTTAGGATGATTGTATACCTGTTATTATATTCTATGAGTGCACAGCTGTCCATCACTCGTATGTGTTTTTGTGAGAATGACTGTACCTGCATTTATTTCAAAAGTGAACCTGGGTACAGTCCTCTCAAATGCAGGTAAAGATCGCAAGTGTACTGCTGTACCTATGTTCGGTGTAATTGGGAATAACTGTATCTGTGAATAGACCTGCACCTGTATATGCTGTATACTTATCAAACAAGTGCTGAACACATTGTGTAGGGCTAATGAGAATCATCCATGTAGTAAGCATTACATTCTAAGTAGGGATCATTTGCTCAAAGCAGTCTCAGTTTTAGATTATGAAAACTTTTGGGACAAAGAAACCATGTATTTGTTATTCATATTAATTATTAACTATTTTTCTATATAAACTACTTTGAGAACTATTTAAAAATGATAAATAAGTAGTAGTGGTAGTGGTAGTGGTAGTAGTAGTATTTTCAGTAGCATCCGCATGCTGAGAGATATTCACCAAACTTTAGGAATGTCATTGTAAAGGAGAGCTGTTGTGTACATGGGAAAGCAAATATGTTATGCACCCTCCTACATTAATTGGTGTTAACTGTAGTGTTGTTTTTTTAAGATGATGTGTAATTGTGTTTTGTTGTTTTATGGTAGTGGAGCTGGGTATTCTCAAGAATACTCAGAGTTGTCTTCCAGACAACTCTCTGCTACAACTGACTGCCAGCATAGGGCAATGGTCATGTGATTCAGCAATTCTCAATGTGACCTCTACATAAAGTAAAATGTGCCGTCGAGTCAGTGTCGACTCCTAGTGACCACAGAGCCTTGTGGTTTTCTTTGGAAGAATACAGGAGGGGCTTGCCATTGCCATCTCTCGCACAGTATGAGATGATGCCTTTCAGCATCTTCCTGCTGCCCAATATAGGTGTTTCCCATAGTCTGGGAAACATACCAGTGGGGATTCGAACCAGCAACCTCTGGCTTGCTATGTACTCCATCCCAAATCTGTAAAAATAAGCCTGCCTACCTTAGACCCCTGGTAGCCTTATCCTTATACATTTTAAATTTGGAATCAGAAAGGCTTAAAAAGTACAGGGAAATTGGTTCTTGGGAAACCAGATTGGAGACCATGATTTGTGCCTCATTTAGCTGAGAGGAAAGGTGACTGATGGGAGCCATGACAGAGGTCTATAAAATTGTGTATCGTGTGGAGATAGTGGAGAGAGAGAATTTTTTCTCCCTCTCTCACAACACCAGAACCAAGGGTCATCCCATGAAACTGATAGCAGGAAACTTAAGACTGACAAAAGAAAGTACTTTTTCATATGGCACACAATTAATAAATGAAATTCTCTGTCACAGGATGTAGTGATGGCCACCAGCTTGAATGGCTTTAAAAGGGGCTTAGACAAATTCATGGAAGACAGGTCTATCAATGACTAGTAGGTCTATTTTGATGACTATAGGCTATCTCCAGACTCAGAGGCAGGATGCCTCTGAATACGAGTTGCAGGGGAGCAACAGCAAGAGAGAGGGCATGCCTTCACCTCTTGCCAGTGGGCTTCCCAGAGTTGGGCCACTGTAAGAAACAGAATGCCGGAGTAGATAGACCTTGGCCGTGATTCAACAAGGCTGTTCTTATGTTCCTTTTCTTTACTTCTGTCTTTCCTTAGAAAGCCTTTTGGTGGTAAAAATAGAAAACTTGAATGAAAAGAGCCCAACTCATTAAGTATAATCTTGATACATTTTAGCCTTTAATTCATTTTCATGTACTGAAGCCAAGTAGCAATTTATCTTGCACTTCTACAATAACGAGAGACCAAGGCAAAGTGAATGTACTTTGAATGTTTAAATACGGCAGAAAATAAACAAAACACAGGGAATGACTTTCAGCTTTAGATATTTCTCTATATTGTCAAACAAATTCTAAAATCTCAAAATTTTAGATTAAGCTTTTTAAAAAAAATTCTATTGCCGTCTGTAGAATTTCATTCACAAGGCAATAGCAAAAATACCACAAAAAAGATGCCATTTTAAATGTTTTGGACATTCTACAGTGTGAAAAAGAAACTCATGTTATCTACCAGAGTTTCAAAACTAAGTTGATGTATAAAAGTAAAATATCTCTTATCAATATTTTTCTGTGAACAATTACTAGGTGTTCATTTGCCAAGTCAAAAGGAATAGCCATAGCCAAGATGTGATTCATATATGATTCATATGATACCAAATGCCTGGATCCTTTATTATTTGCCCAACTTGATAATAGGGAACAATCTGTATAGATATGCCTGCTATGCTGCAAAAGCTGATTTTTTTGTGTTGTGAAAACTAAGTTTAGCTTATTTTAGCAGCTTCTTTGACCATGTGCATTTTGCCTCCATTTTCCAAACACCAAATTCAGACTTACCTTTCCCCCCACCTCCACCAATCAAGGGTGGCTCCAGAGAGGGAGCATGGGTGGGCAAGCACACCCCCACTCTTGAAAAATTGGCTTGCCTCCCTTTGCCCCCCATTTCTGTTTCAGAAGTCAAAGATGTGAGACACAGTCCACCCATAACTGCACTTTGCCCCCCTCAAATTTTGTTTCTGGTGCCACCACTGGCTCCAGTCTGGAAAAATGAGGATTCTCTGTAGATTATTGTGACTTCTTGATGTAAATACATTTTGCATTTGGGTTGGCGGTTCATCCTTCAACAAACAAGTTACTCTTAAAATGCAGCAGCATTTGTATTTTGTTGCATATCTACTCTGTATGAATGAATTGCAAAAATTATATATCTTACTACCAGAGGCGTATCTAGGGAAAATAGCTCCTAGGGCAAGCACTAACATTGCGCCCCCTGTCCAAACATCTGATACCCATCCTTCAGATAACTTTACCATAATATCAGCTCAAAAATACAAGTCAAGCACATTAATCTGTTAATATTTCATGCATTGTAGCATCACTATTACATACGTTTAAAAAATAAATGGAGAATTTGACTTTTCCCAGATACTCTGAAAATAATTAAAGGATATGCAGAGTAAACTGTGTCACTGCTTGGAATATATTCTAGTATTTCAGAAAGACAGTTAAAATGAGAGAAAGAGCAAGAAACTCCAGGGCCTTCATACTAAGGACTTCACACTGATTCAAAGACAAACTCACCATTAATAGCCATATTATTAAGACATCACATTTAACTCACTTATCACAAGAAGCAAAGTAAGAGCAAATGAATACAATCCTAGCTCATAAGCTTCACAAGCCCTGATTCTCTGTACATAGTGCCAAACTGAATATGTGTACAGTTACTTATATTAAAATTTAAAATTATTGTTTTTATCTGTAGCCCTTTCGGGGGTCTTCCTAAAGGCTGTGGGGGGGCCTGCAATGGTTCCCCGTCCCCCACCCCCGCTGGCCTCTAGGGCCTCTCTAGAGCCTCTCATTTGAGCATGTGTGATGGCCATTTAAATTTTTTTTAAATGGCTGCTGCGCATGCTCAAATGGCCTCTGCAAGGCCTGGCATGGCCTAGGGCCTCACAGAGGCCATTTGAGCATGTGCAGTGGCCATTTTGTTTTTGGTGGCCCTTTAAAAAAAATTAATTAAAAAAAATGGCGTGCCCCTTCAAAATGGCGCCCGGGGCACATGCCCTGCCTGCCCCACCCTAGATATGCCCCTGCTTACTACATGATACTGTATATCCTCTAAACTTATATTCAAGTAAAATGCATGTTCTACTACAAGGATATTGTTAGTTTTAAAACATATGCTTTTCAAGAGCTCTTTATCTTTTATTTTGAAAGCCTATGTTGTCTTTATTTCATTAGCAAGAAAATAGTCATAAAATTTGGTTCACTGCTGTTTTATTTATTTATAGTTCACTGAAAGCATGGAAATTAGTGTATAATGTCAGGTCAATGGGGGGTTTCTTTGATCTCCTTTAATTGGTCACAGTGTTGCCCATTCTTTTTAATAATAATCTGTCTGGCAACATTTAATAAAAGTGCAATAAAAGAAAACACTAGTGTTCCAGTTTCCCTGGGATCTGGACTCTCTTTCCATGAATAGACACAAAAGCAAAATATTTTTCTTCCGTTTTCTCATTTTAATTCCAGTCTCCAGTCCCCCAACTGCTCTAGCCACATTAATGTAAATGTGTTGTAAAAAAAATTAAGACATACAGCTGTTTTGTTTAAGGTGAGAACTCTCAGTCACCTACTGCTCCTTTGAAATTAAAATTAACCTGCTTAGTTAACCTTTTCATTCCTAGTGTTGTATTGGCAATAATGGGAATAGATATATTATTGGGGGGGGGAAATTCCCTCCAAAACATCAGTAGTAAACAGTGGTGCTTGTACCAGACTAGCATGTAAGGGCTGTAAGAACCAACTTCATGCATGCAAGCCCTATCTGTTTTCCATGAGGTCATGTATGTATTATGATTCAGACATTATGCTGTACGAGTGTGCAGGTGTCTGTATACTTGTACATGGGTTTGTGTGAATGACTGTATCTCTGTTCATTTAAAAAGTGAACCTGGATACAGGGCCTTTCAAATGCATGGTGCATTTAGGAAGTGTACTTCTGTACCTGTTGTGGCATTTTTGGTTAATACATTCCCTGATCCAGGCTAGCTTTTGAAAGGGGCTTTAGTTACTTGTATTCCAGTCCTGGAGTAGTGGCAGGGCTAAGAAATAGACAGCAGCAAGAGCACTGAAGGCAGATGGCACTTGCCTCTCTGTACATAATGAGCCCTCTCTCACAACCATGGAAAAAGGCTCTACGCTGCAAAGCAGGAAGCCTTAAAATACTTACCTCCCCCACAGACGATCCTGGGAGTTCTCAACACAGTAGGCTTTACTGCGGGTTTTCTGGGTGGCTTACTGAGAACTCAAGTTATCCCAACAACCCAATACAAAAAGTGGATTTTTAAAACCCCAGATATAAATCAGGCTGATGTCCTTGAATGTGCAGTGAAAAACCCGAATTGTGTGTGAAGTGCTCCCCTATAGTTTGCCGAGACTTTGGGGTAAATCTGCCCAATATGTGAGCGCACACCCTCTATTCCAGAGGAGATGAAAGCTAAAGGGCTTTAAAAGCCCTGTGTGAAAAATGTCCAAGTCTTCTTGTTGGGTGAGCTGATCACTCACCCAGACATCCTCTAGCTGCTACTCCCTTTATGCATTGCAAAAGTGTGTTATGGGGAGCCTCCTGATGCCGGATGGGAGCCCCACAGTCTCCCAGTGCACGTTTTCCTAATCCCGTTTAAGACGGTGGCTGGCTTGGAGGGTTTGCCGCCGAGGCACTGCCAGGATCAGACATGATCCTGGTGGTCCTCATGCATTGGCAAGACCAGGCTTGGCTTTGTTAGTCTGGTTTTGCCTGTGCATGAGAACAGCCTCAATATCTATTTCATTAAAAATTTAATATTATTGATTCAACTCCACTGTCTTGTTCTTGCATACCACAACTCTTTTCCTTGGATTCTACACTGGTTATGACAGTGGCTAAGAACCCCTCCATACACTAACCAACAAACAAAACTCCCTTCTCAATTACACAAAGCAATAGAGAGAGGAAAAGGCCTACAAGACAAAGAGAGGACAAAGGAAGGCAAGGGACAGAAACAAAGACACACCATTCTTCTAATCAGTTATTTTTGTCTCTACCTCACTTGGAATTTTGATTTTTATTTCCCCGAATAGAGATAACATACTCAGTAACACGAGACTTTTGCAATGGCATGCTTTTGAGTGCAGCAGTCATCTACTGTATAGTATCTTAGCTCTGCCTAAATGAGTGGAGTGGCAGCCATTTTGAGTGCTTCATTTATTCAGTGGCACAGCATACTTTTCCAACAGTGACTGGTTAATCTTCCTGTTTTATGAGCTTCTGCCTTTGTTGTTATCAATATGCTTCCTGCTTTTTCTGAATTTGCTATTCATGACTCCCACTTTACATTGGGACTTAGATGGGACCACTGGCTAGAAAGACTGGAACATCTATTTCTTGTGATAAAAGAAAATGATCCCACCACCACCAAGCCGACAATGCTGTTATATTTTACATTTTACAGGCAGTGAAGTTCACTAGATTTTCAAAACTTTACCTGATAGTGGAAATGGTGATGATTATGAAAAGGCAAAGCTAGCACTAAAGTATTTTAAGCCCAGCAAAAACATAGACTTTGAACAGTATACATTCAGGCAAACACATCAAAAGGAGGACAAAGTACTGATGAATATCACACCCAACTTCTTCACCTTGCATAGTCCTGTGCATTCACAAACACAGACAATGAGAGAAGGGCACATATAAGACAAGGAAGTTCCTCAGCGAAGCTTTGGTGACAAATTCTATGGGAACCCCAGATTACTCTCACAAAAATATTGGACACTGTTTGAGCAAATGAAGTGTCTGAACAAAATACCCAACTGATTGAACAAGGCAATATGGAAACTAGACAAAAGCTTCAGACACCCCAGTTGCAAGCAGCCAACACTTTCTCAAGCTACCCATCCATCTTCAACCTTGCAGTGTGTGTCTGAGCAGAAAGCCCAGTGAGTTTATTACAACTGTGGTGGATCTTAACCTCACAAACATGTTTGCCCTGCTAGGGGCACAACTTGCCAGGCCTATGGGAAAAAGAACCACTATACAAGAGTTTGGAGGTCCTCACAGTTTACCTCATGTCCTTGCCAGCAGGATCATGGGCAGACACATGCTCTTCAGGCTGATCTTCCTGGGGAAAATAACTCATACATCTATACTGTCTGGTCTCCAGCCTCCACTACTTCTGACCACAGAGGTCTGCCTCATCACTTTGTTTTCAAAGAAGGACACAGAGTTGTGTTAATTGTTTTAATTGATATAGGTGCAACTATAAATGTGATGGCCTGCTGTCATTATGATGCACTTCCTCGGAAACCGCTGCTGTTGCATTCAACCATGGTGTACCTCTATGTAACTCCAACTCCGTTGCCTCCATGTGGCATGTTCCAGGCACCTTCCAGGACACAAATGTTATACATCCCATGTATGAGGCACCCAGTGTTCATACGTTAAGAACATGAGAACAGCCTTGCGGGATCAGGCCCAAGGCCCATCTAGTCCAGCATCCTGTTTCACACAATGGCCCACCAGATGCCGCTGGAAGCCACAGGCAGCAGTTGAGGGCATGCCCTCCATCCTGCTGTTACTAGGGGTGTGCAATTCGGATTTTTGGGTGATTCGGCTCGGACCCGAGCCGAATCACCCCCGTTCTGTTTTGTGCCCGAATCTGGGTCACCCGAATCACCCTTGATTCGGTTCGGATTCGGATTTAATCCGAATCTGAATCCGAATCGATTCCGGGGGGTAAAAAGGGTCCCAGGGGCAAAATTTTGGGGTGGGGTGGTAGTGCCCAATGGGTAGAGTCTACCACCCCAATTTCAGGGGGATTGGGCAAAGTCCTGATTTTTTGTGAATTTTTAAAGTTTTAGTGACTTTGGGGCAGTTTGGGGGCATAGCATGGGATTTGGGCAAAAGGAGTGGGGTGGGGTGGTAGTGCCTAATGAGTGCAGGCTACCACCCCAATTTCAGGGGGATTGGGCAAAGGGTTGATTTTTGGTAAATTTCTGAAAATTTCATGTCTTTGGGGCAGATTGGGGCAGAAAGTGGGGGCTGGGGCAGAATAGTGGTGTGGGGTGGTAGTGCCTAATGGGTGCAGGCTACCACCCCAATTTCAGGGGGTTTGGACAAAGGGGTGATTTTTTGAGAATTTTTGAAGTTTTGGTGACTTTGGGGCAGTTTGGGGGCAGAAAGTGGATCTGCCCCAAAAGAGTGGGGTGGGGTGGTAGTGCCTAATGGGTGGAGGCTACCACAACAATTTCAGGGGGATTGGGCAGAGGGCTGATTTTTTGAGAATTTTTGAAGTTTGGGTGTCTTTGGGGCAGATTGGGGGCAGAAAGTGGATCTGCCCCAAAGGAGTGGGGTGGGCTGGTAGATAGTGCCTGATGGCTGGAGGCTACCACCCATCCCCAATTTAAGAGTGATTGGGCAGAGGGGTGAATTATGGTGAATTTATTTGTATGAGGTTTGTCTTCATAAGGTGAAGTGTGCTAAAGTGATTACTTCCTCATATTATTCATAGTAAAGGAAAGTGTGAAAAAGTGAAAGTGGGGTCATGAGAGTTGTTTAATTGAAAAAAATCTCATTTGCTATGATAGAATGAGAATTCACACCTCAGAAAAAACTTCTGAGGTGTGAATTCTCATTCTATCATAGCAAATGAGATTTTTTTCAATTTAACAACTCTCATGACCCCACTTTCACTTTTTCACACTTTCCTTTACTATGAATAATATGAGGAAGTAATCAATTTAGCACACTTCACCTTATGAAGACAAACCTCATACAAATAAATTCACCAAAATTCACCCCCTGCCCAATCACTCTTAAATTGGGGATGGGTGGTAGCCTCCACCCATTAGACACTATCTAGCAGCCCACCCCACTCCTTTGGGGCAGATCCACTTTCTGCCCCCAATCTGCCCCAAAGACACACAAACTTCAAAAATTCTCAAAAAATCAGCCCTCTGCCCAATCCCCCTGAAATTGGTGTGGTAGCCTCCACCCATTAGGCACTACCACCCCACCCCACTCTTTTGGGGCAGATCCACTTTATGCCCCCAAACTGCCCCAAAGTCACCAAAACTTCAAAAATTCTCAAAATATCACCCCTTTGTCCAAACCCCCTGAAATTGGGGTGGTAGTCTGAACCCATTAGGCACTACCACCCCACCCCACTATTCTGCCCCAGCCCCACTTTCTGCCCCAATATGCCCCAATCTGCCCCAAAGACATGAAATTTTCAGAAATTTACCAAAAATCAGCCCTTTGCCCAATCCCCCTGAAATTGGGGTGGTAGCCTGCACCCATTAGGCACTACCACCCCACCCCACTCCTTTTGCCCAGATCCCATGATATGCCCCCGAACTACCCCAAAGTCACTAAAACTTTAAAAAATCACCAAAAATCAACCATGAACCGAATCACCCGAATTTTTTGTGCCCGAAATTCGGGTGATTCGGTTCGTGCCCGAAAAAATTCGGGGGACATCGGGGGTGATTCGGTTCGGCCCCGAATCACCCGAAATTGTTCGTTTCGGGCACAGATCGTTCTGTGCCCGAAATTTTTTGCACATCCCTAGCTGTTACTCCCCTGCAACTGGTACTCAGAGGCATCCTGCTTTTGAGGCTGGAGGTGGCCTATAGCCCTCAAAATACTAGCTGTTGATAGACCTCTCCTCCATGAAGTTATCCAAACTCCTCTTAAAGCCATTCAGGTTGTTGGTTGTCACAACATCTTGTGGCAGAGAATTCCACAAGTTGATTATGCGTTGTGTGAAAAAGTACTTCCGTTTGTTGGTCCTAGATTTCCTGGCAATCAATTTCATGGGATGACCCCTGGTTCTAATGTTATCTGAGAAGGAGAAGACTTTCTCTCTATTCGCTTTGTCCACTCCATGCATGATTTTATAGACCTCTATCATGTCTCCCCGCAGTCGTCTTTTTTGTAAACTAAATAGCCCCAGGTGTTGTAGCCTTGCCTCATAAGAAAGGTGCTGTAGGCCCCTGATCATCTTGGTTGCCCTCTTCTGCACCTTTTCCAGTTCAACAATGTCCTTTTTTAGATGTGGTGACCAGAATTGTACGCAGTACTCCAGGTGTGGTCGCACCATCGTTTTGTATAAGGGCATTATAATATTAGCTATTTTATTTTCAATCCCCTTCCTAATGATCCCTAGCATGGAATTGGCCTTTTTCACAGGTGACGCACATTGAGTCGACACTTTCAATGAGCTGTCCACCATGACCCCAAGATCCCTCCCCTGGTCAGTCACTGACAGCTCAGATCCCATCAGCGTATACTTGGAGTTGGGGTTTTTCATCTCAATGTGCATCACTTTATACTTGCCAGCACTGAAGTGCATTTGCCATTTTGTCGCCCACTCACCCAGTTTGGAGAGATCCTTTTGGAGCTCCTCACAATCAGTTTTTGATTTCACTACCCGAAAGAGTTTGGAATTATCTGCAAATTTGGCCACCTCGCTGCTTACCCCTACTACTAGATAAATTATGAATAAATTAAAAAGCACCAGTCCCAGTACAGATCCCTGGGGGACCCCACTTCTTTCTTCGCTCCATTGTGAAACTCTTCATTTATCTCTACTCTCTGTTTCCTGTCCTTCAACCAGTTAGCAATCCACATATGTACTTGTCCCCTTATCCCATGACTGCTAGTTTTTCTCAGGAGTTTTTGATGAGGAACGTTGTCAAAAGCTCTTTGGAAGTCCAGGTATACTATGTCAACTGGATCACCTTGATCCACACACTTGTTGACACTCTCAAAGAACTCCATAAGGTTGGTGAGACAAGATTTACCTTTGCGGAACCCATGCTGGTTCTCTCCCAGCAGGGCCTGTTGTTCTATGTGCTTTACAATTTTATCTTTGAGGATGCTTTCCATCAATTTGCCTGTAACGGATGTTAAGCTAACTGACCTGTAATTTCCCGGATCACCCCTGGATCCCTTTTTGAAAATCGGTGTCACATTTGCTACTTTCTAGTCCTCTGGTACAGAGCCCGATTGCAGGGATAAGTTATATATTTTAGCAAGGAGGCCGGCAATTTCACATTTGAGTTTTTTCTAGCTAGTTCATCTATGCCACGGACAACATCTTGGGACTCATCACAATGCTCTGGATTATACTCCCTGATCTACTTCCTTTAAACCTCCACCAGTGTGAGAACATCTTTCAAGGCATCGGAAAGTTGAAAAGGAAGCAAATAAAACTTCACACGGATGAAACAGTTCAACCAGTTGCCCTGCCACACAGATGTATTCCTTTTCATATTAGGTAACTGGTTGAAGAAGAGTTAAGACACTTGGAGGAACTTGATATCATTGAGTGTGTGGATGGCCCTACCCCATGTGTCTCGCCCATAGTTGTTGCCCCAAAACCTAAACAGCCAGGCAAAATCAGGATATGTGTGGACATACAGTACACCTCCTCAATTGACCCATCAAGTGGGAGAGACACATTACTCCCACTGTCGATTACATCATTGCAGATCTTAATGAAACCAATTTTTTTCTCCAAGCTTGATATTACTGCTGGTTACCATCAACTTGAACTGCACATTTTCAACTCATGTGGGCCTTCGCAGCTACAAAGGCCTCAGTTTCGTCATTTCTTCTGCTGTGTAAATATTTCAGATACAATTCATGAAGTGCCAGCTGGACTCCCAGGTCTACTCAACGTCAGTGATGATATTTTGGTGTTTGGCAACACAGGCGAGAAGCATGACTCGTCTTACTGCTGTCTTACAGCAAGAGAAGAATCTGACTCTTAACCAGGACAAATGTGATTTTTTAAAAATTTAAAAAAAAAAACCACTTTGGAGTTTTTTTGGCTATATCTTTAACAAAGACTGACCCCCCAGAAGGTAATGGCAATACACAATGCTGCAGTAACCACTATTATCCTCTCATATCTGTAGCCTTTTGGACCTTGCAAATTTATTGTGGCAGATTCATCCCACGGTTTGCCACAATTTCCCAGCCTCTCAGGAATCTTACAAAAAAATAACCATGGGAATGGTTGGCTGAACGTCAAACTGGGCCTGAACATCAAACTGAAAGCAGAGCTCAAGAATGCCCTTGCAAGTGATGTTGTCCTACCATACTTTGACTGCAACAGACAACCTTTGGTGAAGGCTAGCCCTGTTGGCTTGTGTGCTGTCACCATACAAGTAGATCAACATGGCCATATTTCTACCATAGTGTATGCTAGCAAAGCTCTTTCACTCATAGAACGACAGTGAGGTGATTCTCACGACCCCAGGAAAGCAAGCTAAGGGGGCCTAGCCCACTTTCCTGCAGTCGTGTGCTGCAAAGGGAGCAGTGCGGCTCCTGGTAGCAAACTGCAGAAAGTACCCCCACCCTTCCACTAACCCCATTTATCCAATTTTGAGTCACCATGGTGCGGCTCCACACCGCAGCGACTCATGAGTAAACTCCCAACTAGGAGGCTACGGCAAGCCTCCTGGCATGGGGTTCTCCCCAGCATGCCGCACACTTGTGTGGGGTGTGCTGGGACCTTCAGGGGCTAGGTGGCCCCCGATCCCTGCCATGATATAGCCGGTAGTCATAAGGGTGGCCAATTTTAGGTCCTCCTAAAAACAAACAGAGAAGGAGATGCTCTTATTTCACATACAGCATGTTCCAAAGCCCTGGGGCAACGACAGAGAAGGCCCGGTCCCGAGTTGCCACCAAACGAGTTGGCGGCAACTGTAATCGGACCTCTCCAGATGATCTTAAAAGGTAACAGGGTTCACAATGGAGAAGGTGCTCTCCTAAGTACCCTGAACCTAAGCCATTAAGGGCCTTATAGGTAATAACCAGCACTTTGTATTTCATTTGGAAACATTGGGAGCCCGTTCTTTTAGAATCAGTGTTATATGGTCCCTTCAGGTAAACCCAGAGACCAATCTGGCTGCCGCATTCTATACCAATTGTAGTTTCTGAACTATGTACAAGGCAGCATGTAGAGTGCATTACAGTAGTCAAGCTTAGAGGTTACCAGCGTATGTACCACCATTTTAAGGTCATTTGTCTCCAGAAATGGATGTATCTGGTGTATCACTCCTGGCTACAGCCTCAACCTGAGAAACTAGGGAAAGTTTGGGATCCAGGAGCATTCCCAGACTACAAACCTGATCTTTTAGGGGGAGTATAACCCCATACAAAACAGGCAGATCTAAACCATCTCTTGGATCCCGACCCCCTACAAACAGTACCTCTGTCTTGTTAGGATTCAACTTCAGCTTGTTATCTCTCATCCAGCCCAATATCACCTCCAGGCAGGCACTTGGGGTGGTGTGGGGGTCATGCCATTTCCTGATGAAGTTGGTATGGAGAAATAGATCTGGGTGTCATCAGCATATTGATAGCATCCCAGACCTAACTTCCTGACAATCTCTTCCAGCGGTTTCATGTAGATGTTAAAAAGCATTGGAGACAGTATGAAGCCTTGTGGAACCCCACACTTTGGATCCTGTTTTTCAGAACAACAGTCTCCAAATGACATCATCTGGAATCTGTCAGAGAGGCAGGAGCAGAACCACTGTAAAACAGCAATCCCAACTCCTTCAAGTGACCCAGCAGGATACCATGGTCAAGGGTATCGAAAGCTGCCGAGAGATCCAAAAGGATCAGCAGAGTCACACTCCCTCTGTCAGTCACCAGTTGGAGATCATCCATCAGGCTGATCATGGCAGTCTCAACCCCATGTTGGGTTTTAAATGATTAATGATTTTAGTGTTTAAATGTTTTTAATTGTAAATGTTTCAATGATTTTAATTGTAAACCGCTCAGAGATGTACGTTTTGGAAGGTATAGAGATATGTTTATTATTATAATCATTATAATTATTATTAATAGAAGACTCTGGAAGGAAGGCCGTCACCAAAAGGCAGCAGAAACAGTTTTAAGCTATTGTAAATTTACTTGTTTTAAGATAAATTTGCATCAACAAATAAGTCATGATCTGTTAGTAGTTTGTGATAACTCCATACCTGCCAACATGTCCCTATTTTCCCATTCACCTGAGTGGTAAAATAGAGACATATTGGCAGGTATGTAACTCTAGTCACTGCTATAAATCTGGAGGAACTCTTATCTATCTATCTATCTATCTATCTATCTATCTATCTATCTATTGTCAACAGAAAGGCTTATCAAAGGCCATCCCTGGGCAAACACAAAGCAGTACAGAAGAAGGTGAAATTTTTCCTATGATGCAATCTAGAAATACAATGGGGGAAGGGATGAACAGAACAGTATGTTTCTATGATGAGCCTCTAGGCTGTTATTAATAGATCAATTTAAGAAGAAATACATTGAAAACCTGGATCTACTTTATATCTTCTCTGTATCCAGTGCTTATTTTAGCCCTTTTGTTTATCAAGCTGGCATGTTGCTGCTCTTTAGGGACTAGGCTAATCTATTTGCCTCGGTGTAATAACTCTTTTATATTTCCAGTCAGTGAATGATGAAGCTTCTCTAATCACCTGTTTGCTCTATAACTACTGTATTCTATTAGCCCCAGTTGACTTTGCTAAATGGCGACAATAAACATCTAAAAGTTTAGCACAGCAAACCAAGAAGAGCGTGGAATTGGCCCCAAATCCAGACAAAGAGAACAAAAATAGGTGAATCAAACTTTTGGATACTGGTGAAATAGCAATAGCAATAGCACTTACATTTATATACCGCTCTATAGCCAAAGCTCTCTAAGCGGTTTACAATGATTTAGCATATTGCCCCCAACATTCTGGGTGCTCATTTTACCGACCTCGGAAGGATGAGTCAACCTTGAGCCCCTGGTCAGGATCGAACTTGTAACCTTCTGGTTACAGGGCGGCAGTTTTACCACTGCGCCACCAGGGGCTCTCTGGTGAGCAATCCTTGGTTTCTCTATCCCTTTTGTCACAAAGACAGATAGGCCTGCTTTGGACATCAAAGAGTAGCTGAAAGAGATGAATTGATACAAGAATACTACATTTGGGAGCTTAGTTCAGCCATAGCTTCTTCTGCTGCTTCCTGTAGGACTTGGACGCTTGCATCCTCGTGTACTAACCTACATTGGTCCAGTGAAAGGTATCATGATCCTTACTTCATCTTTCATTTTGTGCTGTTTGGACAGTTCTCCGTACAAAAGAGGTTTATAGAGTCTGAAAGGTTTTTAATTAATGTGTCATTAACGCAATGGGTGAATGTATGAATGTAAGCTGTTAAATCTGTAATATTTTGGTAAATGACAAACTGAATATGTTATTGTTTTGTGGTGGCTTGTTTTTAGGAATTTGAGATATTTATTTATCATTTTGATATTTATCATATCATTACCACCCAACTTTCCATCCACATGGACTATCAAAATGGTTAGTGATCAAACAATCAGAAAAGCATATGTAGCAGCAATAGCATCTGAGGCCTGCAAGTGGACATTTCACTTTGTCATTCCTGCCATAGACTTCATCTGTCAACTCTGTCATTTGGAAGAACCAAGGCTATACAGTTGTTTGGATGAAGAGATGCCTCCTGCCCAGTGCCCCAGGGATAAAAACATGTATTGCTCTCTGGCCTCAGACTATTGACATTTATATCCTACTTTCTTCCAAGGATCCCAAAGTGGTGTACATAGTTGTGTTTATCCTCACAACAATGCTGTGAAGTAGGTTAGGCTGAGAAAGATACATGACTGGCCCAGTGAGCTTCATGGCTGAATGAGGACTTGAACTCGTGCCTTGCTGGTCCAAGTCCAACACTCTAACCACTACGCCATGCTGGCTCTTGACTTTTAGTAGCATGCTTTTGGGGTGGGGGGATATTCTCCTCCATGGGCACTAAAGAACCTTGAAATTGAGTGGTAGTTGAATCGGCCACAATAGCATCAGAAATAGCTAAGGACAAGTATGGACCGACAACAAAATGTCACTTCCCTAGTGTGTATCTGTTACCTGAAGCTGTGGCTGAGCATGGTGAAAAAAACCAAACATTTGCAACAAAGACAGAATGAATTCCTGCTGTAACTTGTGCCTTAATTAATCTGCATATGTTATTTTGGGGGGTATTTTGTTTGGGGGACACTGGTGCGCAATCCCACCTTCTTTTCATCAAACCCTAAAATGTTAATGTTAAGAAGCATGGCTCTTCAGTTTTGTCTGACTACTACAGAGTGGGCTAAGGCACATTTCTTGGGTTAAGTCTGTGGTTATCTGATCCTCCATACTGTTCCCATAAAGCTGGGGAGTTTTATTTATTTTATTTATTGTTAAATTTGTATGCCTTTCATTAATCAATCCCAAGGCAGTTCACACAATTGTGAGGAAATTCCCTCAAAACTTGCCCATCAACACCTGGGAGGGCAGTACTTCATAACACTAAGAGATTGACTATATCAAACTCCTTCCCCTTAAGACATAGAACTAGGTTGCCAGGTTGGTGAAGGTTTTTCTTCTGTGGAGACTATTAAGACACCTTTCTCCCTTGGTTGCATAAGGGCTTGTGACTGTCTTGAGGGATTATTCTTCAAGGTGAGAAATTTCCTGCTCTTTATGTTCAAGCCTTCCTCTCCCGTCACATCACCACAGAGTTCCATTAGCTCTGCCCACATGCTTTTCTGTAAACTGCACACTGAGTGTAAACATTCCATCCCCTTGACTAACATGGGGGCAGTTTTGGGGGTTTGGGATCTTCAGATTTTTTTTTTAACAATGATGTATCTGTGGGTCATCCCACATCTGCTTGTACCTTCCACTTTCTTGTAGGCACTCCAGTTATCCATCTGTAAGGATCCTAGGTTTCAGCATTTTAGGGAACAGTATACAGATTGGAGACTGGATGTTTTACATCACTGTATCCCCAGAGCCATCATCAGTCATTGTTGTCTTAAAACAAATCTTATTTTATTTTCAGTTATTCTCAGCCCCCGTGAAGGCCTATTATCAGGTAGAAAGGTGGGATATAAATGTTTCAAATAAAATATAAATAATACTTCTCATTAGTGTGAAAAAACAATCAGCAAAATTAAGGACAACAAACAGCAAAACCAGAAAAGAAACCTGATAAGAGATAAAAACATAAGAAAAGTCCTGCTAGATCAGGCCAAGGCCTGTTTTCCATAGTGTCCAACCAGATATCTCTGGGATATCTCATACAGGGGTTGAAAATGTTTATTTATTATTTCTTACATTTATTTCTTACATTTCTATACCATCCCATACAAATAAGTCCCTGGGTGGTTCACAATCTAAAAGTCTGTTGCCCACAATCTGTTGCCCAAAGACAAGTTAAAATCATGTTAATGCTGGATGCATACACACAGGATTCAGTTCAATCCTCCTCCCTCCCTCCCTCTCACCAAAATAGAACTATTTTCTTTCAAGCCAACACAATTTGATAATAATGTCCTGTTATTTTGACTTCTAGCAATGAGAGCAGAGAGGTGGCCATTTCTAGCAATGAGAAGTGGCCATTTATGAATCTCATTACACTCACTGAAAACAGGACATTATGAGATCCCTTCACATATGCACACAGCATGGTGCAAACAAAGTATTGTGTCCCGCACTGAGAAGCATGATTTTTTTTAAAAAACCACCTTTATTTTATGAGGCAAACACCTTACACCAGGGTTACTCAACTTCGGCCCTCCTCCAATTGTAAGGCCTACAATTCCCATAATCCCTGGCTCTGTCTGGGGATTATGGGAGCTGTAGTTCCAAAACAGCTGGGGAGCCTAAATTGACTGCCTTAAATTAACTGCCTTACACCAATGTTCTCATATGGTGTAGAGCAAATAGGAAATTAATTATGAAGCAAAGGAGTGAGTGTGCTCTGCTGGCTTCCACTATGTGACTGAAGACCATATATAATCTGTGTATTTACTTGGAAAATTCACAGACATATATATACACCATGGGATGGATCAAATAATGCCATTACCCAACTTAATGGACAGTAAGCCCTACTAACCCCAAGCACAGTATCCCTCTAATGGCTTTTGCTGATGTTTGTCTTATGTTTCTTTGTAGATTATGAGCCCTTTGGGGACTGGGGGCCATCCTTCTTATTTATTTTATTTCCCTCCCTCCCTCCCTGTAAACCACTTTGGGAACTTTTGTTGAATGGCAGTATATAAATATTTGTAGAAGTAGCGGCTCCCCTCTCCGTTCATCCATTGTATGCCGGCTACAACTCTGGTACCATTAGATATCCACACACAGGTACAGTTTCAAAAAAAAATCCAGCTCTACATAAAATCCAATTCTAATGGGCCCAGAATGTGCAGTCAGTTCCAGAATCATATACCAGATCCCCAGACAATGGAGTATCAACCATTTCATCTGGGCTTACACAGATTGGGTAGTGCCTTTGTAAATATTATGCCAATGTGTAGATGGCCAGGAACATTGGAGGTGGAACAGGTATGATCACTCCTAACCATGATCTGAGTAAGGGTATTATCCAATATTGACCCTAAATGTAAAGTGTTCTGTCAAGTCGATTTCGACTCCTGGCGCTCACAGAGCCCTGTGGTTGTCTTTGGTAGAATACAGGAGGGGTTTACCATTGCCTTTTCCTGTGCAGTATGGGATGATGCCTTTCAGCATCTTCCTATATTGCTGCTGCCTGATATAGTACCAGTGGGGATTTGAACCGGCAACTTTATGCTTTTTAGTCAAGCATTTTCCCACTGTGCCACTTAAGGTGGCCATGCAAATATACATCTAGGGTACATATTATACCTCTTTTGTGATATAATTATGGAATTGTTTAAATAAAGGCCATTAGAAACATGATAAATCATAACTTGTGGGGGGAACATTGATTTTTCCCATTCCTGTTACTATGCGGGGGGGGCACTGGAACATTTTAACACACACTGCACTTGTGTTTTTGAAATTAGTGCCACTACTAAGAACCTAGTACTAGAAATATGTAAAATAAAATAGAGAAATAGGTACTTCAAGCATTAAGTACCTATGGGCTTCATAAAGATATCTTGAAACTTTTAAGTTGTCCATAATAGACTAATGGAAAAGAAGAAACTGAATGCACTCTGCTTTTCCATATATGATAACTGGAATCTGCATAACAGGAAACGGGCATATTAAAACAAAGCATTCATTTTACCCAGTGCGTGAATAATCTGTGTAAGACATTGGCATGGGAGCCATTAAACACTAAAATGGCATAACTGGGTTCTTAAATGGCTTAGATAAATGGAGTTGTTATTCAGACTTTTTCTTTGCCTGACCTTATTATAAACTTACATTTAACATAGAAACTGGCCTAGTGGGATCATTGATCTAAGTAACTGTGATCATTCTAGTGCTTGTGAGTTAACCATCGTTCCATCTTATTTTAACAGAAAGGGTTTTACATGTCATTTTGTTTTCTTTTAAATAGAAATGGAATGTTTTACCTATGGAGATAAAATCAGAGTATGAAATACAGGTGATATACTATGACATATTAAATACATGGTTCAGCAAATTAAGAGATGCTATCCATGTCCGTCCACCTATAGCACTGCGACTACTAAAAAGAACCCTGATCATCCAGCAGGGAGTCTGAGGGAAGAGCCCCTTTCTCAAGAACATAAGGTACATAGTTGCCAGTAGTTGTGGCTGATGGACATGCCAGCCTCCGGGAATGGGGCCAGTGGTTGCATTTAGTAAATGCAAATAGCATTACTTGAGACAATGGCTTTCCTGAAAAGGGCTGTCTATTTAATGAGGTGTTTTCTGTTAGCAGAGAATACGCCTACTATTGGTGCTTCTAGCAGTAATGTCAGAAAGAGTCCTTAGTATATGTAAAACTGTAGAGGGGGCAGTTATATCACCTAGATATATAGTACACAAGCTGTGGACAGAAATTTGACATTGGCTTATGGATTCTACTGTTTTGCTTGTTGTGAAAATAAGACTTAGAGGCTATTCTCACGGTCTGCCAAAATCGGGCTAAGAGAGCCTAGCCCAATTTTGGGACCATCGGGCTCACAGCCAAGCCCAGTCTCACAGAAGTGGGTCACCCGCGAACATGGGCTTTCTGATCATGAGTTGCCGCAGCGCTTGCTCCCTAGTAGCTCTGCATAGGATCGGGGCTGAAAGCGTTCATGGGAACATAAGAAGCTAAGGGAGGAGAGCTGGTCTTGCGGTAGCAAGCACAACTTGTCCCCTTAGCTAAGCAGGGTCTGCCCTGGTTGCCTTTGGATGGGAGACAACATGTGAGCACTGTAAGATATTCCCCTTAGGGGATGGAGTCGCTCTGGGAAGAGCATCTCTGAGGTTCCAAGTTCACTCCCTGGCTTCTCCAAGATAGGGCTGAGAGAGATTCCTGCCTGACACCTTGGAGAAGCCACTGCCAGTCTGTGTAGACAATAATGAGCTAGATGGACCAAGGGTCTGACTCATTATATGACAGTTTCCTATGTTCCTATGACCCCCGACCAGGAGGCTAAAAAGCAGCCTCCCGGCTTGGGGGTCTCTCCAGCAGGGCATGCTGGAGCTTCTGGGGGCTGCACGCCCCCCTGAATTCCCCAGCCCCCGCCGGCTCTGTAACGAAGCTGGCAGTCATGTGGGCGGCCGCACGCAGCCTACTGACAGGTTGTCTGCGGGGAGAGCATAACCCCATTTCAGCGGTTCCCACTGATCGTGGGAACCGCCTCAGTCTTATTCTTTCTCTTTTTCTCTCCCTTATCCACATTTCTAATATTTTTTGTTTCTTCCCATTTCTATAGTCACAGAATAGTGAACAGTACCACAATTTCATGAAATATTTTAAATGTACCTCTAGAAGAATGAAAGACTAGCAAGTCCCCTCCCCACATCTTTAGGGATAGAATATTTGTTTACCACAGTAAACCCTGCATATCTGGACACAGAGAGAAATAAAATGTCCATTAGATATAAGGGCAGGAGCAGGTGATCCAAAGACAAATGCAGGGTGAACAATAGCGACCAAAATCATATTCCATAGATAAGCCGCATATCTTATGAGGCAGACCGAGGGCAACAAGTAATACAGGCTCATCATCACATCTAAGGACTGCAAGAGCAAGTGATGACTTCTCCGTGTATGGATGAAACAGCAATAAAGATGAAATGCTACTGACAGAGCCATTTTCATATCATAATACATTTCAGGGGAGGCAGTTCACACATTCAGCAGTACATTCTCCCAACATAAACAGAATAAAAATATCTACTTGATGCATGGGCCAGGGTCATGAATTTTTGACTTTAATGTTTATATCCCACCTATCCACATTGCAGTCTACAAAACAGTTAACATAAATATATAAATATAATAAATAAATATGATAAATAAATAAATAAATAAATACAGATGAGGTTTTTTTTTAAAAAAGAAAAAAATAAGCACATTAAAACCATCCTAAGATAATGAATTCCAAATAAAGCACAGCAGCAACTAATGTGTAGAATGTGCAAGCAAGAAAAATATCTCTAGAAAGGCTATTCCACAGTCAAGGTCCTACTCAGAAGGTCCTGTCCCTGGTAATCACCCACTTCATCGCCTCAGGGCGGATGCACTGAGCAGTACCTTGGATGATAACCTCTGTAAACAGGCCTGTTCATACAGAAGAATGTGAAAGAATCTGAAAGGAGGGATATAGTAAGCTGAAAGGAGAATAAAATGGAGGGCAATGACCAGTGGTGACATTTGAAAATAAAGTGCAGAGGAGGAGAGAAGAAAGCAGATGCAGGTCATTGGAAAGAGAGGGGCAAGAAGTAACTAGTGGCCTGGAAAAGACCAAGGGGATGCATTCATTTCACAACAGCTGATGAAATGAACCAAATTCAGTTCATTTTTCATTCATGTGGAAACATGTAGTAATGGTAACACATGATTAACCAATGTCAGCTTTTCATTATTCATTTATTCTAATCTTTCTCTCTCCTGTTTATTTTTACTGCATGTAATGGCAGTAATGGCAACAGAGCTTATTTTAATTGTTGTTCTCCAGATTACTGAACCTAACATCATTTGGGGGCATTCTGTGGGTGGAGGAATCCACCTTGGGAAGCCACTGTTTCCTTACCATGTTGTGGAATGATGCAATATCTGAACATTGAGCGGGTGTGTGTGTGGGGGGGATAGCTGATGAAAAGAATCCCACTGCCAACCACCACTGCTGCTGTAGGTGGTGACAAAAAAAATATAGGGTGGCTTCATTCTTTGTGGTGGCAAGTAAGGTTATGCCAACTGCCATTTCCCAGCAAGAGTCTGTTTCTTGCTGAGTCACATGTTCCTCTCCCAGCATGCTATCCAAACTTGCCAATGGCAGGTTCCCCAGCCACACTTCCCTCCAGGAACCATCTGGAACCAAGGTTCCCATAGAGAAGTGCAGCTGGGGAACCTGATACTGTCAGGTTCAGATGGCACGTTGGGAGTGGAATGTGAAACTCACACCGGGAATGTGTACTCACTGGGAACCAGCAATTGGTAGAACTTGACTTGTCTTTATGATGTGTGAAGCTGTCCACAGTTTAAGACAGAAGGAAAAAGAAGAAATGAAAACAAGCGAGTAACAAAAAGGTAACAAAAAGTAATGTGAATTTCATGCATGAACAGCTAAACAAATGTGTTTTCTAAATCATGAAAATGCATGGAATAACACAATTAAAATAGTATCTTGTTGAGCCAATTAGAACTAAAGCATTAAATATAGATCTGGAATAACTGATGTGAATACTGCTATGTGAATATTGTCCTGATTATCAAGTGAAGGAGATTCTGAGGATACATTGGATAAACATAGGAATATGGAGATGCCCTGCATTCCTCAGTGTTTCCACTTAAGAACTACATGCTTCTTTTCAAATGTATAAGAGACCAGAAGTCACAGAAGATGATTCTGTGCTGGAGTGACAGTAGTATTTGTGGTGTTAGCAGATTCCGTGATTCAGGAACTGTGTCAGCTAAAGCGTAGTGGGCAGCAACTGAAATCTCCTAAAATAAGAGAGACAAGTTGGGTACTGAAGCTGGTGAGATATCAAATATATATCAGGAGGATAATGGAAGATTAATTTGGAAACTGAGGAATCCTAAGTTTTTAAGAGCATGTCTTCTTCGCCATGAGCCCCATCACCCACTGAGATCTTCTGGAGAGGTACGTCTACGGATGCCACCAGCTTGTCTGGTGGCTAGACTGGTGGACAAGTCTGGTGGCTTATCTGGTGGCTAGACAGACCTTCTCCATTGCTGCCCCTGGGCTTTGGAATGCGCTCCCTGTTGAATAAAAGCCTCCCCATCTCAAGTAACTTTTTAAAAGACACTGAACACATATTTGTTCACCCAGGCTTTTAATTAGATTTATAGTTTTAATGCTTCTAATGTTGGGTTTTAAATGATTTTAATGTTAATGATTTTAAGGTTTATATGAATGAATGAATGAATGAATGAATGAATGAAATGTCTTCACAAGGAGATTGTCCAAATCAGTAGCACACAAAGGTTATATTGGAGGTATTTGATTGATTGATTGATTGATTGATTGATTAAGTGCCATCAAGTCAGTGTCAACTCTTAGCGACCACATAGATAGATTCTCTCCAGGATGATCTGGAGAGATTGGAGGTATACTATAATGTATTGGCAAATTTTAGGAAGGAAGAAATGAACATAAGAGGAACATTTTATTGGGCTAGAATACAAAACAACAACAAAAACCCATAGTTTGGTGCAGATAAGTTGTAGTGCTATAGGAGATGTAATTTGAAGTATACTAAGTCACTTAGACTGGCAAAGTTCGACAGTTGAATCAGGGCCAAATCAAATTGATTGATTCAACCATCAAACTTCAGTCCAGTTTGGGTTGCTTTGTATTGCCTTGGTATCAGTTCAAGCCACATTGGGCAACCCTGACATCACTCAAAGGCAAGCTGATATGAAAACAGGGTTTTGAAGCATGTTTAGAAGAGCAATTTGTATGGTCACCCCTCACACGTGATTAAAAGGCATGCTGGGTTTGCATTCCCATGTGCTTGAGTGACATCAGGGTGAGTGTGTTCTTTCTGTAGCCATGATGTTATGGCTGCGGACTGATGTTAAATCTGAATAGGCAAATACAGTTTCAGTGTTTTGAAATAGAAAACAGAATGTTCTGTACATATAATGCCTTGTTGAGCCCTGTTCATATACGATGTTCAACAACCTTCAATATGTGAACAGTGTTTGCAAGTATAAATCTGTACATATGTATAGTCATTCACACATGGTATTCAAGGCACACACCTTGATATTCAAGGCATAAACCTTTGAACCTGGGAATTCGAGGGGGGCTATACTCTGGTTCACTTTCAAAATAAATGCATTACAGGCATTCACATAGGAACATGTACTTGCCATGCTGACTACACAGATGGACTCCTGAGGCCAGATGGGCAGTGGGAGTTGGGCAGCCTCCCTGTGGATGTTGGCTCAGTCACAATTGGTTCCCTAAGGATGCTGGGTGCTGATGGTGGGTAAGTATGACATTTTAAAAGGGTATTTCCTGCTGTCCTCACTGCTCCAACATAGCCTCACTGGCACCTCTCTCTCTAGTACCCTGGACAATGGCAGGTACTAGATGGTACATATAGGAGTCTACATAGATTGTGTATATCAAAAGGCTGTATAGGTGTAGGCAGAGCTGTAATTGTGCACATGGATTCCAAAAACCTGTGTGCAGCTGCCAGTAGGGCCACCACACGGTGTGTCTTCTCCCTTGCCGCCGCTGCCGCCGCCGCTGGCACGTAGCGTTAATGGCCTCTCTGATGCAGCAGCCATGGGTAGGATGCCCTTCCTGCACCACTCATTGGGCTGCTGGACAGAGGCCTGCTGAGTGATCGGCACAGCACATGGCTGCCTTGCCAATCATTCAAATGGCCACTGTGCATGTGCAATGGACAACTGAATGGCAGGGGAAGACAGTCTACCCTGGGCTGCTCCATCAGAGAGGTTCCTGCCACATGCATGAATGTGTGGCAAGGGGTGCCCCAGAGGGGGGTCAGCCTGAACATGGGCGGCCACTGCCCTTCCTACACCACTGCATGTGGGCAAACAAATGTACAGAGGTCATGGATGGGCACCCTGATCACTTCCTCCATATCTTCATTTGTACCCAAACACCTGAACAGGAATAGAGTTTAGTTGAAACAAAGGACGAAAACTGGGTATCCAATGATAACCCGAGCCATACAGTTTGACTGAAATCCCTCACTCTAATCTCCCAGTCTACCCAATCTGCAATGAAGCTAAAAGAAAAGTGAGGAGGGTTGTTCATCAACATTTATTGAAAGCTTGTCAAATAAAAATGCATAACCCTGTGAAAGAAGGAACCGAGACTGCTGTTCTGCCTCCTTGTGCCCATAATCCTGAGTTCTGTATGCTGCACAGATATGT
The DNA here is from genome assembly GCF_027244095.1 of Hemicordylus capensis. Classification (NCBI taxonomy): domain Eukaryota; kingdom Metazoa; phylum Chordata; class Lepidosauria; order Squamata; family Cordylidae; genus Hemicordylus; species Hemicordylus capensis. The sequence goes on along the minus strand of NC_069658.1, from coordinate 55,011,625 downwards.
GAAAGCAATTGTAAGCAAGGTGAAGTGTGCATGTGTGAGTGTGTTGAAGGAACTTGCTAATAGCTTACCTTCTAACTCCCATTGCCACATTAATTTCTCAACTGTCTGTCCACCTTTCAGGGTCCTTTGCATTTTGAAACAAATCAGCCATTAGCCTGAACAACTGTTTGTTTGTTTGTTAAGAGAACTACAAAGCTCATTTGTTCTCTTGCTTATCAGTTGGTGTCTCTATGTGTCGTTGGCAAGATTTATGGCTCCGCTTCTGCTTCAGTTGTGGTACGGTTTCAACTGTAGATAAATAGATCTGAACTTTGACAGTTTACAAATTGCTCTGTGCATCAGAAAACTATTAAAGTGCTTTGAACAGAGCCACATTTTTATTGTCAAATTGCTTCTGCCATGTTATATTTTCTCAGCATTATGTAAAGCAAGCAATGCTAACATTTGGTGGCCACCAAATCAAATTGCTTTTTAAGTAATATTAATTTTACTCAGGGTACCAGCAATTTATTTCATTCTTCTCGTTAATAATATTTCTGTGATGCATTGTTAGGGGGCATGCATACTTCCTTCCAGGGTCAGGTCCAGGTTTTAGGGGCAGCTCAGAAAATTGCCCTCCACATTCTCCCTTCAGCCCGCGAGCCTTGAGAAAGTTGCTTTGCATCACCACACAGAGGTTAGGGGCATAGGCTGAGGCGGTCAGGGAATCAGCAGAGGGATCTTCTAAGAGTCCATGGCAGCTGTCCAATGATGCCTCTTCCTGACACCAGCCCTGCTTCCTGTTCCCATAAAAGGAAGTGGTGATACATGCCTTGGTGACATTGCGATTAGAGTACTGTAAAATAGTGAGACTGCTTCTGAAAAACACTCTCAAACTTCAACTGGTTTGGAATACTGCAGCCAACTGTTGACCAGTGCCAACTATCTGAAACATGTGACCCCATTATTTCAGTACCTGCATTAGTTACTGGTCTGTTCCCATTTTAATTCAAAGTACAGCTTGAACTTTAAAGCACAAAACAGCTGGGACTAGGCCTTGAAGAATCCCTCTCCCCCTCAAGAATGGGCCTTTATTTTTCCCCCCATTGTTGTGTACTGAGGGAAATGTTAAAGGCAATCTTGCTTTAACACAGGGCCTCAGCCTGTGTAGTAGTCGTTACAGTGTTAGGAAGGGCTTAAGGGTTGTTGCTAGGCAGCAAGTGAGTCTGCTGTTAGATACAGGGCTGATAATGTGATACAGAATTCAGTTAACCTACATAATAGGTCAGTTCACGCTATTGATATTAGCCTTCTACTCTAATTCAGGAGCTCTGCACACTCCCAATTGTTTTTATCATGTGTCAGTTAAAAGCAAGGCCGGAGGCGGGAAGCTTGAAGAGGCGTTAAGCTCCAGCTGGGCATTGTGAGCACGTGCTACGCAAATTCTGTCCCCAGCTTCGGAATGAAGTAGGAAGAAAAAACATCCTGAGCTCACGATCATGTTTCCCGCTTCTGACCTTGTTTTTAACTGGCACATGATCAAAAACTGGGAGCATGCAAAGCTCCAAATTAGGGTCAGGGACATCTCCTACCTTAATGTCAGTTGTGTGAACCGCCCTAATATTTCAGTGGAACTTATTGTTGTTAATAAAAGGACCTTCATGAACCCTGCAGTATCTTGCTATCTTGTGTGATCCAACAGTTTATCGGGGAGGGTGTTTTTAGTAGTCATGCCAAGATTCTGGAATTCTCTATTCCTAGGGAAGCTTGGTGGTTGACTCCATATTGTTAAGGCCCACTTGTTTTGCAAAACAGGGGTGGGGTCAAACCAAGCTTCCATAGGAATAGAGAATGCCAGAATCTTGCTCCTTAAGAATTGTTCAACCCCATAAAACTTTCCCTTGGTTTTATGTCCTGCCTTTCTTTTATAAAACTAATGCCTAAAAATGAGCCTAAGGTGGTTCACAAAAAGGATGTCAGTTAAAACGCTGACACAGACATTCTTGACTGTCTCTGTCAGTCTTTTAACTGACTGTCATTCATTGTTAGTTGTTTGTTTGAATTTTATCTCATTCTTTTTGTGAGCCACCTTAGGCTCATTTTTAGGCATTATTTTAATAGCAGAAAGGCTGGGTATAAATCTATATAACAGGACATAAATCTTATAACAGAAAGGCAGGACATACACAATGTAACTAATAAATACTAAATAAATAAAAGTGTGAGGCTTCCATTGACATATATTAAGTCTTCACAAGGAGATTGTCCGAATATGGAAAAGATTTGTAGGGCAGAACAATTCTTAAGGAGCAAAATGTATTCCTTTCCCATTATTCCGGATTCACCACTATCCAGGAGGGGGCATTTTTTGTCCCCACTTCAACTATTTCTGTGATTGCTGTCCCCTTTACTTTATCCTCTATTTTAGAGGAGAGCTGGTCTACAGAAGAGAGCTGGTCTTGTGGTAGCAAGCATAACTTGTCCCCTTAGCTAAGCAGGGTCCACCCTGATTGCATTTGAATGGGAGACTACATGTGAGCACTGTAAGATATTCCCCTTAGGGGATGGAGCTGCTCTGAGAAGAGCAGAAGGTTTCAAGTTCCCTCCCTGACATCTCCAAGATAGGGCTGAGAGGGACTCCTGCCTGCAACCTTGGAGAAGCCATTGCCAGTCTGTGTAGACAATGGTCTGATTCAGTATATTACAGCTTTCTATGTTTCTATCCTATTGAAATGAATGGGTGCCATTCACTTATGCAGCAGAAAATAAGTATAACATGCCTCTAATTGCGGCTGTGCACTGAACCAGCCAGGCTGGTTCCAGTCGAACTGGCCCAATCCAGTGCCAGTCAAACTGGCTCAGTCCAGTTCCAGTTGAACCAGACCCAGTCTGATTTGACTGTCAGTGAGGATTCCCCTTTACAAGTAAAGTGGCAGTGGAGCTTCGTAGAGCTAGAGGGTGTAGGAGGGGAGTCAGGGATACTTACTTTAATTGTCGGTGGTGGAAGCATCAGGGCAGTGTTGGGGGCAAACCATCCCCTATGCCCCTCGTAAAGGGGAATTCTCACCAGTTCAAACTGGGGACAGTCTGGTTCAAGCTTGGACTGGCTCCCTCTGGGGGGGGGCAGTGCGGTTCAAACCCAGACCACTCAATCTGCCTCAGTTCGAGTTGAACCAGGGTTCAAACTGGACCATTTCACACACCCCTACCTGTAATATGGCTCACTTTCTGCTGGGTATGCAAGATCTTTTATACTGGGAAATCACAAAAAGATCAATTCTGAATACCAGATTTTACTGCCTCCACTCCTTCCCCCCTCACAGAGATCTAGGTCTGGGAAGAAGCACCCATTTGAATGGATATCCGGGTGTGACCAGGTGAAAGGAATAGTGGATGTGATATCTTGGGAGGAATGATAAAATTAACAAGGCAGAGTTTCAAGTACATAGGATGTGGTTTTATTCAGGTACTAAATAGGGAAACAGGGAGACTAAAAGAAAACACATGGACATATACAAAGCAGGCTTAACCCAAATGTTACAATCTTTTTATCTATAATTATAACACATTTTTATTCCATGGCCGCATTCACATGTAACATGAAACTGTAGGTCCTTTCACCTCCGATTTTGTAAACTGTATGTCCAAATGTGGGCAACTGGAGTTTAGCCAAAAACGGGCCCGCGGTTTCCCTCCCTGGACTCCAATTTGCACCTTCAGTTATCACTGCCTTCAACTCCACTTTGGCTGTGCCAGCGTTACATCCAAACACTGGCACCACAGTTTCCCCCCTTCTACAACTGAAGCTGGGGGAGGAAGCTCCTTTAGAAGCTCTCTTGCTGCACCTATGCTTCCTTGCTCTGAATGTCAGCTACTATAACAGACCTAAAGGTTCCTCACAGACACAGCTGATAACTCTCAAGCATTTCTCCCTTCAAAGATAACCGACAGAAACCCCTCAGAAGACTGACTGCCAAATCCAATCATCCCACCCGCATACGCTTCAGGTTCTATTTGCAGGAGGGACTTCCTCTTGATTGGCAGCCTACTGCCAGCCTTGTTAGAACCCTTTCATTAGAATACCATACTGACAGGTACTTGGCTATAATTATTCTAACAACAGGATCATTATGTACAATTAAAGAAGGACAGTACACCTTATACAAGTTAGTAAAGTTTATGCAGCTAATTTAGCTAGACATCATTCTCAAGAAAGAATCTCAGAAGACCTGTTCACATGCTACATTCACAGTGCATTTGCAATCTGTGTACAGTGAACACACATACATTTATTCATACTTGTGCAAATACACTTCAAACGTGTATGCAAAGTGCACATGCAATACTCTTCCTATCACTTATCTTCATTTAAGGGCATGTGTACCTAGATTCAGTTTTAAAATCAACACAGGTACAGCCATTCACACAAAAACATGTACATAACATAGACACTGTAAACATGTTCAGCTTAATGTTCAGATAGGGCTAGTGATGATGCAGTGGCTTGAAATAGTGGCATGTCAACTTGTTTCTGCAAAATGTCCATGCATTGTCAGGCTGTCTCAAAAAGATTATTTGTGTCAGCTAAACACAGTATTGACTTTCAAGAAGGAAAACTGAGTGGCACCTGGTAAGTGTATTGGATGGTAACTACAATATAAAATGTTGTCTTCATGTCCCCTACGGTTATATCTCTACACATTAGGTGAGCAATCAACCTGTGTGCTCTGCACTGAGGCATGGATTAGTGGTGGCACATCTAATGCACAAGTGACCTCCACAGGCATGATAGCTGGCACATTTGTACTATCAGTGCCTATAGTTTTCAGGGCAGTGCTGGTGTTTTGTCTTTCAATTCCACACTATTCCTCTCTTTTTTAGGTAGGACTGTTAATAATGTGGCAATACAAAACCATCTGGAGACCGGGACTCATTTTCCCAGCCTCCGGAGATCCGCACTGCTCTGCATACCCAATGGAAATTGAACAGTCATCTGCAGGGAGGGTAGGTTCACCCTGCCTTCCCCACCTCCCACCCTCCACACCTCAGTAACAATCATGAGACCTTATGGTATTTCTGGACTGCAGCAATTAAAGTTATGTAATGTCCATTCTTAATTTTTCCAACTGCATACTCAGACATGAGTGCAATAACTCTTCTTAAGAAAGGAGATAAAGTTCATTTAAATTTGCATACTCAAATTAGTGAAGCTCTCTTAAAATGCTAGTGCCCATATGACTTACTGCCAGTGCAATTGTGCAGAACAAAATAAATGTCACTTTTGAATCAACAATACGTCTCTCAATTTACATTTGTGCCTCTTGAGAGCCCATTTATTTTGAAATATTGAAGCCTAATTTGTTATACTTGGTGTGATGCATTGACTTACATTTTTAAAGGCTTCACTTTCAGAAACATTACGTGAGTGCCTAGTTTGTGCTGACATTACTGGTGATGGGATTTCTTGCCATAAAAGCACCCAGTATATTGCATTTTATATGACCTTTAATACAGCTTCATAGTTCTAAGATATAAACTTGCTGTTAAGATGAGCTGGAAGAAAATTAGGCTCAACATGAAGAACTATAATTATAAGACTAATTCTTAGACTGTTTTTGTGGTGAGCTGATCTGTGTATACAATTTCATATGCATGTTATCACTAAGTACTTTTCAGCACAGTCTATACCATAATAATGGTATATACATTATAATAATGGTTTCACATAGCTAGGTAACCAGTACATTCTATAACAGGGGTTTTCAACCTTTGGTCCCCAGATATTGAATTACAGCTCTCATCACTGCCAGTCACAATGGTCTTTTCATCACCAACAATATCTGAGTATTCATGTTTAGGAACTCATGTTATAATAGTCTTATAACATCTAAACCACCAGTGGCACTTAAAGCTGGTTCACATATACACTATCAATACTGAATGAATGCAGCATCAAGTAATGCCGTGTGTGTGTGTGTGTGTGTGTGTGTGTGTGTGTGTGTGTGTGTGTGAATGAGCCATTGCAAATCAAGGATCACAGGTAGAACTTTAATATGTTGATGCGTCATTCATTTGAGGTGCTTTTCAATGACATCCCTTTATGCATTGACCTATCAAGTGTTGAGTGAACAAATGGTGAGAAATCACACTATGCATTGAACAGGCTTTATTTCTGTAAATAAAAGCTTACACAATAAAAACGTGTGGATATATTGAGGCAAGATCCTCAAACTTCCAAAAACGAGACAATGAGGCTATTCTCATGACCACAGGAAAGTGGGTTAAGGGAGCCCAGCCTGTTTTTCTGTGGTCTTGGGAACCGCTGGGAGCTGTGTGGCTTCCGGCGCTTAGCTCACTTAATCCCCCCCCCCACAGATGAGGTTAGCAGTGTGAGCGCTCCCCTAACCCCATTTTGGCGATCGTGAGTCACCACGGCGTGGCCCCGCACCATGGCAACTCATGAGGAGACTCCCGGTCTCAGGGGGGGGCTCCTCAGGATGCCCCATGCACTCACATGGGGCATCCTGGGACTTCCAGGGGCTGGGTGGCCCCCGTTCCCCGCAGGCCCTACTGGCTCTGCAATGGAGCCGGTAATTGTGTGGGCGGCCAATCTGGCCACCCTGGGCTTGTGGGTTGTCATGTGCGGGGAGAGCAGGCTTGGCCCACTTTCCCCACCTAACTGCCCCACCATACTGCTCATGTGGGGAGCCTCAATGTGTACTCCAACTCTCCCATGGCCTTTGGCCATTGTGGCTAATGATGGGAGTTATAGTCCAACAACATCCGGGAGCTCAGGTTTGAGTCTATCCCCTCTATTACCTGCCAATAGGTTAACAGACAAAATACAAAGTGCTAGTTATAACATACAAAGCCCTAAACAGCTTAGGCCCTGGGTATTTAAGAGAGCGCCTTCTTCATTACAAGCCCCACTGCCCATTGAGATCATCTGAGGAGGTCCGTCTCCTGCCAACTTGTTTGGTAGCTACAGAGAGACGGGACGGGCCTTCTTGGTCGCTGCCCCGCGATTGTGGAATGCGCTCCCTGCTGAGATACAATCCTCCCCATTTCTGGCAATTTTCAAAAAACACCTGAAAACCCATCTTTTCACCCAAGCTTTCTCAGCTTCCTAATATTTTGGGGTTTTAATTTATGGTTATTTTAAAATTGTTAAATTGTTTTTAAGTTTTTGTATATATTTTTAACTGGTTTTATGTTATTGTAAACCACCCAGAGACTAAAGTTTGGGGCGGTATACAAATCTGATAAACAAACAAACAAATTATGGGGATAAAGACACCCATTTCACAGAGCTACATGCCATTTATGTTTGTTTTCTGCTAAGATATTTGCACCCAGTTACAAATACTGTCATCTCATGGTCTGGCTAACCCAGTGCATTGGAATCCAGTATTAAATTGCATTACCTTTGGCACACTAACAAATACCAACAACCCAGATAGCCATACTAGTTGTGCTTAAGGCATTGTATATCCTCTCACTTCAATAGGACTGAACTGAATTGAATCCAGGTATTTCATCCTATCTAGGCTGTGGATTAAGATGAAGCATGTAATAGGATTCTGTTCTTTCAGTAATCACAAAGGCTATTTTTGCAAAATACTTTTCATAATTTTCTAAATCCTCCAAATCACTATATTGCTCCCCCTTGCACAGTAATGCTGTCCTTTGCTTGACAGCAAAGGGCAACCTGAAAAGATGCAGTTCTTCCATTCTACATAAATAATGCAGCACATCATGATGGTAAAAGTCTATCAATCCATGTCAAGAATACAAACTTGCAATAAGATTATAAAAACAATCTTGTGATAGAAAGGCAACCCAGGATGTGCTGTTCAAACAGAAAAGCAGAAGAAGAAAAATATCTTTAATGATTACATTATCATTTCCTAATGGCAAAACCTACCCAGGGATAAAAGCCTATAACCTCTTATATTATAATTCTATGGATGTGATTGTCTAAAGTTAATTTTGAATGTAAATTGTTAATAATAGTCTCACATAGCTAGGTAACCAGTACAGTAGCTATCTCGAGGTGTCACCAGCTGTCGGATAAGGCTGCTCAGAATATCAAACACCTACTTGATTAAGGATGTCTGATGGATTAGATTGAACAAAGCTGTTCCCAATGTACCCAGTGCACTCAACGCAACCCTGCTTCCCCAAGGCCTCTTCAAACTTCCCTTAGGGTAAAGCAGATGGCAATCGTGGTGGTGGCAGAAGTGGGTTCTCCAGGCCCTGGTGGGACATCTTTTCCTCTGCAGGCTGGGACTACAAGTCCCATAAGTCCCTTTAGATGTTTTGCAAGCTGTGCCCCACCAAGGGCTCCAGGACTGTTCCCTTTGCTGACACTGTTGCCCAGAGCATCATTCCCCTGCCAGAGCTGCTGGACTTGTACCCCAGCCCTAGCAGGGAAACTTTGGACAGCCCGCCACTTCCACCCCCATAGTCATCTGCCTCCCCTTCTCTCTGCTCCATGCTAAGTTTTGAGAGGAGGGAGAAGGAGAGTCAGCAGAGGTGGACAGCAAGTGTCTGCTACCTCCTCCCCTTCCCTCTGTTCAAGGTCTGCAGAAACTGGCCTTGGAACAGAGGGAAGGGAAGGCAGCGAGGGCAGATGATATGCATGTGCTTTATGAACAATTGAACAGTTTCTCACAAATCCTCAAGCACTTTCAGTGTCCTAAAGCTGTCCTGTTAAGAGGGTCTCCCAGAATATGATGTTATGATCTAAAATTAATACCAGTTGGTTAACTTGCATCTGTATGACTCCCTATTCACCCCACACCTGGTTCACAAACACTGCACCTATTGGGACTTGTGGTGTTTTTGGTTAACCCATTCTTTGATCATAGCGCAGTGGGACAATCACAGAGTCACAAGAAATTTATCTCACTTTAAACCAGTGCAGAGCACAGATCAGGCTTCACGCCCAGATGATGATGACTCCATACCCAGTGACAATGTCATCCCATCCATCTCTCTTGATCCACGAGTGTCTGCAGCCCTATGTGATTCTGAGCACTGCCATTCATGTTACCCAAAAAGGAGAGCCTGGAAAATCAGTCTGCACTTGCCTCTCTGTACATAATATCTATTTCATTAAACTATTAATATTCCTGATTCCATTCCACTGCCTTGTCATTGCATACTACAACTCTTTCCCTTGGATTCTACAGGACTGAACCAAAATCCTTTGAATTTCAGCTCAGCTCATAACGAACCTGCCCTTGTTCTTGACCCCTTCCCTTTCTCAAATACTTACAGCTGTGATGGGGAGTGTGAAGGTAAAAATTGTGCTTTGGCCCTTTAGGGGGCCTTAAAGTGTTAAAAAGAGGAATTTCATAGCACAAAAGTTCAGTGGAAAGTTTAGTCTTCCAGTACTTCAGGTCCCTTAGTAAAGAAAAACTCAGAAGCCATGGTAAGCTATGATTTGCAGAAATCTTTGCAATGAAGAATTCCTGTTGCTAAGGCTTTAGAGCCTGCTGAGGGCCTGAGGAGGAGCAACCTTCCCTACCACTGAAGCTACTGAAAGGTAGATTTTGAGGAGAGGGCAGTAAGGCTCAGAAGGAGAGTGGGGGTTGAGAGGCCATTGGGCTCGTTCTCCCAATGACATCACTGGGCCAATTTAGATGATACAGTCCATGCTTCAAATACTTCTTTAAACATTTGGATGAACAGCCCCTCCATGTGATGACGGGACATGGTGGGATGGCCTTGGAACATCCATGGAGGATGTCCCAATAGGTACACTCTTGAATGTAGAGTGTACATTCAATGTAGAGGAGAGCTGGTCTTGTGGTAGCAAGCATGACTTGTCCCCTTATCTAAGCTGGACCCAGCCTGGTTGCATATGAATGGGAGACTACTTGTGAGCACTGTAAGATATTCCCCTCAGGGGATGGAGCCGCTCTGGGAAGAGCAGAAAGTTTCAAGTTCCCTCCCTGGCGACATCTCCAAGATAAGGCTGAGAGAGATTCCTGCTTGCAACCTTGGAGAAGGTGCTGCCAGTCTATGAATTCAATACTGAGCTAGATAGACCAATGGTCTGATTCAGTATATGGCAGCTTCCTATGTTCCTATGAATAATTCAAATTGGCACTTTGTGATAACATTATGAAAACAGAAAAGCCTGGAGCTCAAAATTGGATGAGCTTTAACATGATCTAATCTGGGTCCAATCCAAACTGATCCCACAATTAGTTCATTGTAGATAGCTCATTGCAAATGACAAGGGGATCATTTATGTCACTATATAGAAGTGAATTTACAGGCAAACCATTTTTCCTGAAATGTTTGATACTAGTCAGAAATGAAGGGCCAATGTGGTAGTTAGAGTGCTGGTCTAGGACCGGGGAGACCCGAGTTCAAATCCCCATTCAGCCATGATACTTGCTGGGTGACTCTGGGCCAGTCACTTCTCTCTCAGCCTAACCTACTTCACAAGGTTGTTGTGAAAGAGAAACTCAAGTATGTAGTACACCACTCTGGGCTCCTTGGAGGAAGAGCGGGATATAAATGTAATAAAATAAAATAACAACAACAACAACAAGAAGAAGGGACACTGCAAAGAACCACAACCCTCCCATCTCCACACCTATCTGTGTACATGGGTACCTATTGCCTTGCCACTGACACTGGGAAGAACAGAGGTTGTCAAGCAAGCATCGCAGATGCCTGTGGCACATCTGATGGGAGGCTGACTCTGCTAGGCTTATTTAAGGACAGTCACATTCTCCATAGGCTATGATTGGCATGCCAGTCTATAAACAAGTCAGCTATGCCAGGGTTTTACATACCAGCTCATTTCAAACACAATGACTGGATTGCTAAATCAAAATTAGTGGTCTTGATTTTTTTTTTTTTAAGTGTATTTCCTGAGTGCTGATTTTTATTACCACTAATATGAATTTCAGAAGATCAGGGCTACCCTTCTTTCAAAGTGTCTGGATCCAGTACTTACAAACCTTGTACAAAGAGCCATTGTGACACTGTGGTTAAGAGCGTTTGACTTGAATAGATAAGTCCTGAATTTTCATCCTCATTTAGTTATGAAGCTTGCTGGTTTATCCTGGGCCAGTCACTGTACAGGCATTATGCCAGCCATAGGCAGCAAATGAATAGTTGGGGCAGCAAGATATAGGGTTGCAACCAATGTTGGGTGGGGGTAGCACTCTCTCGATAACTCAACCTCTTGGTCCTCAACTTTAGTTTCACCCTGCTGTCCAGGCATCCACCTAGCAATGGGTGCTTTTGGCTGGCTTAGAGTGGTGTGCCAGCTGTGCCCGTTCCTTGAGAAAGCAAACTTGGCCATATGGTCAACCTCCAGAGTGGGGTATTGCAATGCACTTTATGTGGGGCTGCCCTTGAAGAGTGTTCAGAAGCTTCTGCTAGTGCAGATTGCAGCAGCCAGGTTGCTCAGTGGGGTTGGACCACTGAACCACATGGTATTGCTACAACTGCACTGACTTCTGATTTGCCTCCAAACTCAATTAACAGTTCTGGTTATTTACCGTGAAAACCCTAAATAACTTTTGCTGAAGTATCTAAAGGACCATCTTATATGAGCCTGCCAATTCTATATGGTCATCTAGAGGAGCACTCTTGCATTTCCCCCCTATATTGGAAGAACTGTAATATGATGGGCAAGTAAGAAAGAGTATTTTATGCACAGTACCAGGACCTTCATGACATCTGCCTTGCCCATTGTGTGTCCTGTTTCAGTCATCATGTAAAGATGTATCAGTTTAAAGCTGCATAGCTGAAGGTTATAAGAAGAACTGAGTTTGTTGAAAGGGCAGGTTATAAATATTGTAAATAATTAAAGATTATGCCCACTAGTCTCACACATGTAGAGACCCATTTGCTGACCACACCTCTGCCACCAGAATCTCCTGGATTATTTTCAATAGTCACTTGGAGATTGATTCAGATTCCTGAAGACTCCAGACCAGTCCTGGAGGGCTGGCAAATGTAAACCCTGAGCCTCCATGCATCTGGTGTTTGACTGTAAGGGCAGAACCAAATGCAGGGAGAATTCTGCCTTTCAATGTGTAACCAAAGTTGTTGTCAGGCTAAAAAGAGGTTAATACCATGAGTGCCACCCTGAGCTTCTTGGAGGAGATCTAGGGGCTATTTTTACTACCAGGAGAAATTGGGCTAAGGGAGCCTAGCCCGATTTCTCCTGGTCGTCTGCTGCCACAGGAGCCATGTGGCTCCCAGCAGCAAACTACTCAAACTACCCCTCCCCTTAAAGGGCGCTCCGCTAACCCCATTTAGTTGATTGTGTGCTGCCACCGCACAACTCTGCCATGGCAACACACAAGGAGAACTCTGTCGGGAGGCTAAAACATGCCTCCCGGTCTTGGGGGTCTCTCCAAGATGCCGCATGTGGTCGCGTGGGGCATCCTGGGACTTCCGGGGGCTGGGTAGCCACCAATCCCCACAGCCCTCAATGGTTCTGTGACAGAGCCGATAGTCATGTGGGTGTCTGATCTGGCCAATCATGGCTTGGAGGCTGCTCATGTGCGGGGAGAGCGGGCTAAGCCCACTCTCCCCACACAAACCCTCCTGACGCTTCACACGGGTTGTGTGAAGCGCCTCCTAGTCTTGTGGTAGCAAGCATGAGTTGTCTCCTTTCCCTAGCAGGGTATGCTCTGGTTTAAGAACATAAGAACAGCCCTGCTGGATCAGGCCCAAGGCCCATCTAGTCCAGCATCCACACAGTGCCCCACCAGATGCCACTGGAAGCCTACAGGTGGGAGTTGAGGGCATGCCCTCTTTCCTACTGTTAATCCCCTGCAACTGGTACTCAGAGACATCCTGCCTTTGAGCCTTGAGGTGGCCCTCCAACTAGCAGCTGTTGATGGACCTCTCCTCCATGAAGTTATCGAAACCCCTCTTAAAGCCATCCAGGTTGTTGGCTGTCACCACGTTTTGTGGCAGAGAATTCCTCAAGTGGATTATGTGTTGTGTGAAAAAGTACCTCCATTTGTAGGTCTTAAATTTCCTGGCAATGAATTTCATGGGATGACCCCTGGTTCTAGTGTTATGTGAGAGAGAGATGGTTTGCATTGAATTGGAGACCACATGTGTGATCACTGTATGATATTAGGGGATGGGGCTGCTCTGGGAAGACAATTTGCATGCAGAAGGTTCCAATTCCCCTCCCTGGCATCTCCAAGATAGGACTGAGAGAGACTCCCTCCTGCAACCTTGGATAAGCCGTTGCCAGTCTGTGTAGAAAATACTGAGCTAGATGAACCGACTCAGTATAAGACAGCTTGCTATGATCCTATGTTCCTAAGGTTGGTTTGCTAATAAATAGAATAATTGAAAATATCCATATATCTACCATCTGTCACTAGAATCAATATTAGCCATTAATGACTAATATTACCTCATCACTTCACTAATATTTACTTTATATTAATGTTAATCCCTTAGCTGCCTTTTCTACTTTCTTAAATTATGTGCTTGTTTAAAAACTAAATCTACTTTGTGCTCCATCCAGAGAGCACAGCAATAACTCAGTATGACATACAAAAATCAGTAAAATCTTGAGCCTGCTTTCGCACATAATGGCAAACCACAGGTTCAATGGACTTGCAGTTTGCCCCCATCCCCCCCCCACCACCACAGTCCCAGACAATCTGATCTGGAGTCTGAGAGACTGGAGCGGGGGGGCTGATTGTTGGCTTTCTCTTTCACATGAAGGACAGCTGCAGCAGCCAATAGGAGATGAAGAGAGGGAGGAGCTTTTTACCCTCAACTTTGGTTACAAATAGCAGCAGCCTTTGGACAACATGATGCCACTTTCTGACCGGAGGTTTCAGCTATGAAACTGAAGAGGAACTGAGAGTACAAATTTGTGGTGGGTTTGTGGTGGGAAACTTTGATTCACTTTTCTTACGCGATCGAGGGTTCCTGTGTTCAGACAACCACAAACCCGAACCTCTGGCATGGCTGGCATGAAGTCCAAAGACGGCCTGAGTTTGCCTCACAAGGGCACTCCACAAGTTTTACTTTTGTTTGCTGGAAAGGTTGGATGTCCTTGGTTTCTGACAGCCAAAACATCAGGCAAACTTAGGCTCCATGTAATCTGCTATAAAGTGATTTCAGTGAATATATCTGTGTTTATCCTTTTACCCTTTTGCTCCTCATGTACTGTTTGAAATCGGCGTCCTGTATTCATTACATTGCTGCAATCTGTTATGTTGTATTGGTGACAAATGTACCCAAGTGACTGACAGCAAAACATTAGTCCAAGGAGAATGGCTGGAAAGAAAAAGAAAAACAGTAACCTGGACCATAATGAGCCGTTTCTCATATCACAATATCAGATTTTATTAGCTGCTCTGAAACTGTTCAGGGCTGATCTTGTGCTACCTGGAAGCCCTACCTGCTTGATAAACATGCAGTGGCTACTAGAGAGTACAGAACAGGACTTAAGAAGGACATTGTAGAACTGGAAAAAGTGCAGAAGAGGACAACCAAGATGATCAGGGGCCTGGAGAACCTTATTTATGAGGCAAGGCTACAGCATCCGGGGCTTTCAGTTTGGAAAAGAGATGACTATGAGGAGACAAGAATATAAAATTATGCATGCAGTGAGGAAAGTGGACAAAGAGAATTTTTACACTAGAACCAGGGATCATCCCATGAAACTGATTGCCAGGATATTTAGGACCAACAAAAAGAAGTACTATTTCTCACAGTGCGTAATTCAACTATGGAATTCTCTGCCGCATGATGTGGTGATAGCCACTAGCTTGGATGGCTTTAAAAGGTGCTTAGATAAATTCATGGAGAACAGGTCTATCAATGGCTACTAGTCTGATGACTATAGGACAGCTCCAGCCTCAAGGCAAGTTGCATCTAAATACCCGTTGCAGGGGAGCAACAGTAGGAGAAAGGGCATGCCCTCACCGCTTGCCTGTGGGCTTCTCAGAGGCATCTGGTGGGCCACTGTGTGAAACAGGATGCTGGACAGGATGGCCCTTGTGCCTGATCCAGCAGGGTTTAATGTTCTTATGACAGTAATTCCAGGGGAGGAAAGGTAAGCAAGAAAAAAGAAACATGCACACTTTGGAAGCTAAACTGAGTCAGACCATCGGTCCATTTAGCTCAGTATTGTCTACATGAATAACAGCAGCTCTCCAAGGTTTCAGGCAGCAGTCTCTCCCAGCCCTACCTGGAGGTGCCAGGAACTTGGGATCTTCTTCAGCCAAGCAAATACGCACCACTCATTCAATAGTAATTTCAGTATCTGTCAAGCAGTAAGTACTTCTGGATCTAAGATGAAAATTGACTATTGTCACAGAACAGCTTCATGTTTACCCATGGTGTATGTGTGTTGACATTTTAGTGATCTGTGAAGGGGATGCCTCAATTACAATTATGCCTAAAGCTCAAATGAAATAACTGCTACTGCTTGTTTGGATCTGGGAGACTGGAGTTTGAGGCAGTTGTTGGCAGTTGTAAGGAATTGGTCCCGTTGCTCCTCTCTTGTTGGAAGGACATGGACACACACTGGGCATTGTTCCCTGGTTGCCTAGAATAAGGTTGCTACCTGCTAATCAGTCGTGTGTCTGGAGTGAACCAACAAGAATAGGCAATGTTCCCTGGTTGCCTAGAATAAGGTTGCTGCCTGCTAATCAGTCGTGTGTCTGGCGTGAACCAACAAGAATGGGCTTTGTTCCCTGGTTGCCTAGAATAAGGTTGCTACCTGATAATCAGTCGTGTGTCTGGCGTGAACCAACAAGAATGGGCTTTGTTCCCTGGTTGCCTAGAATAAGGTTGCTACCTGATAATCAGTCGTGTGTCTGGAGTGAACCAACAAGAATGGGCATTGTTCCCTGGTTGCCTAGAATAAGGTTGCTACCTGCTAATCAGTTGTGTGTCTGGAGTGAACCAACAAGATCATCTGTCCTGAGTGCAGTCTGGAAAACACAAAATGGGGATCAGTTTAAATTATGTATTTTAAGTGTTGAAGAACTAAATATATTTTCAAGCTGTAAGATAAAAAAGACCAGATAACTTGATCAGATGTGTAGGAAAGCATCTCCCTTAGTGTTTTTAAGAAACAACTGAAGATGCATCTTTTTATAGAGGCTTTTTAATATCTTATCATCTACTTTTATCTGGTATCTTTCTTAGTGTTGAGCTTCTTAATGATAACAATTATTTTCAGTTTTAAAACTTGTTGGTTACTTTTTCAACATCATGGGGATCCTGAGGAAGACTCACTTCTGGTTAGCCCCTGTCACGTCCAAATGATCGGAACTGTGGTTCCAAGACCCAACCGCAGTTCCGATTCATCCCCCAAACCTGGGAATGGACCCTTGGTTGGAATGAAGTTCCACTCACCAAACCGAGGGTCCGTTGCCTTCAACATGTTGTCTGATTTGTGCAGCTTGAACAAACTGAAATTAAGGTGAAAAAGCATCTCCCTCTCTCAAGTACAATTGGCTACCATGGCTGTCCTTCTTGCATTGAAGGAAGCTTGAGCAGCCAGTTACTCCCCCTTTGCAGTCTAGGATCATCTGGGAGCATGCCGGAGGAATGGAGGCAAACCTTGGGTCGATTGGACCTGAGGTTTGCTACTATGTCCAAAGGCAGCCATTGTTTTAATTGTGGTTTTAGCCTGGTCTTGCAAATTTTTAACCTTAATAATTGTTTATCCTATATTTTGTATCAATTTTATTATTGTTGTAAGCCACCCCAAGCAGTAGTGCATGGAGTGAAGGGGCAGAGTATAAATATGTAAACAATTAAATAATCGCCTTGAGATTGTTTTAATGAAAGGTAGTATAAAAATTTAACAATAAATAAAACAAATAAAAATAATACTGTTTAAAAGGCAGTGGATGAGGAAGAGGGGCATGGTTGCAACTTGTAACTGTAAGGCACATTTTGCCATTGAATACTGCTGATGGTGAAGGACATGTGGTGCTGAAGGCAGAAGGCAGCAGAGTTGTTAATTTGCTTGTTTCGTCTGGTTTGCACAATAGCTTCTGAGGCTCTACACACGATCTGTGTGTAGAACCGGGAGGAGTTTGGTGGGGAGAGCGGGTATTCCTGCACACGAGCATCTGCCTAGCCTTGGGCAGCAGGATCAGCCGCCCACACGATTACCAGCTCCGTCATGGAGTCAGTAGGGGCAGCAGGGATCGGGATCGCCCGAGTGTGCAGGGCATTCTGGGGAAATCCCTGAGGCCGGGAGGCTTGTTGTAGCCTTCCAGTTGGGGGTCTCCTCGTGAGTCACCGCAGTGCAGCAACTTACGATCATGGAAACGGGGTTAGCGGAGCGCTCACTCCACTAACCTCATTTTACGGGAGAGGTACTTAGGCAGGCTAGCCACCACGGAACCACCAGGCTCACCTACGAGCCCCGTGGTTCTCATGACCGCTCTAAAGTGGGCTGGGCTCCCTTAGCCCGCTTTTGAGAGGTCATGAGGAAAGCCTCTCTGAGTTGGAACCAACTATTGGAGTTGGGACTGTGAGAAATGAGGATTTTAGCAGCCACAACATTTCTTGCCACACCCTGTTGCTGGTTTAGAGCAGGGGGAAAGGAGATGTAGAACTGGTAGTTTTGGCACTATTTTAAACCACTATTCTTAAGAGAGCAGGCCATATTGTCCCAACCCTTCTAAATTCTAATGCAATTGGCCTATGATACTATTTTATCTGCTGATTTTATTTTTGTTTTATATGTATTTTAATTGGTTGGTTGGTTGGTTTATTGTTTTGTTATATATGGTGAAAATATCCTGCATTGAAGGACAGAATACACCATTGTATACATAAACAATTATGATGGATTGTTCATATTTCAGAAGCCCTGTCCATAATGGTTTTCCCCCCGCTTCCAAATAAAGAATTCCCTCAGTTTTTAAAAATATATGTTTAATGGGGGAAAAGACCCCTGAAAGCAGTTAAGTAATAACAACCATGAAATCTCTAAACAGTGTTGACTTGGTTTGTAGAAATAGCATTACAGTCATCTCTTGCCAACTGCTCCCTGATCGTCTGCGGGGAGAGCGGGCTTAGCCCGCTCTCCCCGCTCTGCTGCACAAACCGGGTCTCACTGATCGTGAGACCTGGCTCAAGGAGTGGTGGCAGCAATTTTAGTTCTTTACATCATGAAAGACCCTGTTTATCCCAATAAAGGTGGGTCACATCACAATCATACACTCTGAAAACTGAAATTGTTTGGGGTTATAATAGCCATTAGGCATTACTGAAAATTTTTGCAACTCCACCTTTAATAATTAAAATTAAAATTATGGGACTAGAGATTAGGTGCAAAAGTAATTAAGCTGTTGTTGTTTTCATTTATTGCTTTCATTTATTTCCTGCTTTTGCACAATGAAATGGCAATCAAAGTGATGTACAGTCAGAAGAAACAGGCAAAAATACTATAACTGCAATAAGCTTTTTTGTGCTCTATTCTTTTGTCTCACAAAGTGGTGAAGTACTAGACTTTCAATAGTGTGCCAGGTTAAACAATGGCAATGCAAGCTTGAGTCTTTGCGTCTGAAGTAGAGAGAGGCACAAGTCATTCTACAGATGAGGACAGAGGGGTTTTGTTCAAGATGGCTTAGATTCCATGTGCTGCTTTACATGGAAAGAGAACTCACTATCACACATCCTTTTCATCACATAGGCTAGAGTTGTTCTGAAGTTGTCTGAAACCTGTTTTGTTTTGGAGGGGTTTTGTTCTGGTTTGGTTTGGTTTTTTGCTATCATCTCAAACAACTGGCAGTGAGTTAGGCATTTTGTACAGCTAGCTAAAACTCTCTGTGTCAGTTCCTAACACATTAAAACAGTCTAGCCAGAAATAATCCAAATAGCTGTGTAATCCCAGCATAAAATGAGATGAGGTTTCCAGAAATAAGATATCTGGACATGCTTATTCAACTCAGACCCACCAAAACTGCTTGGCTCCTGACATAGATCATCTGTGTAATTGAACAACATGAACTCTGGAACATTATCTTATGCCCAAGACTCCTATTTAATTTTAATCAAATTTCCATATGGGTTTGCACAGGCAGTATTTTCTTCACCAAATTAATTATTAACATCGCTGGGAATATATTTCCCTGAGCATCTTCTACCTCAGTTGGTAATAATTGGATCTGCAACATCTTTTTTTCTCCCCAAAGAGATATCAAATTGATCCTTATAAGAATGACCTCTAGCTACCTTGACTCCCCAAAGAATGCTGTGAACAGCATGAATCGCACCGGAGAACACTGGGCTTGAACAGAAAAACAGATGCTTTCAAATATGGAAAGGCAGGTCATTGGTTCTCCGCTTGAACCAACATGCAGCCCCCTCAGATGCTTAATTGGCAGGATGCACAACAAACATGAAACAGGCACACACATGCCAATTTTCAGAATGACCTACTTCCCAAACACCTGGCAGAGTTAACTTGAGTCTCCCCTCCTCCTCCTCATTCATTTGGAAAAGGGATGGATTCAACAGAATGGAGCTATCTTCATGCTGAAACCATGGCTGTAAAACTGAAATGCTAACATGGCTTTTTCAGTATTCATACTGTAGGCTGATGCTTGGGTCGCAGTGATCTGTTCCTCCTCCACCCACAGTGCTTTATAGCATTCCTCCACAGAACCAAGCAGACATGATTAATAATGTAGACAATTTCCCACATAGTCGTTAGTGCTCATTAACCTAGATGAACATGCTTCCCCTGACACTCCTTAAAAGAGATATCAGATGCAAAAGATTTCTTTTAGAAGAGACTTAGTGACTCCAGATCCAGCAAGGGTGATCCATGCTTGAGTACACATACCATTCTTCTGGATATAATCCCACTCTTGGGATTCCCAAATTTTGGTCCCAGATGTTATTGGACTACAACTCCCATAATCCCCAGCAACAATGGTCTTGGGCCATTTGTCCTTTATGGCTGGGGATGATTGAGGTGTAGTCCAATGACATCCTGTAGCTGGGAACCCCTATGGTAAAGCCATTTAGCTGATTAATCACTTGAGGTTTAGTTGATCAATTAAGTGGTTAAATCTGCATGCACCTGCATTGGAATAAAAACCATAGTTCTGAAGAAAAATATATAGTTCCTTGGAGCATGGAGCAAAAGGTACCATTTTATAAAATACATTCCTGCATGTATGAAAAAGAAGGGAATACCTTTCAGATTTCACCTACCACCAGCCTTTTTGAGAGTTCTAATACTAATAATAATGTTGAAAATTTAAAGGCTTCTCATTATTAAGCTCTGCAATTTTATGTGCGACGAGAGAAGCCTATTTTCAGCGCTTGCAGGGGGAGGGGTGTCCTTCTCACCCTGCAAATTGTGATTCTGCTCTCTTAATAGAAAAACCATGCAGATATGTGGCTCTGTCAGCTTTCTGTAAACTGGCCAATACTGTTAGAACTGACAGCACAAATAATCTGCATGCTGCCGCAGAGTACAATCTCTTAATAGTGACCACTAGATAAAAATATTTCTTTTAACCAGTTACTAAGGTTCTACATACAATCAGCGTGCAAAGCCAAAAGGGGTTCAGCGGGGAAAGTGGGTATTATTTATTTATTTATTGTTAAATTTATATAACGCCTTTCATTAAAGCAATCCCAAGGTGGTTTACAGCAAAAAAAAATTTAACACAAGATGGTAAAAAAAAAAAAAAGACACAATTAAAATATTAAGTGGGGAAAAAATATTAAACAAATCTGATTAAAAATTTAAAACAAAAGCATAAACGCAATAAAACTATAAAGAGCAGCAGCAGAGAATCATATAAATGCCTGGGCAAAAAGCCAAGATTTTACACTTTTTCTAAAAGCTGTGATGGAGACTGAGGAGCGAATAGCCACTGGGAGAGCGGGCGTATTACCCGCTCTCCCTGCTTACAATTACTCACCCCTCCTCAGGTGGGTGGGTCGCCAGCCCAGATGAGCGGTGGCTTGGCCCCGGGACTCCCGCACCCAGCCGTGGCTCACCTGGCAGCTCTGGGGGTCGGGTGAAGGGAAGCACCGTTGCATGATGCCCCTCCCCTGGAGCCCCAGTAAGGTGTGTGGTTCATTCTTGGGATCCCCCTCCCCTCTCCTCCCTCCTGGAGTGTGCCCGCCATGGCTGCGAGCAGCTGCAGCAGACACACGATTGCAGAAATGAGATTCCGTTAAGCTCATTTAAGGGGGAGAGTATTTAGGCAGGCTTGCCACTGTGGAGCCTCTGGGCTCGCCCAGTGCTTCTCACGAGCGAGCAAAACCAGACTAAGGCATCCCAGCCCGGTTTTGCTTGCTCATGAGAATAGTTTCATTGTCTTGAACAAGCTATTGAAATGAATGGCGAGACTAGCCCAATTCAGACATCATCATCATCATCATCATTATTATTATTATTATTATTATTATTATTATTTTACATTTATATCCTGCTCTTCCTCCAAGGAGCCCAGAGCGGTGTACTACATATTTGAGTTTCTCTTTCACAACAACCCTGTGAAGTAGGTTAGGCCGAGTAGGTCACCCAGCTAGTTTTATGGCTGAATGGGGATTTGAAATCGGGTCTCCCCGGTCCTAGTCCAGCATTCTAACCACTACACCACGCTGGCTATACTAGTGTACAGATGTCTGTACACTCGTACATGTGTTTGTGTGGGTTACTGTACCTGTAATCATTTGAAAAGTGAATCTGACAACAAGCCCTTCAGATTCTCAAATTGTGCATCCAGTAATTGCAGTGGCCTGGATTAGATCATTTATGCATCATTATCAGGTTGATACAGCATTCCATTGGATACAATGATCCACAGAAAATAATGGATCCACAGTTACCCATTGCTTAGTCACATGATGGCTGGATTACTGTAATGCACGCTACGTGGGGCTGCCCTTGAAGATTATTTGGAAAATGCAGCTAGTGCAAAATGTGGCAGCTAGGATTTTGTCTGGAGCTGCCCATTGGGATCACATCACACCTATTTTGGAAAAACTGCACTGGCTGCCAGTTTGTTTCCGGGTCCAATTCAAGGTGCTGGTTTTGACCTTTAAACCCTTAATGGTAGGGATGTGTGAACAGTTTGAGCGGGGTTTGGTTCTACATCGAACTAGCTTGGTTCGATCATTCCAGGGTCAAACGAAACCCCGCCCCATATTCAGTCCAACCTTGGACCAAACCACTCAAACTATTCGGGGAGTTCACAATTTTTTTTGAAAACATTTTTTAAAACCTCTAGCCCCTTCAGGGGGCTTCCTCTAAGTCACGGAGGGGGGGTCCATGAAGGTTCCCCTCCCCCGCCAGCCTTGTTAATCACCACGTGGCCCTTTTTAGACCCTTTTTTGGCCTGTTCGGGCCTCTGTATGTTGGCACGGCAGCCATTTTGCCCGCTGCTGCACATGTGCAAATGGCCTCTGTGAGGCCTGGCATGGCCCAGGGCCTCACAGAAGCCATTTGTGCATGCACAGTGGACTTTTTTTTTTAAAGGCCACCGCACATGTGCAAATGGCCTTTGTGAGGCCCTGGGCCATGCCAGGCCTTGCAGAGGCCATTTGCACATGCACAGCAGTGGGCAAAATGGCTGCCCTGCCACCATACGGAGGCCCAAACGGGCCGGAAAAGGGTCTAAAATGGACCATGGCGGTGATTAATAAGGCCGGCGGGGGAGGGGGAACCTTCCCAAACCACCCCTGCAGCCTAGAGGAAGTCCCCCAAAGGGGCTAGAGGTTAAAAAAACAACAACAACAACTTAGTGAACCTCCCCCCAGACCAAACCGAATCAGGGGGAGGGGTTTCTACGGGGTGCCAGACCAAACTGGTCCAGTCAGGTTCGAGTCTGTTCCGGACTTGAACCGAAACGGGCCAGCTGGTTCTTTACACATCCCTACTTAATGGTTTGGTCCCTGGATACCTGAGAGATTGCCTGCTCCCAAGGGTTGCTGCCCTCCTGACAAGGTGCTGCCCTCCTGACAAGGTGATCTGAGGGGGCTCTGCTCTGGGTGCTGACAAGGAGGGAGGCTTTGCTGTCATTCATGCGGGACAGGGCCTTCTCTGTTGCTGCCCCCAGACTCTGGAATGCTCTCCCAGTGCCTATTCGCTCCTCGATCTCCATCACAGCTTTTAGAAAGCATGTGAAAACTTGGTTTTTTACCCAGGCTTTTATGTGATTGTCTCCTCTGCTGCTTCTTTTTATTTTGTATGGCTATTTCATGCAGGTATTTTAAAATCTTTTTAGTTTGATCTCTGTTTTAATTTTTTTAGCTTAATAGTTAATTGTGTAATTTTTATAGTCTTGTTTTAATTTTTCCATGTGAACCGCCTTGGGATTGTTTTAATGAAAGGTGGTATACAAATTTGACAATCAATCAATTTAAAAAATGGGAAATAATCAAAAATATTATTATAATTCAGAATTGGATAAAACCTCCGTGCATGATAGACCTTTCTTAGAGTTGATGGTGCAACTCTCAGGGACTTTTTTGGGAGGTACAGTGGAGGGGAAAACAGCAACAAATCAACCATCTCCTGTGGTACTAGTGTTGCACTAGTAATTTTAGATGCCAGCCATTAAATGTATCTTGTTGATTATCTGTTAATGAACTGTGACATAAATACATAAGGGTATGTGGGCGTACTAGTTGATCTGTTTTTTAAAAATACATTCATTGTTCCATTTTGCTTTTATACACACATGCATGAGTAGTTACTGCTTATAAAGTGGTGTCATGGTTCCTGTGTGAGTATTCATGATTAAGCTCATTGCTTGCTAATAGTCAGGGATGATTAGTTAATGTTTTGTCAGTGGACACTAATGATTCAGGATATTCTCCTAAATGGGCAATTTACTTGCGGGGTGGGTTTCTGTCCAGTCCAATCTAGTGCCGTGTGTGTGAGAGAGAGAGAGAGCGGGGGGGGGGAGGGAAAGAGCAGCTTTGTATTTGGAGATGGAGAGACAGACACCGCTGCATTTATAGCTGGATTAAAAGTAGTCATGGGAGAACAATGTTTTACTGGGGAACTTGAAACAGTATTAGCATTGTGCAGCTGCTGCAGGAATATATTTGCTCCCACTGTGCTCTGCTTGTCTGTTATAAATGAAACAGACATTTCGAAGACACCCTAATTCTCTTGTGCTCAAGGAACAGCTTAGTCTTGGCCTAGACTTCTCACCACTCAGGGAAGAGGGGAAAACATAATACAGGTGTCAGAGGTGAGGGACTTGTTTAATTGGAATTAAACTGGTGATTGAGAAATACTGAAACCAGACATTTGCAGTAGAAATAAAAAGCAAACTGCACATATGAGATAAGGGATGTGTTTGATCAACATCTATAAGGTGTCGAAGCAGAGACCCTAGTTGGTAGTGACTGAGAAGGCCCACCAGGTGGGCCTGGGCTGTCATTCAGGAGGCTGGGGGGGGGTGCTTTGATGAGCCCCAACTGCTGCCCCCCCCACTGCCAATGTCTTCTGAGACTCACCACCACTGCCTGAAAATAGCAGTTAATAAGGACCCTTTGGTTCACGCCCCCTGTGGTTTTTTAGGATTGGGGATTAGGGAATGCCCCCTTTACTTGTAAAGGGGGATCCTCAAGATTTCCCCTTTACAAGTATCCCCGAACTGGCCTATGAACCAGTTCTTAGAACTGAGACCAGTCCTCTTCAACCTCAGACCAGCCAAACCAGGCCAATTCAATTTGAACCATGGTTCGAATAGAACTGGCTCACACACCCCTAATCTGGAGGCTGGGCTTCCTTTCCTTGGCCTCCAGAGATCTGCACTTCTCAGACCAGTGTGGATCATGTGGGCATGCGACTCATGCCACACACAGCGTAATTGTGATCGTCTGGTGGAAGGTAGGTACAATCCTGCCTTCCCCCCTTCATCCCTAGCCCACTCTCCCTGCCATGTGAATGACTACTTTGTCTATCTAGGAGCCTGCCAATAGTGATGAGAATGAAAAACTGGATTTGCCCTGGGACTTATAAAAGCCACTGTGAAGGGAAACTTCAGGAGAAGAAACAAGAAGAGGCAGCCCACAATGGAGATCAGAGGGCAACTAGATGCAGTTTGAAGCTATGAAAAAGAAATAAAACACTTATAGACTTTATTTTACTGGCTTACACAATGTGCAGTGAGCCACCAATCAGTGAGCGACAGGCAAATTTGCTGCTTTCAAGCCCCTTTAAACATCACTGGCTACTTCATGGTCGCACTTCCACTACTCCTCCCGTAATTCCCAATGGGTGTAGTAGCAGCAGAACTGTGATCACATACTCCTTAGTAGCCGTGGAGCCTCCCCAGAAGCAGTGAGCATGTTTAGAGTGGTGGCTCGCTTAGATTGGCAGTTGCTTAGATCGGTGGCTCACTGCACAGTATGGAAGCCACTTTATTTTTATGTTATTTGCATCCATGATGACCTCAGTGGGAGGGATAAGGCCCCCTTAGATGGTGTACTCCAACAGCAGGACTTTATAGTGGAAATAATCCAGAAGCTCCAAGTTATTCAGGCAATTCTAATAAACACTTATTAGGGAGCCATTTCATAAAGCAAAACCTACTTCTAAATCAATATAGGCTTTTCACAATACTACTTTATGTGTCTCAGTTTGGGATCATGCCCAGTCTAAGAAAGTGGGATGATGGAAAGAAAGGGAAATTATTGGCACCTGGCTTCCATGATCAGCCCTGAGAGTTTGGCAGAATATACCTCCAGATAAAGATTTAAGTCCTTAGATCTACAATTTGTGCTAAGCAGGGCTTCTCAAACTTAGGTTGCCAGACGTTGTTGGACTTCAACTTCCATAATCCTCCAGAACGCTGAGGATTATGGGAGGTGAAGTCCAACAACGTCTCGGGACCAAAGTTTGAGAATCCTTGGGTCAGTGACTGTAATAAAGATATTGAATTAAATTGAGAACCCTTGGGCTAGGGCATGAGTTAGACTGGATCAGAAACCAGTTCAGGAATAGAAACAGGAAGAAAGAGGGTCACCTTGCAGAACTGGTATCAGCCTAAAATGATCCCAGAGAATTTACCTCCTGATGAGAGGCAAAGATTTCCAAACTTGAAAAACGCTCAGTTTGAACTGAGGGACAAGTTGCAGGAGCAACATGTGAATAAATAAGGAACCTTTGCAGCAGATTTAATCAGATTAATGGATCTGGGATTCCAAGATACATTCAGTACAAGGCAGAAGAACTCAGACAAATGATATTCAGGGAGAGCATCATCCATGTCTATTGAATGCATCAGCACAGGAGGCGGGGCTAGCTGACACACTTATGTTAGACAATTTGATTGAAGCTCTGCTGTATTCTCCATGGAAACAGATGTGTACCTGACACTGAAACACTAGTATTATGTGAGATTTAAACTAAAATGTGAAGTATGAAGTCATTCGATGATAATAATAATAAAATAAACAATTGTCTTTTGTATCATTAGCAGTGAATACTGTAATCAATGGCTTGAATTATAGAGGGGGCAAATGGTAGGAAAGGGATCATCACTGTTTATTTCACAGAAAGGAAAATATCTTTGTAAATAAATACAGGAAGATGAGTCACCAGGGACTGGTTTGAATTATACTTTTTTGGCTCATGTGATTAAAAGGAAGACATGCTGAGAGTGCACTCATCATCATGATCATGATGCACCCATCATGATGAACATACACCGAGCAGTGGTTTGGACAATCCAACACACCCCACGCCCCCATGAAATAAAGGAATGCTCATGTCCACAAAAGACATCACAGTGGGGTGCTCTTAGCACACACCCCTTTTAATCACATAGGCCATTGCTTTGGGGAGAAGTATTGTTATTTCTTGTTTACACAGTCAGACAGGTGTTATTGACTGGTTTGTTTTATCCAGACATCGAGTCCTTCCTAAGGACCTGGGATGCCAGAATTTTATCATCAATACTGTTGGTTATTATAGATATCGTCGCAAAATATAGGCTGTTCCCAGTAAAGCTGCTTTTTGTAATTGGCTGATGGTGATTTCTGTGGCCCCTATGGTGTTGAGGTGCTCTTCAAGGTCTTTTGGAACTGCACCCAGGGCGCCAATTACCACTGGGATTATTTTGGTCTTTTTCTGCCACAGCCTTTCAATTTCAATTTGTAGATCTTTGTATTTTGTGATTTTTTCTATTTCTTTTTCTTCTATTCTGCTATCCCCTGGTATTGTTATGTCTATTATTTTGACTTGTTTTTCTTTCTTCTCGGCTACAGTTATATCTGGTGTATTGTGTGGCAGATGTTTGTCTGTAGTCGGAAGTCCCATAATATTTTTACATCTTCATTTTCTTCAACTTTTTCAATTTTATGGTCCCACCAATGTTTGGCTACAGGTAGCTTGTATTTTTTGCAGAGGTTCCAGTGTATCATCCCTGCTAGTTTGTCATGCCTTTGTTTGTAGTCAGTCTGTGCGATCTTTTTACAACAGCTGATTAGGTGGTCCACGGTTTAATCTGCTTCTTTACAAAGGCGGCACTTGCTGTTTGTGTTGGATTTTTTGACTTTTGCTCTTATTGTATTTGTTCTTAGTGCCTGTTCTTGTGCAGCCAGTATTAAACCCTCTGTTTTTTTCTTCAAGTTGTCATTCTTAAGCCATTGCCAGGTCTTGGTGATGTCTGATTTTCCACTTATATTGTGCAAATATTGACCCTCCATTGGCTTATTTTTCCATTTTTCTGCTCGGTTCTTGACTTGTTCTTTCTTGTAGGCCTGCTTTGTTTCATTGGTGTTGAATAGTTTCTCATTATTGACCATTTGAAGTGCATCTTCTTCACTGTCCTTGATATATTCTTCAACGCCTCTTTTCTCCTCCTCTGCTGTTTGATGGACTTGCAGCATTCCTCTTCCACCTGAGCTGTGAGGGAGGTATAGCCTATCGACATCACTGTGGGAGTTCAGAGCATGATTGATGGTCATGATTTTCCTGGTCTTACAATCTAGCGTCTCTAGCTCTGCCTGGGTCCAGTCTATTATTCCTGCAGTGTATCTGATAACAGGTATAGCCCAGGTGTTTATGGCTTGTATGGTGTTCCCGCCATTGAGTTTGGACTTCAGGATTTTTCTAACTCTCCTGATGTATTCACTTCCAATTTTTCTTTTAACTTCAGTGTGTGCGATGTTATCAGCCTGGAGAATGCCCAAGTATTTGTAAGGTTCTTTCTCTTCCAGGTTCTTGATGTTGCTTCCATTGGGCAGTTCTGTTCCTTCTGTTTTTGTTATTTTCCCTCTGTTCATTATTAATGCAACACACTTGTCTAGTCCAAACTCCATTGCTATATCGCTACTGAATATACGGACAGTGTTTAGCAGTGATTCGATTTCTGACTGGGACTTTCCATACAACTTCAGATCGGCCATGTACCGCAGGTGGTTGATTTTACTTGATGTTTTAGATGTTTGGTATCGGAGGCCGGTTTTGTTTAGTATTTGTGAAAGTGGGGTCATGGCGATTACAAACAACAGAGGGGATAGTGAGGCCCCTTGGAAAATGCCTCTTTTAATGCTAACCTGTCCAAGTGTCTCGCCATTGATTGTTAACTGTGTACTCCACATGCTCATCGCTTTTTTAATAAATATCTGAATGTTTTTGCTGACACCAGTTGTTTCTAAACATTTTAGTATCCATGTGTGAGGCAATGAATCGAAGGCTTGCTTATAGTCAATCCATGCAACACTTAGATTGGTTTTTCTTCTCTTGCAATTTTCTAAAATCAATTTGTCAATCTATTTTGTCTTTGTCATTTTGCCAATTATTATTATTATTATTATTATTATTATTATTATTATTATTATTAGTTCTTGTTTACACAGTCAGACAGGTGTTATTAACTGGTTTGTTTTATCCAGATATCGAGTCCTTCCCAAGGACCTGGGATGGCTGAATTTTATTGTCAGTTGTTATAGATATCGTCGCAGAATATAGGCTGTTCCCAGTAAAGCTGTTTTTTGTAATTGGCTGATGGTGATTTCTGTGGCCCCTATGGTGTTGAGGTGCTCTTCAAGGTCTTTTGGAACTGCACCCAGGGCGCCAATTGCCACTGGGATTATTTTGGTTGTTTTCTGCCACAGCCTTTCAATTTCAATTTGTAGATCTTTGTATTTGGTGATTTTTTCTATTTCTTTTTCTTCTATTCTGCTATCCCCTGGTATTGCTATGTCCATTATTTTGATTTGTTTTTCTTTCTTCTCGACTACAGTTATATCTGGTGTATTGTGTGGCAGATGTTTGTCTGTTTGTAGTCGGAAGTCCCATAATATTTTTACATCTTCATTTTCTTCAACTTTTTCAATTTTATGGTCCCACCAGTTTTTGGCTACAGGTAGCTTGTATTTTTTGCAGATGTTCCAGTGTATCATCCCTGCTACCTTGTCATGCCTTTCTTTGTAGTCAGTCTGTGCGATTTTTTTACAACAGCTGATTAGGTGGTCCACGGTTTCATCTGCTTCTTTACAAAGGCGGCACTTGCTGTTTGTGTTGGATTTTTTGACTTTTGCTCTTATTGTATTTGTTCTTAGTGCCTGTTCTTGCGCAGCCAGTATTAAACCCTCTGTTTCTTTCTTCAAGTTGCCATTCTTAAGCCATTGCCAGGTCTTGGTGAGGTCTGATTTTCTCGGTTCTTGACTTGTTCTTTCTTGTAGGCCTGCTTTGTTTCATTGGTGTTGAATAGTTTCGCGTTATTGACCATTTGAAGTGCATCTTCTTCACTGTCCTTTATATATTCTTCAAGGCCTCTTTTCTCCTCTATTATTATTATTACATTTATATCCCGCTCTTCCTCCAAGGAGCCCAGAGCGGTGTACTACATAGTTGAGTTTCTCTTTCACAACAACCCTGTGAAGTAGGTTATGCTGAGAGATAAGTGACTGGCCCAGAGTCACCCAGCTAGTTTCATGGCTGAATGGGGATTTGAACTCAGGTCTCCCCGGTCCTAGTCCAGCACTATTCCATATCGGCTCCATGTGTACTTTCCCCACCCAAATAACTTATTTGCTATCTTCTTAGCAAGGAACATTAAAAAATACCTTTTACATTTTTTTCTCAGTCTGCCCAGTTGTTCTTCTTCAGGAAAGTTCACAGCCTCAAGCCTTACTTTCCAACTCTCAGGGCTTTCTGGGTAAGGGTGGTGTTGTGACTGCTGGATGCTAACCTTTCTTTGTAATGCTGATTTCTTGTTAATAGTCAGAGATGATCTGTTAATAGTCAAAGAAAAATGTTTCACCAATGGGAACTAATGATTTATAAATGGTTATTTTACCTGCAGGGTTGGATTCAACCTGTGTTCTGTAGGGGGAGAGCGGAAGCGGGAGGGGAGGCAGTTCTTTGTTCGAATTTGAAGAGAACAGAGAGGGTTTGTTCAGCTCTGTGAATGTAATTGGTTTGGAAGTAACCTGGAGGGCTCCAGAGGTTTTCATGTGCTTTACAAATCTGATGCAAGATCAGTGGCTTTGCTGTCTTCTGTAGGAATAATTTCTCTTCGCTATGTTCTGCTTGCATAATGATAGAAAAAACAAATATTATAAAGACACTGTAAGTATGCAGTGCTTCCTTATCCAGCTAAAACTCTGTATTACACCCTTTTGATTGTTTGGGTCATATAGTGAGGTTGTTCACACACATAGCCTAGCCCAGGCAAGCACATCCCAGCTTGGGATAGGCTGCACATGGGAAGCACTGGAATCTAGCCCAATCTTGGCGCTGCCTCCACACCAAGCCCAAACTTTTAACCTGGCATTTAGCTGAGGTTAAGCAAACCTATGGTTCTGTTAAGCTCAGCCAGTGATTGGCAATTGCCTGGGCAATCGCTGCAGGATTAAACGGCTTTCCAGCTGAGCCAGGGAAAAGGAGTGGCTGCGATGAGTGCAGCAGCTGAACTAATGAGGGCAGCTGCCAGTTGTGCTCCGGAGCACCCTGGGATGTGGGAGAGGGAGGTCCTCCCACTCCCAGTTTTTGCCTTCTCCACGCCCAGGGGTATAACTATAATTGAGCTCCAGTGGGCCCCCCAGCTCCACCGCTCCCTATTTTCTTCATTATCTCCTTCACTTCAAGGGGCCACCGGGGAGAACACAGACTGCCTCTCCCCTAGCTACACCCATGGCCACATCACTGCTTGTGTGGGTGCATGGCACGGCAAAGGGAATGCCGCTCATCTGTGGGGGAAGGCGGGTGAGATCCTGCCATTCCCCCAGTCCTGGGGATCTTGCAGCTGAGGTTGTGAGGTTGTGAGATATTTTATGTCTGCTACTATACTATGATTGAATTTAACAATTTAAAAAATTAAAGATATTATGAAATCAGACTTTACAAGTAGGATAGAGAAGACCATAAGAAATTTGCAACTCATCATACAATTTTAAATCAGAGTGATTCCTGACATCCAAGTGCTTAATCAAATTCTGATGAAGTCAATGTGATGTTCTTGCTTAATATGGAGCTCTGCATGACAGCTGTCCAATTTGAAGTGCTGAAACAAGAAGTGTCTTTACTGAGATCTTGTCAAAGTTCTATATCATATTTAGGACACAAGTTTTATATTAGAAATTTTACACACACACACACACACACACACACATCAGCTCGTCACCCCATAGAAAATTTGTTGACCTCCACTTAACCGCCCCAATAGTCAGACCTACTTAAATAGGGAACATTGAACTAACAGTCCTGTGGTGTATTCTCAAAGTTCACTGCCACAAACAGTAAAATACTTTTTTTTAAAAAAAAAACCCCTCTTCCTTATATTTTTGAGGAGCTTTCCAAAGAAAAAACTTCTAAAAAATGTGACTCAGTCAACAGAAAGTTATCTCTACATATGTAGATACCATAAATATGGTATGTCAGGCATGTACTTTTGATTGAATGTGGTGGGATATGGACACATCTAAGCATGTTAGTTTTCAAGGTCTTCATTGTTGAAGATGGTTTCTTCTCCATTCCAGCACTTTCTTCCATATATCATAAATTAGGGAATATCCAGGAGCTGCCCCAAGAGAGAGATCATTTCTTCCATAAGCCCAGGATTGTGCATTCTGACTGGCAGTGACTGTTTAAGGTTTCATTAGCAGTCTCACCAGTCTGCCCACCTATGAGATTGTAGGAGATTTAATCTGAACCTCTCTACAGGAAATTCATGAATTATATCACCAAACTAATGAGTTCAGGAGTAAGTTTGCAACCCCCCAACAAATAAAGCTATACATTGCAGTGGTCAAAACAGTGTAATTCAAGTGCTTTTCAAATTGTGTATGTTTTGTTATAACGTGTAAAAAAAAAGGAAACAAGGTTGTGGTTGTGTACCTTACCCATTTTATTTTTTACTTCTATTTTACTCTTCCCTTTTCGGTGACAAAAAGAAAAGGGATGTAAAGTTTGCAAATTGGATAAAGAAAGTTGTAAAATCCAGAGGTTCCCTTCCTTCAGAGAAAAGTCTTTCTTTGGAGAAAGTTCCTTCCATCAAAAGAAGGAATGTTTTGGATTCAACATAGTATTGTTGATAAATATCTGTTCAACAGCAAGTTGGACTAGAATTGTCCCAAAC
The DNA here is from genome assembly GCF_027244095.1 of Hemicordylus capensis. NCBI lineage: Eukaryota > Metazoa > Chordata > Lepidosauria > Squamata > Cordylidae > Hemicordylus > Hemicordylus capensis. The sequence goes on along the minus strand of NC_069658.1, from coordinate 54,979,082 downwards.
AATTCTATAATTTTAAGATATAATTTTCTCTTCATTGGCTGACATCTGGACTACCAAAGCAGATGTAGAACTGAGAGCTGTGCTGTCAATGGCAGCCTTCCTGATGACAGCCTTCCAGCATGAGGTGGAGATGGTGAATTTCAGGGCTCATACATCCCCTTCAAAGCACCCTTGCCTGTTAGAAATATGTCCCTGAGGGTTGCCCAGGAGTTATGGCAGATTGTTCCTTCCCCCAGAAGCTCCCTGCACCACATGAAAGTATGTCCCTGAGAGCTGTTCAACCCTTGGGGACATATTTATACAAGGCAAGGATGCTGTGAAGGAAAGGTAGTATCCCTGAAATTCACCTTCCCCACTATGTGTGTGGCAATTCATGGGGCAATCAATGTTAGGTCCTCTCGGTGGAGGGGGGCACAGCTCACATCTGTGCCCTTTGGTAATCTGAAGTATGGAAATTTACTTTGGATTACTTTGTAATCTGAAGTATGAAAGTGTAAAATTATGTGCATATTCCAATTTGAAGTATGGGAGTACATGTGGAAAAGTTCTGGGTTACTACTTCTGTGTTGTTCCTGGTGTTTTTAAAAAAGACGTAGGCACCTTTAAAACAGTTCACAGATGCACTCTTCACATCTGATACATGTGGACTTTAATCAGGTTAATCGAATTCAAAGCAAGTGTTCTAACTGAAAATGAAAGCTTTGGAGGAAGGGTGGCTTATATAATTTGTATACAAATCCTAATGAGATGACATGGAGGGGAAAAAACACAAGAAGATATTTGAAAGCAAGCTTACAAAAACAAGTCAGAAATTAGGATTTTTTTTTCCTTGCTAAAAAATACATTCTTAAAAACAATACATCAGAGGTCTCCTAGTTTCTCTAGCTCTGCCTAAAAGGTTATTATGATGCTTTATTCTTGCTGAGGGGTCCTTTGGGAATTGATATTTCTTTCTCCCCTTTATAGAAGTTCACAAGGGTATATGCGAGATGTTCACCCTTTATCCTGCAAAATAAGCCTCCAGCTATCCTCCTTACTTTGTGTTGATATTATTCTTAGTCTCAGGACTGGCATTCAGTGACTATTACTTGTCAGTATTACAGAAAGAACAATCATCAGTGTGTCATAGTTGCTTTTCAATATGTTTAGTTAAAATCCAGTCACATCACTGAAGAAAGCATGGCTTTCTAGGAAGGTGGTCATAGACAGTACATCATAGAGCATATTACTGCATATTACTGTCAGATTCTGGGCAGGTTCACACATATAGCAACACTTACGTAAGGTTCGTGCAAGCAGCCGGTACTCTGGGAGCATGCATTCCTCACACAAACCTCTACTTCCTGTCCTGGTGACAATATGCTGAGATTGGTTGTGATGTGTGAACTCACCAGTCTTGGCATATCTTGTCCTACTTCTGTCAGGGAACCTGACATCTGTAGCTAAGGTTTGAAGTAAGATTTGAGATTTGAAGCTTCCTTATGGAAGCAGGGCAGGATATATCAAGATTTGCGGGTTTGCATGTCATGTTCTATCTCTGCATGTTGGCACTAAGACAGAAAGTTGAGACTTGTGCAGGGTGTGCTTACTCCTGAGGACCTGGCTACTCGCACAAACCTCAGGTGCTGCTGTATTTGTGAAACCACCCATTGTGTTCTTAGAATGGGAAAATAACTAGCCCGCCCTTGGTTGTAAATGAACATCTATTTACAACATAATTATTTTAAAGTTTTCAAATCAAATATTCCTGAGATATTCCTAAGACTGAGAGAGATCCTTTCTTTAATTTGCAGGAGATATATGTGACTCCAACCCTTGTGAAAATGGAGGCATCTGTTTGTCAGGGTTGGATGATGACTTCTATTCTTGTGAGTGTCCCGACGGCTTCACAGACCCCAACTGTTCTAGTGTTGTGGAGGTTGGTAAGTGCAAACAAAACAACAACAAAAATAGCAATCAGTGTTGAAGTGCACAATTAGTTTCTGAGTATACAAAGTACAATGTATCCTATGCATTTTTGCAGTGCTCAAGTCGTTCTCTTGTAAAACTAATGCCCTAGTTTTAGTGAATGAACACTGAACTCATATTTCTTGCACAAGAAACTGTTCTGTTGGCTGGAAACATGATACTAGTCACCTCACTCATGATATTAAAGCTATTCTAAATTATTCTAGCCAACTGGAAGTGGGCTGAATTTAATTCTGGTGTGGTAGCTTCTCCACACTGTGGACAAATGGCCTGGTTCACACAACCATTCAAATCTATGTTTAATGTGGATTACTAACTTTATTGTGATTGTTTGAACTCCTACAAAGATGATTTATGGCGCAAGATGAATCTCAGATACATTTTCGTGTAGGTTCACACAATCATGCCAATCCCAGTAACCCACATTAAATCTAGATTTGAATGATTGAGTGAACAAGCCTACTGTGAAACATGGATGGCCATGTTGATAGTATGTATTGCATGGAGAACGTCCATCCTACCACCACCATTGCAACTACCAAGGATCCCAACTGGTAGTTTGCAAACCATGTAATGTGGAAAATCTATCTGGTGAAGTAAGTTATGGATCACCTTAAGTGGCACAGCGGGGAAATGCTTAACTAACAAGCGGAATGTTGCCAGTTCGAATCCCCACTGGATGCTGGTATGTTTCCCGTACTATGGGGAACACGTATATCATGCAGCAGTGATATAGGAAGATGCTGAAAGGCCTCATCTCATACTGCATGGAAGGAGACAATGGTAAACCCCTCCTGTATTCTACCAAAGAAAACCACAGGGCTCTGTGGGTGCCAGGAGTCGAAATCAATTCGACGGCACACTTTACTTTACCTTTAAAGTAAGTTACAATGTACAGTATAGCCACAGCATGGATACGCTATAACATGAAAGTTATCTCACTTGTCCTCCGCATGAATAGTAAAATATATAGAGAGCCTTTAGAAGCAGTTCATGCCAGACTCATGGGCTCAAATGGACTTTTGATAGCAGAGATAAAAATTCAAAAATAATGCTAATGGGTTCAACAAAATACTACTCAAGTATTAGCATTTCAAAGATGTCAAATGATTTCACAGACCATACATATCGGTTATCAGGAAGCTGCAGGCGGCATCACATTATTGAAATTATTTTAGAGCTACTTCCTATCCATGACTAGTACACAGAAGGAATCCTGTATGGCATAACAAAAATAATGCTGTTGCTTTGTGAAGCAAATGAAGCATTGCAACCTAGTTAGGGTAGGAAAGAAATAGAGGCCTAGGGAAATGAAAGCTTTGAAGTTCAGTTGTACTTGGCCAAGAAAGCTCCATGCTGCTCATTATATTTCAATTGTTTCCAGATCAGTTTTCTCAGTTAATAAGGGTGGGGAGAAAGACTTGCCGGCTGCCAGCTCTGTAAAGTCAGACTGGGATTCATGAGTCAGGCCACTTTACTTCCTTTTTATGAATCACCTTCGGTAAATAAGAGTTCAGCAGGCTAAAGGGAACCCACAGAAGCAAAGATAGCAATCCCAGTGCATTCTGCCTCCATGGTAGCAGAATTGGTGGATAATGAGAGTGGTTCTCATTCAAGGCAGGTGTGTAATAGGCTACATGACCTGTGACTTAATTCTCCATCATTCCTAGTGGGCACTAAAAGAGCATCACTCTAGCATAAGAATTTGAGTGAAGCCTCATATGTGAAAGTGCCTTTGAATTAATGGATCCCTGAACCTCAACTGTTTCCACCAACCAAGGTAGCTGTTTAAAGGAAGTGTGAATTGCCTTCACCCTCAAGAGAACTCCCCACCAAGGGAAGCTAGGGAGATGAATGGTATAAGGCAGGCTTGCACAACTTGTGACTCATTATAGCTCTTGGATCGTCAGCCATTATTTTAAATTATTCACTGTTTTGATTGCTTTGGTGGTATATGAATACAAGAAGTTACTTAATCTGCCTACTTTCCTTTCATTATAAACTTAACTGATAGTTACCATCTTCACAAGTTAGCCCATTTCCACCTCAAACATTCATGCATTCACAATCTTGAATTGGGGTGGATGACATCATCACAAACTACACTTTTGTGGTGTCCATGTGTGTGAAGAAGGAAAGAAACCCAAAGGTGCTGAATAAATTGTCTTTATTCTGTAGCCTAACTCATTTTGAGCATTTCTCTTCCTCAGAGGCAAATATGCTGTATCTTTGTTCTCTTATTGGAAATTATATCCTGCATCAGCGGAATCTCTGTCCCTATCTGTCCCTCCCTACAACTATACCAAATTTGGTCCCAATCACATAGACACAATTATTCATGTTAGCCAACTTCCAGCCCAAACATTCCCACATGCACCATCTTGAATTGGGTGGATGACATCATCACAAACTATGCCGGTGAGGTGTCCCTATGTGTAACTACAACTGTACTAAATTTGGTTCAAATTGGTTCCCACTTCCACCTGAAATGTTCATGCAGCTGCCATCTTGAATTGGGTGGGCGACATCATCCACCATTGAAGTGTCCCTGTGTGTCCCTACAACTGTAGATAGATAGATAAATCTTTATTGTCATTGTCCTGTGCAGAACAACGAGATTGAAAAGAATCTACAACCACTACTACAGGACCTAGCAAGAATAATCTAAACATATACCCATATGCCCCCCTCCCATCAACCCACTAAAAACCCACTAAAAAACTCTAAAAACTAAATACAAAAAACCCCTCAGAAGCTATGTTTTGCTGCGTTCAAAGCTGAGACCGCTTTTGGGTAGAAGCTACTCCTCAAGCGGCTGGTCCTGGTCTTTAAGACCCTATACCTCCTTCTCAGAGGCAGAAGCTGAAAAAGATCATTTCCAGGGTGCGTGGGATCCTGCGCTATCTCTACAGCTTTATTATAACACCTAGTGGCATAAATTTGATCTAAGGTAGGAAGAGTACACCCAATTATTTTCTCCGCAGTCTTAACAACCTTGGACAGCAGTGTTCTTTCTCTGGCTGTACAACTCCCAAACCACACACAGATCCCATAAGTCAACACACTCTCTATAGCACAGTGATAAAACACCAACAATAGATTACTTGAGAGATTAGTCCTCTGGAGAACTCTCAAGAAGTATAATCTCTGCTGTGCTCTCTTCGCCAGATCTTTGGTGTTTGCTCCCCATGTCAGGTCATCTCTCAGCTCTATTCCCAGAAATCTAAACACCGAAACCCGTTCCACACAAATCCCTTCAATAATGAGTGGCTGGAAATCCAATTTGCATTTCCTGAAATCCAAAATGATCTCCTTTGTTTTCTTTAAATTGAGGAATAAGTTATTCTCCCTACACCACTCTGTCAGCCTCTCCACCTCCTTCCTATAGGCTGACTCCCCTTCAACAAATTTGGTTCAAATCAGTTCACAAGCTATCCAACTTGTGCCTCAAATGTTCATGCACCCAACATCTTGAATTGGGGTAGATGAGATCATCACAAACTACTCCGTTGTGGTGTCCCTACAAATGTATCAAATTTGGTGCAAATCAGTCCAGACATTGTGAATATGATGGACAAATAAACACAGAGACACACACAGAGAGACACAGATCTGACACACACAGAGACACACAGAGCTGGGTGATCTCATAAGCTTGCTTTCCTTAAGGAAAGTATGCTAAAAAGTTATATTTAATACAGATGCATATATTCATATAGAAAGTGGTGCACAACTATACACACACACATACACACACCACTTCAAAGACAGTCCTACCATAACAATAAAAATCAGTCTAGAATAAATAATAATAATAAAAATAATGCAAACTATAGCTAGAAAAATGTCATACACAAAGATGAAAAGAAGTTCAAAGCACAGTTTAAGACTATAATTTGTGTGTATACACACACACACCCCGCTTTGGGAACTTTGGTTGAAAAGCAGTATATAAATATTCATCGTATTGGTATTCATTATATCAGCAGACATGAGCCCTAAATGCTTACTAGAACAGTCTCATTTTCTCCAGCCACCTTTTGAAACCAGACAGATCCCCTTCCATGGGCATTCCCAAAAGGCTCTGTTCTTCATGCTCACCTGCCAAAGCCCCTGTAGCTGCACACCTGATGCCCACCTAACACACTTCACTACTCAGGCAGATTCATTTGAAAAATGGTACAAAGCCAATTAGGGCTTTAAAGGTCAAAAACAGATGTTTGAATTGGCCCCAGAAAGAACAGTGTAGATGAACTATAATACATGAGTCATATGCTCCAATATGCAGGCTGCAATTAATAATCTGGTAGTCACATTTTGAATCAATTGTGGTTTCCAAACCATCTTCAAAGGCATCCCCCACACAGTGCATGTTACAGTAGTTTAATCTAGGGTATGAATAACAGTGCCCAGATCTTACTCATGAGAAAAGTTAATTGAAACATGTGTGTGGTGAGGTCTAGGAAAGGAACAAATAGGGATCTATAGAAGAACTGAGAGCAATCATTTTGGCACATAGAATAATTATCATTTAATTATTTGTGGGAATTCTGATGTTTCACACGGCAATCAACGTTTACAGTTCCTAAATTTTTGGTGAATCAGCAATCCGAAAAGCTAAATATTGTCTAGATTTAGCAAGAGCATTTAATGGGCCCCCAAGAGCTACTGTATGTTATAAGGAATAAGAGGACCTCAAAATAAAAGAGAATATTGTTCCCAATGGAAGAGTGGCACAAACAAGCCTAAATTAAGGCACAAATTGTGTTTTCCTAAAATGGACCTCATTGTACTCTCTTTTTATTGGGCATGTGTAATCTCCCCTTATCCATGCTTTTATGGCTTTGGGTGCATGAGGAAAGATGATAGGTCAAACTGTACTCTAGTGCTGAGGATCAGCCCTGAATAATTATCTTCACCATTTGCTTTTCTTCTAATGCATAATATAGCAGTTAATTATTTCATACCATTCAAAGAACCATCTGTATGTTCACTCCTTCTTCCTATATGGGGCCAGTACAGACGATACACAGCTGGCACACATGATAAGGAAGAGGACACACCAAGAAGTGCTCTCATTGCATTTCTTTATTGCATGTGGGTAATCTGTCTAATTGCCCCTCTTCATGTGCTCCAAATGCCTGTTTAAAGGGGAGAACATAAGCTGGCATCCAGTTATATTACATGTGATTCATCGTAATCAGGAGTGGAGCTATAATTTGGCAGACATGTCCAAAGAACACATGCCACCCAGCTCCTGGGAGCCACCATGGTTTGTGGATATGTCTGCCCCTCTCCCAAGCTCCAGCCAGCCTAATTCCCAGCCAACTTCATGATGAGCTGCGTGTTTTCTTTGTTCTCTGAAAACACACAACAGATGATGAAGCCAGCTGGGAAATGAGCTCCAGATGGCCAAATGGGCCCTTCTTCATGCTGGCCATGCCCCCTGTGTGTGGCATCATAAGCAGTGGGCATGGCTGGCACACATGAGGGGGCACTGGGGAGAGGCGCAAATGCGAGCCAATGCTCCCCTATGTATCTGGTTGTACCAGTTGTGTGTGCAGTACTCAAGTATGCAAATACCCATCTCTGAGAGCTTATTGCTTACATGAAAGACAAAAAAATAACAGGCCACTGCAGTGAACAGATCACAGAAGGATATTTTTCCAATAGAAGTGATTATGATCTAATTTAAAAGCATAGTGAACATACTTCAGTAACTACTACCAGTCTGCCAGCATTAGACGGCATGGTCAAGGATTGTTGTTGACATACCTCCATTCTGTAGGAAGAGTCTATGAGAAGGTACTAGCTATGATTTCTTCATATTTCCATTTCCCAGAGATGTGGCAAAACCATTGCAAATGTAGGTCTTCCTGATTCTTGGCTTTCTGCAGCTTATTTTAATTCAAAGAACTCACTCTTTTTCTCACTAGGATAACTAGGGCTTGCTCTTCACTCTATATTCATTCATTCATTCATTCACTACATGTATATCCTGCTCTTCTTCCAAGGACACCAGAGTAAAGAATGTGATTACGTCTATCCTCACACCTGTAAGGTAGCTTAAGCTGAGAGATAAGTGACTAGCCCAGAGTGACCCAGTGAGTTCATGGCTGAATGGGGATTTGAACTTGGGTCTTGCCAGTCCAAATCCCACATTCTAACCACACACCACACTGGCTCTCACTCTACCTCTTTTGCATCTTTTCCAATTCAGTCAGGTATTCTACAAGGCTTGTTTCTCAACTTCCTTGCAGCATTTTCTGGTGTAGAATCTTTATGACCCTGGTTAGAAAGTAGCCAATGAGAGGTGGCCAACCTAACTCCAAGTTGCTCAGTCAGAAAGTCCCATTGATGCCCTTCTTTTGCACCTGGGTTGACAACTGAGAAGCCGGGGAATGCGTCTGGGAGCCAGATTTGATTGAGTTGTCGGCCCTTACTATTATTTATTCATCCAATGCATTTATGTGCTGTGTTTCTTCCAAAAGGCACATGGGCACATGGGATGCTGTCTGTGGTGTGTGGCAGGGATTCATGCTGCTACTCCACCTTGCTATTTCTGTGTTGGCCCCAGGGAATGCATACACAGGGACTGAAACATCCAGCACTGGCACCAATAAGTGACAAACGCTCCACATACTACTGGTGAAGCAATTGCCACAGATAAGGCATCGAAGTAAGGCTTGCCACTGATTCACAATATATTATTTCTTCATAGCTGAATTGCATGGTCCAATTCTACAGAATGTGCTGTTTAAATGATAGCTTGGTTCACACACAAAAAAAGGGAAAAAAAAACCTTTCTGTGAATGTTTATATATAAACATTTCTGCTGCATATCAGTTCAGTAAAATATATAACAGTAATAAAATGTCTGATAGGACTTCTCTTGCACAAACTTCAAAAGCCCTTGCTGAGAGAGGCATTAGATTTTGATTTTGATTTTTTGGTGGCTCTATCCAAAAAGAACCTAAAATGAATGGGGTGTGTGTCTGTGTCTTTGTCTGTGTCTGTGTCTATGTGCGCATTGAAAGGAAAGTAGAGGGAATATAGCTGTAGCCTATAAACAGATTAGCAAATGAAATGGCATTTAAGTGAACTCTAAAGTGCTTTGGAAGTTTTGGGGAAAGTGAGAATGTATGTGTTGTGAGTGAATTGTCAAGCGCAAAGGAAATAATGTTTGAGGTTGAAGGGAAGAAGAACTGGGAGTGTGAGAGAGACCCGTAAACAGCAAGACAGCAACAATAAATCATTCACAGCTTTCGGTATTATGGTGCTATATCACAGGAACATTTTAAAACTTTAAAGTGGAAAGAGTTTATTTACTATGAATTATAATAAGGCTAATGTTACAATACATTAACTCAGGCTTGCAACTGGCTGTTCACCTGGGGACTTATGAGAGAATAGAGTGGAGAAGGAAAGGTTTATAAAAGCTAGCTACTTTTTTCTTTGGAGCCACAAATGTGGCTTAAAGGATGTCTGGGTAGGTAGGCACTAAATATTTTCGTACACCACACATAGTACATGTGGGCAAATAGGCACTAAACATTTTTGTAGGAACAAAACAAAAGTTCAAAAGCTGCAGGAGGCAAATTTTATTACAGGTGGAACTCGTAATCCACCCATTCTGTTCTCCACTACAACTGCAAATAATAGAACCATGGATAATGGGGCATTGAGGTAATGGGAAACACTGGGGTTAGGTTCCTGGAGGCTTGGCAAAATAGTTTAAAATGGCAAAAATAATTGCAAAAAAATGCCATACCATGCTCCATGGGTCTCCAGGTGTCCAGCAATGCCTCACCCCCAAAAGTGTTATATCCACCATTTTCCCCACAAAATAACCAAATTTAAAAACAAAACAAAACACCAGATGAGCCACAAAATGGCTCCTTTCATCAAAATGATGGCCAGAAATTATCTCGGAGGTCATTTCCAGCCACCCAGGAACAGCCGATGAACGGGTTTTAACCCTTTTGTATTCACAGATATTGATGTTGGGTGCCTGTTCTTCAACTGCAGATATGCTGGACCGTGGATAGAGATTACCACTATAATCTAAGTGGTACAAATTCCAAGATATTTCAAGCAATATTTTCTTCATCAGGAGACTTTTTAAAGAAATACAGAATACATTATGATTAACAGCAACAGGAAATAAAATATTTTTTCTTATAGAAAACACACATAAAATGAATAAACAATGCATCCTGCATTCAAACATGCATTAACAAGGTACTAATAATGTGAAAAGGCAGCATGTTAAAAAAAAAGAGGGTTAAATTGTACACTCACTAAAAGAAATTAAAAGTGAAGTGTGTTCTAAGCATTTTGTATGCTACTTCATTTGTGGGACTTATTTTTAGAGCACATGATTAACCTGTATTTAATATTGGATATTAGTGCTAAGATGTAAAATCTACAAGTGTTGTAATATTTCCCTACCCGAGGACTGTGCCAGGTTGTGATGAGGTCCAGAACAAAAGTCTCCATTGAACTCCATCCTGATCATCACTCCATGGTGATGCCCAGGAGTTACCCATGATGATGGTGGGTTCTCTAGCTCACCAGATGCCTCAGGCCCCTGACACTCAATGATATGTGAAGCTTGATTGATTGATTGATTGATTGATTAAGTGCTGTCAAGTTGGTGTCAACTCTTAGTGACCACATAGATTCTCCCCAGGATGATCTGTTATCAACCTGGCCTTTAAGGTCTCTCAGGGTGGGGGAAGAAAAGCCCCAATCCTGCCTTGTGGATTAGTATGTGGATCTTAGGCTGTTGAAGCAACCTGTGCCTCATAGCCATTCTTGGACACTGAACCACAGCTGCCTGGGCAGCTTACAGCCTCCTGGTGCTCCTCCCCTCCCACGGCCTCCTGAAGATACAGATGGCTTGGACCAGTAAATATTATAAACAAGAATGCTTTCCTCCAGAACTATCTTACTTTTCTTATCCTGCCTTCCCTTCCTTCACTCTCTGTCTTCCCTGCTTCCCAGAAGGGTCGCGCTCTACCTCTGTTAGCTGGCCTAACAGTGTTCTGCCTTGGCTTGCTATCTGTGTCACCATTTTTTCCTCCCCCGTCATTCCTTCTGCCTTTCATCCCCTTGCCTTTGGCTCATCTAATACGTAACCAGACTCTCTCCCACTCCCATCTCTCAGCTCTTTCCGTCTCACTCTATAGATGACAGGTTGAACTTTCTCTCTCTCCCTTCTTGTACTCATGGTGTGAAAACTATTCAGCATTTAGTAGATTGCCTGCCTAAAAAGTCAGAAAGGAATGCTCTCTTCCTGTTAACGATTGGATTTGCCTTGCATTATATTATATTCTTGGTATGATTTAACTGCCATAGAAATCATTGCATTAGTTGTTCACACGTCCCTACCATTAAGGGCTTTAAAGGTCAAAACCAGCACCTTGAATTGGAACCGGAAACAAACTGACAGCCAGTGCAGCTCTTTCAAACTGGGTGTGATGTGATCCCAGTGGGCAGCTCCAGATAGAATCCTAGCTGCAGCATTTTGCACTAGCTGCATTTTCCGAATAATCTTCCAGGGCAGCTGCGCGTAGAGTGCATTACAGTAATCCAGATGTGACGTGACTAAGGCATGGGTAACTGTGGATTCATTATTTCCTGTTAAGGGAATGCCTGTTTCGGCTGGAACTGGGCTATGTGGAAATTGTTTTTGGTTGTTGCGATGCTGCAGTAGAGATAAGATGGAGTTGGCCTCTAGCCCAGATGAGACAGAAGAATGTGTTTACACTGTACTCAAAGCAGAAGATGTTTTTATCATGTTAACTGTTTCCAGTGAGAATGAATGATTCCAAAATGTTGTTGAGAACTTTACATTACAATGAATAAGTATTCTGCTTACATGCTCATGTGCTTAGTTGCCTGAATGTAAACATAGTTTCAATAAAGCCTTTTAAATTCTAGTCTGTGTGGGATGCTTCTTATCTCTTTCTTCCCCGAATGCACGTGATGTCATGGATAACAAATCTGAAGTAGCCTGATTGGCTACATTTGTGTTAGTGACAGCCAGGCTGTTCACCACGATGACAAAATAAAGGAGTTCCACCTAAGAAACTTTCCTATATGGCAAAGGGAGAAAGGTTTCAAGAACCAAGCACGTGGAAAGAAATTGATAACTTACCTGCAACTGAAGCACAAAACTGGAAAGAAGCTGAGAAAGAAGAAATGGAATCATTGCTCAAAAATAACACATGGACACTCACAGAGCTACCTGAGGGAAGAAAGATTGTGGGGTGCAAGTGGATTTTTAAAATTAAGCAAAATCCCGAAGGAGATGTCCAGCATTACAAAGCGAGACTGGTGGCAAAGGGATTCTTGCAAATCTATGGGGAAGATTATGACGAGATATTTGCTCTGGTTGTAAAACACAGCTCAGTAAGGACACCCCTAAGCATTGCAGCAGCAAAGAAAATGCAAGGGGATCACATAGATGTGAAAACTGCATTTCTTCATGGAGACATCAAAGAAGATATTTATATGGAGCAGCCTCCAGGATTAGTGGAACCTGGTAAAGAAAAACTTGTATGTAATCTGTGGAAAGGTATCTATGGACTAAAGCAGGCTGCAAACACCTGGAATGTCAAATTAAACCAGTTTTTGTTTGTTTATTATTTATTTATTTATTTATTTATTTATTTATTGTTAAATTTGTATACCACCTTTCATTAAAACAATCCCATGGCGGTTCACACAAAAATTAAAAACAAGACTATAAAAATGACACAATTAAAATATTAAGCTAAAATACAAAAACAAATCTGACTAAAAAGATTTAAAATACAAGCATAAAAACTGTACAAAATACAAAAAAGCAGCAGTATGAGACAATCATATACCTGCAGTTGCTAGTCAATGAGGGATTTACCCAAGGAAAGGCTGACCCTTGCCTGCACTCGACATTCAAAGACAACAGATGGACCAACACATTGAAACAAAATATCATTATGTGTGGGATGCACAAGAAAAAGGACTTGTAAAATTGATGTGTTGTCCAAGTGAACAAATCATAGCAGATGTGCTAACTAAACCGTTGCTCAGGAATTGTTTCAAAACCTTGAGAGAGAAGTTGGGACTTATAAAGAGCAGCAGAAGACGATGAGAAGGACTGTTGGCGCTAGGACCCTGGCAGTATCAGCTTTCAGCTGCAATGTCTCATAGTGACCCTGGTGGGTGAGGGTGGTTAGGATCATGGATAAAAGTGCTGGACTCCTCCCCTTTTTTTTCTTCCAGTGTTAGTCTCCATTTTGTCTCTCCAGAGATGGTGGTTTGTTTTGGTCTCTCTCTCCAGTCAGGAGCTACAGGTGAAATTAATCTGCAGGCTTTTTCACATTTGTTTGTAACCCTTTATTTAAATAAATCATTGTAGTTCTTCAGTACTAAAGAACTATCTCAAGACCTCTTGCTTTTCTGCTTTCTCACCAAACTGGTTTTGGTTTGCTATTTGGGGACTGAGCTGCCAATCCTATGTGTCTCTACAGCTGTATCAGTTTTGGTTCAAATCAGTTAGGTGGTTCATAAGTTAACCTAGTTACGCCTCAGACGTTCATGCTTCCACCATCTTGAATCGCAGTGGATGGCATCATCACAAACTCCCCATGGATGTTAGAGGATTATCTTTAAGGTCTTTAAGGCCTTCAGGGGAGCTTTAAAGACTCATCTTTTTAGCCTGGCTTTTAATGATATCTAATTTTAATCTTAATCTTAATTATTTTATTATGAAGCTCTTCTTACGATCAGTGAGAAGAGCTTTGGGGCTAAATGTAGCCACTTGTAGCTGGGAGGCCAGATCGGCCGCCCACACAACTGTTGGCTCCGTCACGAAGCCAGCAGGGGTGGTGGGGATTGGGGGCCATGCGGACCCTGGAAATTTCAGGATGCCCTGTGCAAGCATGTGGAGCATTCTGGAGAGACCCCTGAGCCCAGGAGGCTGCTTGCATCCTCCTGGTCGGGGGTCTACTTGTGTGTCACCACGTGCCACAGCAACACACGAGCAAAAAGATGAGGTCAACAGAGTGCTCGCTCCATTAACCTCATCTTTGGGGAGGGGTAGTTAGCCACCTTGGGAGCACCGGACTCGCCTGCTCCCTTAGCCCACTTTCCAGGGATCATGAGAATAGCTTCTATGTGTTTTTTATTTTAATATAAACCACCCTGAGCCACTTTAGGAAGGTATATACGTTGATTGAATGAATAAATAAATTAAACTAGGCCATTGAGGAATACCTGTATGTATTCTACAGGTACTACAAGATGGCAACTATATAAATGTTTGAGGCACAAGTGGGCTAATTTGTGGACCATCTTGTGCTGCATTGGGCAGCATGGGCCAGAGTGGCTCTCCCTGCTTTTAAAGGCAGGAAGAGCAATTTCGGCCATTTGGGAGGGAGATTGGCCCCGCTGCATTGGCCCAGTGTGGTTAGTATTTGGAGATTGGCCCCGCGCGGTTAGAGATTGGCCCTACATTGCCCTATTTGGGAGGGAGATTGGCCCTGATGCATTGGCAGCGAGTCCAGGAGTGGCTCTTCCTGCCTTTAAAAGGCAGGGAGAGTCACTCTGGCCACGCTGCCAAGGCACCGTGGACCAATTTCAGTCCCAAATGGGGCTGCCCGACCCCGTTTGGGAGCAAAATATCACACACACCCCGCACCTGATGTCAGAACCCTGAACCCTGGGGGCAGCGGTCCGGGTTCTTTGAACCCATTTGCTCAAAGGTGGCTCAAAGGTGTGGAAGCAAGGTAGGAGGAAAGCCTGGGTAGCTTTTCCTCCTACCTTGCTCCCACTCAACTGAAAATTGGGAGCACGCACAGCTCCCAAACCCAGGCAGAACACGGTTTTTGATTGTGTGAATGGCCACAGTGTATTCCTAGATGAGGGGGATATGAATCTGAATTTCCCACATCCAAGCCCAACATGTTCCACTGCACCACACTGACTCTTACATAGTAATGGAGACAGTACATATGTATTGTTTGATGGGTCAGGTGCAATAACGTCAGCACAGGACTGGCTCCAGGGTTTAAAGGGCTTTCAGCACAGCTCCCCATGGGCCCTCACCTACCTACCTCACCTAGTTGTTCTGCATTCACCACATGAAGGATATGGGCAGAGTTGATCTCTGAGATCTGCAGTGGGCCTAGCAGTCATCCCTTCTGCCTGCTGTGGGTCTTCAGCAGCTGCCCACTAATGCCAGTTTTGATGCCAGACCTGCTTCAGCATAATAACCAGGCCCAGCAAAGTCAGGATAATTACTGTGGGACACATAACGGGAATCAGAGTAAATGCAAGTGATACAGGAAATGATAATTGATCCCAAGAAGCAAGTAGCTCAATCATAAGCATTTGTTAAAAGTGAATTTTGATACTGAATTTCTGTTTGCCAGCAATTTGGAAAATAGTGCAGATGTACTTTTGTGGAAAGGGGGGAAATGCTCTGATTAGACATTGCTCGTGCTTCTATTTCTTTATCTTAGAGCATTTGACATTTTTATCATCTGTTCAGCAGAGGCACTCTAATTAGGGAAACATTTGGCTGAGCAAGATTGGTTTTTCAGATAAAGAAATTGCATTGTCGGTGCCATTTGATTTATTCAAAAATATGCCTAAATGGACTATAATTTAACATGAGAGCCCTAATGGCTTCAGAAACAAGGCATTTAATTTTAGCTCCTGCTTTTGCTGGCATGAAAGAAGAAACATCTGCAGCTGTTTGTTACTGAACTCACTCAGTGGCACACTGATTTAGGTCAGTAGCAACTGCAAAGTATTGGATTAATCTTGTACTGACAAATGTCACCTTCTAGGGTCAATATAAATGATATTTAAAAGTTTCCCTTTTTAAGTAAGTCGAGAATAACTATTGTGATTTCTGAATAAATATTGCATTCCCGTCACTGTCTCTTAGCTTAATGTACCCCTCAGGATGCTGTGAGATAAAATGGGAGGAAGGGGTTTACATGAACTCCTTGAAGAAAGGTGGGATAAACGTGGGAAATAAATACACAACATTGTAGCCAATAAAAACAATGTGTAGTTACATCTACTAAAATGATATTGGATTATGGGTTCCCCCCCACTCCCCTTGCAAGGAGCACCTTATTCTATGCCACCTTGCTTGGAAAAAAGGAGTTTCAATAAGACAACTGACATTTCAAGGAAATATAGTGCACATCCTTAACCCATATGGATTTCCCAAGAGCTCTGTCATGTGAATAGATTCAGAGTAATAACCTTCTTGATTTTCAGCTTTATCATTACTAAGTACATTCTTGGTTTCCTAGATCCTCTTCCTCTTACTGTGCCAGCACAACCTGATTTTGCTTTATCGTCACAGTAAATATTATATCATATCAAACTAACTTGGCTGATGAAAAGAGCATAATCATAAATGCAGTCTGAATGTGCTGACAAATTAAAATGGTAAAACGTGGAAAGTGGGGCCAGAGGCTTTCAGTCACGCAGACAAAAGTGAATGTGTGTGTGTATGTGCTCAAAAGAACATGTGCTGGGGAAGTGAGAAGATAGATGTTATTTTCTGAGCATTTTTTCCCCTTCCTTGGCACAAATCTTTATGTTAGTAATTTGAAATTGATCCACAGGACCCTGATCTTTAGAGACATTTTCCATCAGGAGCAAATGTGTTGTTTCACCCAATAAATCCTAGAGACTAACCTCCCTGGGATCTATTTTAAAATATGTAGCTGAACATCCAGAAATAGAAGTCCTCATTAGGTTGACCTTCATTCCCACATGGGGAGCCCAACTGTGGCCTGGTTGACTTTTCCCCCACCTGTGTCTCTCACACACACGCCCATGCCCTGACCCTGTAGATTCAAGGCTTGTGGCCTATTACAGATCTGTGGAAATTGACATGGAGTACAAGGTTGAAGATTATCACACACTACTAGCGTGTTTTGGAAAGTAGGTTAGAGTTTCATTAAGCCTCTTTGAGCATATGGCCTGTCGTTGTCATGGCTAAATGTTAATACAATTTATGTGATTGCTTAGTGCTGGGAAAGCTTTGACCCATTTACAGAGGAGTTAAAATCGTTAGTCCAAATTCTGGCATGGCAAAAGCCATTACAGTTACCTGTTGTACTTCTTAATGCGCCTTGACCTCAGCAGACGTTTCACACACAAGCCAGGCAAAACCTGTTACTGAGGTTTAATGCATTAACAGAAATCTCATCAGGGCAAAACAATCTAGAAGTAGAATCTATTGATTTGTTGCAGATCACTATGAGATGATGATCAGTCCTGTCAGTCACTTCCACATTTGCAGGCAGTGACCAGGAAAAGAGAACAGGGGATATATTTTAAAGAAATCCAAGCAAACATGGAATGTTTTTGTTACCCCCTCACACAGTAATTCTCAGGCTTTATCATAGAAGCCATTTGGTTGAAGAGCAATTTAATTTCAGCAACTGTAGTGTGTGTGTCCACACCCAAGGGATACTTTAGGACAGGCAGCCAGCAGGCAGTAATCAGACATACAAAAGTGAGGCAGGGAGCAAGCAGGCAGAGGACAATATTCTGGCAACACAAGAAGGCTCTTCACACAAGCAGTGTGGAGAGCCTAAAAGGGTTTTGTGGGGAAAGCAGGCTTCCCCACAGGGAACCTGGAAACTGGAGAACCTGGGTTCAAATCCTTGCTCAGCCATAAAAGTGCCTTGGTGATTTCAGGCCAGGCATGCTGTGCCTTGGCCCAATCTTCCTCACAGGGTTGTTGTGAGGACAAAATGGGGTGGGGATATCCCCTGTATGTTGCCCTGAACTCCTTGGAAGAAAGGTAGGGTGTATATGTAAATAAATATATTCTCTTATCAAAATATTTGTATACATCAGTGCTTTGCAGACTAGTTTTTGATTACTTTTATACTATGTAGCTGCCCCTTTTAATTTTTTTTTAAAGACTAGTTCAAATTGACTAGTTCAAAGCATGGAATATTTATAAGATAAAAGAATTTGCACACCTGATAAATATATCATCATCTCAATTTTCATTTCAACTACTTGAATATATTTCATATTTAGTCATGATAGGCTTTGATGTATTATGCTCTTCCTGAAGTCTGCAAGTACAAAGCAATTAGCAGGGACTCTTAAAATACAGGGGTTAAATTAAAATTTAATATTTAACAAAGTCCCTTAATGAGATTTTTTTTTCCTCAGGTAAAGGCACTAAAAAGCTTGAGCAAGTGTTCTTGAAATTTAAATTCTGGTTGCAAAGTGTTTTCAGAGAAGGCCACTCATAATTATTAATTGGTTTTCTAATCCAGCAGCTCTGCTGTGATGTTCTGTCTTTTCTCTCTTTCTCTGAACTCTCTCTTTGGATATGTAACGTTGTGATGCTATGTGGGATACTGGGAGCATGAAATATAGCAGACAGCAACTGCCAGCTAGAACACTGTTACTGCTTCTGGCCCACCAAAGAAACAGACGTCTCCTGACATTTTAAGGGGAGTGGAGTGGAAGGGAGCCCACCCAGCGTTCTAGGACCCCAACAACCTAGACTGAACCTTGCTCCCCCCTTTCATGTTCCATGATCACACCCTTGGGTACCCCTACATTCAGCCCTTATTTGCAAAGGCAAGCAGTGAACATGGGGAGTGCCAGGTTATTCACTATGAGTGAGTGAGTGCGAGAAGGAAGGCCAGTCAGCTCATTCTCATTGACCTCTCTGCACAGGCATCCACAGGGGAGGGAGACACTAGATCAATGACCAGATTAATGTGGAGCCATGGGCATAAATATGCTTTGCATATTCCTCCCCCCTCCCCCGCCGACAAAAAATTCCTGCAGACATGCATACCTCTCTCACATGTTGACCACTGGCCATTATGTATGAAGAGGGTACTTATCTCCATATTTAATTCCATGCAAAGTCCACCAGAAGCCTTTGGACTCTGGTACCTAAAAGACTTGTGGATAATCCACCATGCAAGACTTTGGTTGTCAACGCCTCATTTACGTTTTCTTTCACTTTCCATTGCCCTGAAAAATATTAAATATATATTTTAAAACATATGTTATTCTTTTAATTTTACTTCTTTTAAAACTAAATTGACATACGTAAGTTACAATTGCAGCTAGCAAGTACTGAAAGTAAACTGAACTTTTGGTAAGATGTATGTGTGAGTAGCTCACAGGAGCTATCAGTTTGATTCTAACATTGCATTGGTCCTTTCAGTTACATTCTCTCTCCTGTATTTTCCACTGTAATGTAATTTAAGGCCTTCCACAATTTAAATTCATTTTATCCCTGGGTTTAAAATGAACACAGCTCCCTAGGATAATCACACCGTTGTTTCAGAAAAAGTTTGATTCTCTTTGTGATGTCCTTTGATTCCCCAGAAGAGGTAACTAATTGCCCTTTTTAACATTTTCTCTGGGACAAAAGACTCATGAACACATTTTAAAATTAAAATTTAAGGCTGGTGTCTGGAGCAGTACTTACGCCATTCCCCCCTCCCTCCTCCTCATGACTGCAGTCTCCAGAGGATTGGATAGAGCCAACTGTTTTCTGTTCCTGAAGTTTGAGGGACCCTTGCCTTGGCAGCCATGTAAATAGTGGCATGAGTGGCTGCATCATGGGGAAGGGAGAATTAAAAACAAACAAGAGGAGATACTGCAGGAGTTTTGTGCTGGGGGAGCACTAGCCAGGATGCTAAAGTCTTGCAACATCAGGGCGTTTTCCAGATTACACTCTGCCACGTGTCCCATAGGCACCCCTCCGTCTGGCCAGTGTTTTGACATCACACTCGCTGCGCTGTCAGCAGGGTGCTGTCCATATTCCCGATGCCTTGTTTCACATTTTAATGTTAGGTTATGGCCCTATAATGTGGTAATCGTGTTGCAAGAACATAGCTGTCTCTTTCTTTGCAAAGCCACCTAATGGTGCAGTGGGAAATGATTTGACTAGCAAGCCAGAGGCTGCCGGTTCAAATCCCCAGTGGTATGTTTCCCAGACCATAGGAAAAACCTATATTGGGCAGCAGCGATATAGGCGTATGCTGAAAGGCATCATCTCATACTGCACAGGAGGATGCAATGGTAAACCCCTCCTGTATTCTACCAAGACAACCACAGGGCTCTGGGGTCACAAGGAGTCGATACTGATATGATGGCACACTTTACCTTTAGGGAAGCTTGCAACAGAGTTTATGCATTGCAGCATGTTGCAGTATGGACTGTTCTTTGTCCTCCCCCACCTTGCTTCCTCCAGCCCCTCGCCACGGGGAAAGAAACAGGCAGGGAGAAATCTTGGCCTTCTCCTCCTTTCCTCCCCACAGATCCCAAACCCCACACCTCCCTCCTCCTCTGCTTGCTTCCAATATAACTTGAGCTTGTCAACACAGAAGAGGGGGAGGGAGGAGATTGGAGAGGTTTCATTATTATTATTTTCCCATCTGGATTCTTTGTGCATTCCTCTTTTAATGTGCTAATTTGGCCAGAGACTCATACTAGTGCAGCTGAGCAGATTTTTGAATTTAACTCTTTCTCATGCACTTTTTACTGAAGAGGAAGCCCATTGAACTAAATCGTTTACTTCTGTGAAATCCCACTTGCTTACTGCAAGGCAAAGGGCAGGGAGAGTCACTTACTTAAAAGGAAGCCCATTGAACTGAATCATGATCCATTTACTTCTGTGGAATCCCACAGCCCTCACTGGAGGAGCGCTCGCCTCCCCTCTGCCTCCTCCCTCCTATGTAGTTATTTATTTATTTCTCTGCAGGTGCACCAGTTCCTGTCTTTCCCCCCTTCTGGCTTACCACAGGATTCGCTTTGGCTCCCCCCTAATAAATAATTCCCTTGTTTTGTCACTCCAAAGGATCTCCTCACGCACCCCACTCCCCTACTTTTCTTTTTAATCCCTCCCGCCAGTTATTCCTTGTGCAAAACTGGAATGATGCAAGACAACGTTAGATTTTTGTCTTAGAATGGTGTTTCCCCCTGCTGACAGATTTGTGCAAGGCAGCAGAGAAATTACCAAAACAAACTTCACATAACCCACCCACCCCTGGCAACTCCATTGGCCCAAATGGAGCAGGAGGAAGGGCAGATAAATGTGTTTCAAGGAGAATATGGAAAATCTCATAGTCTGGAAAATGCCCAGGAGTTGTAAAAGGTAGAAGGGGCTAGTAACAGGTCTTGGTGTGGGCAGAGCAAGGCAAAAGTGGGATCAATGAATCTTGAAGCAGTTCATATGACCCTGATAGCAGGCACGTTGACTGTGGAAATTTGGAGTGAGATTGGAAATCCAGTGAACCAGGCATGTGACTGCTTCACATCTTGCTAGATCTTGGGGCTTGACCTAAATTTCCATGGTTTTTGCTTTCTTCTCAGGCTCTTGAGAAAAGGTTAGAATCAATAAATTGAGGAGAGATTAGGCTTCTTTGCATTTGTCTTCTGCTATTTGATCTACCCTGATATACATCAGGCTCCCCACCCCCACCTCTACCCCCCTGCAAAAGCACCAGGTACCAGTCTCTTCCCCTGACTCACTAATAGCTATCTTCTCCTGCTTCTGTCAGCTTCTGTCTTAGCAGGCTCCATCTCCTGATCTTTCATCCACCATCCCTGTGTTCCCTGGCTCTTTCCCCTGCATTTCAGAACTGGAGCTTCAGGGGACCTGGCAACCCTCTGTCACATCTAAGGTCTTTTAACATTTTATGGCTCCAGTAAAGCGCTTCCTAGAGATGATCAGGGGTGACACTGTAAAAGTCTGTGTTGAAAAAGAACAGGAATGCACAGGGAGGCAATCACGTTGCTTTTTCACCAACTGCCTAAACTCAGTTTACAAGTTGTTTGATCTGCTTTCAGAAAACCTCTCTGGTTCTCCTGGCTTTAGTCAGCCCATCCTGATTTTGAGACACACTGTCACAGTCCATGGGTGATCATGTGATGGCTTTCCAACATGTACACAAGTCTTACACCTTGGGTTGTTTGCCACAAGTTGAGGTGGTCACTCATGTCAATATGCCTTCAAGGGCATGTAAAGAAGTTACAGAACTTGGAGAAAAATCAGTTCCAACCAACTTCTTTATTTCAGAACCATCAGTCAAACAATTTATATAAAAACTTGCTTCATCCAATTTTTTAAATTATAATGTATTAATCACAGACACAAACACACCCTCATCTATTTTCTGCATCAATAGTTCAAACTATTACAGATATGTCTAATGCCACCCAGAATGTAATACAAAACGGAAGCAACTTTCCCATGAACCCAGCTATTCAGAAGTGCCTCACTGCTGTAGCATTCACACCTACTTTGTATACAGGAATACATCCTCCAGCTTTTCTTGTAAGGAAAATGTGCTGGCAAATTATGGATAGTTCAGCTATTCACCACATCAGTGAGGCAAGACAAGTAAGACATCAAAAGGCTTATTGCATCTGCCTTAAGCCAGTGCAGTGCAAAAGGAATTCTAAGAAAGACAAGACTATTACATTTTCATGTAATGTGATTTCCCTCCCATCAAGTTTCTATTTTAAATCTTTGTGCAGATTTAGGTTCCAGCTTTCCTGTATGGAGGGAATTTCCCTTTCTGACAAGACTGCATCAAATGGATGTTTATGGCTGAGGTCCTTGCAGCTGGCATTCCTGGCACTCTTTCAATCAAGGCCAAAGCACAAGACTTCTCTTTTTGTGGTAGCTGCTGTTTTCCCTTCCTGGCAGGTCATAGAGAGGGCTTGTGATGGAAAGCAAAATGGGAGATTCTGCTGGTGCCAAGTGAGCCAATCATCATCCATAGGAATCTGCCCAGTTTGAGGTGAAATGAAGAAGGGTCCTCAAGCAAATATATCAGCTTTGCTTGACAGTGCAGTCATCACTGTCTTTCCCAATATATCTTAGTAGAGTTTTAATTTGCTTGAAGGGATGCCATGTTTGTGTCTTGGACACAACTTCTCACTGTGACCCATTTAAGTCCTCCACTAGCTTTATTATGCTGCCCTAGAAGCATCAAGTTGGCCTTCTTTATTGGGTTTTAGGAGGAGCTTCAAGGCTTCATTCAACTTCTAGTTCTGCTGGTTCAGCTCTTTTGTGTATTGCTGTCTGTTTTGTCTTGCTGTTGCTTTACAGTATTTTAACTTGTTTGGATCACTGCTGCAGGTCACTTGGAGTTGTGGAAAATTTGCTAAGTGTTTTTAAATAAAAAAAATGAGACTATCATTTCATATGCCTCTTGAGTAAGGAAATATGGCTTATGTGAATATGAATATGATGAATATCACCACTTTTCAAAAAAGTTCCCAAAGTGGTTTAGATAGATAAAAATAGAAATAGATATAGATATAGATATCAATTAAATGGCTCCCTGTCCCAAAGTATGATTAAGACATACTTATTGGCTGCCCCTAGAAGTTAGCTTTTGCATTATTACAAAGGACCTATTGAACAAGTATAGGTCTATAAAACACCCATAGATGCCAAGACAACTAGGTTGAAGGTGGCATTGAAGATTGAGGGCCAAATTTCACTTAAAATGTCAAATAAGCATAAGAACATAAGAACAGCCCTGCTGGAGCAGGTCCAAGGCCTATCTAGTCCAGCATCCTGTTTCACACAGTGGCCCACCAGATGCCTCTGGGAAACCCACAGGCTTCCAAGAAACACAAATTCAAGAAGAAAAATATGTACATTGTGTCAACTGCAAAGCCCTCAGGAACATATTCTTGGCAAACTTTTGTGGAGAGGGGAGGGGAGCAAAAATTGCCTCCCTATCCTGCTCCCCATGTACTGCACTTGAAAGGCAAACTTTGCCCATGCCTAATTTTTAGTTTACTTGGCAAGGCTGCTTATTATGCCATTCATTTTTCCCCCCATACACATCCTGCCTTTCTTCCAAAGGTACATAAAATGGCTCACAGCATATAAAACATACAAGTTTTATATAGTGGCTCATGGGCATATTAAAAGTATGTGATACAGCTACAGTATATCCATTGCCCTTCACATTTGAGGGGCATGTGCATCAGTATGTAGCATGGAAAATGAAAAGTGAGAATCATCCATGGATCATATAATGCTAAAATGTCAGTTAATTATGTAAGAGTTGCATTCTTCTCTTCATCTTCTGCTACCACATGACAGATTCTTATAGCTTGGCATGGTGCTGCTAGCTCTTAGCAGTCAAGTGCACACCCTTAACATTTTCCCTTTCAGAGAGGTGTCATTTTAAAGTGAAATCTTTGGATGCATCCATTACCCTTCTAATGGAGTGTACAGTCAGGTTACAATCCTGACCACAGACGTCATGCATAAATCCAAGATTTCTATG
The DNA here is from genome assembly GCF_027244095.1 of Hemicordylus capensis. NCBI lineage: Eukaryota > Metazoa > Chordata > Lepidosauria > Squamata > Cordylidae > Hemicordylus > Hemicordylus capensis. The sequence goes on along the minus strand of NC_069658.1, from coordinate 54,954,789 downwards.
TTCTTTGGCAGGGTAACCAGCATCACAAAGTTGTGAGAAAGAAGTCCTATGGCATTCTTCATAATATGGGTCTATTCACACACACAACTTTCATGAAACAAGGATAAATTAAACATATATAATGAAACACACAATTACTGAAGAAATTGTCTGTGTTCTAGACCCCAAAAAGTGTGGCTGAAGGTCAATTATGCCCATGGTCCTTATACATGTAGATATATAGTCCTTCCAGATCTTTTCTCTTACTGGTTCTTGTTCAAGTTGTTACTCCAAATGTTACTCAAAATTCTTCCAGATCTTTTTCCTTGCAAGTTCTTATTCTAATGGTAGCGCCTTGTACAAATGTTGCTCCTGAATTTTGAGTAACATTTGGAGTAACAACTTGAACAAGAACCAGTAAGAGAAAAGATCTGGAAGGACTATATATCTACATGTATAAGGACCATGGGCATAATTGACCTTCAACCACACTTTTTGGGGTCTAGAACACAGACAATTTCTTTAGTAATTGTGTGTTTCATTATATATGTTTAATTTATCCTTGTTTCATTAAAGTTGTGTGTGTGAATAGACTCTTATACATGGTATATATATTACCCAGTATGTGTTTTGTTCTCTGGTCCATGTATCCTCTATTCTTTCATTCTTCAAATATGACTCCCAGACTTCTTACAAAAAGAGAAAAATACCAAGCTTGTTATTAGGACATCCCTATCCTGCTCTTTAGATTAGGCTCTCAAAAAACATTAAAACCATATAATAAAAACAAACAGAGTGACCAAGAATTAAGTAGTCCATTTTGTCGCCCTTCCTCAAACACTGATACGGTCAGGGATCCAAGGATGAAGGAACTACCAGCAGTGCCCTGAGGCAAGTCTATTTCACTGTGTCCCCCCAGAATACTTTGACTTTTATAGTGTTTGACTTTAATAAAGTCAAATGCAAGGTATTATATTTGAATTGGCAGGTCTTTTCTAGCATTGCTGTTCTCTGCTCTTTTGTCCTATCCTATTCCAGTGTGCCTTCTGGAAGCACAATCTGCAATATAGTTCTCTGCTAACCTACAATATGTTTCCAATCCTCCCAGGTCTCTTTCCACACTTCTTTGTAAATGTCTTGGCCTGTATTTTAGCTTTCTACTTCCTTCATACTTCCACAGACTGCTTATACTTGGGTGTGGTATCCATGTCATAATTGCAAATGAAGTACCACCCATCCTTAGAAAACCCACCATATTGCTGAATGAAAGAGCTAAATCACAGGAAATGTACTTTATAACTGTTCATTCCTGGGCATTGTTCAGAGTAAGATGGGAACAATCTTATCAGAGAGTTCAGGAGGGGAGATTTCTTTTTCTGCCCCAGCTACAGCGAACTCACTGTCTCTACTCCTAATGCCCCTAGTGGTCAATAGGGTTGCTGGTGCTAAGAATCGATGCCATCAATTCATATGTTGAATAGTGGCTAGAGTGCTGGACTAGGACCAGGGAGACCTGAGTTCAAATGCCCATTCAGCCATGAAACTAGCTGGGTGACTCCGGGCCAGTCACTTCTCTCTCAGCCTAACCTACTTCACAGGGTTGTTGTGAGGAGAAATTTAAGTATGTAGTACACCGCTCTGGGCTCCTTGGAGGAAAAGCGGGATATAAAATGTAATTAATTAATTAATTAATTAATTGGTCACGTGTTTCAGCAGGAGAGATACCAGAAATAATATGATTGATTGAGTGATTAAGTGCCATCAAGTCAGTGTTGACTCTTAGCGACCACATAGATAGATTCTCTCCAGGATGATCTGTCTTCAACTTGGCCTTTAAGGTCTGTCAGTGGTGCATTCATTGCTGTCATAATTGAGTCCATCCACCTTGCTGCTGGTCGTCCTCTTCCTCTCTTGCCTTCAACTTTTCCTAGCATAATGGACTTCTCAAGGGAGCTGGGTTTTCGCATAATGTGTTTGAAGTATGATAGTTTGAGCCTGGTCATTTGTGCCTGGAGTGAAAATTCTCGATTGATTTGTTCTATCATCCATTTGTTTGTTTCCTGGCTGTCCATGGTATCCTCAAAAGTCTTCTCCAGCAACTTAGTTCAAAAGCATCAATACTTATTCTATCTTGCTTCTTCAAAGTGCAGCTTTCACATCCATAGAGTGTCATGGGAAAAACCATTGTCCGAACAATTCTAATCTTTGTAGGTATATACATGTCATGGCATCTAAATATCTTTTCCAAGGCCTTCATGTCAACCCTACCAAGTGCTAGTCTGCGGCGTATTTCTTGACTGCTGGATCCTTTACTGCTGACGTTTGATTCTAAGAGGCAGAAGTTATCCACCACTTCAATGTCTTCATTTTAAGTTCTGAGGCTGGTTGCTATACCCGTTGACATTAGTTTAGTCTTCTTTACATTTAATCTTAGTCCCATTTTTTCACTGTGCTCTTTCAATTTCATTACTAGAGCTTGCAGATCACCTGTGTTCTCAGCTATCAGAGTGGTGTCATCAGCATAGCGCAGGTTATTGATGTTTCTTCCTCCACACTAGTCTTCTTCCAATTCTGCTTCTCTCAGTATATGTTCAACATATAAGTTGAATAAATAAGGAGAAAGTATACACCCTTGTCTTACTCCTTTGCCAATCTGGAACAAGTCTGTTTCACCATGTTCCATCTGGACTGTGGCTTCCTGTCCTGTGTATAGGTTTCTCATGAGAACAATGAGATGTTCTGGGACACTCATTTTCCTAAAGACATTCCACAACTTGACATGGTTGACACAATCAAAGGCTTTTCTGTAGTCAATAAAGTACATATTGACTTCTTTCTGGTATTCTTTGGCTTTCTCAATCATCCAGCGTGCATCAGCAATGATGTCTCTGGTTCCTCGGCCTTATCTGAAACCAGCTTGTACACCTCGCATTTCCCTTTCCACGTAGTGCTCTAATCTGCGCTGGATGATCCTGAGCATTATTTTGCTAGCATGTGAAATTAAGGATATTGTGTGATGGTTTGCACATTGTGTTAGTTCTCTTTTCTTTGGTATGGGAAATAATGGGGGGGGGGTTGGTGCTAAATTAACAAAAGAGTTTGGTCAGCACATAACAGTTGCAGCAACTCATACTAAGAGTTGCTATTTGCCTGAAGTCGCCTCCTCCTCCTCCTCCTCCTCCTCCTCCACAAAAAACCACCCTGAATAAAACAACTTAAAATCCAAAACGGTAGAATTGAATTTCAAGTGGTTTTTATTTTTATAAGAAACTCTAAACACCATATAAAACCAATAGGTCCACCTCCTTCACTAGTGAAAAATGAAAGTTGGAGAGAACTACTGGAATGCTGACTTACATTTTTGTTCAAAGTGCTTTTGTACAAAGGTTAAGTCAGAAGGGGCTGATAAACCTTTGATTTCTAGTGACGTTTTTCATTAAGAAAGGAAGATAAATGTAAATTGTCTTCACTCAACCTACTCATGAGTAATTTCCCAAGTAATTTAAAAAGCTCCATTAAAGGCCATACATAAATTAATGATTTGTTTCTAATTCCTAAAGCATATTTTAAGAAGCTTTTTAATAGCATTGCTAAGTGCATGTCAGTCACTGCTTAGAATGCATCCATCACCTCTCAGGGTCAGCCTCTTAATTACTCATCATTTCCCTTTCTGCACCTAGAATACATTTTGAAGTCAGTTAATAGAGAAGGCATTTTTTTTCTTTCTAAAGATTTCCAAATGTGTACTTTTCACTGCATAATTTAATGGCACTATGATAAATGAGACATGAAAAGCTTAGTCTAAACTTTTCTTGTCGCAGTTATTCATGAAATTTCTCATTATAACCTCCCACTCTTAGGCCATCTTTCCCATACTTTTCCCAGGACGGTCACCTAGGCATACACAGTCACACCCACATTGATCTTGGTTTGTCTGAAGACTTTAGTGGGGGAAAATTTCGACAACATCTTCTTCCCCAGGGGAAGTTAAAAATGTGTCAGGTTGCACAGACCTCAGGGACATAGTTTCAGGTGACACCAAGGGCTTCCGGGGAAGGGGGAGGTAAGTGATATTCCTACACACACACACACACACACACACACACACACACACACACACACACACACTGTTGCAGTGTTAGACTGGAACCTTTCAGAAATAGTGGTGCTACACTGGTGCTTTTTCTGTTGCACCTGGTGCTTTGTTATGATAATAGCCATTGTTTGTAAAAATGGCAGGGAGATGAACCATGTGAAACATGTGGAAGTGTTTACACATACCTGGACTGGTGTGAGAACAACCATAGAGAGTAGATGTAGTGTGCTAGCTAAGAGACTGAGCTTTGGATCAGCAAGTCCCTGGTTTGAATATCATCTCTGCCATGAACTCCTTAGGCAAGCCACTCTCTCTTAGTCCTAGCCCTTTCCAGCTGCAATATAAGGATAATAATATTCATCTTATAGGGTTGTTGTAAGGATTATAAGACAATACTGGGCTTGTTCTCACAACTCACACAGACTTTGTTAAAGGGTTATCTATGATCGCCAAGCTGGGTGTACTCCCACAGAGTGTGATATGAGAACCAGCACTTTACTGGCAGTTGTAACTCCACCACTGCAGTTAACTAGGATTAAACTACACTCAGCAGCTTCAACTGATTGTAGCTGCTGATTGTAGTTTAATATCCAGCAGCAGTACTACAATTGCCAGTAAAGCATGGGTTGTCTCTGCACACTCCATGGGAGCACACCCAGCTGGCGATCGTAGTTAACCTTTAACTACAATCACGCAGATTGTAAGAACAAGTCCACATTAAATTTTGAACACTTGGAAGCACTGTATAAATGCTAATTATTATTTTGGAGGTAACAGTACCACCACCCCCAGGAAAGGACCATGTAAAAGACGTATTAGATTATAATAAGATTATAATACAGTATTTACTTCCTTGGGAACAAGTTTCACTGAACTCTGATTGGGATATTAGATTGTGTGTGTGTGTGTGTGTGTGTGTGTGTGTGTGTGTGTGTGTATGCACGCACATGCACTCATGCTGTTCTTTCATTCATGTTTGTTTATAGGCTTTAAATTTCAGAATATTTATGTGATCACATTTCCATAGGGACTACCATCTTGGTCAAGACATATTGCTCTGTCTTTATTTTTCCCCTTAATCATGGAATAATTCTGGCATAACTTTTCATTTTCATTGCATTAATTTTCATTCAGTTTGACAGGGATCTCTCTGTGGAAGATTCCCCCCCACTTTTTTTTCCTGGACAAAGTCAGGAAGGTAGGTCTACTGAACCTACTGTAGGTAGCCCCACAGTAGGTCCAGCTACAGTAGGGCTGCAGAACTTCAACCCTTCAGCAGATGTTGGACTACAATTCCCATCATCCCTGGCTATTGGCCACTGTGACTGAGGATGGTGGGAGTTGTAATACAAAAACAGCTGGTGGGCTGAAGTTGTACAGCCTTGTGCTAGAGCAACCTATAAGCAGGAGGCATTATTCCTATTAATTCAATTGTCATAGAACTTGTTTACTAGGGGTGGGCTCCACTCTTCCTTATTTACAAAAGATATTTAAGTTCAGACTTCACTTTCACTTTGGGCCACATCTCTGAGGTTTATTAGCTTGCATGGGTTCCTCAAGATAATACTATCTCTCTCTCAGATAGGAGCTGCCAATATGAGGAGGATATGTCCTTAGGAAGTTGCTACCTAAAGGCATAGCGGGGAAGTAATTTGCCTGGAGAGGAGAAGGCTGTTGGTTTGAATCCCTGCTGGTGTGTTTCCCAGACTGTGGGAAACTCCTATATAGGGCAGCAGGAATACAGGAAGATGCTGAAAGGCATCATCTTGTACTACACGGGTGGTGGGGGGAGGCAATGGTAAACCTCTCCTGTATTACGTGTGTGTGTGTGTGAGAGAGAGAGAGAGAGAGAGAGAGAGAGTTATAGACAAGAAAAATGAAATAAGTTAAAATACTTCTAATTTTTCTGCCCCCACACTGAGAGTACTATGCTGAGCTGGTCATAAATCCTAAAAGGTTAGGCTTCAACTGCAACATCCTGATAATATGATAGACACTAATTCCCCAAGAATGGTGGAAGCTGACAGCTCTCTATGGAAGGAGCCTCCTTTTTCAAAATGTACACCAGTGAAGAAGGAGCTTAGCCTTTGGATGCAGGTGCAATTAGCTTCTAGGAAGGCAAATGTAGTTTAGGATGCTGATTTAGTTTCAGGATGATGTTGAGAAGTTGTGGCAGGAAATGAGGATGCTTTCTTTGTTGGTTATCGCTTAACACCATTGAAATCAATGTGAAAAATTAGTCGATTGAAATTAATGGGATTTACGTTAATCGTGACTAATTTGTTCCACTGATTTCAATGAGACTTAGTCATGATGAATTTAATCTGGACCTTCCTGTAGATGATGTACCTGATTTGTCACATTGCTCCAATGGCACCAAGGGATACAGGTTGAATTTATAAATGACCAGAGGTGCAATCTGTCTCCATGCATTCAGTGCATTGCATTGTGGAATTATATTTAGCATTTTAAAAGTATATGAAGAAAGAGCCTTCCCATTGTAGCCATCTTAATTATTTTTATCAATTAATTAGTAGTTCATTGACAAATGTTTAGTGACTGTGGAATAAAAATATAGACTAGAATTTAAAAAATCATGATTTCTTCTTTTCCACACACTAAAACTCAGGTGGAACTATATGTTCAGGAACTACCCTGAACTCTTGAAGGTAGACTCGGCTCTCCAGTGAGAAAGCTTTTGTATGTAACAGAATATGGAGAGAAAAGTTGTCATATAAAATGACAAGAACTCTCCAGTACAAAGTGATGATGTTAGGTTAGAGCTCTTTAAATACCAAAAATTAGGGAAATCAACGGAAAAATTGAGCATTATCATCTTATTTCTGTGCAGCAACAGGAGGCAGTGAAAGGAACCAAAAACTCTCTAGTGAGCCCTAGTATGCATTACCAAGATTGCACTTCTAAGGGCTGCAAGTGATCAAATAATAGCAAGTGCAAAATGAGTGCAATGCCACCAAGTGAGGTACTTCTAAATCCCATTTATTTTAGTAGGAAAATGATGCATGTGCAGAGTCCATCTCTCCCATGGAAACTAGTAAGACATGGAAGTGCTTCAGTTAAATTATATTATGTGAAATATGTGTATCCTACTATCCAGCAAAGGGCTATATGCATGTGAAAGTGGGCTGATGCCTATGGATCCCAGGCTGGAGGAAGAACTATTTGTATTTGGCAAGCAGCTGTAGGTCAGTGGCAGAACAGTTGCTTATATGCAGAAGGTGGCAGGTTCAGTCCCTGGCATCCCTAGATAAGACTAGGGAAAACCTCAGGCTGAAAAAGTCTGTTTAGACCAGGGGTTTCCAAACTTGGGTCCACACAGGGTCAGGGCTGTAATTGTGTGAACAGGTGTGAAGAATCCATGCAGAGCTGTCGCTGGGGCCTTATCCAGTTCTTTCTGGGGCTACTGTTCTCAGCCCTTCTCTCCCCACCACCACAGACACCCAGCAGTGGGCTCCTGCGTGGCACCCCTTCTCTCCCACCATGCATTGCCTCTTCTACTCCTCCCCACAGAGTGAGGGCCTCCCTGACTGAGCAGCCCAAGGTAGGCTGCCTTGCCCGCGCTGCTCTCAGAAGCCTTTTGAGCAGTCAGCATGGCACCTGAGCGCCATGCCAACCACTCAGCTGGCAGTCATGAATGCACGGCGGCCAGCTGAGTGGGGGGGGGCAGGGCAGCCTAAGCTGGGCTGCTCAGTCAGGGAGGCCACTGGCAGTGGGGAGGTGCTGCACATCGGAAGGCAAGGGGTGCCACGTGGGGGGAAGTGCTGCTGGGGTAGGGGGCGGGCAGCCTGTCACTTGAACATGGGCTGCCTAAGCCCTCTGGGTCACTTGAACACAGGCTGCTTATGCCACTGGGTCCACAGAAGTTGCTGGACTACAGTTTCTATCATCTCCAGTCCCAGTGGATGTTTCTGGGGATGATCAGATAATCCTGAGTTAGATGGAGCTAGGGTTGCCAGCACTCCAAGAACTGGCATCAATCTTCATATAACGATTGAATGCAATCCTATAGATACTGGGTCACAGACTCCACAATCCCTCCACAGCCCCTGGGCCCCCCCAAATCCTCTTTAGTCTCTCCTGGGTGGTGTGGTCACCCTGCAGAGCTTGATGATGCTTAATTTGCAGGGGGATGGGGAGGTTCCAAAGGCCTTTAGGTCCAGGCTCCAAAATTACCTAGGTGCACCCCTGCCAGGCCCTTTTAAAAGTGGGAGCTGGATTCAACTCTTTCCATCAAACAATTGACCAGCATGATTTTTGTTTTTAAAGGAAGGGCTCCAAGTGCATACCCAGCTCCTCCATGCATGAGATACTGATCATATCTATGGACTCTAAAAACATTAATGCTTAATTGCTGGAAAATGTATTGATGATTACAGCAAAAGTTGAACAAACTGGAAGAAAAAAACTCAGCTTCCTCAATTGAAAAATGGATAAATAAGGCTTGTTTCATTATGATGATGAGTAATTTAACTTATGATATTATGATATTTTATATTCATATATTATACAATAAAAGTGCACAGTGTCTTCTGACTTTTCCCACTGCAGTGTATTAACCGCAGAGATTTTTGCTAAATTAACCAAGCATGTTTACCTCACTTTCAAATGCCCTTGTTCATGGAAAATAGTCCGGGATCCTGTCTCAACTCAGTAAAGACCCCAATCCATTTTTCTATCTTTTATTTCAGAGAAGTGGTGATCCAGAAATCCAGCATAGACTAGTTGGATGCAGAGATGTGTGAGATGGGTTGCTAAGACCAAAATGATTGGTGCAGTGCATTAGCTACTGGGAGTCCCTGTTTTGAACCTCACTCAGCCACAAACTCACTAGTTTGTCTTATGCAAACACTGTCTTTCAGCTGCATCCCCTTATCTACAACATGGGAAGAATAATAATACTGCTGGTCTAGCGCACAAAGCTGTCATGTGGATTATGGAGATAATGTATGTGAAGTACGTTGAGCACTCGAAAATGAGCTAAATAAATGCTAAGTATAATTATTGGGCAAAGGCCATAACTCAGTGGAAGAGCACATGCTTGTGAGAGTCCTCTGCCCAAGTCTCTAGAGAGCTGTTTTCCATTAGGGTCACCTGTACTGGGTTAGGTGGGTCAATGGCATGGCTCTGTCTACGGCAGTTTTAGTTTTTCATTAATATTTGAGCATTAATGTCAGTATTGCCTGCATTGATTGGCAGCAGCTCCCCAGCATCTCAGAGAGGGATCTTTGCCAGCCCTACCTAGAAATGCCAAGCATGTGTTTGAGTGTTCTGTCATTGCACTACGGCTGCTCCCATTCAGATCCAAAGTGGGGGGGGGGAGCTGTTTACATATACAGTACCTTTAGTGATGTGGGGGCCACTGCCTCTCTGTTTGCCCTCATGCTATTTTGAGTACATGTAATGACTCCTTCCCACTAGTAAAGATTTACCAGTGAGTGGAAATCATTATATGTACCAGGAGTGAACATAAGAAGCAGTGGCACCCACACACTAAAGGCACCTGGCATCCTTTAAATATTTTGCATTGCTGCCCAAATGTCCATGTCTGACTTCAAACAGGCTGAGAGGTGGACTGAGTGTGAAATCAGTCCATTGTAACCGGTGCAGGTGAGGCTGGGGGCTTCACTGCAGAAGCCTCTCTTTCCCACTCTTTTTCACACACACTGCCTGCTGCCTCTCTCTCACCTTGCCCCTAACCCCAGGCACATGGGCTGGTCATTTGCTGGGTATGCACCTGTAGTTAATTCCATGGCAGGATGAGGTGAGACAGAGAGAGGAAGCCAGGGTGGGGTGAGAAGAATGTGAATGGGTAGGCTGCTGCAGAGCATGAGCTGCCCCATCCAGCCCCACCCACACTGGCTGTGACTGCTATGAATCCAACCTGTATTGTACATGCCAGAGGCCATGGCTCAAAGAAATATCCCAGCAACCAGCAAATGACATTTAGGTATATAGTGCTGTGCTTACATACCACCCTGCAGAACACCAACACATTTTGCTCTTATTTTCCTTGCTGTTAAAGCGAATGTGGACACTATCTGTCACACCCACTTAGACTGACAACAAGAAACAGCCTCTGCATCTGCCACAAACTTACATGTTCAAAAATGGTCTGCTAAAAATGTATCTATTAGAGAACAAGGAGCATTATAGAAGACAATGCTTATAAATCCTCAATGTCTGGGGCATTTCAGACAAACTCATTGCTCCCAGGCCACCTGGTTATTAGATCCTTCCTCAGCTGCTGAGGGCATTAAATGAAGGTATAGTTCAAGAGGGGGAACAAAAGGAAGGTTAGATTGTATGGGGACAGCAAGAGAAAGTCTGCCAACATACCGTGTTTCCCTGAAAATAAGACAGTGTCTTATATTAATTTTAGCCCCCAAAAATGCACTAGGGCAATTAGCGGTACATCAGAAATTACTTCTAGGTCTTACTTTCAGGGTAGGTCTTACTTTCGGGGAAACAGGGTAGGAAACTGTCAGAAACTTACATTCTGACAATGCTAAACAGGAAGTCAAGATGACCCTATTTCAGAATTGATATGTTTGTATTCCAGTTGCACTATATTCTAGGCTTCTAAGAGGAGGAGGAATGAAAACAACATTTTTCATATACATCTCTACAGATTTATTTCTGAATGACTGACATCAGACTAAATTACTCCTGAGTGCCTTATTGAAATTAAGTAGTCCTTTAGAATAACTCCTGAGTGGTACTAGCCTGGATATCAGTAAACATTTCTAGTTTCTGCCTTAGGTTCTATTTGAGCCCATTATCATCCAGCTAAGACCATAAAGACAATCAGACAATAAACATCCTCTTGTTCTAATAAAGCAGGAACATGTAGCAGAGAATAATCATCCTGTCTGAAGGACAGCAGTCCTCAAAGGTACATTCTAGTAGCTTTGCAAAAACGTTTGAAGTAGAGGCCCAAAAAATTAGCATCAGGGCACACTGTCAGGGAGGCACAGCAGGCAAGATGACAAAGCTTGATAGTCAATATTATATTGAGCTCTGCTGACAGATCTAATAAAATCAACATGTGCAACCTTTCTGTGTCCATTACTACTGTAATATACTAAGAATCAATCATCCCATTGATTTTCATCGCAAGTGATGGTACGAACAGATCCCAGTTTAAAAAGCCTTTTCACGTTAAGTTTCTCGGAGGGTGTGATGGAACATATACCGTATATAGAAGCTGGTGAGTGAGTGTGTGAGTGTGTTGCCCTAGCAACCAGGCACAGAAGGTTCAGAGGGGGAGGGATTTAAAATAAAGGCAGTGGGGACAGAGAGAGGAGGAAGAGAGTTGGAGTTAGTTGCAGGGGCGTAACGATGGGGGGGCAGGGGGGCTCGTGCCCCAGGCGCCACTTGCTAGGGGGCGCCAAAAAGTACCCCCAGTGAAAAAAAAAATTTTTGGGTGATTTTTTTTTTTTGCACTGCAGCAGTCCGCCAACTTCAAAGACCTCTCCCCCTCCCCCGGCGCCCCCCCCCCATTGCTCAGCTCCAGCACTGGGCACCGCGGCGCGGGCGCCTAAAGTTTTTAGCAGTGCCTGTTTTGCAGGAGCAGCCGCAGCGCCTATGGAAATGCTCTGCCAAGATAGCATTTCGCTCCCTGCCGGGTGTCCTGTTCTTCCCCGCCCCCAATGACTTCACAATGGCGCTCTCCTGGCTTGCATTGTGCGAGTTTCCTTTGCAATCCCACCTCCTCGAGTGGCCACGGGATTGCAAAAGGATACTCGTGCAATGCAAGCCAGGAGGAGAGCGACTTGTGGCTCCTCTTGCATTACGTGAGTTTCCTTTTGCAATCCCACCTCGGAGCCACTCGAGGAGGTGGGATTGCAAAGGAAACTCGCACAATGCAAGCCAGGAGAGCGCCACAATTGAGGGAAAGTCCTTGCAGCAGCTTAAATACGTCTGAAGTCAGAGCTGCTAACTTTCTCTAAAATATACCAAACAACAGGCGTTTGGTCTTTAAAGACCAGAGCTCAAAAGAACAATGCCACGAGAAGTATCCAGTTTGGGGTGGATGTGCATTTCTTCAAGTATTTACGGTAACCCCGATTGCACGTTGACCTTGCGACATATGAGTCCTTTGTTCTGTCCTTTTACAAGTCGTTGGGTCGGACCCAGCTCCTGTGTTCCTTACCACCCTTCTGCTTTTGGCTTGCGCCTGGTGTCATTGACTAGATTGCGCCCGGGTCGGAGAGGTTTCAGGCAGCAGGGCAGGTTTGTTTCCTCAGAGCTATTAATGGACTAGGAGAGGGAGGGGTGGAAGTGGAACCCCCCCACTCCACTCTCGGGGGGGGGGCTAAAGTTCAGGTTAAGGGTTTTTGTTTGTTTGTTTTAAACTTTCCTCGCTGCATGCTTAAATCTCGGCAGTGTGCAGTACAATTAGTGAAGGGTGGTGTCTGGCGTTCCCGTTGCTATAGTCGTGTGTCGTTGTGCAGTTCTATGGGGAGTGTGATTATTTTGTCCGAAAAGTCCTTTTTTTAGCACAAGAATGCTTGAGCATTCAGTTCCAGAGAGCAAAAATATTGGGGGAAATGGGTAGCCACCTAAAACTCAAATAAGTAGGGAGATGTAGCAAATGGCCATATTCGAGTGAAGGAATCATTACATCTGGATGATTAATTATCTGGCATTAACTGCCTTGGAACAAAGATGGTTCAGTCTCTTGGAACTTGAGAGTGAGTTAGCTGCATTTAGAAGTGAAAGACTTTTCAACTCACATCACTTAAAAACCCTGCAGTTCCTGCTAATTCTATTTCACATCCTGATTTTCCCCCTCTCCTTTTAAAAAATCCATAATACAGGGAGGCAAACAAAGCATACCTCCCTTTGCTTTCTGAGAGAAAGGCTGTCAAAAGTACACAGTATTAAGGATTAATGGGTAGAAAGAAGAAGGGAAAAGAGACTTTCGAAGACTATTTGGGGCAGGTGCAGAACTGCGGGGGTGGGGGGAGAATACAAGGAGGATGGTTTTGCAGATCCTCCGAAGAGTGTTAGCTACAAGAAGCCAGACAATGTTTTTTCCAGGAGATGAAGCTTTTAGGCTCATAAAAGTGGTTACATAATTCTTGCTTCTACTGTACAGAATACTGCCTCTATTTGGACTTGTGTTGCTAGCACAATGCATTCCACAAGTGTCCTTTTTAGCAGCCTGCGCCCCCATTTGGTTTGTTGCAAAAGCAAGTTCCAAATTTATTTTTAAATTAAATAAAATTAAAGTAGAGATTTTGCCCATTGACAGTCTCCCTAAAATGTTATACACCCACTAGGTTATACTTGAATATGCTTTTAAAGAACTCATTGCCCTGGCAACCATTTCCTAGTGCACATGTTGTTGTGAGACAATATGGACAACTTCACAGGGTTGTTGTGAGGAAAAACCTAAGTGTAATGTGGGATGTATCATCACTCATTGCATCATAATTCTGATGTTTGAGATACAAGGCAACTTCACAGGGTTGTTGTGAGGGAAAACATAAGTGTCATGTGGGATGTATCATCACTCATTGCATCATAATTCTGGTGTTTGAGATACAAGGCAACTTCACAGGGTTGTTGTGAGGAAAAACCTCACAATGGGATGTATCATCACTCATTGCATCATAATTCTGGTGTTTGAGATACAAGGCAACTTCACAGGGTTGTTGTGAGGAAAAACCTAAGTGTAATGTGGGATGTATCATCACTCATTGCATCATAATTCTGGTGTTTGAGATACAAGGCAACTTCACAGGGTTGTTGTGAGGAAAAACCTAAGTGTAATGTGGGATGTATCATCAGATGTATGTTGGTGGGGCGGCGGGGGGGGCGCCATTTCAGTGTTTGCCCCAGGCGCCGTTTTCCCTAGTTATGCCTCTGGTTCGTTGCATTGGAGTAGGTGGTGGTTTGAGCTGAGGGTTGAGAGATTGGTTGGTGTGTGTTCTGAACAGGAGAGATTGTTCAAGGGGTTGTGTGGAGGCTGCGAAACCAGAAGTGTACTGGGCAGCACCTAGTAACAGACTAGAAAGTCTGGAAGAATTCGCTAAGTTTACAAACCCAGTTTTAAATTGCCTCTGTCCCAGTTATTTTATTTTATTCGTTTGTTTATTATTTATTTAACATATTTTTATACCGCCCAAAACTTACATCTCAGAGCAGTTTATCTCACTTCCCTGCATGTTACATTTTATCCAGGAGGAAAGAACCACTCAGAAAGTGTAATAGCTGATGTACCTAGTAACTTGGTAGAGAAGTTTGTGGGCCCTGCTTTGCAGAGATCTTTATACTAACCAGTAAATAATAAACTTATTCTTGTTTTCATTTTATACCTCAAGTTTTGTTTCATTTATATCCTGCTAACTGGGCAAAGAGGGACCTTTTAACGTGGTGATTCTCTTTATTCAGCAGGGAAAGAGTAACTGGCCCTATCCACCCTCTGCACAGTACCTCCAGTGACTGTTGCTGGAGTCTGTCTTTTTATTTTATTTTATTGTGAGCCCTTTCGGGGGACAGGGAGCCATCTTATTTATTTATTATTTATCTGTGTAAACCACCCTGAGCCATTTTTGGAAGGGCGGTATAGAAATCGAATTAATAATAATAATATCTTGAACATATGCCTATCTTGCGCTTGAGAGGCTATGTAGCCAAATGAGGTTGAGTACCAAGAGCAGGGTAACAAGAATTTATATGGTCGCAGTGAGGGAAAGTTAAAAATAAAACTGAATAAATATCCAGAAGACTTAATTGTCATAAAATTCTCTCTCTCTCTCTCTCTCTCTCTCTCTCTCTACACACAGTATACACACACACACACACACACGGGGGAAATGGCACCATGCTTTTCTTTATTCTCCCCCACCCCCAGCTATGCATTTTTAATAATTCAATGGATGCTGTTAACCATGGCCAATTTGTTGCCCTGAGTTTGAGAAGAATTACATCTGTGTAAACCTTTTTTTTTTTAATTCCAGGAAGCTAAGATTCCAATATTATGTATGTCTGCATACTTGAAGCTGACTGTTGTGAAAGCTGTTTAAAAACCTTAAAAATGCAAGTTATTAGAATCTGGAATATTGCCATTAGGATGGTATTTTTTCAGTGAGTCATTTACCGTCTCCTTTTGCTTCAGTATATGCTTTCTGTATCGGCTTATATGTCTGTCACTTTTTCAAAAGCATTAATAAAGCAGCTAAATATTGAGAGCACATTTTGTCAATACTACACTTCTGTGAGCCACTTAATGAAAATGACTTCCCCACCTCCTGTTCAAATAATGCACATATTTTTAAGCATGCCTCCGAATTAAGAAAGCAGTTTCCCCATCAAGGCTTCAGCAAGTTTTTGCTTAAATCAGCTGCTAAAGTACATGGAAAAGCTACAATTGCCAGAATGTACTGTTGATGTATAGCTGCTTCTTGTTTCCTCTCCCATGTGAAGGACATTCATTCACTGCACTTATAGAAACTCAAAGGAGTTTGGCACAGCCTCCTATTGGGGTTAATGACCCACCAGGATTTCTGCACAACTTCGAGGTCAGCCCTGCCAGGGTGGCAATGGGGCTGCCGTGGAATGCCTTTAAAGCACTTTCCAACTGAAAGGAGTGCTGTACTGCTGCCCGGAAGCACTTGGAAGGGATTCTGCCGCAGCCCCATTGCTACAACAACAGGGTTGCCACTGAAGTTGCTCGGCAGCCCCTGTTGGTCCTTAGTGACAATGGGAGACTGCATAGAATGCCACCTAATTAATAATAATAACAGAGGAGGCAAAAATCTTTTGGTATTTTAGAATACAAACTGATAGGCATTTAGCACACAATACGCCAGATCTGACAGTCATCGAGAAGAATCGGGTTCTGATAACTGATATTGCAATCCCAGGGGATAGACGAGTTGGCGAAAAACAACTGGAGAAAATAACAAAATACAAGAACCTTCAGATTGAAATTGAGCGGCTCTAGAAAAAGAAAACAGCAGTGGTGCCAATAATTGTTGGTGCCCTTGGTGCAGTACCAAAAGAACTTGAACACCATCTTGACACCTTGGGCATTGATTAAATTACAACACATGAGCTACAGAAGGCCACACTACTTGGGACAGCACGAATACTACGACACTATCTTTAATTTTTATTTAGTTATCCTAGACCCTTGGAAAGGGCCCGATAATTAAACTACCAAATCCAGTCAATATTAACATCTGGTAGACTGTGTGTAAATAGATGGTGATGATGATGATGATGATGATGATGATGATGATGATGATGATAAATCCTGCACGGGTGCAGGATCCTGCACAGTTGCAAGTAAAATAAACCACCTGCTCTATATGGACGATTTGAAATTATATGGAAAGTCCCAATCAGAAATCGAATCACTGCTAAACACTGTCCGTATATTCAGTAGCGATGTAGCAATGGAGTTTGGACTAGACAAGTGTGTTGCATTAAAAATGAACAGAAGAAAAATAACAAAAACAGAAGGAATAGAACTGCCCAATGGAAGCAACATCAAGAACCTGGAAGAGAAAGAACATTACAAATACTTGGGCATTCTCCAGGCTGACAACATCGCACACACTGAAGTTGAAAGAAAAATTGAAAGTGAATACATCAGGAGAGTTAGAAAAATCTTAAAGTCCAAACTCAATGGCGGGAACACCATACAAGCCATAAACACCTGGGCTATACCTATTATCAGATACTCTGCAGGAATAATAGACTGGACCCAGGCAGAGTTAGAGACGCTAGATCGTAAGACCAGGAAAATATCAATCAGGAAAATATTAATATCAGGTCAATCATGCTCTGCACCCCTACAGTGATGTAGGCTATACCTCCCTCACAGTTCAGGTGGAAGAGGAATGCTGCAAGTCTATCAAACTGTAGAGGAGGAGAAAAGAGGCCTTGAAGACTATATAAAGGATGGTGAAGAAGATGCACTTCAAATGGTCAAGAACGAGAAACTATTCAACACCAATGAAACAAAGCAGGCCTACAAGAAAGAACGAGTCAAGAACCGAGCAGAAAAATGGAAAAATAAGCCAATGCAGGGTCAATATTTGCACAATATAAGTGGAAAATCAGACATCACCAAGACCTGGCAATGGCTTAAGAATGGCAACTTGAAGAAAGAAACAGAGGGTTTAATAAGGTAGCAGGGATGATACACTGGAACTTCTGCAAAAACTATAAGCTACCTGTAGCCAAAAATTGGTGGGACCATAAAATTGAAAAGGTTGTAGAAAATGAAGATGCAAAAATATTATGGGACTTCCGACTACAAACAGACAAACATCTGCCACACAATACACCAGATATAACTGCAGTCGAGATGAAAGAAAAACAAGTCAAAATAATTGACATAGCAGTACCAGGGGATAGCAGAATAGAAGAAAAAGAAATAGAAAAAATAACAAAATACAAAAATCTACAAATTGAAATTGAAAGGCTGTGGCAGAAAAAGACCAAAATAATCCCAGTGGAAATTGGCGCCCTAGGTGCAATTCTAAAACACCTTGAAGAGCACCTCAACACCACAGGGGCCACAGAAATCACCATCAGCCAATTACAAAAAGCAACTTTACTGGGAACAGCCTATATTCTATAACGATATCTATAATAATAAAAGCAACAATATTGATAATAAAATTCAGCCATCCCAGGTCCTTGGGAAGGACTCGATGTCTGGATAAAACAAACCAGTCAATAATACCTGTCTGACTATGTAAACAACAACAATAGATCAATAATTAATAATTACTACATACACCTTATGTATGTGTGGCTCTCTCTACACATTTTTATATATGCAATAAGCCAGGGTGGAACCTGCCACTGCAAGGTCAATTCCCTTCTCCTGCACGCATTCATTTTAGTCCTTTTGGATATCTGAAAAGGGCAAGAAGTGGTTCCTTCTTCCTCTGTGTCTTTCTTCTTTGTCCTCTCTTGCTTGTGACTGAAGTACCTTCCTTAGGGTTGACACCAACATTTTGGAAAAGTGAAACTTGAAGTGAATTCTGGGGTTCCTCCTAAGGAGAAACATGAGAGAATTTTCAAGGGAAACCAAACAAGATTCAGCATCCCCCCCACCCATAACATACCATTTAATTTATACGACTTGCTATATAAATCCCTTTTAAACATTTGACTTATCCTGCAAGCATCCTTTCCTGTGAGGAAGTCTCATTGATTTCAGTGACACTTTCTTCTGAGTTAACATGTACAGGATCAGTCTCAAGGTTGTAAGCTGTGATTCAAATAACTAGTCGAGTTCCATGGGTGTAGGGATTATGGAGCGGGGGGGGGGGATGTCCCTAGGTTACCAGTGTCTGGGGCATAGAAGCATGCAAAGCAGCAAGGCAGGACATGAATCGGCAGTGATCCATCTAGGCTCCAAGCCTCTACCAAATTCATTACATCCCTGTCAAACTCATTTAATGGGGTTTTGGACTTCTGTTTCTTTTATTATTACTATTATCATATCACTTTCAAAGAGCTCAGAGCAGTGTTGTACATGGTTCTGTTTATCTTCACAACAGCCCTTTGAGGCAGACCAAGCTGAGAAATAAGTGATTGGTCCCAAACCACTGAGGGAAATTCATGACAAAGTGGGGATTTGAACCTGGATCTGTCCAGTCCTACTCTTAGCGCTATACCAAACTGGCTTTGTACAAACATCTCACCACAGTCACTCTTCATGCCACATACTGAATTTGAAGCAAAGGGAAAATTCCAAAGAAGGGTATGATATGGAGATTTTCTGTTAAGCAAGCAAGTCAAAACTATCATTTAAGCACAGCTAAACTAACATCTCTGTGGGTGCTTATTGACACCCCTGATAATCACTGGAATATTGTTGGGGCACTGTTATGCATTTCTTGGTGAACTAAATTTAAGAGGATGCTGTCTTTTCCTGAAATCAAGAGGCTGAAATCAAAACTTATTAAAAATGCCCCTCCCCCCACCGCCCAGCCCAAGCTCCACTTATCAACCTACCTGTAATAATGGAAGCCTGTCATGTGCAGCAAAGGAATTGCTGGTGTTGATTTCCTTTGATGAAAAAGTAACTCTGCGTGCATAAAGTCTGTGGGATGTTGATATTGTTTATACTCATATTTAATTTTTAATATGTATTTGCTCTTTGCTTATGCCAGTGATTTAGAAATGCTGGCATGACAGCTCAGATTAAGTCTTCACCTTCACATGAAAGCAAATTCTGACCATGCATATATTTTTATTCTCTCCTCTACAGGACTGCTATGTAGGTTGCAAATGAAAATACTGACCTTCTATGGGCTAATAAGGTTGGGCACATACTGACACACCCAGGAAGTTCTCCACTGAATGGGAGTTGAGCAAGTGCATATTTAGGACTTTTGCACAGCCCCCATTCATTTAAATGGTACTTGCAGAGAAGACCTTCTTGGTAGATTGTGCCCATAGAGCTTTGTTTTTGTTTTTGGTTAGGTATATTTTCTCTCTCTCTTTTGGTCCTGCTGTGTAGGATGTTGTTTTATAACTATTTATCTTTTCTAGTTTTTCAAAAGGGTTAATAAGTTGCCTTCACCAATCTGATCCTCAAAATCAGTGAAGCACTATCTCTCTCTCTCTCTCTCTCTCTATATATATATATATAGAGAGAGAGAGAGAGAGATATGAATGATTCTTTCTGCCAGTAGTGCCAAGCCAATGCAGATATTTAAACTGAAAGCTTAAAAGTTTTGCAGAATACCCATGAAGATGAAATTTATGGCCATTGGCACCTTTGAATGAGGCTTTAAAACCTAAGTAAACAGGTGATAAGAGGAAAGGTCTTTTTTGGATCAGTTGCTGATTAAAAGATAAAGGAAGGAGGGATATAGATAAATGGCCATTTTTAAAATTTGGTGAGAGGTAAACACAGAAATGGACCAAGCAGTGTAATGTTTAATGAGACCTAAGCTGTTCCACATTTTAAGGCTACAGGAAATCAACATGGAACAAAAGGGAATATGTTTCACATATTAAAAGCAACTTAATATGAGATGTGACAGTATTGGTCGCTCATACATAAAAACCACTCATTGCTACCATATAACAAAGTTTTACTTTTATGGTTCTGTTCCATTCCAACATGGAGCGAAATGGAATCCAGATGAGCTATACAGATGATGGGTTGAGGCTGTCTTGACTGAGTTCTCTATGGCCCTCATTGTGATCAGTGGGTCAGGCTGTTGTCTCATACACCACTGAAGCAGGCCTAAACTGGGATCTCAAGAGATAGGCTTAGCTCCCATTCCACCATGCCCTAAATACACGTTTATGCTTCCGCCCGTATAGGGAATATCTGCCTGCCCTCATGTGGGAAACATTGTGCCATATTTGGGGATGTGTGTTTCATATGGACATACTATATTTCTCACAAAATACATCCCCTAGGATGAGCTTCATGTCAGGTCCGACAGACACTTCAGACCCAACAAGCACTCTGTTGGGAATTGTCAGTGGGAGTTTGGCCACAACAGCAGGGAGCCTCCAGCAGTCAGAACTCTAGAATGAGTGTTGATAATCATCATTCTAAGGATTACTGCCCAAGCCCACTATCCTCTATGACACACTGCGGCTGTTCTCATGAGCAGCCAAGACTGGGCTAGGGCAGCTAAGCCTGGGCTTGGCAGCCTGTGAGAACTGGTGGGAGCCGAGTGACTCCCGCCAGCACTGCAGCAGCAAACCTGCCTATGTAGGCTGCCAGTTAGCTGAGGTTAAAATAGCGAGCGCACCCTTAACTCAGGCTAACTGCTCGTGTGTGAGCACTGGCTGCTCCCAGCTAATGCTGGCATAGTAGCAGGATCCCGGCCATCATCGGGGGAGTCCCCACAGTGCACTGTGCACATGTGATGCATTGTGGGATTTCAAGGGGCTGGGACCACACATCCCGACCAGTGTCCCCTCTAACAGGGATTTCCAGGTGTTGACTATAACTCTCAGAATTCCTTGATGCAATGGCTTTTGCTTGGGAATTATGGGAGTTGTAGTCAACTGCATCTGGGAATTCCTGTTAGAGGGAACACTGGTCCCGACGCTCACACCTCTGTGCTGCCTGGGGCAGCAGTGGACCAGCTGGGTGTGTGATCCGTGTGCCCTGACTCGCCCAGACCAGGAAGACAGTTCCTCTGCAGGGAAGGCGAGCTTCTGCTGCCTTCCCTCATGCGATCATGAGAAAGGGCTCATTGTTAAAGACAATCCATCTATGATATTATGTGCACCACATAATACCAATAGTGTTGTGCAGCTGTTGACATGCAGGTGCAATAGAGACACAATGTATCCATCCACCTACCTGGAGATTTAATTTCTAGAGACACTGGGGAGGGAGCTGAATACAGAAGAATGAGAATGAGAACCCAAACAACTCAGATGAAACACAGATGATAATTAACAAGGCCTCACCAAGAGGCAAAAATAAAGACTAAATAGGGAGTAACATTTCCCTGAAGGCTTCATCACAATTGTATTCTTTCTGTTAAGTTCAGCATGTAGGCATCATCTGATTTTGTTTTTTTCTGGGGGAGGGGGGCAGTTCTTAAAAAGGATTATGTTCTAAACTGTCTGGAAAAACTGAAAACTAGCAAATCGCCAGGGCCGGAAGGAATCCATCCAAGAGTCCCCAAAGAACTCAAATGTGAAATTGCCGACCTCCTTGCTAAAATATATAACTTATCCCTGTAATCAGGCTCTGTACTGGAGGACTGGAAAGTAGCAAATGTAACACCAATTTTCAAAAAGGGATCCAGGGGCGATCCAGGAAATTACAGGCCGGTTAGCTTAACGTCCATTCCAGGCAAATTGATGGAAAGCATCCTCAAGGATAAAATTGTAAAGCACGTAGAACAACAGTCCCTGCTGGGAGAGAACCAGCATGGCTTCTGCAAAGGGAAATCTTGCCTCACAAACCTTTTGGAGTACTTTGAGAATGTCAACAAGTGTGTGGATCAAGGTGATCCAGTTGACATAGTATACCTGGACTTCCAAAGAGCTTTTGACAAGTTCCTCATCAAAGACTCCTGAGGAAACTTAGCAGTCATGGGAAAAGAGGACAAGTACATGTGTGGATTGTTAACTGGTTGAAGGACAGGAAACAGAGGGTAGATATAAATGCAGAATTTTCACAATGGAGGGAAGTGGGGTACCCCAGGGATGTGTACTGGGGCTGGTGCTTTTTAATTTATTCATAAATGATCTAGAACCGGGGGAAAGCAGCGAGGTGGCCAAATTTGCAGATGATTCCAAACTCTTTCGGGTAGTGAAATCCAAAACAGATTGTGAGGAGTTCCAAAAGGATCTCTCCAACCTGGGTGAGTGGGTGACAAAATGGCAAATGCGGTTCAATGTTGGCAAGTGTAAAGTGATGCACATTGAGAGGAAAAATCCCAACTTCAAGTATACGCTGATGGGATCTGAGCTGTCAGTGACTGACCAGGGGAGGGATCTTGGGGTCATGGTGAACAGCTCATTGAAAGTGTCGATTCAATGTGCGGCAGCTGTGAAAAAGGCCAACTCCATGCTAGGGACCATTAGGAAGGGGATTGAAAATAAAACTGCTAATATTATAATGCCCTTATACAAAATTATGGTGTGGCCACACCTGGAGTACTGTGTACAATTCTGGTCACCACATCTAAAAAAGGACATAGTAGAACTGGAAAAAGTGCAGAAGAGGGCAACCAAGATGATCAGGGCCCTAGAGCACCTTCCTTATGAAGCAAGGCTACAACACCTAGGGCTATTTAGTTAAGAAAAAAGACGACTGTGGGGAGACATGATAGAGGTCTATAAAATCATGCATGGTGTGGAGAAAGTGGAGAGAGAGAAATTCTTCTCCCTCTCAGATAACACTAGAACCAGGGGACATCCCATGAAATTGATTGCCAGGAAATCTAGGACCAACAAATGGAAGTACTTTTTCACACAATGCATAATCAACTTGTAGAATTCTCTGCCACAAGATGTGGGTGCCTGCCAGGCTGCCACAACCCAGATTCCAAAGGAATTGGGCAAAGGGCTAATTATTTGTGATTTGTTGACGTTTGTGCATCTTTAAGAATTTTCCCCATAGGGAATAATGGAGGTTTCAGCAGTCCCATAACTCCACTTGGGGGACACTGGGGTGGCCCAGAGCGAGTGGTGGTGTAGTGCACATAGGGTGCTGGGTTCTGTTGTTTTTGAGGTGTTCTGCGTTTAGATTCTCTGATAGCATAGGAGATTTTCAATGACAAACCATGAATCCACTCACACTCACTTCAGCCCTCCTGCAGATGTTGGATGAGAACTCTCATAATCCGTGACTATCTGCCACTGTGTCTGGGGATGATGGAGGGCCAGAGTTGTGCAGCCCTGGCAAGAAATGTGCTTGGCAAGGCTCCCTGTAATTACAGAGTACAGTTTTTCGGCACCCAGCCATTTTCCCTCCCACTCGGTTCACACATGCACACACAAATTATGTGAGAGGTTGAGAGTATTCTCAAAACTATGGTGTTGTTGTTTTTTTTAAAAAAAACCACAAGTAAGCCCTTTTCACTTCAGTGGAATTATTCCCATCTATGCACACAAAAGCTTCAGCCTTTCCCTCTTGGACAGCCCTTGCCAGGGCCCCATACTGGCTCTGAAGCCCCTCTCAGTGGCCCTGAGAAGCCATGTCATTTTCTAAAATGTTTGTTTGATTTTGAACCTATATGTCACTTTTCACTATGCCGCCTCCATAGCCAAAAAAGAATGAAAACACAACAGAATGCAAGGACAATAAAAACACAACTAAGACGACAGCATGAAGGCAACACCACAAAATCACATCAGCAAAGCGCTTTAAAAACATGGTTTATTTATTTATAAAATGTCTCTGTAAAATGGCCTTAAGTGCGGGGGGGGCATAACTATTGCTGTTACTAACTATGGCAAGAAAGCACCCCTTTCTGCTCCTTTCTATCAGATATGCAACTGGGTGGTTTTGCTTCCATCTTGTTCTTTTCCCTTCATAGAAGTGGTAACCTTATTATGAGTGATAATAAATATTTATTAGGATAATAAATCATCTGGGATTTAAATAACCTTATTATGAGTGATAGCTCTGTTCAGGAACTGTGTCGAGAGATGTTATTCATTGATGGTGCCTTTCTAGATTTTCTTCAACCATGAGCCCATTCTCATGATCATGTGAGAGGGACTGAGGGTGTTTGGTGGGGCAGAAGCTCACCTTCCCCACAGATGATATGACTGCTGGGTCTGTGTGGACCAGGGTAGGCGGATCGCGCACCCAGACGGTCCACTTCTGCCCCAGGCAGTGCAGATGTTTGGGGGATGGGATATGTGTTCCCGTTCCATGGAAATCCCACAATGCACAGCATGAGTGCATTGTGGGGATCACCCGGTGACAACCAGGAGCCTGCTTCTGTGCCAGCACCAGCTGGGAGCAGCCGGCGCTCGCACATGAGCAGTTAACCTGAGTTAAGGGTGCACTCACACCCTTAACCTCAGCTAACTGGTGGGCTCCATAGGTGGTTTTGCTGCTGCGGTGCTGGCTGGAGCCACAACTGTCAGCTCCTGACAGCTCTCCTGGGCAGCCAAGCCCTGGCTTAGCTGCCCTAGCCCAGTACTGGCTGATCATGAGAAGAATCTATCTATATATTTAATAATCTTAAATGTACCCATCGCTAATCCCATGTGTGGCAGCTCTCATGAGAATTCGCGAGCAGCTGCTGACTTAGCGATGGGGACGGGGAGAAAATAGGGATGGTGGCCACCAGGAGGAGGAGGCAGCTCAGCCACCAGGACCAGGAGGTGGCAGCCAGCCCAGCTGCCGAGATCAGGAGGTACGGGCCAGTCGTTGCTGCTGGGAGCAGGAGGTGACGGCAGCCGCCAGGAGCAGGAGGCGGCAGCCCGGCTGGCGGGTGGAAGTGATGCTGCCAGGAGTTGGCAGGCGGGCAGAAGGAGCTGGCGGGCCAGTTTTTTGGCTGGCCTGCCAGCCAGAAAGCACCAGGGGAGGCGGAAAAGGGGGGAGAAGAGAAGTGGGCAGGGAGAAGAAGCGGGCCGGCTGGCGGGGTGTGGGAGGCAGCTGTGGTGCTGGCCTGAGGCGCAGATGGTCTGTGTCCAGCCCAGCTAGTAATTCAATAATTCAGCAAGCCTGCAAAAAATATGCCTCGAAGCACATCTGCAGGGGAATCTTCATCCTCTTCTCCACAACTGGCAATTTTTCTCAGCCAATGGGTACCATTTATTCGATAAGGCCATGATGCATTGATAGAGCAATCAGAAGAACGAGTATGGCAGCAATGAATTAGATGGGGAATCAAGGTTTCTTGCATGTGTGTATCAAATTTTACTTGCTACATGCTGAGTTGCAACTTTAGGAGTCCCCTCTTTCCATCAATCATTAATTCAGGCCCACACATCCTTCTGAACATTGTTTGCCTTACACTTATTAATCACTCTGTACACTGTGTATGTACACTGGAATAGTGCTGTTACGTTTGCGATCAGGTTGGCAATCAAAGCTTGTGTTATTCAACTATTTGACTGAATAGCAAATCCTTTATTTCACCTTCGTGTTGCTCTCCCAACTCCTTTCAGAACAGTGTAATCAAAGGGAAGAATGAGCCCTGAAAGCAATTCAGACAAAATTTCATCAGCCTTGATGGCTTGTTTCTGAATTCTCTAGGATGGAATATTTGTCTGACATGGAATTAGAAGTAATCCCTGTGACCATTATAATTGTCATAAATCATAATATACAGTACAGAATCCTGATTCAAACTACCCAAGAATTATATTCATGCAGCAAAGACAATGGGAAATTTCTGCTTTTAGCATTGTTATGTTTGAAAACCCATGAGAATGCACAAGTTGAAAAGATAATGGAGCAAGAGCTGACTACATTAGGCATTTGTCAAATAAGTGCTTTCCAAATTTTTTACAAGGTAGATGCACTAGTGGAATGTTCGTTTGGAAACTACCTGAAATTTCTAATTCTTGACCCTGAAATAAAATTGTCTACACCCTTGCCTTATCTTATGCTCACACCTCCATGTGGTAGCAGGTTAGAGACCAACTCAGATCCTCTATTACAGTGTTGACTCAAAACACAAAGCATGTACAATCATATAGAAACTTAAAATATAACTTCATGAGAAAGCATGGATGTTTTCACCTAATAAAACGATACCTAATACTCTTGTGGCTAGAGTACCCACAATATCCCTTCAAGTTCTAAAATTCTATGATACAATTACTAAATCCTTCAGTTAGATTTATACGGGAGTTTGAATACCCCAAGATGCCCCAAAAGTGCAGAACTTGTTGGTTCATGGCTCTGTAATATTGTCTTTTTAGAACATTGCAGCTAGCACCCCAGGGCATGAAACATACAAAGTAGGGGTGTGCATGGCTCGGAGTCCCCCCCAGTCCAGCAGGGGGGGACTGTGACTTTAAGCGGGGGGGTTGGTAGTACTCCCCCCCCACTGCCGCGCTTCCCCCTCCGGCGCTGTTCCTTTTTAAAATCTTCTTGGGGCAGCAGATCTCCTCTCTGCCACCCCTGCCCCTGTCGTCGTTTGAAAAGCTTTAACAGAGACGAGTGCTAGCGCCGCGCAGGGCGCATGCACGCCGCTAGCGCTCGTCTCTGTTAAAGCTTTTCAAATGACAACGGGGGCAGGGGTGGCAGAGAGGAGCTCTGCCGCCCCAAGAAGATTTTAAAAGGAACAGCGCTGGAGGGGGAAGCGTGGCGGGGGGGAGTACTACCACCACCACCCCGCTTAAAGTCACAGTCCCCCGCCCAGCCAGACCGCCGGACCTCCGGACCAGTCCGGCGGTCTGGTCTATCATGCCGGACCAAAACTTTGCACACTCCTAATACAAAGAACAGTCGTTACAGCACATGATTTGGTCTCTGGATTAGGGATATGCACGAAATAGATTTTGTTTCATTTCAAGCTTGAAACGAAACATGAAATGGCTGAAATGTTCTGTTGAAACAGCAGTTGAGCCAGTTGTTTCAATGAAAAGCTTGAAATGTTTTGAGTTTTTCGGCCATCAGGAACAATGGGAAACTTGAAACACCTCATTGTTCCCCATGGGTAGCTCGTAGAGACACCAAAGTGGGTGCCCCTATGAGCAACAAAACACAAAATACCCCATTGTTCCCCATGGGCAGCTCCTAGTAACACCAAAGTGGGTTGGGTGGTAGGGCATGATGGGTGCTACCTACCACTAGGGATGTGCATGGTCCGGACTGGTCCAGACCGGCACTGAGGGGGGTCTACCTTTAAGGGCGGGGGGTAGAACTTACCCCTCCTGCCGCTCTTCCCCCTCCGGCGCTGTAGTTTATATGCCCCCATCGTTGTCTGGAAGCCTTTGTAATAGCAGCACGCGTGTGTGTGGCGGTGCGCGCGCGCCTGTCACCGCCGTGCGCGCATGCACCGCCTACGTCACACGCGTGCGCGACAGGCGCGTGCACCACTGCGCGTGCATGCGTGCTGCTATTACAAAGGCTTCCAGGCAATGACGGGGGCAGAGGCGGCAGTGAGGAACGCTGCCACCCCAAAAACTTCACTATAAACTACAGCGCCGGAGGGGGAAGAGCGGTGGGAGGGGTAAGTTCTACCCCTGCCCTTAAAGGTAGAACCCCCCCCTCGGTGCCAGACTGCCGGACCGGTCCGGCTCCAAACCGGTCCGGAGGCCTCCAACATGGCCTCCAGACCGGTTCGTGCACATCCCTACCTACCACCCAACCAACGCCCAAAAGAAATGGGCAAGCAAGTGATTCTAACAAACCTTTAACCTTTCCCCAAAACCCCCATGAGGAAAAAACCCTATGAGGGTTTGGGGGAAAGGTTAAAAAATTGTTAAATATCGCCTGCTTGCCAATTTCTTTTGTGGGTTGGATGCCAGGTAGCATCCATCATATCCTACCACACAACCCACGTTAGTGTTCCTAGGAGCTGCCCATGGGGAACAATGGGGTATTTTGTATCCCCCATTGTTTTCTATAGCCAGAACAAACTGCTCACAGAGTGCACTGCACACAGGTTTTGCATTTCAATTTGCAATGCATTTTGTAGCTCTACCTTAAAACAAAACAAAACAAAACAAAAACTGCAGAAGCACACAGTAAAAGGGACTCTGTCCCTCTCAACACAGAACACACAGTTCAAAAATAGCCAAAAAAGAATCACTGACCCAGAATCCACTGCCAGCAACAGTGCCTGTTCAGCAGTAACATCATTGGCACAAGTTGCTCTCTCTCACACATTATGACCCCTTAGGTTGATTCCTAGTATTGCAACACCTGCCATAGCAGCAGCCTTACTTAGCAGCAAAGATGGCATAAGCTCAACTAAAGGAACTTCTGCTAAATTTTGCTCAAGTGCACTTTGCAATGCAGATTGCAGAGCAGTTACACAAGTTAGTCTTAAGACCAGACATGGAGCTCATCACAGCAATCACCAAGAAATGAGAGAGAGAGAGAGAGAGAGAGAGAGAGAATGCTCTGCCACTGTTCATCTCTCACCACAACACTATCTCATAAACAAAACAAACCACAACTCAAGGAAGGTTCAAGGTAGGCACCCAAGTTCTGTCTCTGTCAATCTGAGATCCAGCAAAACGATATAGTTTTGTGCTCCCAACAGTGTGCTCCCAACAGCAATAGCAAAACATATTATACTCAGTGCTGAGAAATGAAAACCACAAAATCAAACCTACCTTCCTCCTTTCCTGATGTATCCTCTTTAAGAGAGGCATGAGGGCTTCCTCTGCCTCCCAGTCTCTTTGAATACATTTTGAAATTCCCTCCAAAAGTGTTCCCCCCTCCCTCCTCCCAGCCAATGGGAGCACAATTGCTCATAACAACACTTTATTTTTAGGACGAGCCAATTAAGAAACACAAAGCCAATGAGAAGCCAGTGCCAGAAAACCAATCAGCAAGGGAAAATAGGTGCTCAGAAATGTTTCAATCCAAATGGGGGTTGTTCTGCTCCAAGCTTGAAACAGGCCCTTTAAGAGTCTTCTGTATTGAGCTTGAAACACTTGAAACGGCCCATTTCAAGTCAAAAAATTTCACCAAACATGCAAAACATTCTGCATATCCTTACTCTGAATGAAACACTGTCCAGGATAGTTTGAACCCCAGAAGGGACTGGGTTTCCCCATATGGAGTCACTTACCCAAAGCTCATTTTCCTAGTTTGTTTGCTGTTTACAGTACTTCACTTTGCCTGGATATCTTTGACCATATTTTGTTGCAGTGACCTATGGCTCAGGGAGAATTCAAAGTTTCTTCACAACATTTCTTGTCTGTATTTTTAACTAATGTTTTTATGTTGTTGTAAACTGCCCAGAGATGTACATTTTGGGCGGTATAAAAATATGTTAAAAAATAAGAATAAATAAATAATAAAATATCACATTTAGAGGCACTCTAATCCTCAGACCTTGGGGGCCCAGCCCATGTCCTCCAAGGTCCGGAGGGCCTCCAATGTACCAGGGGGATCCAGGGGCCTCCTACACTGGATACACACACACACACACGTTGATAAATTAAAGCTTCTATCTAAAATTTGTACATTATGTTTTTGATTTAATTTTTAAAATTTAAATTTATTTATTTTTTAATTTTAAACTAAAAAAAACATCCAAGTGCTATTTGACAGAATATTCTTAGTTTCTTCAGCATGGGTTTAACTTTTTTTTCCCCTATTCACAGCAGAAGAGGAAGATGAGGAAGAGCCAACACCAGCAGGTGAGAACCTTACTAATTATATTGTAATCACTATTACATCTTCTAGATGAAGTTCTTTGCTTTAATCTTCAATTAGCTTTTTCCATAAAGAAACTCAAATTGCAATTCTATGAGGTCATTCACACAATCAAAAACTGTGTTCTACCTGGGTTTGGGAGCTGTGTGTGCTCCCAATTTTCAGTTGTGTGGAAGCAAGGAAAGAGGAAAACCTGGGTAGAAGTGATTGTGTGGAAGCAAGGTAGGAGGAAAGGTACCTAGGTTTTCCTCCTACCTTGCTTCCACACCACCAAAAATCCGTAGCACACACAGTTCCCAAACGCAGGTAGAACACAGTTTTTGATTGTGTGAATGACCTCTATGTGTCCTTACTTGAGCATGAGTCCTACTAAACTATATGTGCGATTTGCTTTTTAATAAATATACATAGGATTAGGCTGAGAGTGGAAGTATTGTGATACAAACTTAGTTCCTGCCTGCCGTCTTTCTATGGTTAGGAATTTCCCTCTACGACAGATTAGCTACTGTGATCCTCTCCCACCACCCTCAATCAGAGGCGGAACTGGGGAAAATGGTGCCCAGGGCAAGCTCTGCCTCTGAAATTGCGCCCCTGCCCCCCCCCACATCCTAACCCTATACCTGCGCCCTGGCCAGCGGGCGGCCCGACGTAGTCATCATGTGCCCCCTGGGATGGCTTGTGGGGAGTGAGCGCGGTGGTGGCGGGCGGCGGCGGATCGCCGAGTACAGAGCCACGCCGAGGCCTGCCGTCTGGCCCGGCGTCGCTTCCCAACTGTGAGGCATGCCTGCACAGTTCATTCTATGAACTGCGCAGGCGCGCCTGTGCAGTTGGGAAGTGACGCCGGGCCAGACGGCAGGCCTCAGTGTCACTCTGTACTCGGCGATCCGCCGCCGCCCACCACCGCCACGCGGTTGCTAAGGTCGTCAGCCCCCATATCCTTTAGCAACCGTGTGGCGGTGGTGGGCGGCGGCAGATCGCCGAGTACAGAGCGATGCCAAGGCCTGCCGTCTGGCCTGGCGTCGCTTCCCAACTGCACAGGCGCGCCTGCGCAGTTCATAGAATGAACTGCACAGGCGCGTCTTGCAGTTGGGAAGCGACGCCAGGCCAGACGGCAGGCCTCGGCATCGCTCTGTACTCGGCGATCCGCCGCCGCCCACCATCGCCGCACTCACTCCCCACAAGCCATCCCAGGGGGCACATGACGACTCCGCTGGGCCGCCCGCCGGCCAGGGTGCCGGTAGCGGCGGCGGCACAAGCTGGCAAGGGCGTGCGGCTGCCACCCTGAAAAAAAATTTTTTTTTCAGGGATCGGGCCATGGCACTTTTCGGCGCCCCCCCCCCCACGTGGCCCACCAAAGTGGCGCCCAGGGCACGTGCCCTGCCTGCCCCCCTATAGTTACGCGTCTGCCCTCAATCTCTCTCAATCTCGCCTTCTCCCATAGTGACTACATTACATTAATGTAGGGGTTGTCTTACTGTGATATCTGTCTTTGAGGGAGTGTTACCTCATGATTACCTGTCGTTAAAGAAGACACAGAGAAAACCATGACAACAGTGGGATTCCAAGTATTAGTGTTTCCAAATATGAACAAAAGGCAGAACTTCTTTTGTTACAAAACCTTTGTCAAATATGAGAGAAATAATTAAGGCATGCATTTGCAGATTGCATAATGTGCTTTATGAAGAAAGAAAGATAAGGAACTGTGGTCAGTAGAAGTATTAATGTATTCATGGTGTTTTGTATACTACTATGGATATCTGCCAAAGCTGAAACAGGGTGATATTTTCACGAACATTTAATAAAACTTGAGGTCAAAATGTTCTTTTTACACTGATATACTATACTATACTATACTATACTATACTATACTATACTATACTATATCATATCATCTAACTCTCTCTCTCTCTCTCTCTCTCTCACACACACACACACACACACACACACACACACACACACACGTTATTCACATGACCAGGTGGGTGTGGGTGGGCAGGAGGAAGGCTGCATGAACCGTGCTCCCAGACAATCCTCTGCTGTGCAAGGCAGCACGGAGCTCCAATGGCCAGGACAATGTATCCCGCCTCCAGGTATCCCACAATGCACCATGTGTTGAGTGCGGTGCATTGGTGGGTTCCCCCAGGAAATGGGTGCTCTAGGCACTCGTCTCTCTATCTTCATGGGCTAAACAAAGCCTAAGGAGTTACATGACCCCAGAGCCCAGGCTAATGGTGTGTTGGCGCTGTTAACCCAGGCTAACAGCTAGGCTAAAAAGCCAGGTGTGTAGTGCTGCTCATAGCCTTGGTTAGCTGCATGTAAGAACAGTCTCAGTGTGTACTTCTGAGTGTATTTTATTATTTTATTAATAATCTTGTACCGTTCACTGTTTCCATTATTTTGCCTCCCTTCTCCAATTAAAAATAATGGTTGACAAGCTGTACAGCTTAATACAGGCAGTTCAGAACCTCCCATGCTGCTGTGGGTGTCTGAGAAACACATCCACAGAGCTGCACAACAGGGCTAGTCTGCTGCTGCTTGCCCTTGTGCAATTGCATATTGTGATGTTATTTTATTTATCGTATTCCCAGTGGAAGTAGCATAATAATTTTTATTTATCAATAATGATTATTTATTATTATTCCCAGTGAAAGTAACTTCACACAATGGTACAAGGGTAAGTAGCAGTGAAAAAGCCCTGCTGTACGGCATCATGGGCATGTTTTTTAGATACCCGCAGAGACACAGGCCGTTATGAATTGCCCACATTAAACTGTGCAGCATGTCAGCCACTATTTCAGTAATTAATTTTGGGAAGATATTTCAGTAGTCACATATAGGGGTGCACTTAGGTAATTTTGGTACCCTGACCTGAAGGGCTTTGGAGGGCCTGCCTGCTGCAAGGCCCCCCTTAAACCTTTTTGGAGCAAACACAAATTCTGGGGGGCCTCCTGCACTGCCACCCCACCAGTGCCCATGCCTGCTGCTGCCCCAGCTGCCCCACTCTCCTTGTCATTTTCGTAGCCTTTTCATGGCCACCATGTGCGTGTCCAGGGGGGTGAGTTGAGCAGGCCTTGGCCTCCCCCATGGTGGCAGCAGGTGCAGGGGCTGGGGGGCCCTTCTGTCTGGGCCTTCAGCACCTGAGCAGTGGGAGTATCAAGCCATCGCAAGCCCGGGTTGCAACAGCTCACTACTCCCACTGTGCAAGTACTAAGGCCCAGACAGACGGGCCCACTAGTCGCTGTGACCTCCTCAACCACGGGGAAGGCTGAGGCCTGCTCAGCTCACCTCCCACCCCCCATGCACATGGCGGCCATGAAAAGGTCGTGAAAATGATGAGCAGTGGGGTGACCAGGGCAGCGGCAGGTGCAGGCAGTGGCAGGGCAGCAGTGCAGGAGACCCCCCATGATACCTGGTGCCCCCCCCCCCGGACCTAGGAGGCCACAGACCAGAGCCCCAAGGTCTGGGGGTAAATTCTCCTCTGGTCACATAATGATCACCAATTTCTTAATGGGAAAAGTAAATTAAAAAATAAACGTTAAAATCACCAGCCAATAAACAAACCTAGGTCTTATTTCCTTCATATTAAAAAGAAATGAAGATAAACTGTCAGATTATGGTTTTGTTACAGAACCAAAATTTGCTTCCTTCATCTACACTCTTGTTTTTGTGGATGTAAACACATTCATAAGGCTCCTAAGCAATTTCTCACATGAGTAACCCCATTACACACAGTGGGATTGTATCCATGAATCGCTGCTTTCCCAATGAGAGCAGCTGGCATAAAAAGTACAAGGACATTTCTTATTTTTGCAGAAAAAATATGGCAGGGTGAGAAATCTGCCTGAAATTTTCTCCTTTGCTATCAAAACTTGATTGCTAAGTGCTGGATTATTACTTTCCTTAATAAACATTTATAATTCAGTTGGCATAGCTCTTGGTTTAGTAGTTCTTGAGCAGCAAAACTACCATTAGGCAAGTGAACTGAAATATTTTAACTCAGTTTCTGTTGGTTTGATAAGATGCCATCAATGCAGATACCAGCCTACAGTGCAGGTAGCTACCTTCTTGGGATAATTCCACACCTCAGGGTATTGTAAAATTCAGTAAAGTCTACAGTGAACATGTAACACAGTTATTTGCATTTAAAACCCTCTAGAAATAGAATATATATGTTTGCATTCTGCCTACTGAGGATTCCTCTTAACTGCGTGAATCACCACCTGTTGGAACAGCTTTTGGAAATACAAGTATAATCCCATGAAGCATTATTATAGAGATTTCTCAAGAAAATCAAGAAAAAATGCTTCTCGAGAAAATATCCCTGAGGGTTCTGCAGCCCTCCGGGACATATTTTTGAGAGGCATAGTGGAATTCAGAGAGAAGGGGAGATAGGCAAATATGCCACTTTCCTACTGCAAACACAAACCATTTTTCAGCACATGCAGATATAGACTAGATGTCAAAGAACAAACAACAACAACAATAATGTCTGGCATTGAGACTTTCTCAGGCATTTTGAAATACCCTCATCATGGATTTTTTTCTATATGTTTATTAAGACATTGTGATTTTCTGTAGGAGCTTCCTAAATGAAGCAAAAGTATATCCGGTAAGCTAGTCACCACCACCCTTCTAAAGCCAGTGACTGACATCCAGATTTAGGAAGTGCTGGTGCTGCTAATGCTGCACGCATGCTATGGGGGATGGGCAATATTCATTAATCTCCTCTTCCCTTTGAAGCCCACTGTGACTCCCAAAAACAGGTCCCTGACGGCAGCAAATATACAGGGACGTATTTTCTGAAATCACAGGAAACTTCAGGGGGAAGGGGAAATTGACAAAAATCACCAGTGCTGCATTAGTCTGAATATCTAATAATACTAACTAGACTAATACTACTATTATTACTACTACCCCCACTACTACTACTACTACTACTACTACTACTATTACTCTGCATTAAAGGGTAATGGTATTACAGCACTATAATAAATTGCTTGAAGGGTTGATTCCAGCACTATAAACCCATGGCTCTGCCATTCTAAACATCTTGTGTTATTTCCCACAAGTCCCTAGGATCTCTGCTACATAATGAGATTTGAATAGGACCTCAGAAGCCCCAATAACATCCTTGTTGTCACCTCTTCCTAATGTGTGTGTGAGTTTCTCAGACTGAGAAAAGAGAGGAAGCTATTTGTGGCTGGCTAGTAAACAGAAGGTTCCTCAGCACCTCAGGACAAGAAGTTACATGTTGCTGACTTATCTTTCTTCCTGGGTCCCCAGCGAAAGTGACCTGGATTAAAAACATAAGAGCAGCTCTGCTGGATCAAGCCCAAGGCCTATGTGGTCCAGTCACACAGTGACCCACCAGATGCCTCTGAGAAGCCCACAGGAGGAGGTGAGGGAATGTCCTCGCTGTTGCACCCATGCAACTAGTATTTAGAGGCATCTTGCCTCTGAGACTGGAGGTGGCCTGTAGCCACCAGACTAGTAGCCATTGAGGCTATTCACATGATGGGACAAAATCGGGCTAGCCTCCGCTAGCCCAATTTCATCCCGTTGTGTGAACCACTGGGCTCAGCTACGAGCCCGGTGGTTCCTGAGCGGGTAACCTGCTCAAGTAACCCACCCCTTAAACTGGGTTTGCGGAGCAAGCACTAAGCACTTAGCCTGCTCTCCCTGCTTACCTGGACAAAGCGGGTCTCACTGATTGTGAGACCCGCCTCATGGATTAGCAATGCCAGGCAATATGTTTATGGATGCAGAAATATACTTCATGAGCATTTGTTAAACTAAAGGGAACTGACTCAGGAAGAATGTCTTCAATGTCTGCAGTCCGTCACATTCTATGACAATATTTCATATATTCTCTTCTCCTAAACACTCATTTTATCTTTGTTAATCTATCATTGTGAAATCATATCTATTATGCATACAATTACTAAATCCTAAATCATTTCCTCATAAATCGCTTTGGGTTCAAAGTAATAACACGTGTGAGTAGCCCCAGAGATGGATGTAAATACTGAAGAGACCATGAGGTTCTGTTTATGGATGTGAGATATAATAGGGCTTAGTTGTATTTATCAAAACAAATGAAGGTTATGAAGAAGCTATTATTCTTAGACAACATCCATAAATGTGAGTTCTCCATCCATTGGGTATGGGACTAGCTCCAGTGCTTAAAATGTGTTACTGAAATGTTACTCTATGAAAATAAAGCTAAATTAGCAATCAAATGCTATTTGTATATTTTCTCGTCAAAGAAATTACTGCAGGGTTTCTCATGTTATGCATAAATTGAAACCATTCTTTACCAAAATGTTAATTTACATTCAAGACCAGCATCTATAATTCTAGATATTTCAATTTTTAGAAAATGTTTATCACTGCTATTCCTTTTTGCTTTAAGATATGACCAGATGCCATTGTTTTGAAAATAAGAGGTTAAAATGTTCTTTTGGAGTAGTTTTGGTACTTGTTTGCCAGATTGCATTGGCATTTAAAACCTTTGAATCTTCTACAGACCAGATAAACTGTCTCTGTAATAATTGCTTGTGGGATGAAATAGTTTAATTGTTGAACAAAAATGCACAATTTTTAAAAGAGTCTGCAATAAATATAAAAGCCTGCTCCAAAGTCAGGAGATGGATGCCAAGGCACTTGATTGCTTTATAAAGTGTGTGGATGAGTCATAAATTGCATGTTCATCACTTCTTATTCACATTTAACATCTTTGCAGTTTTTAGTTGTTTAATTGTTCAGACATTGCTTTGCGGTCGACATAAAATTCCCTTAGGACTTGGTTCCAGTCCATGGTCTTCAGTTGGCTAGCCCTGCCATACAAGATAATAGATAAATATATATTAAGGACATAAGTCAAGATGCTACATTTGTCTCTGACAGTACAAATGGATGTTTCCCCACTAATCTAAATGAAACAATTAATAGACATGTCACTTAATTGCTGACATGTTATACAGGGGTAAACCAGCACTTCCAATTGGCCTGCTGTGCTGCAGAAAGGCTGGCAGTCTTGTGCAAGAGCGTTCTTTCACAAATACTTAAACCAGTATGTACACACTTCAAGAGTTGCCTCTGATAACTTGGCAAAGAAGCACCTTTTAACGAGGCGGTTCTCTTGTTTTAGCAGGGGGAGAGTAATTGGCCCTATCCACCCCCAGCACAGTACCTCCAGTGACTGTTGCTGGTGTCTGTTTTATGTTTATTTTTAGATCGTGAGTCCTTTGGGGACAGGGATCCATCTTAATTATTTGTTGTTTCTCTGTATAAACCACCCTGAGCCATTTTGGGAAGGACAGTATAGAAATTGAATAAATAAAAACTAATAATAAATAAAATAGGAGCACGACTTATTTGTTGTTTGCACATGTAGACATGTTGGAAATACTTAAATCAGCACTTGCTCTAGTGCACCATCGTATGCTTAAGAGTTCCCAGCAGTGTGGGATGACTGGAAACACTGGCGAAAGCCTGCATAACATGGCTATTTTCTCTAAGTTCAAAAAAGAACTTTGGGGATTCAAAAGCCCTCCCCAAGTCAGGGTGAATTTTCAAAGCCAACCAAGTTCTCATCTCAACATAAACTTTAGAAAATTTCCTACCCCTTCTGTACTTCCCTGCTAGTTCCCCAGCTCCTCAAAGCACAGCCTTTACTCACTCATCGGTGGCAGAAACAGCAGCAGTAAGCAGTAACTGCAGAGGAAGGATTCCATTCTTTCCTTCTGTTGCCCTAGCACATAGTGCATAGGGCAACAGAAGAAGTATAGTGGTAGTGCAAGGAAGTTTCCCCCCTCATTCACCTTACCTTTGTTGTCCTGATGTGATGAGTTCTCCATGTGTGAAGAGGAAAAGTGCAGTGACTGTTGAGATTTGGATAGAATGCCTGTCACTTCCATGTTGATTAGATGGAAAACAGAGGAGCTGGAGATTGAAGAGGGCAAGCTGGAACTCTCATTGTAATCAACAGGGAATGAAAAGGAATAGAGCAACAAAAATGGTCAAAATTAGTAATGAATGCCTATGATTCTAATTGATGAATAATAAAACAAAGGATATTTTAAACAATTAGAATGAATGGAGAAAAGGAAATCAAAAAAGAAACACTTGGCATACCCCAGGAATATTTTCAATTGCCTACTGTGGAAGAAACCAGTCAGCAGCAGAACTACTATAGCAATTGATGCCAATAATGGCTTTTGGAAAATACAGCAGAAGAAGAAAAGTGCTAGGCTTTGCCCATTCAGTATATCTACAGATGCAATATATATTTACAAGATTACCATTAGGTATCTCTTCCGCTCCAGGAAGAGAGCAACAAAGGTTTATGGTTGAGAACCTTGATGGAGTAATATGTCATAGAGCTGATATCCAGGTGTGGTAAAATATCATTCTAGAACATAATCAGAGGCTTAAGTGTGTTCTTCTGTCAGGAAGGGGACCTGGAATATGGAAAACGCAAAATTGCCATATCAGAATACCTAGGATATATTTTGACTAAGGAAGGGCTAAAATTGAATACAATTTAGAGATTATTGATGAAATGCCTAGTCTAAAGAACAAGGTTTATTTGCAAAGATTTCTGGGAATGATTGCTTATCTAGAAAAGTGTATTTAAAAAACAACTTTAAGACATATATTGGCCCCAAATCTGGAGGCCAACTCATGGGGGCTTTCCTCATGACCAGCCTAGCCCGGGCAAAGACAGCCCAACCAGGGTTAGGCTTCTCATGAGAAGTGGTGGGATCCCCATGGATCCCTCCACTTCCTGCCCACCTAACCCACAAAACCAACCCAGCTGTTAGCTTGCACCCTTAACCCAGCTACCAGGTATCATGTGTCCCTTTGGGCTGAGTTCAGCCTGGGAAGACACAGAGATGGGTTCATAAAGCACCCATCTCCGAGGGGAATCTCCCAATGCAATATGAGTGTTGCATGTTGCATTGTGGGAAGCCTGGAGGCCAGAACAACAAGTTCCGGCCCTGGATCCCTCAGCCCTGCTCTTTGCTTAATGGAAGTGCACGGAGCACGCACCCACCACCTTCACTTCAATCATCTGTGGGGAAGGTAAGATTTAGCCTGCCTTCCCCACCTCCACCTACTTTTGCACAATGGAGCTGTGAGAATCAGCTCATGAAATAGCATTTGAGCAATTAAAGGATACCACCAACAAAAACATCTGTGCTGAAGTATTACAATGTGATTCAACCAACAACTGTGTAATGAGATGATAGTTTTAGAGGATTCTGTGTCATATTACTGCAGAAAGGCTCACTTGTCATATATGATTTCAAAATACTAACAAGTACCTAACAAAACTCTACTCTACTCAGAGAAAAAGAGGTTGGTAATACCATTTGGGTACACAAGTACAATAGCATTTGGGTACAACCCATTCATTTACATAAACGTAGTAATTAAAGGAACAGGCCACTATGCATTGGAATCAATTTTCAAAATACCTTTGTATAATGCATCTCCAAGATTCCAAAGATGGCTAGTAACACCACAGAACTATCTGTGGGGAAAAGATAGAATGAAGTGGAATGGGGAGTTTGAGGACAGGGAGCAATATTGGGTCATGTCAGTCAGGTGTTAACTGAAAGGACAGGCTTCATTGCCTCATTGCCTCACAGGTTGTTTGATGACATCTCCTTCTTCCAGTTTTTAGTCATGGTCAACTTTACATAGGTAAAGCTAGTTATTACTTTTGGCCAAGTTCAGACATACACGTTAACTGGAGTTAAGCATGACAGATATTTCAGTTCTTAACTCCAAATCACACCAAAGATGTTCACCAAACCATGGCCAGCCAAACTCCAGGAGAGGGGAGCCCCCCTTTCCCTCTCCCCTGCTGCCTGGCCGCCATCCCTGATGCCTCTATGATTGGAGCATGAAACAGCGGTTATATCTGAGTCAGCATTCGGGCATAATGCTCTGGTGGTGAAATCTCAGTTGTTGGCAGAGAAACTTAGAGATAACTGAAGGTTCCAATTGGAGTTTGGTGAGGCAAACTAGAGTTAGCTTTTGGCCCTTAACCGCTGTTTTGTGCACTGGGCGTACTGCAGTTACAACCTCAGACAGCTATAACTGTGGTTATCCTGTATGCCTGAACTCAGCCTATATTATGTTGTTGTTGCTTTGTTGTTTTCCCCCATCTCCAAAGGACTCACAATCTATAAAGAAATATAAAGTAAAGAAATACAAGGTAGACAGCTGCAACAGCCAATGGAGAGCTGCTGTCCTAAGGCTGAATAAGGATTGCTCTCCGCATGCCTCAGTTTCAGTTTCAGTTTGTAACTCATGAAGATGTGGAAAAGCTGCTTGGAGCGATGCGGCCTACCAGCTGTTCTCTTGACCCTTGCCCGACATGGCTAATACTATCTGTCAGGGAGGTTCCTGTAGAAGGCCTGGTAGAGATCATAAAAGCTTCTCTGAGGGAGGGCAGGATGCCTCCTTGTCTTAAGGAGGCAATTATTAGACCACTTCTTAAGAAGCCTGTCCTGGATTCTTCAGAGTTGAGCAACTATAGTCCTATCTCCAACTTTCTGTGCCTGGGCAAGGTAATTGAGAGGGTGGTAGCATCCCAACTCCAGACAGTCTTGGATGAAACTGATTATCTAGACCCATTTCAGACCGGCTTTAGGGTGGACTATGGGATGGAGACTGCCATGGTCAGCCTGATGGATGATCTCCAATTGGGAATTGACAGGGGAAGTGTGACTCTGTTGGTCCTTTTGGACCTCTTGGCGGCTTTTGCTACTATTGACCATAGTATCCTTCTGGAGCATCTGAGGGGGGTTGGGAGTGGGAGACACTGCTTTGTAGAGGTTCCACTCTTACCTCTCAGGCAGATTCCAGATGGTGTCTCTCAGGGACTGTTGTTCTTCAAGAACTGAACTCTGCTGCGGTGTCCCTCAGGGCTCCGTATTGTCTCCGATGTTGTTTAACCGCTGGGAGAGATCATCAGGAGTTTTGGTGCAAGATGTTATCAGTATGCTGATGACTCCAAAATCTATTTCTCCCTGTCAACATCATTGGGAGAAAGCATAACCTCCCTAAATGCCTGCCTGGAGGCAGTGATGGGCTGGATGAGGGGTAACAAACTTAGACTGAATCTAGATAAGACGGAGGTACTTATTGTGTGAGGTTGGAATTTGGGAGATTATTTTGATCTGCCTGTTCTGGATGGGGTCACACTTCCCCAGAAGGAACAGGTATGCAGTCTAGGCGTGATTCTGGACACAAAACTCTCCCTGGTGTCCCAGGTTGAGACAGTGACCAGAGGTGCCTTTTATCAGCTTTGGCTGATACGCCAGCTGCGTCCATTACTTGAGATAAATGACCTGGGAACAGTAGTACATCTGCTGGTCACCTCCAGACTTGACTACTGCAATGCGCTCTATGTGGGCTGCCTTTGTACGTAGTCCAGAAACTGCAGTTAGTCCAGAATGCGGCAGCCAGGTTGGTCTCTGGGTCATGTCGGAGAGACCATATCACTCCTATCTTAAAAGATCTACACTGGCTGCCGATAAGTTTCCGGGCAAAGTACAAGGTTTTGGTTATCCTCTATAATAAAAGGCTTGGTGTCCGTCTGTGGACAACCAAGCGTGTGTCCGTGCCTCCCTCGGACGTTCTGAGCATGCACGGAGCGCATGCTCAGAACAGTCCGAGGGAGGCACGACCGCCAGCACCCGGCGGCCATGTTGGCCGGCCACAAGTGGCCGCCCTGAAGAAGCCGGAGAAGCGGCAGCGGGGGAAACTGGCCGAGGCGGAGGCAGAGCCGCCGCCTCGGCCAAAAGAGACGGCGA
Source organism: Hemicordylus capensis (assembly GCF_027244095.1). Taxonomy (NCBI): domain Eukaryota; kingdom Metazoa; phylum Chordata; class Lepidosauria; order Squamata; family Cordylidae; genus Hemicordylus; species Hemicordylus capensis. Next base: position 54,913,091 of record NC_069658.1, on the reverse strand, counting down.
CCAAGCCGGGGAGACGGGGGATGGAGCGGAGGCCAACGGAGGCCGGCGGCACAGAGCCGACCGCGAAGGGCCCGGCCGCGGAGGATGGCAGCGGCACCTCCAGAGATCGCCCAGCCCGCTCGGCCAAAAGCGACGGCGACCAAGCCAGGGAGATGGGGGACGGAACGGAGGCCGGCGGCACAGATCCGACCACGAAGGGCCCGGCCCGGCCGCGGAGGATGGCAGCGGCGCCTCCAGAGACCGCCCGGCCGGTGATTGAAGGGGGAAGAGGCAGCAGGGGAAGCCTGTCCTCCCGCTGCCCGCTCACCCGCCCTGCCAGCTTTCCAAAATCCCCTTCCCCGCTCCTCCCCCCAATTGATTAAGGGCCAAAATGGCCCATGAGAAGGCCGTTGCCCCCACCTATTGCCCACCCGCCCACCCAGCTGCTGGAGCCCACCTTACCCGCTCCAGCCCGCGGCAGTCGGGCATAGAAAAAACATAATTTGCAAAGTGGAAGTGAGGAGCTCACGAACAGAGCTCCTCTCTGTGCTAAGCTGCTGCCCAAACTGCCGCTATGGACGCTAAGGATGCCAATTGTTCGTGAGCTCCTCACTTCCACTTTGTGAATTATGTTTTTTTCTACGCCCGACTGCCGCGGGCTGGAGCGGGTAAGGTGGGCTCCGGCAGCTGGGTGGGCGGGTGGGCAATAGGCGGGGGCAACGGCCTTCTCATGGGCCATTTTGGCCCTTAATCAATTGGGGGGAGGAGCGGGGAAGGGGATTTTGGAAAGCTGGCAGGGCGGGTGAGCGGGCGGTGGGAGGACAGAGGGAGGAGGGGGAAATGAAAAAGAAAAAAAAAGAAAAACCCGAGAGAGAGAGAGAGAGAGAGAGAGAGAGAGAGAGAGAGAGAGAGAGAGAGAGAGAGAGAGGTGGGGGAAAAAAAATAACACTTAAAGCCGGGAGAGAAAGCTAGCGCCCGTTATCATAACGGGCTTAAAAATACTAGTAACCTATAAAGCCCTAAACAGCTTGGGCCCTGGGTATTTAAGAGAACACCTTCTTTGCTATGAACTACACCACCAGAGGCGTAACTAGGGAAAACGGCGCCCGGAGCAAGCACTGAAATTGTGCCCCCCACGCCGCACCCCCCCACGCCCCCCCAACATACATCTGACTGACACACGTTTCAGAAAACTTTTATTTTAAAAATTTAAAAAATTACAAAAATTACCAAAAATTTCAAAATGCACTACATACTTAGGTTTTTCCTCACAACAACCCTGTGAAGTTGGCTTGTATCTCAAACATCAGAATTATGATGCAATGATGATTATTATGATTATGATACCCCCTCCCTCACGCCCTGGTTCTGTTCCTGACTTTCCCTTGTGAGTGACTGCATTTTAACAAAACGAAAACCAAGGACTCCAAAGTAATTCGAGGGACTAGGGTGATAGTGCTAAAGACTCCTTATTCTCCCGCTGTTAAAGAAAGACTCCCCCTTTCCAAAACCACGCGAGATTCCACATCCCCCCATCTCCCCCTCCCTGAACCTTTTCAGTTAAAACGTGGTTAGAATATAGGGGAGGAAGGACTTGAATGAGCAAAAAGGGGAACTGGTGGCAAAAAATACAACTGGAAAACTTCCCCCTTCCCCTTCCCCTGGCAGCAGCAGGCAGAATGTAGCTGAGGAGAACAGCCCGCCCCTCCCCCTCCCCACTCCATTTCCCGACTGAGCTGGTGCAAGAAGAAATCTGTGCTAGTTAAGGGAACAAGTTGGACAAAGGAGATCAGGATGAAGTCTAAGGAGGACAAATGGTGCTCACGGCTGGCATGAAAGGGTGGCTGCTGACCAGCTAAGCAGCAGCAGCAGCAGCAACAGCAGCAAGCAAGATCTCCCAGATGGGTCGGGGGTTGGAGAGAGCACACCAAACAGGCACGGTCTATGCAGTGCTCTCGGGCTGGGTTCGCAGGGGGACGTTGTTTGTTCCCAAGACTTTAAAATACAGACAGCTTGCCCTGCGCTCCCGACCCAACCCCCATGGACCCCAGATTCTCCATGTGGCGGCGGCGCACCCCACACACAAAAAAAGAAAGAAAACGTGCCCCTTAGACAGACGCTGCCTGTGCTAGCTGGAGGGGAAGCCGGTGCTCGGGCGCGGTGGGGGGAAGGCAGTTCTCGGATGCGGCTGTCTCTTGCTGCCCCCTGAGCCCAAGGAACCCCCCCCCCCACTTTCCCGCCGGTGCCCCAGAGCGGGGCTAGCGAGGCTGGGCAGAGAGGACGAGAATAAGAGATCACACACAGACCTTTTTTGTCCTCCTTGGAGTCCTTGCGTCCACCACTACACTCCACAGTCCGCAGTCCCAACACACCGCTCAGATTTGTGTGTCCCCCAGCCGAGGAACACAAAACGTTGATCAAGTCCTGGATTGGCAGAGTCGCTGCATCGCCTCCTGGTGTGGCGGTCACATAATCACGCATTTGCTCATCCTCACAGCAGGAAACAGAAACTCCAACATTTAACCGGAGGCGTTTGGAAACCACAGAGAGCTTCTGAGTCCAGGCTCCACCTCCACTGGTTCTTCGCGATCAGAGCCAGTGTCATTTGTTTCCATCCGTTCTTCTTGATCCGCAGCGGGCACAGAAAGCGGGGCTGTCCCGCCAAGGGAAGAAACCCTTGGCTAGGACCGCGGCATGTTCTTCTTCAGGCTCCACCCCCCTACTGGGTAGGAGCCAAGCGGAACTTCCGGTCACAGGGTATGGAGCAACTTGCCGGATATGCCTCTGGCAGCGCTTTATGTTTCGGTACTTCCCGAAGGCGGGGGATGGAGTGTGGTTCAACCTCATTGGCATCGGCATTCGCCAGGAATAGTCTATATTCGGGCGTTCAGGAAGTTGTTCAGAAGAGGGAGTTGTTCAGGAAGTTTGCTCTGGTGCGTGTCCTCCTCTCGACGCATGCGCGACTGGTGGCGGGGCGGCGAGGCGCGCTGGGGAGTGAGAGTCAGAGACTTGGACTATGACGATGCCGCGGCGCCCAGTGCTGGATGAGCAATGCCAATGGGGGGGGGGGGCGCCGGGACCGGGGGGAGGGGGACTGCTCTGCAAAAAAAAAAAAAAAAAAATTCGGCAAATCGGCGGGGGCACTTTTTGGCGCCCCCTGCCAAGTAGTGCCTGGGGCACGTGCCCCCCTGCCCCCTATAGTTATGCCTATGTACACCACCAATTAAGATCATCTGGAGAGTTTTGTTTGCAGTTGCCACCGGCTCGTCTGGTGGCTACGCAGGGAAAGGCCTTCTCCATTGCTGCCCCAAGGCTTTGGAACACACTTCCGGCTGAAATAAGAGCCTACCCATCTCTTACAACTTTTAAAAGGGCAGTCAAGATGCATTTGTTCACCCAGGCTTTTAATTAGATATTGTTTTAATTGTGTTTTAATTGTTTTAACTTTTTAAATTTTAATCATTGAAATATGTTAATGTTTTTATTGGTTGTTTTTATTGTCTTGTAAACCGCCCAGAGAACATGCGTTTTGGGCGGTATAAAAATATGCTAAATAATAAATAAATAAAATGCTAAATATAAGAGAATCATCAGTTTAAAGGGTGCCTTTTTGCTCAGTTAGCAGGGGTTAACAATAATAGCATATTGTGATATGAACTATTTTAAAGCAATTCATTGCATTAAAAACACTTCTAAAGGGACTTGCAGTTATTACACAGTGTTTCTCTGTTGTATTTTATGATTTCTTTAGTCAGTCATGGTGTTTTGTAAGCTTCTGGCAGCTTTTCTTCATTGAGCAAATTCAATAGCAAAATAACATATCTGAGGTATGCGAAGATATTCAGTTTGAAAATATTCAAATATTTCTGAATATTTTCAGCACATTGGAGAGGTAAAGGATTTTCCTGAATTACTTTTCAAAAGACATAATCTATTTTTGCATTCAGACTTTTTCATTCTCAGCAACATTTGTAACGGATGTCTTTGTTTCAGCTTGACTTAAACATTTGCCGCAACCTTTCTCTTACCACCCCCCCCCAAAAAACAACAACACCACAGCTGCACATTCTTCTATTCTTCAGGGCCTAAAATTAACTTTTTCTGTTTTTTTCCTCTGTACATTTTAATAAAACAGAAGTGAAGTGCAATTCTAAACTGGTTGTTTAATGAACACTGGTGCTATAACAAAATGGGGTTAGCACAATGAAAATAATGTTGGATGCCAGGTGGTAGAGTAGTACTTTAGTGCACAAGCTTTTCACCTCTAAATGCTACAAATCTTAATTAGATCGGGAAGACAGATTAATTGGTGTTTCTGTTTTATTCCTTAAGCAATTGTCGGTCTGCATTTAAAAAAAAACAACCATGCAATTATTCTGTAGCACTGATAATTTCTTTTCAGGATTAGAGAAAACCTAGGAATAAGGAAGTTTTCTATTAGCCTAGCCCCAGGGACCTTGTTAGGTGCTTAGAAAATCCAGGCCCCAGGCCCACACACCCCCTTGATAATTACACTCAATCATACCCCACAAGAATAATTGTGTATGTTTTTAAAGTCTCTAATATTATAGTACAGCACCTATGAAGGTGGAAGCAGCAGAGAACTAGGTGAGTCTAGGAGCTCTCTCCCATACTCTGTGCAGGTGTTTTCACAGCTGCACTTCCTTTCCGGAAGAGGTCATGGAGGAGGGTGGTGGCAGATAGGATTTCGGGCTCTGAGCCATGGGGCCATCCACTAATGACACTTCTGCCTAACCCTCGAGTAACTATCCACCTATTTGTAAAACACCGTTTCCAACTTTTTGCATATTTGTACAGATCATAACTAGGGTTTTTTGTTTGTTTACAAAAGCAAAGAATACCTTAGAAGTGATTTTTTCCTTCCTTTCACTTCTATTCATATGTGTGGAATGATACTTTCAGTACATCACTATTGGAAATATGTCCAAATTGATTTCTTTTCCCTTCTTCCAGATCTTTGCCTTTAGGACTGGCTTGCACTTTTTCTTAGATGAGTAGAAATTTTATACCTGTTATTTTGCATTGTAGTGGAGATATTTATAAAACATTTAGAAATCATTTTAATATTGTTATATCAAGCAAACACACAGGTATGTTTTAATTTAAAAAAAAAAACCTTTACAAAGCAGCTATTAGAAAATGTAACACACACACACACACACAGTAACACTAACACACTTCTGAAAGCAAGCATATAGGTTAGAGATAGTATATTTTATTTTATCCTTGCTCAGAAACTGTTAATTAGAAATACTTTGCTCAATTACCTTTTTTGCACAGGTATGCTTCTGATATCAGCCCCCTTTTAAAACAATATTTTTATTGTTTAAAAGAGAAGGAATCCAACTTGTGTGATTTCTAGTCTTTATTATCCTGTATACACCTGCTTGGGACCTTTTATTTTTTATTTACTAGAGGGAGAGAGAATCGGATGGATGTCGCTTCCCTTTTATTAGCCCAACAGACTCCCAAGAATTAGATTTTTGCTCTTTGCAATCCTGGAATAAGAACACCAGGAGAGAAACCCAAGGTCATTGAATTCTCAATTGCCTTATAATTTTTCAAGTTTGTTTTTTTGTTTTGTTTTTCTTTGTTTGTTTCTTTGTTTGTTTATATACCGCCTAGTATAAAAATCTCTAGGCAGTTTACAGAATTAAGACATACAATATAACACATTTAAAATTCATAAAAAGATAAGAATTATAGATAGAAACATGTTAAAAACACATTAAAATTTAAAAATTGAATCTCAGTTGAAGGCCTGGGAAAACAAGTACGTATTCAGGGTCATCCTAAAAGCAAACAGAGAAGGAGATGCTCTTATTTCAGCAGGGAGCACATTCCAAAGCCCTGGGGCAACCACAGAAAAGGCCCAGTCCCGAGTTGCCACCAAATGGTTTGCGGCACCCGTAGTTGGACCTCTCCAGATGATATTAATAGGTGACAGGGTTCACGACAGAGAAGGTGCTCTCTTAAATACCCTGGACTTAAGCCATTAAGGGCCTTATAGGTAATAACTAGCACTTTGTATTTCGTTCGGAAACCTATCGGCAGCCAGTGCAGTTCTTTTAGAATTGGTGTTATATGGTCCCCTTGAGTAAACCCAGAGACCAGTCTGGCTGCCACATTCTGTACCAATTGTAGTTTCTGAATTATGTACAAAGGCAGCCCCACATAGAGTGCATTACAGTAGTCAAGCCTAGAAGTTACCAGCATATGTACTACTGTTTTAAGGTCACTAATCTGCAACCATGGGTGTATTTGGTGTATCAGCCGAAGCTGATAAAAAGCACTCCTGGCCACAGCCTCAACCTGAGAGACCAGGGAGAGTGGGATCCAGGAGCACTCCCAGACTATGAACCTGGTCTTTTAGGGGGAGTGTAACCCCATCCAGAACAGGCAGATCTAAGCCATCTCTCGGATCACAACCCCCTACATACAGCACCTCTGTCTTGTTTGAATTTAACTGCAGTCTGTTATCCCTCTTCCCGCCCAATATTGCCTCCAGGCAGGCACTTAGGGAGGTCATGCCATTTCCTGATGAAGTTGGTATGGAAAAAGAGATCTGGGTGTCATCAGCATATTGATATCATCCCAGACCAAACTTCATGACGATCCCCACACTTCAGCTCTCGCTTTTCAGAGCTGCCAGCGACACCATCTGGAATCTGCCAGTGAGGTAGGAGCGGAACCACTGTAAAACAGTGCACCCAATCCCACATCCCTCAAGCGACCCAGCAGGATACCAGCAGGATACTCAGCAGGTACCAGGATACCAGCAGAGATCCAAAAGGATCAGCAGAGTCACACTCCCTCTGTCGATCGCCAGTTGGAGATCATCCATCAGGCCGACCAAGGCAGTCTCAAACCCATAGCCAACCTGAAAGCCAGTCTGGAAAGGATCTAAATAATCTGTGTCATCCAAAACTGCTTGGAGCTGAGAAGCACTTGCTCAATCACCTTACCCAACCAAGGAAGATTAGAGACGGGTCTGTAATTAGCTAACTCCGAGGGATCCAATGCAGGTTTTATCAAATAAGGTCTAATAACAGCCTCCTTGAGACAAGGAGGCATCCTTCCCACCCTCAGAGAAGCATTCATGACATTTACCAGACCCTCTCTGATAAGCTTTCTCAGCTTCCTAATATTTTTGGGTTTTAATCTCTGGTCATTTTTAAATTGTTAAAGTATTTTAAAGTTTTTGTATATGTTTTTAACTGGTTTTATGTTATTGTAAACCACCCAGAGATGAAAGCTTGGGGCAGTATACAAATTTGATAAATAAATAAAATAAATAAAAATAAATATGACTATCAGATGAAATAAGCCAAGTTGGGAAAGGGTCAAGAGAGCAGGTGGTAGGGCGTTTAGCTTGGAAAGTTTAGCTTGGAAAGCTCTATAATATCTCTAATGGTGGCTACTAAGAAGTACAAAGCTTTTGTCAGTAGTAAGGGAGAAGAATATGGAAAAGGAGTAACTAGAGAGTTCATCCTCACAAGGTGAAACTAGTGCAGGCAAACTGCTTTTGCTCTAGGTCCATCAAAGCTTCCCCCTACTTATGGCAAACAGGCACTGGGTTTAGACATAATGGGGAACTGGAGGAAGAGTAGCCAGAGGTACCCAAAACTGAATGTCTGAATGCAGGAAACTGAGGTTTGGACCCTAATTCAAACTTAGAATTCACTCACCAAACCCCAGTTCGAACCCTCGGGTTGTAGTGAGGATCGCTGCTTGAGCCCCTGGTTTGCGGCTGCCTCCATTACGTATGAATTCAGTAATGGAGGCAGCCTTCTTCAGGACTGGAGTTGAGGGAAGGAAGCTCCTTCCTCTCTCCATCCTGATTGTCCGTGGCTGTCCATCAATTAAAGGAGGAAGCCCGACAGCCAGTTCCCTCTCCTCTTTTGCAGACTGCAGAGAGGAGGCCAGCGCTTCTGTCCAAATTTGGACAGGTAAGCATGTGGGGGGGGAGCAGAACCACAGGTCCACTGGGCCCTCGGTTTCATATTACATCTGAACTAGGGATGTGCATGAGCTGTTTGTGCAGCCGCTGGCGGGGCAGGGAGCAATTCCCTTAAAAAGCAGATAAGGATGCTCCTTACCTGCTCGCCCCCACCCTGCTGCTTTTGTGGCAGCACACTCACTCTCCTAAAAGCCACACACAGTGTGCTGCTGTTCCCTGCAGCCTCTGTGTGGTGTCAAGATGCCTGCTGGCCATATGTGTGCCAATGCCACGCTGAGCCTTCAGGGAACAGCACCACAGCCACTTGCAGCCTTTGAGAAAGTGGGCGCTGCTTCTGGAAGAGTGGTGGGGTGAACAGGTAAGGCACTCTTTACCTGCTTTTAAAGGGAACTGCTCCACAGCCCGCTGAGCCAGTTGAAATGCCATTGCTCGAGCCGGTTTGGCACTTCCCAGATAATGTGCCAAAACAGCTCATGCACATCCCTACTCATTGGCCTCTGACAGAACCTACATCTTAACTCCAATGGAAGGAGTTCTGTTTCACAGAAGTGATGATGAACATCCACAGGTTCTGCCATACTGCTGAGAATAATGTATATGTATTTATATAAGATATAATCACAAAATTTCCTTTTTAAAAACTTTGATGACTATGTCTGTCTGAGTACGAGTGCGTTAGAAATCCAACATATTTGGACTGTAGGAGGGATCATGGTTCAATGGTAGAACAAATGCTGTGTATTTCTGAAGTCCTAGGTTCAGTCTCTGGCATCTCTAGTGAAAGGGATCTCTGGTAGCGATGTTTTTTGATTTTCAAATGAATGAAAAAACTGACTGAGTGGGTCCCATACAATTGAACAAAACAACTTTTCAGTTATTCTCAAATGAATAACTATGGGTCTAAATGAATAACAAAGTAGTTTTAAGTAGGGATGTGAACCTTACCTGCTCTCCTGCCTTTAAGTTTCGGCACTGAACCGGTTCAGACAAGGACACATATGGGTTCTTGGTGGCAGTGCCATCACAGTAGGAAGTGGTATGTGGGGGTGGAGAGCAGGTAAGGACATGCTCTTCTCTTTTTTAAAGACCCCACTCACCGCTCCTCTCCCCCACGGCACCACACCTGTGCATGAACCTCGGTTTGTATACATCCTGCTAACTGAGCATCCTGCAAACTTAGCAGAGAGGCGCCTTTTTAAAGTGATGATTCTCTTTATGGAGCAGGGGGAGAGCAATTGGCCCTATGCATGCTCAGCACAGCATTCCTCCAGTGGCTGTTGCTGTTGTCTAACTTATGTTTCTTCTTTTAGTTTCAGAGCCATTTGGGGACAGGAAGCCATCTTATTTATTTATTTATTTATATCCATGTAAACTGCTTTTGGAACTTTTTTTTAAAAGCAATAAATAAATATGCATCGTATTGGTATTCGTATCCCTAATTCAGAGCTCATGCTTGTTTGGGGAAGGTGGGATTTAAACACCCAGCACTCTGGGAGTTTTATGTGATGTATATCTCTAACATATCTTTGCACTGCCTTTCAAAAGTCAGCTTTTCACAAGGCAATGCATAAAGCTAGAAAATGTCAGTAGGTGGGGGGAAGTTCATCCCTTCAGTGGACCTTCTTGCCCTAGCAGCAGTTTTTTCTTGTGCATCTGGTGTCCCATTGAAAACATTGGGAAATTAATGTGAATGGGAATAATGGAAATGAATGAAATAATAATGAAAGGCATGTGATTATCCCGCATGAAAAACTAAATGAAAGAATTAATTAATGTTGAAAACAAATGGAATAACTAAATGCAAAGAATGTGTGTCCAAATGTAAAAGGCACACTAATCTCTGCTGAGAAGTCTAGGAAATACCTCTGCATGAGATCCGGGAAAGCCAAAGCCAGTCAGAGTAGCAGACAATTTGGGGTTGGTCAAGCCCACTCTCCCCACACAAGCGGCTAGCCTGCCCTGGGAGACTGGATTGGCTGCCCACACAATTACACAATGTGATGGATCTGGAAGGGGTGGCAGGGATTGGGGGCCACTTGGACCCCAGACATGCCCCACGCAAATGCATGGGGCATGCTAGGAAGATCCCCATGCTGGGTGCCTTATTGCAGCCTCCCAGTCAGGGTTCTCCTCATGAGTTGCCATGGCATGGAGCCACGTTGTGGTGACTCACAATCCGGAAAACCTGGTTAGCGGAGCACTCGCTCCACTAACCCCATTTAACCGGTGGGGGCAATCAGGTGGGTTAGCCACCAGGAGGTGTGTGGCTCCCAGCGGTTCACACAAGTGGGGGGAACCGGGCTAGGCTCCCTTATCCTGGTTTCCTCTGGGCGTGTGAATAGCCTCTTCAAGTACCCATGGCTATCATCCTCCTCACGAGGAGGCCAGCAGCCCCATTTTCACCATCTTTTCAGCTGCTCGCAATGGCACCTCCTCCTCCTCCCTCCCCCGCCAGCTCTCGTCCTCTTCACCCGGAGCCTGGCATTCCTTTTTTGTTGGCTGCTTGGCCATTTGCAGTGGTGCTGCTGCCTCCTCCTCTCCCCACCAGTTCTCGTCATCCTTGCAAGGAGGCCAGTGGCGCCATTTTCACCACATGCTCAGTCATCCTCGGCACCTTGCAATGGCGGTGCTTCCTCCTCCTTGGTTTTTCTCCTTCCCTCCTCGGCAGCTCTCTCTCTCCCACTCTCCTGCCAGGGTCCACCGCTGCCTCCTCACCCCACTGCCTCCACTGCCTCCCCACCACAGCCAGACCCTCTGCAGCTGCTGCCTCACTGCCACGCATCCGGTGGACCATCCTCATCCTCCTCATGGTGGTGGGGCTTCACTCGCCACCCATCCTCCTACCACTACACGTCCTCCTCCTGCCGCCCATCCTCCTCAGGGTGGCGAGACTTGGCCTGCCAGCTGTCCTCCTTCCCAGGGTAGCAACAGTTGCCGGTTCTCTCAGGATGCGTGGCTGGCACTCTTGCGTGTGTCTCCCCCCTGTCAGCCAATCGCCTCCTTTCTGCCACGTCCCCAAGCATCATGTTTTGGAGAAATAATTATATAGATGGTGAGGGGAAGGGGGCTGGGTGGTATTCAAATGCCCTTCCAGCTTTCTATGAATTGTCCCCTGCTAAGTAGGCAAAGAACCATGATTCAAAATGATGATTGTCTTGTTCTTTCTTGTGCTGTTCAACCTCAGCACAGCATTCCCCCAGTGGCTGTTACTGGTGTCTCCTTTGTGTTTCTTCTTAGACTGTGAGCCCTTTAGGGACAGGGAACTATTCCATTATCATCATCATCATCCTGCGTAAACAGCTTTGAGAACTTTTCATTTCATTATTACAAAATAATAGTAGTAGTAGTAATGGTAATTTTAGCTGGGATTGATTAGAGTCCCAAAGACCATTCTGTGCTATGGCTTTTGTAATTATTTGTGCAGGTCGCTAGAAGTCACTTTTTAGAATTATTTGTGTACAGCTAGTGGCAGTAAATGTGATTCGAAGGTATTGCTTTAGGTTTCCAGTGTCAAACAGAATGGCAAAATTGAGTGATAGGAAGCAAATGGGATTAAATATCTCAAAGTGCAAGTGGAAATGTTAAAATAGAACTGAATGGATTTCTTTCCCTTGTGCTTGTGGTTATTAAGCTTTGTCTCTTCAGTCTCTGATTGGATGTCCACTTCCATCCAAGTGAGTTTCTCCCTATATTATGGTCACTGTGTTTTCTTCCTACAACTAATCCCCTCTCTTGAGAAAGAAAGGAGGAGGGGAGGCTGTTAAACTCTCTGATGTCCCAAACAATCTGCTCTCTGGCTTCAGCCAGAAGGACTTGCCCGGGATAATGTAATTGGATTGTCTGAGCAGCTGATTCTGTGATTTCTGTCTATATCCCAAAAGTGTTATTTTGCAAAATGTAGCTGAGGGATAAAAGAGAAGAAGTCACGTGCTCACTAAAAGAGAAGATTAGGAGGAGTCAGGAGTTATTGGCATAACAGAGGTTATCCAGTTTCCTCAATGTCACATGTGACTAAGATGTAGACAGGATCTTTTTTCTTTTTTCTTTTTGCCATCTACCCTGAAGACAAATTTGGTACTTACATTTAGGAGGAATAACAGACTGTCTGTCATAATCTACAGATCTAGTATGCAACTACATCTAGATCTTTTAAACAAACACAAGCCATTACAATATGGCTGAAATGTAGCATTTAGTGAAACTAGTATTATAATGTAGTGAAACATGTTTTTGGTTTATAGCCCATCCAGTCTTGTGCCAGAGATGATTTTCAACCCATAAAAACCAATAATATCATAAATGCATTTAAACGTATTAAAAAGCAGTAAACGAACAACAGTAAAACCAATAGACAGAATATTACAGCATATTAGACCCAGAAGTTGTCGTTAAAGGATATCATTTACTTTCCCCGAGTCCTAGAAATTAAAAGACAAGTTCACTGATGAGGACATGGTTCTCAAGTTCACTGGCAAGTTCACTGAGGGCATGCATATGTCCTCAGCAATATGCATGTTTTAAAGTCCCAAAGCCACTACAGAAAGACCTTACTCCTAATCACAATGGATTTTATCTTCCTAACCAATAGTGACTGAAGCAAGGCCCTCCTACTTTATATCACAATGGCCCCATTCACACATCACGTGAAACCGCAGTTAAATGAGGCTTAGGTTGGAATTCCTGTATGACCGAATGTGTGAAACAGCGGTTTGTCAGCAAAAACATCCTGTGGTTTCCTTTGCCAAACTCAAATTTGAACCTTTTGTTTATAGTGAGTTTTGCCACTCCAAGCTGAAGTTTGGGGGTGGCAGCAATATGTCTGAACACAGACACCACCATAACTGTGGTTTTGTGCATTTCTAGAACCAAAACCATAGAGAGAGAGAGAGAGAGAGAGAGAGAGAGGCCCAGATGTGCCTAGGAACACTCAAACTCCATGTCTGCTGCTCTTCTTGATGGCCACCTCTCTGAGCACTTGCCCTGCCCCTGTCTCCAAGCTACTTAAGCCATTGCCCAGCAACAGGGACACTGCCACATCCCATCCCAAGCTTCTAAGCTTGTCAAATGGGAAAGTCACATGGGGGATGCCCTCTTCCCACTGTGTCCCTTGTTTCCCCTTCCTGGAGAGAAAGGGGATGGGATGGCGAGATTGGCACTATGTGCTTTGATGTCTGAAAATGAATCAATAAAGATGTTCATAAGCACATGCAGTCACAGTGGCACCATAAACTGAGCAACCTGCCTACATCGCTGGGAAGATAACATATGGCAGGGCAGTGATACCTGTGGTTAAGCTTAAAAGGCAGTCTCAAACAGGAATTCCTGAATTCAGGAATTCAGTCCCAAACAGGAACCCTCAGCTCTATTTTTTATTCAGTGAAGTTGTTGAAGGAGATCCTATCCCCACCCCCTTGGGTTAACATAAGAGGTCCCTCGGCTTACTCATGAGAAGAACCATCCAGCAGGAGCAGCATTGCCTCGAGTGACAGGGGAGATTCCTCCTCTGTGATGATGGCTGCTACTCTGGATTGGACTACTCTCTCATGATGAGAGTGGAAGGCCATTGGGATACCCATTCACAACTCATGAGAATAACTGACTGTGGACAGAGGGGGATTGGACAGAATTACTAATAACGTGTGATGACACCCCTTCTCCCATGGATCACTCTCTTACACAAGAAACTTAGGCCACGGAGATGCACATTAGATCTGGTTGGCAGATGCCACCCAGCCTGGTTGCTCGGCACAAGCAAGTCCCAGCAACACCTCTCCCTGTCTTGATTATTACCGTGAAGAAGCTGGCCCAAAACATGGAGCAGCAAATTCCCCTTTGGGTGCATGAAAGGGTTGCCTGTAGGGAAGGGGACACTGTAAAAGTTCTATTATTAACCAGAGAGAACGGGGTTCCCTTGATTTGGATGGCCTAACTCATAAGAGCGCAGTCTAATGGAGGACCAATAGTCTTGGAGCCTCAGGTCCTCCACAGTCGACTGGCCCTCTTATGAGAGGGCTAATCCCTGGGCGGCAAACCAACATGGGGGCAGTAGTTTGGTTGGGTGTCCCTGGACTGCTTTGCCAGGGTCTGCCATTCCATTCATTCTGAAAAGGCACGTTTATGCTTGGCATGCCACCATCAAGATCGTGGCCAATGGCTGCTGCCCTGCTGACACCTTGCCCACAGTCTGGCAACGTGAGAGTTCCAGAGCTTTCTGGGATGTGGCCTCAGCAGACAAGTAAGAAGGAGGGGCTCCCCTACCCTGAAAACAAACGTTGCCAGGCTGCGACTGGACAAATGTCTGTGATGAAATTCACAGTTACAAAAATTAACCACAGGTTCCGCAAACTTCGGTTTAATGTTATGTGTGAATTGGGCCAGTGTGGAGAAGAAGCCCATATCCAGAGAAATGCTGTCTAAAGTAATGAGGCTCCTGTCCTGTCCTGTACTGTTCCTGAAAGAAAAGTACAGGAAACTAGCACCTTGAATTGGGCCTGGAAATTATCCAGTAGCCACTGCATGCAATGCAGAATCATTTGCATATGTTCTTACATAAGAAGCTGCCTTATACTGAGTCAAACTATTGGTCCACGTTGTCAGCAACTCTCCAGGATTTCAGACAGATATTTCGCAACCTACCTGAACATTGCAGGGATTGAACCTGGAACCTTCTACAGATGCTATTCCACTAAAACCCTATGGCACAGGAATGCTCTTTGCCAAGACTGTGCTCTCAAGGTTATATAGGAAGCTGCCAAGTAGTCCATTGGTTGAGCTAAACCGAGTATTGTCTACACTGACTGGCTGTCGGTCTCTAGGATTTCGGACATATATTTCCCAACCCTACCTGAAGATGCTAAGGATTGAACCTGACACCTTCTACATGCAAAGCAGATACTGTTCCACTGAGTTATGTCCCTTCTCAACATTTTCAGAGGTATCACTTTCTTTAGCCCTCCAACCACTGGCCTGGCTAGGCTCAAACAGGAAACCTGCAGATCTCAGGGCTGAAACACACTATGCTTTCCATTAATTGTTCAGGAGCAACAACAGAATTTTGTAACAACTGCACTTTCCATATGATTTTCAAGGGCAGGCTCACCAAGAGTTCTTTCTCATGATTCAGGGCATGGGGAGGAAGGCTGTAAAACCTTACCTCTCCTGCAGATGATTGCCCTGTCCATGCTGGGCACATGGATCATGCACTCACACGGACTCCAACTCTTCCAGCAGCGGTAAAGGTTCAGGAAAGGGATGTGTCATCCCCCCACCGCCCCAGAAATCCCATACTGCACTGTGCAAGTATGTGGTGCATTATGGGGCCAGCTGGGAGCACCACAGTCTCCCAGCCCCAGCTGCAAGCAGCCAGGGATGGCAGATGATCAACAAAATGGGGCTAAGAGAGTGCACGCTCCCTTAACCTCATATTGGAGGCAGGCTCCAGAGGTGGGTTTGCTGCTGCACCACTAGGAATGTGCAAACAGGTTCGACCTTTAACCTGTTCGAGGTCGAACCAGTTCCATTCGACTGTTTGGGTTTGAACCGAACTCCCACGTTCGGTCCAACCTCGGACTGAAACACACACGCCCGACAGTTCGGGGAATTCGCAAACATGTAAAGTCTTTTTTTAAAAAATTACTTTTGCAGCCCTCCACAGGGTTCCTGGAGGTGGCAGGGGAGTCTAAATGCCCCCCAAAAGCTTGTTCGGCCAGCTCTGCACCTGTTCAGGCAGTCTTCAGCCAATTTTTGGCCTTCTCCCGGCCATGTTGGGGGCTAGGCACCTGCCCCGGCACTTGGGGAGCATTTAGAAGGCTGGTGGGAGAGGGGGACCCCCACAGACCCACCCACGCCGCCTCCAGGAACCCTGTGGAGGGCTGCAAAGGTAATTTTTAAAAAAGACTTTAAACATTCACAAATCCCCTTGAACCAAATCAAACTCAAAGGGGTTCGCTGGACCGAACTGGCCCAGTAGGGTTCGAGTGCAGTTCACACTCAAACCAAACTGGGCCAGTCGGTTCCGTGCATATCCCTATGTGCCACCACCAGAAGCCACACAGCTCCCAACAGTTCACACAAGCAGCAAAGATCAGGCTAAGGCACGTGTGAACAACCTCCTAGAGTGCACTGGTGTAACCCACTGAAAAATATCCAAGGGCCTTGAGGACTGAGATGACATCCTATCTCTCTAGGAGTGGATGCAGCTATTGTCCCAGATGTAACTGGCAGGAGGCACTCCTTGCTTCAGTCACTATCTAAAGCAAAAGATTAGGGTCATGTCAAGGATTAGGGTCATTTTGTACACTGCTTAGAGATGTACATATCAGGCAGTATAAGAATATGACAAACAAACAAACAGATTGTTTACTAATGACAAAGTTACTAATACCACATCAATAATATCTGACGGATACCCCCCAACTTTCCAAATTACACCAAAATTCTTGGCCCTTTAACAATTATCTTATATATTTATATCATATTTTTCAACAAAAATGGTTCTCAAAGCATTTTACATAACAAAAAGGAATGAGAAGCGTTCACAATCTAAAAAGAAATAGAAGGGCGGTACCAGCAACAGCCACTGCCTGACACACACAGCCACTGCTTAGCACACACAGTGGGAAGAAACACCCCTATTACAGAAGACTTCCAGCACTGGTACACGTGTGTCTGTGTGTGTGTTATTTTCACTAATGTCTCCTTTCCCTGGAAGTTTTCCGATTACTGTGCAATCCTCAGGGACATATTTTCAGGTGGTGCAGGACACACCTGGAGGAAGGGGAATTCCGCAAAAATGACCTGTCCACATACAATCACCATAGTTGTGTCAGTAGAAACCTTCCAATATCTGGGCATAGCTCAACTGGTCAGGATGTCAGCCACTGAAAAGGAAGGTATGCTGCGTTGATCAGAGAGAATTGCTACCCTCCTGCTAAATATAGAGAAGCTCACCATATATATATATTTTAAAAAACATATAATTGGTAAACAACTTTGATGATATAATTATATGAATATTAGAATGTTCTCGGCTTTTGTGGGGGCAGAGATCACTCATCAGTGGAGTTTAGTTTAGTTAACTGGTTAGTTTTTTTCTGATCAAATGTATGCTGTGCACTAATTTGAACTAACTCTCATTAGTTTCATCTGATGCCAAAGAAGCAGTGGAAACCCTAAACTTGTGTTCAGGGCCAGTTTTGGGATGGATGAAGTCAAACAAATTAAAGCTTAATCCAGATGAGAGAGAAATATTGCCTTACCACTGACTTGGTTCCTGGTAATAAATTTGGATGGGGTTGCACCCCTCCTGAAAGATCAAGTTCACACTTTAGAGTTCTCCAGAGCTTTTCCTAAATGTTCAGTTGTCAGCTGTGGCTATAAATGCTTTTGCTTAACTTCAGCTGGTGTACCAACTGCAGTCCTATCCGGACAGGGCAGATCAGATCTGGCTTCATTGATCTGGGTAGCATTTCCTCCTACCTTGCTTCCACACAATCTCTTCTACCCATGTTTTCCTCCCACCTAGCTTCCACACAACCAAAAATTGAAAGCACGCACATGGTTCCCAAACCTGGGTAGAACACAGTTTTTGATTGTGCAAATGACGTCACAGTCTTTCTTTCTTTCTTTCTTTCTTTCTTTCTTTCTTTCTTTCTTTCTTTCTTTCTTATTTATTTATGTATGTATTAATTATTTCTCTGCTGCCCTTAATCCTAAAACACCAGGGCAGTTAAAAACAAGATTAAAACAATTCAATAAAAACATACAAACAGAACAAATACAGCTAACAAATTTTAAAAGAGCAGCTGACAGCTCATTGGCCAAAGCCTGGATAAAAAGTTCAGTCTTCCATCATTGCAAGCAGCCTAAAACTGAGTTGTGACTGTAAAATGCAGACATTATCTGAATTCTATGCAGATATTCAGACAGGTCTTGGACTGATAAAATTTGACTGAAGAATATGCAACTCAGCAACTCAAGGTAACAGAAAGAACACACATCCTTGTTCAATTTGGCTGCAGAATAAAATTTTAACAGCTTGTCTCAAATGATGAAATTAATTGTACATTGATACTGGGAATTCTTAGTTAGCTGTGAATTGGTTTTTTAAGCACTCTCATATATCAGCCGTGTTTTAGAATATTACATAGAACTGCATCAGTCAGCAGAATACTATATAGATACGAATTAACAAACAAGCATTTAAAATGTGAAATAAATAGACAATCATTCATTTATGGTAGAGCTAAAATATTAAATAGAGCTTTACCATACAGCTCTGGAAAAGAGACAAAAAGTACTGTAATTTGACATGTGACAGATTTCCTCTAATGATGTTGCTGAAGTTTGTAATTATCTAGTTCTGAATATGAATTTTTCTAACTCACAGTCTTTGGCTGTATTATAAGCCAAGTGGCATTTCCCCAAAAGTTGTTTCCCAGCCAGGAAAGTTAAGTGGGATTCTCTACATATATGGTCAGCGTTTGGCAGGTCAAACACCTAAATCCAGATGCTTTGTAGGCGCATGTGCAAACGTTTGTTACTGGTAAACCCTGAGGCTGTGTGAAGGCTTGGGGGCTTATTCAGCTTTGGTCTGAAGTGTAATGCTGTCTGGCTGGTGCTGAAGCTGTGACTTCATCCCTCTGAAGGCTGAACCCTCCATCCCTCTGAAGGTTTGCTTCACTTCCCCCAATGCCTTAAAATACTACTTACAGGATTGGGCAGGAGGCAGGAAACAGGCCACTTTTCTCTCGCTTCATCCTGGCTGCAAGAGAGCAGGCAGACATATTCCACTTTTAAAATGACATCATTATTCCCCTTCCTCTAGTCTCCTGGGAACAGTGTGGGTGCTCCTAGAACTTTAGTCTTTCTGAGGCTGCAGCTGTGCTTGGGGAGGAAAGCAGCTGAATTTCCAAGTGACTCTCCATCATGTCTAGTGCTTGGGGCAGGGGACATGATAAGGCTGATGCAGATAGCACCATCAGCATGCTGTTGGAGATGAACTTCCAGTGCATCGACCTTTTGCACCAACTGTCCTAATGACCACTAGGGGCATTGGGAGTAGAGACAGTGAGTCAGGGTCTCCCTATCTGTCCCTACTCTATGACCCCTGAACTGACTCTGCAGCACTTCCTGTGCTGAGTCACAATCCTTCCTTTCCTCCTAGAGAGCAGATGGAAACATCTCTCTCTTTCCTTACCTATCCACTATGTAGTCCTTTAGATTAGAGATAGGTCTTTCCTGTCTAAGTGTATTTAACCAATAAATGTTTAGTGTTTAGTCACACAAGGA
Source organism: Hemicordylus capensis (assembly GCF_027244095.1). Classification (NCBI taxonomy): domain Eukaryota; kingdom Metazoa; phylum Chordata; class Lepidosauria; order Squamata; family Cordylidae; genus Hemicordylus; species Hemicordylus capensis. The sequence goes on along the minus strand of NC_069658.1, from coordinate 54,893,842 downwards.
TCTCCATGTGTTTTCTCTAAATAGCTGCAATATCCAAACCATCCTCTGCTACCTACTCTGTAACTGGAGTGTGTGCTCATTCCTTAGTGCTCTGCTGTTTTACCTATTGTGGGTAAAAATCAACAACCTCTAACACATGCATGCATCAGCATTACCAGCCAAGAAAGTACTCTTGGAAAACACTCGCTCCCCCAAACAATCACTGAGAAAACTCATAATTACTGAGCCAATCCTGTCTTGAATTTAGGAAGTTTAATCACCTCTAATTGTCCCATATTACCCTAAACTAGGAATGGCATGTCCATTATTTTGTTAAAGAAACATTTTCTTTTTCAGATTTTTCCACTGAAGCAGCAAAAAAGCAAAAGGTGTAACAGGGCAGTTCCCAGCCCATCTTTACTGCATGTTTATAGAAAGTGAATAATGGGAATTCTTTTTAACCCTTTTAATCACAACCTGAACAGTAGAACCCAATCTCTCCCCCACACCCTTTAGATGACAGGGAAAGTGTTCTTTCTGTATATTCTTTCACCTCAATCCATAGATTGTATGTAAGTGGTGGACTGCAAACACATGTCTAGGCATGAGAATCTCCAGGGTAGAACACAGTGTTTTTGATTTTGTGAATGACATCATAGTATTTTTAGAAGGGAGGTTCTTCATTCAAGAAATTTAAGAAACACTGATCGAATTCTGGAAGAAGTACTCATGAGCAGTATTTCTTCCTTCCTTATCAGTAATGCATATAACAAGCACAATACCAGTTTCTATAGTTGCTGCAGGTATTGCATTAATAGACCTGAAATAGCTAGATGTATTTATTTTCCAAAGACTAGTGCTCAGTGTTTCACTGTAGAGTTATTATTGTACTGTTATTTACTGAAGTAGGTCACAACCCCTAGTCATGAATAATCCCATATAAATCGTGTTAAGAGTATTTCATATATATTTGTGCTTGAGAACCAGTATATTAGGTGCGGAGGGCAGCCACTTCAAGTAATTCTGAAACACAGTATTGACTTAGAAGAGCAAAGATAGGATGATGAACTGCTTAAGAATAAAACTAAGCTAAACTGAGGGTGGGGAGAAGGGAGGGAAGAACTTGAGGAGGAAAGCACAAAATAAATGTTGAGAAGGGAAAGTCTGTGTATTCTCTGTGGTTGTCAACTGATATTTCAGTACCATTGACCATGGCATCCTTCTGGGCTTCCTGGCCAGCATAGGACTAGGAAGCACCATTATGCCTTGTCTCTAGTCCTTCCTAGAGGACAGGTCTCACAAGGAGGGATGTGCAAACAGGTTCAGTGTCGAACAGGTTCAATATTGAACCTGTTCAGTTTGATGGTCCAATATTGAACCAACCCCACCCACCCACCCCACTTAGGTTTGTTATCAAACTGGGGGGGGACCCAGCTTTTTGGGGGGTTTGCAGGGTTGTTTTGTTTTAAAAACCAATTGTTAATCACCCCTTCTGGGGGGCTTCTCCAAGGCCGTGGGGCGGTCTCTGAAGGTTCCCCCCGCTGGCCTCCATTATGTGTAGAACCATCCAGTTCAGGCAATCTGGGGCCCATTCCTTGCCTCACCCCTGCGGTGCAGTTCATTTTGGAGGCTGTCATGCATGCCCAATGGGCCTCTGCGTGGCCTGGATCCAGCCACACAGAGGCCCATTGGACATGCATGGCAGCCTCCAAAATGGTCACAGCCACGGGGGTGAGGCTCGGAATGGGCCGAAAACAGCCCAAACTGGCAATTTGAAACATAATGGAGGCTGGCGGGGGAGGGGGAACCTCCAGATATCACCTGCAGCCTCAGATAAGCCCCCTAGAGCAGGTGAGGTTCAGGGAATGGTAAAACTGAACTGCCCAGTCCAGTTCAAGTCCGGTCTGGACTCAAACTGAACTGGGCAGCCCAGTTTTGTGCACACCACTACTCACAAGGTGATGCTGGGGAAATACTGCCAGGACACCATTAGCTGAAAGGTTCCAGTTTGTCTTATACTACTGAACATGCTACTTAGCATGTATATGAAACCCCTGGGAGAGATCATTCAGAGATTCCGTGTTTGCTGACATCAGTATACTGATGTCACACACCTTTATCTCAAAAGTTTTAAAAATAAATAAGACAACATCTCTGAGACAACTAATATTTTAACACATGGATTTTCATGGGTTATAGCCCATTTCCTCAGATGCAAGAATCAGATGCATCTGAGAAAGTTGCCAGCAAATTAACCATAGGTTCATTTAACCTCAGCTAAATGCCGGGTTAAAAAGTCGGGCTAGTGGGGGCAGAAGCGCCCGGATCAGGAGTGATCCCAGCACACCACACAAGCAGCCCAACCTGGGCTGGCCAGCACTAGTGTGAATAGCCTCATGTTATGTTGTTTTTATGACCTGTTTATATCATTGATTTAGACGTCTTTTAATTTTTATCATGTTGATCGCCTTGGACTTTTTTTTTTAAGAATGGAGAGGTGGAATAGACGTCTTTCTAATAAGGAATTTAAAAATGTCTGACATGGTGCTCAGACCACTGCCTCTGTAAGGATCGCTGCAGAGCTCTTGTGGACTTCAAAGGAAGCTCTGATGCTGCCCCAAGGCAGCACTTGGGGCATCTGTATTTCTGCATGTTTCCTCATTGTTCCAAATGGGGAACCATGCTGAAATGCAGCTTAGGTTTGCATTGGAGCTTCCTTTGAAGTCCTCAAGAGCCCCACGGCAGATCCTTATGGAGGTGGTAGGCTGCGCATCATGTTAGCCAATACATTCTGTATGCCACAGAGGTCCAGTAATTAAAACAGGTCTAGTGATTAAACTAAATGAATTAGCTTTAGAGCAACTCATTTAAAAATATTCTCTTGAGTGTACAAAAGCTGAACAAATTAGGTTTTAAAATACTCAGTGGTGAGTTTCAGAAGGTTTGCAGTAGTGATGGGCACACCTCCTCAGCTTGGTATTTATCAGTGGAAGTGTTTTCAGAGAACTCTCTGAAGAAAACATCCTGAATGCTGCTTTTATAGGTGCACAAACAGAATTCTGTCTTACATTCTGAGCTGAAGAAAAATGTCTTGGGGAAATGTTGCTTGATTAGTAATGCATCAATGTAACAAGTGGGACAAATTTGTATTCTGAATTGGGTAATTATGAATTTCAGTGACATCACTAGTTTACAGTGGGGTGGCTTATAAAACAGTTCCCATGGGGAATATGTAATCCACAACAAGAGTTTGGTTAAATTTGGTTGGCACTGTAGGTTTAGCTTAGCTATATACTTTCACCCTGAAATCGTGGATAGGAGAGAGTTTACATTCCAGAGATAGCCTACCCTGTATGGAACTACAACCTCTCTGGTCATTCTTCAAGACAGGGATAAGCAACCTTGGCTCTCCAGCTGTTGTTGAACTATAACTCCCATCATCCCCAGCTTCAGTAAGTTGTTCTAATAAATATTAATTATTAACAATTAATTAATTAATTAATTAATTATTGTCCTAATAAATAAATTTGAGGAATGAATTACCATTAAACAAGCCTGCATATCTTTAGCTTGGGTATATCCTGGTGGTATTCTCTCATATCTCAAACCATAACATTTCTATGTAGTTTAGGGTTCTGGGCAGATTGCAAAATGGGAGGGTCGATCACCTGCATATCTATTGTTGTTGTACACTTTTAGTGTCTATTGACTCTTGGACCTAATCAATGAATTGTCACAGACATATTCATGTGAAATATGAAATCCCCTGCTAACTTGGCAAAGAGCCACCTGTTAATGTGGTAATTCTCTTTATTTAGCAGGGGGAGAGTAACTGGCCCTATCCACCCCCAGCACAGTACCACCAGTGACTGTTGCTGGTGTCTATCTCATGTTTCTTTTTAGATTGTGAGCCCTTTGTGGACAGGGAGCCACTTTATGTATGTATGTATGTATGTCTTTATTTATTTATGTAAACTGCCCTGAGACATTTTTGGAAGGGCGGTATAGAAATCGAATAAATAATAAATAATAAATATACCTGGTGTTATATATACTGTTCATGATTACCCCATGTGTTGATAAACACGTGTGAATATAATCACTGCTAAATGACGGATGCACCATAATTGACTGAGAATGAAGAGAGAAAGAGAGGAATAATAGTGTGGATGTGTCATAATCTCTTTTGAATGAAAGCCACCAATATCTGAAATAAAATGAACTATCTTGTGCTTTAACTTGCAGTGTGTTGGATGGGTAACTTGTATGTGGAGATAGCTGATGGGTGATTATGAATTCTAACACACACACACACACACACACACACACACACACACACACACACATACCCTTAGTTGGTAAGCCCCCTTGACATCTGTTCAACTAGCAATCAAATAGAGTGCTGATTATCCAACACAATTGATGCTGAAACCAGTCTTCTGTTCCATGGTTAATTAGATCAACAATCTTATCCCCAAAATACTTGGAATAAGTATTCAGTTGCCTTTCATAACTGAAACTAAACAGAAACAAATGCTGCCTTCAGACATAACACCGAACCATGGGCCCAATGGACCCATGGTTCCGCGCCCCCTCCCCCGCTCTCCTGTCCGCATTTGGATGGAATGGAATGCTGCCTCTCTGCCGTCACACTGATTGCAGAGAGGAGGGGGATCTGGCTTCCGTGGCTTCCTTCTTTAATGGACAGCCTTGGCAGCCAATGGCAGCCAGAGGGAGGGAGGAACTTCCACCCTCAACTCTGTTTCCATGAGGATGAAACTGCAGTGCCAGCATTGGGATGTAATGCTGGTGCTGCAGAAATGGAGTTTATGGCAGCGAAACTCCACTCGGAACCGAAGTGGAGTTTGGGGAGGGAAACTGTGGGTCCCTCTCTGCTGTATACTCCAGTTGGCCGCAGTTGGACATATGGCTAGGGAAACCAGATCACATTTACATCCAAATGTACATGTTACATCCAAATTCAGCCAAACCTAATAATGTCTAACTCCCAGTCATTTTAGTTGGAGATTTATATGCATGTGCTTAATTTTCTCACTGAAATCAGTGGATGTAAAAGTGATTAATCTTGGAACTTGCTCAGGACAGAAGCTGAGGCAGCAAATAGCAGCAAAGTGTTGTGATCCGGTGACTTCAGCTTGCATATGATCACTCCAGAATCCAATATACACATGGAGCTCCATTTTTCCTTTTCTTCATAATGTATGGGGCTTCACCATTTTCTTTTGTGAACAGCTAAATGCTCCATGCATTCAACAGGGCGTCATCATAGATATGAAGAACATTTTCTGCACATACTGAGCTTTACACCTTGCCCATAGATGCAAACCTAGGATAAGACCTCCCATTTGAATTATTATTAGGTCTATCAGTAGAATGAACTTGTTTATTCTTTATTAAGTTGCTTATTGGAGTACTTAAACTATTCCACTTACAATTAAACTTCATGATGTTCCTATGTTGAAGACAAAGATGAGGATGCTATGAATCAAGAGAAATGAACCATGAAAATGTGATGGGGGAAAGGAAAAGAGAAACATCAGAAGCAGTTTAAAGCAAGAAGGTTTTTATAAACATGCAGATAATACACTTACTATGTAAATGAGCTAACAGTTGGAGTTCCAATGAAGTAGTTAACATAAGAGCATCCCTGTGTTGTGTTTGATACTGAAATTTCCTAGGACTGGATTAGGAAATAAAGAAGAGAAAGACAATTTGATTGATATGGGGAAGGAAATATTAGTGTGAGCCTGAAGGTCACTACTTGCTATTAGTGGTGGGGGAGGGGGATGAAAGGCCCCAAACATTGCATTATTATTGCAGTATTAAAAATGTGACAAACAAGAGACGGCAGTGATGAAGAGGCTAGTAAGAAAATACACTGAATATAGGAATTCAATGCTATCACAGCTTTGGAGATAGGATCAGACAGAATAAGGTGATGTCAATAATAAAGTTCATGCCTGCTGAGAGATGGAGAGCATCAAGGGCAATTTCCGCGAGGTTTTGCACAACAGAGAGATTCAGTGTTAAGGACTCATAGACCATCATATTGAGGCATGACAAGGGAAAACTGTGGATGTCTGGTGGCAAATATGGGGAGGGAGGGATGTTATAACTTTCAAAATCATGCGGCTCTTCAACATATGATAAACACCTAAGATGTTTTTACACTCTGAGCGAGTGTTTTACACTCTGTTGTTTTACACTCTGAGAGATGAGAGTTCGTCTTGTGGCAGCAGGCATGACTTGTCCCCTTAGCTAAGCAGGGTCCACCCTGGTTGCAGATAAATGCGAGACTACATGTGTGAGCACTGTAAGATATTCCCCTTAGGGGATGGAGCCGCTCTTCTGGGAAGAGCATCTAGGTTCCAAGTTCCTTCCCTGGCATCTCCAAGATAGGGCTGAGAGATTCCTGCCTGCAACCTTGGAGAAGGTGCTGCCAGTCTGAAAAGACAGTACTGAGCTAGATAAACCAATGGTCTGACTCAGTATATGGCAGATTCCTATGTTCCTATGTACACAGGAATGGGGCTATAGAGCATCAGTGGTAGAGCATCTGCTTTCCATGCAGAAGGTGCCAGGTTCAATCATATATAGAGAGGGGGGGGGAGTGAGTGAGTTTAGAGGCATATAAAGAATTGAAATGGGTGATGCATGGCAATTTAAATGAAGCCTGCGTTATAGGGGAATGTATTTAGAAGTCACGATGGAGACATTAGGCTGGATTCCAGCTAGCATTTCCATGAAAAGAAGAAATTCAATTTGTGCAAGTGGGAGGGGTGGTTTCCACCAACCTCCTTTCCCCTCTTTAGCTCTTTTTTGATTGATTGATTGATTGATTGATTGATTGATTAAGTACCATCAAGTTGGTGTCGACTCTTAGCAACCGCATAGGTAGATTCTCTCCAGGATGATCTGTCTTCAACTTGGCCTTTAAACAGGCACAGAAGGAGCCAAGCAGTGGCCCATGTTCTGCCACCCCCAGCCCTGCCCCCCTGCATCTGAAGTATGACACAGGGCGCATTTAGCCATGTCCCCTGTGCACTAAAGGGGAGTGCATCCGCAGATGCAGGGGGCATGGCTTAGTTCCCAAATGGAGCCATGCATCCCCGTACAGGAGTGAAATCTGCCAGTGCTGAGTTCGCAGCACAGCCAAAGTAACTCTCCCTGCCTTTTAAAGGCAGGGAGAACCACTCCGGCCGCGCTGCGAATGCAGCACTGGCCGATCTAACTACTGAACGGGACCGTGTGTCCTCATTTGCAAGCAAAATCATGCCCTTGTGTCTGACATTAGACACAGGGGGAGTGTCTGGGGCTGTGAGGTGTGACCCCTGATTGGCAGTGGTCTGGGTTCTTTGAACCACCACTGCCTTTAAGGTCTCTCAGTGGTGCATTCATTGCTGTCATAATCAAGTCTATCCACCTTGCTACTGGTCTGTGTCCCCTAAAAAATGTCCCTGAGGATTTGGAGTCCCTCGGGAGCAGATTTTGGGGACGTAGAGTGTAGCAGAGGGAAGTGGGGTTGGTGATTTTTACCCCTCTCCCTCATACAGAAATGGAACATCGTGTCATGAACCTGGATCTGGGAATCTCCTTTAATTGATGAGGTCGATGTTTCAGAGGATATCAGGACAGAAAGACCCTATGATGCAGATCCCACGACCTTGTGCCAATGGAATCCCTGCACCAAGAGAATCAGGGGAACCCTAGCCAACACCTCCATCATGACCTAAAGACACAGCCTGGCTTTCTTCCTGTGACTCAGAGTAGTGTCTTAAGGATCTGCTGCCGAAATAGAGGTCCCCTCCTCCGAGCACTCCTGAAGCCAGTGCTAGGAACATTTTGCAAGGCCCCTTTCAGCAACAGAGCCTTCTGTAGGGAAGCAGCAAGATCAAGTCACTTTTTCTGAGCGGCAATTAAAAAAAAACTAGCAATCTGCTCCAGCCAGCCACTGGAGAAATTTCCCTAGAGTTGCTAGACCCAACTCTTGTGGGTTCCTGGTCAGAGCTAACCAAAGTCCTGACCCTTCCCCACCCCGCCTGAGCTGTTCAATGTGGTAATATCCCTACCTCAATGGATCAGTGTTGGCTGGTGCGGGTGCCACCAGGGGGACAGTGCATTTTTAAGTATATTTTTAAGTATATTTTAAGTAGGTGCTCACTTCCAGTACTGCCACACCTGAAAGCTCTTACCAGCAGTGGCATGCCACCCAACACCTGCTGTGGCAGAGGATTGACTCCGCCACTCAGCTAGCCTCCACACATGCATGGAGACAATTTTCTGGCTATGCAAATAGCTTCTGCCAGCTGAGTGGTGGAGCTAATTCTCCACCATGGCAGGTTCTAGGCGGTACACCACTGCTGGGAAGAGCTTTTAGGTGCAGCGGTATGGGTAAACCTACTAATTTACACTTAAAGTGTCTCCTGCCTCCCCCAGCAGCACCCACACTAGTCACCACCGTGACAGATATCCTGTCTTCACCTAAAACAGGATACTTCTTCCCTTTGCTGCAGTACTCACTGGGATTCAATCCAGTGCGGGGGTGGGGGTGTAATGAGAAAGAAACTTAAAGGGACTTTGAATTAGCAAGCAGCAGAAAGTAAAGGATCAGTGATATATACAACATGATGGTTTGAAGAACCAGTGGAAATTTTGGAAGCAGCTGCATTAGAGGGGGAAAAAAGGAGGATTCAAATAAAAGGAGCAATGTAAGAAACATGGTTTGCATGATACAGAACCTATTAGAGTCTGATGGTGATATGTTCAGTGCTCTTTAGAGATTGAAATGAATGTGTAAAAGCATATATCCGGTCAGAAAACACCTTCCAACATCAGCAACATTTTGAAACCAAATTGTATAGGATATCTGTTACAAAATGTCACAAAGAAGGTCAGGCTTAACTGTGAATTTAATCTGCCATTTTCAGTAAGAGTGAAGCTAACAAGAAAGTCTTTATCAAGCACAGCTTTTTAAATTACAGAGTGACAGTACATGACCACAAGCTTTAAGCAGCTTGTCACCAGTAATTACTCCCACAGTTATTTAGCTGAAAAGCAATGTCTTTGGCTGAGCTTTGGCTGAGCACTTCTCTGCTGCTTTCAGTTTCTCTAATCACAATTCACTCATATAGAAAAGGCGAGAGTTGGAAAGCAGGGTGGTGGGGAAGAAGACCTAAAGTGTTTTGTAAAGATGTCGACATTTGCTTTTGGCCTAGCCAGATGAAGACACTTTGATCACAGCAATCAATATGCATCATTCAATGCATAAAACATGTTAAATATTTAACCCTAGCACAGTCATTCTGTGCAACAATGCCATTCCTTTGTAATGGGCTTTTGTTGCACTCATTTAGCCCACTCCCTAACTTTACTTTTAAACATTTCTGTGACTTGGGCAGATACACATTAATCAGGCAGAAAACAGAAGTCTTAATAAAAGATTACTTTGTACATTCAGGCATCTGTACACATACACATATTTTGGTGTGAGTAGAGATATGAAGGCCTGGGGAAAATACTGGGAAAACCAAAATATCAACAGGGGTCTTTTTTGTGGGGTGAGAGGGGGTGGAAGGGTTCTGGTAAAAAAAATATTCCACATTTCCCCCCAGGTTTTTTTCCAGGCTTCACATCTCTAGGTGTAAATGAGTTCATTTTAACACTAAACCTAAACCTGTGTGCAAGACCCTCTAAAATGCAAGGCACGTCTAGGAAGTGAACTACTATATATATATAACTATAACTATATGTATATGTATATATATATGTGTGTGTGTGTGTGTGTGTGTATATATATATATATATATATATATATATATATATATATATATATATATGTTTATACAGTACTGTATGGGTGTACACTGCACACTCAGGTGGCCAGGTCCAGATCACTACAGTGGAGGTCATCCATCACCTAAAAAGAGAACATAGAGGGCATTTTTCCCAAAAAAAGAGGACAAAAGAAGATCAAAAGAGGGCACTGATTTGCATAAATTTGGATCTATTTATTGATATTATCATATGCATGATAACGCACTACCCACAGAGCCTCAACTTGCTCCTTTGTAATACCACATCCGTCCAGAATAAATCAGAAATCATCCATGATCTAATTATGAATGAAGGGCCCAACCTGGTATGTATCACAGAAACTTGGTTGTGGGAGGCTGGTGGTTGAGTTTGATTCCAGCTTCTCCCTCCTCTGTTGAGGAGCAGGTGAGAAGATGTGGGCAGGGAGGTGCAGTGGCTGTGATCTATAAGCATAATATCTCCCTTATCAGGATCCTTGTCAAAGTGTCCATATCAAATGTGTGTATTTAAGTTTGTGGACCAAGAATGGACTGGCATTTTCGTTGGTGTACCGATCACCCCGCTGCCCAACAGAGTCCCTACCTGAGCTGACACACTTGGGCTTGGGCTTGGCATTGGAGTCTCCCAGGCTTATGGTGGTGAGACCAGTTTGTCCAAGGTGACTCAGGAGTTCATAGCGGCCATGACAACTATGGGCCTATCCTAAGCGGTCTCGGGACTGACATATGTTGCTGGATACATGCTTGATTTGCTCTTTTATTCTGATCAGGGTGGTGTTCCATGGGTATGATTTCCCATTGTCATGGACAGACCACCATTTAGTTAAGGTTCATAATCACATCACACCTCTGCATGGGTGAGGGATCTATTAGGATGGTTCACTTGAGAAGGTTATTGGATCCAATAGGATTCCAAGAAGCCTTGGAAGGATTTAGTGTTGATTCTGCCAGTGATTCCGTTGATGCCTTGGTGGAGAACTGGAACAGCAAACTCATGTTTACTACTGCTGACATGATGCACCTAAGACATGATCACTCCTACCTCTTGGGCAGATTCCAGATGGTGTCACTAGGAGACTGTTATTCTTCAAAACTTGAATTGTTATATGGTGTCCCTCCATACTGTCTCCAATGTTCTTTAACATCTATATGAAAATGCTGGGAGGGATTATCAGGAGATTTGGTGTAGGGTGTTATCATTATGCTGATGACACCCAAATCTATTTCTCCATGTCAACAACAACAGCAGGAGAAGAAAACATAACCTCCCTAAATGCCTGCCTGGATGCAGTGATGGGCTGGATAACAAACTAAGACTGAATCCAAATAAGATGGAGGTACTTATTGTGTGGGGCTGGAACTCAAGTGACAGTTTTGATCTGCCAGTTCTGAATGGGGTCACGCTGGTCTCCGCACCTTCCCCAGCAGTCTGGATCCAGTGTTTCTGGATCCCAACCTCTCCTTGGTGTCTCAAGTTGAGGCAGTGGCCAGGTAGTTTCTATCAGCTCCAGCTGATAAGCCAGCTGTGTCTGGGGTTGTGTTTTTTTAGATAAATGACGTCAGAACAGTAGTACTTATTCTGGTAACTCCAGACTCCACCACAGTAATGTGCTCTATGTGGGGTTCCCTTTGTATTAACTCCAGAAACTGCAGTTGGTTTCTGAGGGTTTGTATATTTTACGTCTAACATTTCAGAAGTAGGATGTGGGGGTCATTTTATGGCTGGTAACCTCCAGACTCCACTGCAGCAATGTGCTCTATGGGACTCCCTTTCTATGTACTCCGGAAACTGCAGTTGGTACAGAATGAGGCAGCCAGGTTGGTCTCTGGGTCGCCTTGAAGAGACCATATTACTCCTATATTAAAATAACTACACTGGCTATCAATTAGTTTTCATGCAAAATACAAGGTGCTGATTATAACCTATAAAGCCCTAAACAGCTTAGGCCCAGAGTATTTAAGAGAACGTCTTCTTCATTACGATCCCCATCGGCCATTGAGATCATCTGGAGAGGTTCGTCTGCAGTTGCCACCGGCTTGTCAGGTGGCTACTCAGGGACAGACCTTCTCTGTTGTTGCCCCGAGGCTTTGGAATGCTCTCGCTACTGAAATAAGAGCCTCCCCATCTCTGACAACTTTGTAAATGTCTTTAAAGACACAGAGCTGGGTCTCACAATCAGTGAGACCCGGTTTTGGAGGGCGCACGGGGAAAGTGGGCTAAGCCTGCTCTCCCCGCACATGAGCAGGGAGGGAGTCCTGGGTGGCCGAATTGACTGCCCACACAATTGCCGGATCCGTGATGGAGCCAGCAGGGACTGGGGAGCTCGGGGGCCACGCGGCCCCTGGAAGCTCCAGTATGCCCTGCGCGAGCATGCAGGGCATACTGGGGAGACCCCCAGAGCCGGGAGGTGGCTTTTTGCCTCCCTCCAAGGGTCTCCTCATGAGTAACCGCAGCAAGGAGCCACGCCGCAGCTGCTCATGATCAGGAAGCCCGGGTTTGCAAAGCGCTCACTCGGCAAACCCGGGCTTAGGGGAGGGCTACAAAAGCGGGCTACCCGCTTGTAAGCCACCAGGCACGCCTGTGAGCCCGGTGGTTTACACGAGCAGCAAAAATTGGGCTAGGCTCTCCTAGCCCAATTTTTGCTGCTTGTGAGAATAGCCCCACAATTATTCTCCCAAGCTTTTTAATTAGATTTGTGGTTTTAAATTGTTTTAAGGTTTTAATTTCTGTTTTAATTTGTTTTATGTTGCTGTAAACCACCCAGAGAGGGATGTTTGGTACAAATATGTGTACAAATATGATGAATGGATGGATGAATAGATAGATAGATAGATAGATAGATAGATAGATAGATAGATAGATAGATAGATAATACAACTTTAATGTTCTAGCTATAAAAATGAGATAATTTGCTCACTATTATGGAGACAGGTGACCTGTGTGTCTGTTAAGTCTACTGTCTAGGTGCTACTTCAAGGCCCCTGCTTCTTTACCTTATAGTCAGCTCCTGTTTAAGTTTACCAAACCTTCAGTGAACTGTGGTTCTAAATGAGAGCCAGCATGGTGTAGTGGTTAGATTCCTGGACCAGGACCGGAGAGACCTGAGTTCAAATCCCCATTCATCCATAGTACTAGCTGGGTGACTCTGGGCCAGTCACTTCTCTCTCAGCCTAGCCTACTTCACAGGGTTGTTGTGAAAGAGAAACTTAAGTATATAGTACACCACTCTGGGCTCCTTGGAAGAAGAGCGGGATATAAATGTAATAATAATAATAATAATACACCAGATATCACTGTAGTCGAGAAGAAAGAAAAACAAGTCAAAATAATCGACATAGCAATACCAGGGGATAGCAGAATAGAAGAAAAAGAAATAGAAAAAATCACCAAATACAAAGATCTACAAATTGAAATTGAAAGGCTGTGGCAGAAGAAGACCAAAATAATCCCAGTGGTCATTGGCACCCTGGGTGCAGTTCCAAAAGACCTTGAAGAGTACCTCAACACCATAGGGGCCACAGAAATCACCACCAGCCAATTACAAAAAGCAGCTTTACTGGGAACAGCCTATATTCTGAGATGATATCTATAATAATAACAGCAACAACATTGATAATAAAATTCAGCCATCCCAGGTCCTTGGGAAGGACTCGATGTCTGGATAAAACAAACCAGTCAATAACACCAGTTTGACTATGTAAACAAGAAATAATGATGATGATATAATAATAATAATAATAATAATAATAATAATAATAATAATAATAATAATAATAATAAAATTCTGAGGGTTTGTATAAAAATGCTATCTTCATAAGTTTCACTGTTTTACATCTAACATTTTAGAAGTAGGATGTGGGGGTCATTTCACAGCAAACAGAAGAAAGACTTCAAATTTATTGCCCGTTACTGAAAAGGGCATCAATTTGAAGCACATAGACAAGTTCATTAAGGGAAATTAATTATGCCACAGTACTGTATTCAGTATCATTACTCTGTCACTGAGCAGATAGACTGGATAACCAGGATTAATTGAGAGCTGATAGTAGAGAGTGGACAGTCACAACACATGGCTTCATGTGTTAAACAAGTTAATGCTGTCTTTCGAATAACACCATAGCAAGAACCATACACTGAGAGAACATACTGAGAAAACAATATTTTCTTTCAAGCAAGGCAAATATTCAGATGTGGATTATTAAGGATGTTGTAAAAAAAGATCAAGCATCAATAGTAAAGGGTTCAGCAGTCAAGAAATATGCCACAGACTAGCACTTGGTAGGTTGAAATGAAGGCTTTGGAAAGGATATTTAGATGCCGTGACGTGTCTATACCTACAAAGATTAGAATTGTTTGGACAATGGTTTTTCCTGTGACACTCAATGGATGCAAAAGCTGGACTTTGAAGAAACAAGACAGAAAAAGTATTGATGCTGTTGAACTTTGGTGCTGTAGAAGACTTTTCAGGATACCATGGACAGCCAGGAAAACAAACAAATGGATCATAGAACAAATCAATCCAGAATTTTCACTCAAGGCACAAATGACCAGGCTCAGACTATCATACTTCGAACACATTATGCGAAAACCCAGCTCCCTTGAGAAGTCCATTATGCTGGGAAAAGTTGAAGGCAAAAGAAGAAGAGGATGACCAGCAGCAAGGTGGATGGACTCCATTTACAACAGCATTGAATGCACCACTGAGAGACCTTAAAGGCCAAGTTGAAGAGAATCTATCTGGAGAGAATCTATCTATGTGGCAGAGTTGCCAGAACCTAAGGGGTATATTCGTGGGTCAAATGGGCCGTAAGTCAGAATTTGGTTTTTTAAAAGCCAAATCTGGCCACCTAGCTATGTGGTCACTTAGAGTTGACACTGATTTGACTGCACTTATTATTCAAACAATAAAAATCTGAGCTATTACCTATAGCTATAGAATCATTTCCAAAGCAGTGGAACCAGGACTGACCCTTCCATTCATCAAGATAAAGTGAGTCACCTCCAGCACTTCAGAGGAGTGCCAGATTTGGAGCTCTTGCTCAGCAATGCTGCATTAAATAACTTCAGATCTGCTGGCACCACTCTAGGCCTCTCAGCTCTATAGGCAGCATCACTCTAGCACAAGCTTACAGCTCTCCTTGATTTCTGTTTTGCTTCATCTCTATCCTCTGTGGCTGGAACTACTGTCAGACACATTGGGTACATTCAGTACGCATTGGGTACATTCAGGTGTCAGCATGCTTTGGACTCAGGGTCGTAGCTATAATTGAGCGAAAGGGTTCAAAGAACATGGGCCCCCAGCTCCTGAGGGCCCTCCAAATCCATCCATCCCTATTTTCTTCATTATCTCCTGCATTCTGGGGGGCCGCCAGAGAGAGGGATGAACACAGGCCCCCTCTCCCCTAGCTACGCCCCTGTGGACGGCTACAAGGAAGTTTACCTCATTTCTTCCTTATTCGCTTAGATGCTAGGCCAAGGCAGCCCTCACAGAAAGTTTTTGGGCTACCTGATTAATTACTTTTCTTCTTTCTCCTTCCATGATTAATGTTTAATCATAATTATTATTTGTGGGTTTTCTAAATTTTGGGGAAATATTTTATATGTCCTATGATTTTGGATCGCTGCTAGTATGTTTTGTTGGCTACTTTCTAAACAATTGATCAGTTGGTCAAAATATGGCCACAAAGATGGTGATGCCATTTTAACAAATGTGTACTTCTGCCCTACAGAACTATAGAAGAGTGTTCTCTGTTACAGATCTATAACCTTTTAAGAAAGCTACAAATTGTTGAAGATCTTTGGCAGCAATACTCAATGCTTAATTCAGTTTGCAATATAGAAATGCAATATGAAATGGTGGTCTGAGGTGAAAGTTGCAGTAAATCTTATTCCAGAATGTAAGGAAAGGAGTTTGGAAGCTTCTGGCTGAAGTTGAACTATATAAGTGGTGGTTTTTCTTTTATGTTATGCACAGTGATTGTGGAGGTGGTGCGTGCACAATGCAGTCCAAGCCAGCCACACATTACTGTGTGCTGCAGCCAGTCAAAAAATTATCAAGTAAGGTGGAAATTCAGGAGTGGTTTTAGGATTTGCTCCAATAGTAAGTTTAAAATGAAAACATGAAAGATGCCTGCCTAATTCTCACTTGAAGGAGGAGCTGGATATTAACCCCTAATAAATTGATCAGATCCATTATGTACCACTAAGTGCTAGTGCTGTATCAGTTTTGTTCCCAATCTGACACAGATGATTTTGCAATGTAACGATGATGGTTTATGTGAATCGACTAGCTTACCTAGGCTTGGAGTGATTTCTGGGTGGGTGAATCTTTTTTGGACATTTTGGGCTGTATGTTTAGCAAAATATGTTAAAGAAAGAAAGAAAGAAAGAAAGAAAGAAAGAAAGAAAGAAAGAAAGAAAGAAAGAAAGAAAGTGTTGTTCTGTGTTGGGAGGGACTGTTCTGCAGTATTGTTTTTCAAGGCCAGGTTGCAAAATTTGTGTACTGCATTGTTCCCCATGGGTAGGTCCTAGGGACACCAAAGTGGAAGGGTGGTATGGTGTGATGGGTGCTACCTACCACTCAACTCACAAAAGAAATGGGACAGTGGGTGATTTCATTTTTAAAAGCTAACTTCCCACATAGGATCTTATAGGTTTATTGAGAAAGTTTAATTTAAAAAATAATAATAACCCACTTGCCTGTTACTTTTATGGGTTGGGTGGTAGGTAGCACCCATCCTGCCCTACCACCCAACCCACTTTGGTGTCTCTAGGACTTACCCATGGGGAACAATGGGGTAATTTGAGTTTCCCATTGTTCCCTATTGCAATGGTTTTGTTTTATTTGGGGTTTTTTAAACAAATTTTTTATTCAACATAGGAAGCTGCCATATACTGAGTCAGACCATTGGTCCATCTAGCTCAGTATTGTCTTCACAGACTGGCAGCGGCTTCTCTAAGGTTGCAGGCAGGACTCTCTCTCAGCCCTATCTTGGAGAAGTCAGGGAGGGAACTTAGAAGCTTCTGCTCTTCACAGAACAGCTCCATCCCCTGAGGGGAATATCTTACAGTGCTCACACTTCTAGTCTCCCTTTCATATGCAACCAGGGAAGACCCTGCTTAGCTAAGGGGCTGACAACATATGGACAACATTGAACTTAATATAGTTTACAGACATTTGGTGCAAAATAAAAGCTCTTTCTCATTTAATCAAACTTTAAAGTTGAAGATGAATCAATCAAATTGTTAAACCCCATTCACGCTTACTGCTAGCAGTGTGGAAACTGTGTCCGAATAGATTGCATGCCACTTTGGTAAGCATCTGATTGAGAATACAGGAAGGGGGGGATCATGTGGGTCTTTCCATCTCTGTTTTTGCCCAGCAGGGAGGAAGGGGACCACATGGTTTCTGTATTCAAGTACTTGACAGAGTGTATGGGATCTAATTATGGGGATGGAACATGAAGTATGAGTCATTGACACTCTTATATACCCAGGGGCATAGCTAGGGGAGAGGGGGCCTGTGTTCACCTCTCTCTCTGGATGGCCCCTCAGAGTGAGGGAGATAATGGCACCCTAAGAGCCCTGTGGTTTTCTTTGGTAGAATTCAGGAGGGGTTTACTATTCCCTCCTCCTGCGCAGTATGAGATGATGCCTTTCAGCATCTTCCTATATCGCTGCTGCCCGATACAGGCGTTTCCCATAATCTGGGAAACATACCAGCGGGGATTCGAACTGTCAACCTTCTGCTTGTAAGTCAGGCATTTCCCCGCTGCGCCACTGAAGGTGGTCCTATATGTATATAAACCTGAGTATTATTATATCACTTAGTGAGGCTGTGCATCGCATCAGGCCAATAATCAGGCCAATGAAATGCAAGCTTTATCAGATAAATTCTCACTGACTATGATCTGATAAAAATTTGTTCAATAAAATGAAACAATTTGATACAATATAATATTATACAGTCCAATAACATTGTATTGGCAGGGGCTGGGAGGGCTTACCTGAATTAGACTCACAGGCTCCCTTTCAAGAAGGAAATAAGCTGCCTTCCCAGTAGCAGCAGAAGTATTTCTCCATTATTACTGGAGAAAAAATTCATTTGGTGCAGCCATTTCCCCCCAGTGATGACCCAAGGAAAGGACATAACATTGTGATGTTGTTCCTTTCCTGATGCATTGTGGAGTGAATGCCAGGAGAGTAAGCCAGCATTTTCAAGTGGTGGTGGTGGTGGTGGTGTGCTGCTGCTTACCTGACCAACTCCGTATCAATCCTTATCAACCACACAGTTCCTCTTTTGGGAGAAAGTGGAGGTAAAATGAGAGCAGCCTATTCTTAGTCTTCCATTAGCATTTCACCATCCTTAATTATCATAAGGTGTACAGTTTCCTCATTCCTCTAACTCCAAACACATCTGAAAAGCCTTTTTTGTTGCTCTTGCAAGCCTTCACTCATTTCAAACTTTAGCTTTCCTGGAACCATCCCTAAAAGTCCGAACTACTAATCTATGTTCATCCTTGGTGACCTTTCCTTCCTTCCTTTTCTGACATGTATCCTTTTACATTTTCAGTTAATAATTAAGCTTTCTGTTCATTAAGAAAAGTTGTTTAGTTGTGTCTCATTTTTTCTTTCTCATTGGAACTATTTATGATTTTGCACATTTCTCAGAAAGTCCCACCCGTCATGGGCTTCTTTCCCTATTAGTTTTTCTAGCAACAGAATCCTACCTTGCATACTTCTGAGCTTATAAAAATCAGCTTCCTGAAATCCAAGATTCATATTTGACTATGATCAGCTTCCACTTTCTATAAGATCAAGAATTTCAGCATTATATGGTCACTTTCTCAAAACGTTCCCACTGCTTCAATCAGATGATGAACTCTTGCCTATTTATTATAAAGTCACTTATAGCTGCTCTTATTCTTTCCTACACATTCTGAAATAGGAAGTTGTCAGCAAGGCATCTCAGGAATTTGTTGGTGATTTCATGTTTAGTAGACTTTGTCTCCCAGTAGATATCAGGGTATAGGCCCACCATTACAACTGTACTTGAAATATCTGTAATTTGTTTCAGCAAAATATCATCCATTCCCTTTCCTTGGTGTGGTGACCTGTAGTGGATTCCAATAACAATGTTGTTTTTATTTATTTCTCCATTTGCTCTCCATTGGTCTATCCATGTTCTCTTGGATTTTTGTTCAGATGTACACATTTTTTGACACATAATGCTATTCTCTTTGCTTTTTGTTGTGTCTGTAACAAGTTATAGCTTTCATTTTCTGCTCCTAGCCTGGAAGGCATCTTACCATGTCTCAGTTATAAATCTCACATCATATTTACCTTCCTGTCCTAGAAATTAAAGTTCATTTCTCATACTCTTTGCAATAGCATATAAACATCAAAACCCATTCATATTATGCTACAATACCTCTCCAGCTATCTTACTGTTGTGAACCCAACAATTCTCCAGTTTCTCCCATAGTATCCAAGCTTCTATATTTTGTTATTTAGCTTGCATTTACCTTTGGGCTGCTTTCTCTGTCCCTCAAATGGTTTAATTTAAAGCCCACTTGATCAGGTTTGTCGGGCATCTGTCAAACACATATTCCCTTGTACTTGTGAGGTGTAACCAGTATCCCTTCCTTACAGAAGCTTAGAATTTGGTCCCACAAATTAAACCTCTCTCAGCAACACTGTCTGTATAGCCAGTCATTCACATGAAGTAGTATTGTCGTTCTTCATATTTCTATTTTACAGGAATGATGAGAACACCACCTGGATTCCCAGGCCCTTTATTGCTCTTTCTCATAGTCAGATGTAATATATCCATGTTGCTGCTATGCCTGGCTGTGTCATTCATTCCCATGTGGATGGGCAAGAAGAGACAATGATCAGTGAACTTGATAAGTCTTGGCAACCTGTCTATCACATCTTGATTCTGTGCACTAGGAGACCAGCCACTTCATGAGCTAATGAAGCTGGCACATATCTGCCTCTGTACCTCTCAGTAGAAAGTTGTCACCACCACCACCACCACTCTCCTCCCCCTCCTCTTCTTGTTGGTGATGGTGAAATCACTTCTGTCCTTAAACAACGGAGAGTCTTCCTTCCTATTTAGCATGGTCTGCTGTATCTGTGCTGTATCTGTCCTCTGTCAGGAGATTCAGAGCCATTCTTGTTGAAACAACACGGAAGACAATTTCCAGGCATTCAAAATGCCTTCTGATTCTCCTGATCCTGTCAGTCAGTCTTCCATGCAGTTTCCATACCCTTACAGATCTCATCTTCCTCCTCGATGGTCTCTTCCTGTTGTGATCCTCTTCCTGTTGTGATCCTTGCTGTGATCCTTGAACTTGTATATTGTCTAAGAAATCCTCATCCTCTCCAATGAGGCAAAGTTTGGAAACTTGCTCCTCTATTTCTCTTACCTTCTCTTTCAACAAAGCAACCAATTTACACCTGTCGGAGGTGGAGTCTATAATGATTTCAGGTAAGAAAATAAACATATCACACACATTGCAGGTCATCACTGCAGATCCCTCACTGTCTATCTTCTTACCTGTTGCCTGCATACTAATGCCTCTGCTCTAATTCTGAAGCGGCTTTTGTGTCTGCCTTCCTTCACTTGTTGCTTGAAGATTGCCTGAGACCCCATGAAGTGCTGCTGTTTAGGAGATTATTTGAGCTCACTGGTGGAGAGAGCATAGATGCACAAAAAGCCCAAGCCCCATTGAACTTGTGATCATTTTCTGCTTAGGCTACCAGGAGAATCTTTAAATGAGGAGCTACAACCTCACCAGACCTTGGCCCAGTGATGGACAGAATGCAGGTTGGGAAGAAGCACATGCCCTGGTGAAGTCAAAGCAGTCCTCAGATGGAATAACATGCAGAAAAGCTGCAGACTTAAAAAAAAAAAAAAACCAAAAATGTTTATGTGAAGATTTTCATAATGTTTGTGTGAAGTTCTGTGATGCAGACGTAGAAGTGTGTGGACTCAAAGCAAGCAAGTTGCCAATGGATAACAAGAATCTGGAAGGATGAAGATATGCACACATTTGTATTTCTTCATACACATTCCATTTCTGAAACCCCAAGCTACACCACAAGTCTTTCTAAAAAGGGTTTCTGATTTATGCCTATTATTTTTTCCTTTGTCAGCATCTACATTTTACCTGGGGGGGAAATGACTTTCTGCACTATATCTTGACAGCTTCTGTATTTTAAATCCAAACTACCTGTCACATTTGGAAATATTTCATCTCCAGTTCAGAGTTGGGTCCTCCCTAGTGTGCACATATTATGAAAACTGAATTGACTGTAGTTGTCACTAAGGCCTAGCAGTAACACAGTTTCTGCCTTAAAGACCTTTTTGCTACCCCATAGAGAAAACAATCATTTGATTCCTTTGCCTAGAAACCTCAGATGCCTAGAAACCTCAGATGCTTCAGTCATAGCTTCTAAAAAATTCAGCAACTGTCATCCTTTCATGTTGACTATTATACTATTAGTATCTTTCCAATGCAGGATGGGATTCCAATTGAATACCAACGTCACACACATTGGTGGGCTCCTAGCACTTATTACACTAGCTATTATCTGTGGGCTTGTACTGAGACGAAGACTCAAAAGAGCTGCAAACTGTATGGATCTATTACTTTTAGTGTGCAATAATCTTGTTGACATTACTTATGTGAATGTGGATTAAAATGCCTGGAAAGCATACTGTTGAATTCTGCTGCTCATTAATATTGATCAAAGGTTGTTGTTCTCTTTGTGTTAGAAGCTACTTAAAGATTACCTACAAAAGTATTACTACCTTATTGATTCTTAAAAATCCCTGAAGCCTTTTGTGTTTTAAAGCAAGACTACAAGAATTTGCTGTAATGATGGATGCTTACAAATGTTGCCTGTATCTAATGAATAATATCAATCATACAAAAAGTTGGGTGACACGTTCCTTGTATTATGGCAGAACTGCCACCATTATTTCTGTGCAGCATTTCCATGCATGGAGGTTCACTGTTGGGGAAACTGTACATGTTGAATTTCAGCATATTATCCAGAAGATCTGCAGGAGCTGAAGCGGCTAGGTAGACAACTGGAGCGCAAGTGGAGGAAGACTTGACTTGAATCCGACAGATTGCGACACAGAGCACATTTAAAGATCTATGCTCTGGCTATACGTGCAGCAAAGAAGTGTTTCTTTTCTGCCCGTATTGCTTCCGCAGGTTCTCGTCAAGCGGAGCTATTCAGGGTTGTGAGGGGGCTAGTAGGGCCCCCTGCTCCCCTGAATCTGAATTTGGAACCATCAGTTGCCCACTGTGATGTTTTTAATGAGTTTTTTGTGGACAAAGTCTCTCGTATTTGGGTCGGTCTGAATCTAGATCTAGATTTAGACTCCACAGTTATCGCAGTGTCATATGCAGAGGTATCCAGCAACTCCTCTTGTGTGGTTAGGCTGGATCAATTTCAGTTTGTGACTCCTGAGGATGTGGAGAAGCTGCTTGGAATGGTGCGATGCCTCCTTGTTTAAAGGAGGCAATTATTAGACCTATTCTTAAGAAGCCTGCCTTGGACCCCTCGGAGTTTAGTAGCTACAGGCCTGTCTTCAACCTCCCATAGTTGGGCAAGGTGATTGAGAGGGTGGTGGCCTCCCAGCTCCAGGCGGTCTCGGAGGAAACTGACTATCTAGACCCATTTCAAACTGGTTTTTGGATGGGCTATGGGGTGGAGAATGCCTTGGTCGGCCTGATGGATGATCTCCAATTGGGACTTGACAGAGGAAACATGACTCTGTTGGTCCTTTTGGATCTCTCAGCGGCCTTCGAAACTATCGACCATAGTATCCTTCTGGAACGTCTGAGGGAGTTGGGGGTGGGAAGCACTGCTTTGCAGTGGTTCCGCTCCTACCTTTCTGGCAGATCCCAGATGGTGTTGCTTGGAGACTGTTGCTCTTCAAAATCTGAGCTTTGATATGGAGTCCATCAGAGTTCCATACTGTCTCCATTGCTTTTTATTATCTACATGAAACCGTTGGGAGAGATCATCCCGAGATTTGGTGCTGGGTGTTATCAGTATGCTGATGACACCCAAATCTATTTCTCAATGTCAACATCATTTAGGAGAAGGCATATACTCCCTGAATGCCTGCTTGGAAGCAGTAATGGGCTAGATGAGGGATAACAAACTGAGACTGAATCCAGACAAGACAGAGGTACTTTTTGTGCGGGGTCGTCACTTGGGAAGCGATATTGATCTACCTGTTCTAGATGGGGTCACACATCCTCAGAAGGAATAGGTATGCAGTTTGGGAGTGCTTCTGGATCCACACCTTTCCCTGTTTCCCCAGGTTGAGGCAGTGGCCAGAAGCGCTTTGTATCAGCTTCGGTAGATACGTCAGCTGCGTCCGTTTCTTGAGGTTCATGATCTCAAAACAGAAGTACACTTGTTGGTAACCTCCAGACTTGATTACTGCAATGCGCTCTATGTAGGGCTGCCTTTGTACGTAGTCCAGAAACTGCAATTAGTACAAAAGGCAGCAGCTAGGTTGGTCTCCAGGTCCTCTCGAAGAGTCCATATTACTCCTATATTACAGGAGGTTCATTGGCTGCCAATAAGTTTCTGGGCAAAATACAAAGTGCTGGTTATAACCTATAAAGCCCTAAATGGCTTAGGCCCATGGTACTTAAGAGAGCGTCTTCTTCTGCATGATCCCCATCGTCCACTGTGTACATCAGGGGAAGCTCATCTGTGGCTACCTTCATGTCGACTGGTGGCCACCCAGGGACAGGCCTTCTCTGTTGTCGCCCTGAGACTTTGGAAAGTGCTTCCTGTGGGAATAAGAGTCTCCCCATCTCTAGCAGCTTTTAAAAAATGTCTAAAGACTTATCTTTTTACCCAGGCCTTTTAGCTTTTTAACTTTGTAACTTTTAAAATTTTGGATTATTTATTGATTTGTTTTAAGCTGTTTTTAATATTTAATTGATTTTGAGTTTTGTTTTTATTTGTTGTGAACTGCCCTGAGACCTTGGGTTAGGGCGGTATAAAAATGCACTAAATGAATGAATGAATGAATAAATAAATAAATAAATAAATAACTATTAAAGACTCACTGCCTGGGCCATTGGTGAACACCTAGTGAATCAGGATGCTACAAAGAGCATCAGGTCTGTAATTATTTTGATTGATGTGGTTTAAATGTCATGCCATGCTGGAATATTTAGCATTTGCTGTACATTGCATACCCCAAACACTATGACTTGTTTACATAAAGGGAACAGGAGAAGACACCTCATGGCCTTGGTGCATGAATGGTAAGGATGACAGAATGTTGCTTTGATATAAAACACAAGCTTTTAAATTGCTTCCTTGTATGCCTTTAACAGGTGCACAGATGGGTGCTTCCCTGAATATTGTTGAGTTTTGCATCATTAAAATCATGATTCAATAGCTTTCATATATCAAGAAAAAAACAAAACACTTGGCCAGTTTCCATAGCGTACATACTGTATAAGAAAAACCAAGCAGGGTGGGGGACATTGCACACTGATCATGCACTGAACACATGTTTAATATTAATTAAAATCTTAGTTTTGTGTTAAAGCTGATGCTTTTCAAAACTATATTTTTATTTAAGATAATGATTATTTCATATATGGAATAAGTATTCAGAAGCAACACACAGTAGTTACCACAAGTTGTTATTAATATGTGTATATTCCCATGCTACATTCACCAACTGTGCTAGGATTTCAGATTTAAGCTCTGCTTTCACATGCAATCTCCTATAAAGAGGAAATATGTCACTCAAAATGGGAATGTGAGTGCTTGACAAAACTGCTTTGAATTTGATGAGAGTTTCAAGCATGGTTTATGAAAGCACTGTTCTTCCATTTAAAAAAAAAAAAGCTCAAAAATTTTACTGGGCGTATACAAATCCTTCGACATGCCTAAAGTTGTGTATGTGTTTGTGTTTGTGTGTGTGTTAGATCCTGGTCTATATGACTTAGTGATATAGGAATACACCCCAACTATTTATGGTGCACTCTCTGAGCATATCACAAATGTTTGGAAGCAAATTGAAGCAAATTGTATTTCTGGGGATCAATTGCAGCTTTGAGGAGAGGGGAAGGATGACTGGTGGGGAAAATGGCAGACATGTAAAGGGCTCAACACATTTGTGCCACAGTCCCAATCTGGATTGGATCCCAGGCAGCTGAAATTTTAAAGAGAAAATAATCCTTAGATGGTGATATATTTAATATCACATCTAGTTTGACCAGGAGTGGCCAATGAGGTCAGCGCTGGGTGGGCAGTGAGAGGCAGCTTTAAGGAATAAACCAGCGTGTAAGCAGCACCAGCTGGCTGCCATGCTCCGCCCACAATTCTACACAGGGCAGCAGCACTCCGCCTGGTACCCAGTGTGGCTGCGGTGTGGCCCTAATCTCTGCATATTCATAGAGCCTCCGCATGCATGTAGAGATCAGGGTAACAACTAAGCCACACAGGATTGTGGGAAAGTAGTTCAGGAACGTAGGCCTAGTAATGCAGGGACATTCGTGAGCTTTGCAGCTTCACACACTGAGCTGGTTCAGTCTTGTCTCCAAATGTGTTATAGCTGCTTTCCTCACAAACATAAAGTAATGTTACATAGATTTAACTAAGAGTTGATTCAGGAACAACTCCATTTTCTCCTTCTCCTTTCTCTCCCTTTTCCTTTATGACTCCACCCGCTGCCCACTCTCTGCAGGATTCCCACTGGGACAAAT
The DNA here is from genome assembly GCF_027244095.1 of Hemicordylus capensis. Lineage (NCBI taxonomy): Eukaryota > Metazoa > Chordata > Lepidosauria > Squamata > Cordylidae > Hemicordylus > Hemicordylus capensis. Next base: position 54,868,259 of record NC_069658.1, on the reverse strand, counting down.
TTCTAAACAAAAAAACATAAAAGATACTGGATAGAATACAACAATGAGCCTGTGTTCCAACATTATAAATAAGATAGTGAGAAAAACATCTCTCTGATCACTTTATCCATGCTATGCATAATTTTATACACCTTATCATGCCCCCTTACTCACCATCTTTCTCAATTAAAAAGGCCCCAATGTTGTAGTCTTTCCTCATAGAGAAGGTCAGTCCAGCCCCATGATCATTTTGGTTGTCTTCACAGCACCTTCTCCAACTTTACAATGTATTTCTTAAGGTGCGGCAACCAGAACAGTACAGTGGTCCCTCTACTTATGAAATTAATCCGTTCCGAATGCACATTTGTAAGTCGAAAAGTTCGTAAGTCGAAAAGCGGTTTCCCATAGGAATGCATTGGGAACGGATTAATGCGTTCCGGAGCCTAGAAAAAAGACCCAGACCCCCAGTAAGGCTTGCAAACTGCACAGGAACATTTCTTTTCAAGAATAAACAGGCAGTAAACAAGCAGGCAAGTCAAGGACACCGCATGTAAAATTCGTAAGTCGAGGAAACCCCATCTAAAAATTTGTAAGTCGAAAAAACCGCATCTAAAACCGGATCTAAAACTGCCGTTTGTAACTCGAAAAATACTTATGTCGAGTAGTTCGTAAGTCGAGGGACCACTGTACACAGTATTCCAAATGCAGTCACATCATAGAGCATGTTCTCCTAGGTTACTGTCAGATCTCTACAGTATGCTTTTCGCTCTCAGCACAACAGAAAATGTACCTCCCTGGCATGTTGCTTGATCCAGGGATAAAGCTGTTGTAGTTTTAAAGGCTTCTTCTGCTTTATTTGGTGGGCTGTCCTGATTTGAAAAAGTTAAATGAAGTATTTTGTATTAGGCTGCTTCAATTTCAGTCCTGATTTCTCAATTACATATTCAGGTGACTTTTCTTACAAAAAAGCGAAAAGTCCCACAGTGCTATGAGCATCACAGACTGAATGTACTTTACATTGTTCTTATTTCTAAAACGAATGTCTGTTAATATTATTAAAAGTTAGTAACACTAAATGTGACAGATTTCACATTAGAGAGGTTGACAAACTTTCACAGTTGTCTAATTTTTTAATGAATCGCTTCCCACACTTTTGCACATGTTCTGTTGCACTTGCTTTTAGTTCTTTCTCTCAAAATGTGTTTTTAATTCTGAATGAGTACGGTTTATGCAAAGAACCAACAATCCTTATACACTGAAGAGAAAACATGCAGTGTATGGGAAATGTGAAAATATGCAGATCTTGAAACTTTAAATAATTCAATCCCAGTCCTATTTATAAGCAAATTAAATGGTAGGAAGGAAAATCTTTTCTTATTTATAGGAAAATGAGATTTTAAGTGGACAAATAATTATTTTAAAAAAACATTGGGTTCCAAGAAATGAAGATTAGTTCTTTATTGTGGAGAAGAACTTATAAACAGTTGTGAAGAGCTCACTTCAGATGTTTTCAAGCATATAATAGCTTTTTAAATACTAACACTACTGACTGCCAGTACTGTGTTGGAAGACTATCTGAGGTAAAAAGTCTTCATCAGATGCCTAAAAATATTGCCCATATTTTTGTGCAAGCTCATGACAATTATCCAACTGAGGACAGGAAAGTAAAGGAAACCTGGCATCCATTCACAGTTTATTGGGATGTAAATATTCCTAAAGAAGGAGGATAAGAACAAATAATGTCAATGATTTAATGCAATATGTATCATGTATTTTCAAGAAACATGTTCATACATTTGACATAATTGTTTTATTTCTGAGGACACCTAGAAATTCAAATATTTGTATAAAAGCAGGAAAAGTTAAAAATAAGTTAAAATTAATTTAAAATATGCATCCTTTGGGATCTGTATTAAAATGGAAGATAGTTTCAGCATAAAACAGTTAAAAATTATTGACCTAGTTTTATACAGGCAGTTATTTCCGGAGCCACATGATCAGTATAGAAATAGCATCTACTATACTTTTGAGACTTATCCAAATTACCCATTCTGAATGACAACATTAATACAATTAGATCTCACAGTAGTATGCAGAAATTATAATTTGCTGCAACAGCATGTTAGCAGATTTTTTTTTAAAAAAAAAAACTCTGTTAATCAAAGACACACTCAAAATATAATTTCAAAAGAGACATTTAAGTCCCTGGAATTACTGCCTTCTGCTGTGTTTGTTCAGAAGCCTGAATAGTGTATGTGATGTATTGCCAAAAATGGCTTTTAGCAGTGCTGTTGCACTATCCACATATGCCAGTAGTACCACCTTTATTTCCAGGGGTACCCACCACCTCCTGAAGCTTTTTCTTATATTGAAATAACACAAGAAAGATGAACATTTATTTAAGAGTCATCTTGGATGGCTGAAAGGTTAAAAACTGCCATGGAAAGTGATTCTTGCAAGTTGTGTCAAAGCCTGTTGGGAGTAGATGGTAGGGATGTGTGAATTGATTTGTCTACAAAACAATTTGTACAAAACAATCTACCTGTTTGGGATGATTTGTGGACAAAACAAATCGCCCCTGTGCCAGATTCAAGTCCAAAACAAATCGTCCAGATTTTGGACCTGACACATGTGTAGATTCAGACCTCCATTTTTCGATGATCTCTCTTGCTGTCTCCATTTTGGGTCAGGAAAAATTGTTCAAAATCCTACCCTCCCAAGCTATTCCCCACTGGTGATTCCCTTGGTTCCAGATTGGATCATTTCCATTCAAATCTTGTGTTGCCAGGGGTGACTGACCCTGCATTGGCTAGGGGAAGGGTCAAAGAAGGGACAAGGGTGGGGGGAGTTTGAAGGAGGGATTTTCAAATGTACTTAAGGAGGCAGGCAGCCACCATTCTGCCTTTCTGCCTCATGGGAGGAGAGAGAGAGAGCCAGAGGAGCTTTGCTTTGCCTTGCCTGCCTCTTGCCTGGAGTGGATTCTCTGCTTGTTGTTCCTGCTTTCCTGACTGAGGAAAAGAAAAGAGATATTTTTTCACCCCCTTCCAGCTGCTGAGAGAATCACTGCCTGCTGTCTGGGCAAATCAATTTGGGTACAAAATGATTTGTACCCAAATCTACCTGTTTGGAGAAATTTGTGGACAAATCGCCCCTGTGCTAACTGGCCAGATTCGGACCCAAAACAAATCAGGGGTGATTCAATTCAGGTACAAATCAAATTGAAATAATTGGTTCATGCACATCCCTAATCATAGAAGATGGCAATTGGCCAAGGATTTAATATATTATTAAGTGGAGCTGGTTTTATATAAGAGAACATACCTTTGACTTTCTTATTCTTAAACAGTTATATAACCATAACAGTAGTTTTAGAACCCAGAATCTGTCAAAGCACTAGATATCCTGCTGTGATTGTTTTATGGCCCTCTCTACATTACTGCCCATAACCCCCTACGCCCGGGATTCATGCAATTTAAAATTATACTTTAGGATAATTATCCTACTCCCACCTTATTCCTTGTTTTCTGGTGCCCCCACCAGCCCCTACTGGATCAGTAAGGAAGAGTATGTGAAGCCCAGACCAGTTCTTGACCCCCCTTTGACCCCTCTATGACCTTATCCTGTTACCCTGAAACAATGAAAGTGGCTTTAGATTCATGAGACCAATGATGTGAATGGAAGTGACACCTATCAGTGGACAGAGAATTGTTGCTTTTTGAAGTGCTGAATGCAGTTTCTGAGATAGCTGCTATTAGGCCATCCAAAGCTGTACACACAATGACTTTCCTCTGACATGAGGGAGCCTTAAGGAAAAGGATTTAAGAGGGCTGATTTATCTTTATTAGAGTAGTCATGGCATCCTGCAGAGGTCACAGGCAACACAGGACTAAATTTTTTAATCACTGTCTTTAGTAACTGGGTGGAGTCTTTTTGATAGTATTCACCCACCCTCTGGAGAAAAGCCATATGCTTACCTGTAAGATTCTTGGGTGGAAATATTGAAATCTACCACCAGGTACACCTTAGGGCTATTCTCATGATTGGCATTATATTTATTTATTGGATTTATAAACCGCCTGATATAAAACATCTCCAGGCAATTTACCTAAAAAATTAAAACCAATGAAACAAACAGTGAAAAACACTTAAAACAGTATGTGTTGTTGTTTAAAAAAAAAAAACATCTAAAAGCCTAAAGAAACAGGTTTCTTAAGAGCTTTCTTAAAGGTAGCCAGCAGTAGGGAAGCTCTTATTCTGACAGGGGCGTTTTCCCGACTACGTGATTTGCAACGGAATACTGCAACATTGTGAAATTGAGACTTTAGGGTTCTCCAATGCTGTGTTGTTGTCAGCAATCTGGCCACCTGGAAGGGAAGTCCAGGAAGATAGTTCACAATACAAACTGGGCTGCAGCAGCGAAACACGGCTTGGAAATAATTCTCTCTATCTGGCTCGGACTGAAAGCTGTTGACACGAGGGATGACAAACGTTGTCTTCCAGCGGTTAACTGAAAGCTGTAGATATGCTTTATAGTCCAAGCTGATAACTCTCGGCTGGCAGGGATTCAAGGCTTATCAGCCCTATGCAAGAGGCGTTTACTTCTCCTGATAGTATACAGCTGTGCCCTCCATCTTGTGACGCACCGCTGCTGTGGAGTCAGTGGGGGTTGCCTGCACAGCTCATCTTCCAGTTTGTCCATCACTGTCTCTGCTGCCTCAGACTGCTGTGCCTGCTCTGAAACATCAGCTGGACCTGCCTCAGCCATCTCTTGGGAACTGACAGCGGGGCTCTGCCCCTCAGGCACCCCTGCATCGGCTGAAGGGCTGTCAGCTTCCTCTTCCTCCTCGCTATCTGAGAGCGAGGGTGTGACAGCTGTAGGCTGATGGCCATTCGTATTTTCCATCCACTGCAATGTGTTTTCAAGGCAGGAATGTCCATATTCTCCTTGAAACGCATTTATCTGCCCCTCCTCCTGCTCCATTTGGGCCAATGGAGTTGCAGGGAAGGTGAAAGAGAGAAGCATTCCCCAGGTTTGCTTTGCAATTGCTCCCAATAATAAAGTTCCCTCCATCTGTGTTTGGGTGGGTTTTTTGACAGCTGGGTGCAGGTGGCCTCTCTTGGATCTCCCTGGATTGCCCAAGAAAAGGTTTCCCATTTCTAGCTGTTGATGTATGTTGGCTGGTAAGAGGAAAGTTTTTCTTATAAAAGCTGTGGTAATAAAATGTGCTTGGAATGTTTAAATTTGTGCTTGGAAAGTCACCCCTGTGGTCTGTAAATGGCAGAGTTCAAAGGGGGCCTGTGTGTGTTGGCCTTCCCCAACCGGCAGCCTGCTGCCACCTGGCTCTGCGCCTCCGGGTGTTGACTGAAGGGTAAAGAAGAGCAGCAGGTATGAAGGCAGCAGCAGCAGGGTTTGGGGGGATGGAGGCACCTGACTGGTTCATTCTAAACAGTTTTCAATGCACCTCTACTAGGGAGCGGCTGTGGTGGCTGCTGTGCTTCTCTCCTTGCTCATGAAAAGAAGGGCCCCCCTCCCAGAGCTCTCCCAAGTGCTCAGCCAGGTTGCGGCGGGAGGAAGAATGGGCTAGGTTGAGGCCATTCCTCCAGCTGACTCTCTCTCCTCTCCTCCTCCTTATTGGGTGCTGGGGGAGGAGGTGCCACCCACCCTCCCGAACAGGAGCACAGCAGCGTGCCCCTTAGGCTCAGTGCTGGTTTCCACAACTGGCTGGCCTTGCTGAAGAGACACTCAGGGGGCTGAGAGCATGCAGTAGCCCAGCATCTCCCTAGGCTGTGGGCAGGTTTGCCTTTCCCTCCCACTCCCTTGCAACCCCCACCGGCTGGCTGAGGCAAGATTGCAGAGCCCTGATGGGAAGAACCTTCCTTGCATACATGGGGGTGGGGCGGCAGGCAGGTGGACAACGTTCCAAGGATCCTCGGCTTGCCTTTTCTCTGGACATGGACTGTGGCACTCTGAGAAGACAGAAGGGAGCTGCTGTGTAGGATTGGTGCCTCCAAGCATTGCTGGAGGGGAGGACGCACTCTGCTTTTCCTGCTGCACCTGCCTGCCAGGCTGAGGACAGCAGGAAGCAAGAGGGGGTAGCTAGAAGTTGGGTGGCTGGAAGCCGAACAGTGAGAGTGGTTGCATCCCTTGCATCAGGGCTTGCATGTTTTCGGCACTTTGGGCTGTGGGAGGGAGGGCAAGCAAGAGAATCACTAACGGCTCTGCAACTGCTCGCTACTGCTAGGTACTGCTGTGGCAGAGGCGGCAGCAGTTGCTTCACTGCCCCAGCTATACAGTATGAAGTGCCTGCTCCCCGCTTCCTTCCTCCCCCCATGCAGTCAAATAAAAATTATTCTGGGAATAAAACTAACCATCCACACCACAGTGCAGAAACTACGGAGCAAGCCTCCCTAAAGTGGAAAAAATACAACTAGTTTCCTGCAACGCATTTGCAACATTGTAGGGCTAAAATGAAAAAATAAAATCCGAAACAGGGCATGGGAAATATGAATGGTACCCCGCTGACACTGATGCCATAACACCAGCGTGTTATGAGAGCCAGCGTGGTGTAGTGGTTAGAGTGCTGGACTCGGACCGGGGAGACCCGGGTTCAAATCCCCATTCAGCCATGATACTAGCTGGGTGACTCTGGGCCAGTCACTTCTCTCTTAGCCTAATCTACTTCACAGGGTTGTTGTGAAAGAGAAACTCAAGTATGTAGTACACCGCTCTGGGCTCCTTGGAGGAAGAGCGGGATATAAATGTAAAAATAAATAACAACAACAACATGGGCAAAATGGAGGGGCATTTAGTGAACCTGTTATGAAATTGTTGCAGCGTGTAATCTGGAAAATGCCAGGGAGTGCATTCCAAAGTCCTAGGGTAGCTATGGAGAAGGACCGGTTCCAAATCACCATCAAGCAAGTGGTAACTGTGACCAGTCCTTTCCTAAGGATCTCAGTAGACAGCAGGGTTTGTGATGAAGGAGGCACTTTCCTCGCAGGAGAGCTGCCTACCCTAGTTTAGGAACTATGCATGCTCCTGACTGGTCATCCTGAGAATTCTACAAGGTAAGAGGAGGGGGAAATGCTTATGTGTGAACTGGGTATGGAGGCGGATGACAGTGCGGAGCCCAGAACTTCTTGTATCCAGCTCCAGAGTGAGGGTGGAGGGAAAGCACTCCCCATGCCTCCTGCCTCCATACCCAGCTCGCAGGTGAGCATTTCCCCCTCCTCCTACCTTGCTCGTAGAATTCTCAAGGGGGGAAAAAAGATAGTTTCCATGATGTATCTGACAAATCAATATTACAGAAAACTGGACTTATGTGAGGGTTATGCCCAGAATGGGGGATTACAGGGTCAATAGCATGATGCCTGTGAGAGAAAAGAATTTCTTTCAGAGAACAAGGATAATCAAAATAGCATTTTGAACTGAAAAACAAACAAACACAAAAGCACCCCTCATACTACTGTGTCAACATCTTTTTAACAAATGGTGACATGCAACTTTCCCATTTGAACTCCCAAATGTCATTCTCATGTAACCCCATTGCAAAAATATAGTTGGAGACGTGAATACCCATCTCCTGTGTGCATTCAAAGTCATAAAAGATATATCAGTCTGATATTTCCATTCTTTTAATAGGGGACATGAAGCACTTTTGACTGTTTACAACCAGGAGGGTTCTTACACTGATAACAATGTCTCATCTTGCATTTCTGCTGCTTCAGAACATAGGTGCTACTTTTATTTATTTACTTAGATTTTTAGCCCACTTTTCAACTAAAGTCCCCAGAGTAGTAGCAATGTCAATAAAATAGCACAAAATACATTCTATCAACATCTCTGATGACAGATGAGATGACAGTCTCGGCTAGGCTGATGGAGGAGACCCAGTTCTCTGGGCTCTCCCTCTGCTGCTGGAAGTTTTTCACACAGGGCTTTTAAAGTCCTTTAACTCACATCTTCTCCATAATGGAGTGAGTGTGTTCACATATCGGCCAGATTTACCCTGAAGTCCCTGCGAGTTATCAGGAAGCAATTCACACACAATTCAAGTTTTTCACTGTGCTTTAGAGTGTAGCCCGATTTATATCCAGGGAGCCAGCGTGGTGTAATGGTTAGAGTGCTGGACTAGGACCGGGGAGACCCGAGTTCAAATCCCCATTCAGCCATGATACGAGCTGGGTGACTCTGGGCCAGTCACTTCTCTCTCAGCCTAGCCTACTTCACAGGGTTGTTGTGAGGAGAAACTTAAGTATGTAGTACACTGCTCTGGGCTCCTTGGAGGAAGAGTGGGATATAAATGTAAATAATAATTACTACTAATAATAATCCACTATTTGTGTTGGTTTTTTGGGACAACTTCAAGTTTGCAATAAAGCCTCCCAGTAAACTCGTGTGTAAAAGTCCCTGCTGGATCTAATTCTTAGAGAGGAGAAGCACATGGGTTTAGATTTTATTTGGTTTTTTTGGATGCTAAAGCTTTGTCTGTCTAATCAGGATCTAGATCTACAAAATTTACTGCTGCTGCTACTACTACTACTACCACCACCACCACTACCACTACTACTACTACTATGAACAGTTATATACCATTTTATACATTCTTAAAGTGGTTTACATAGAAACATAAATAAACGGGCTTACAATCTAAAAAGAAGCATAAGGTAGACTCTCCCAATAATCACTGGAGGGATGCTGTGCTGGGTTTATTGTAAGCCACCCTGAGCAGTAGTGTACTGAAATGGCGGAGTATAATAATCATCATGATAATGATAATCAGAAATAATTGAATAGGGTCTGTTTTTCTCCCCTCCTAAACAGAAGAGATTTGTCACTTTAAAAGATACCTCTTTGCTCAGTTAGCAGGAGTTACTAAAATACTTGGACATCTTTCCTCTGCACCTGATTCACATTGGGGTTCTATACTTTATTTTGAAAACAAAATTAGTCCAAGTGGAATTTGAAGAGAATGTAAGTTTCTCCCAACTCAGAATCTTTATTATGGTCATTAATCAGTATAGTTTCTCCCAATGAAAATCTTAGGAGACAATGTTCTAAGATACTTACAAGATTCATTCAGAGGTCCCAGATGGATGTTGGTTCTTGCGGAGAGCCTTCTGATAACATAAGGAGGCTCATAAATCCACCAAGGCAGGATATCCAGTATTTTGACTCAACATGGAATAGGCGAGATCAGAACACGCTACAGTGGTGCTGTAATACCTTATGTTTTATCTTGTACTGGACCAGGAATATGCACATTCTGTCCTAAAATCTCCTTCCTTATGATTGCCATCACATTTCAAAACACATCAAGGCTGCTCTTGTTTTCTGCAAAGAGATGGAACAGTTAGAGAGGACTGTCAATCTTTTCATATGTTCTTCAGGCAGGAGGCATGACTGCTCAGAGACGTAAGTTTTGGGCGGTATAAAAATCTGTAAAATAAATAATTAATAAATAAATAATGACGTTATCTAGGAACTAAGGTGGCCATTTTATTCCCTTCAAATGGTAATACTTATTAATGGATTCACATGTATATCCATATTCACAGCACCTGCACCATTGCAGTCTGAGTGAAATGGAGCTAGTAGAGCATGTAAGCCTTTTCAGTCAAATGTTTGATTTGTGGTTTTCTTTCTTTCTTTTTTATCTTTCAGGACCATGCATTCCTAATCCTTGTCATAATGGTGGAACATGTGAAATTAGTGAAGCATATAGAGGAGACACATTCATCGGCTATGTTTGTATATGTCCAGAGGGATTTAATGGGATCCACTGCCAGCACAGTAAGTTTCAATATACGTTCCACCCCTGCTTCTACAATACAAACTGTGGCTGCTATTCAGCATACATAGTTATGCTGCTAAAATCCCATTGACATTTGCCAATGGCTTTTAAATATTCTTTCTGTGCAGTTTCCTTTCATCTTCTCCAAATATGCTAGGGCAGTTCAAAATTATATTTGCATGCCTTGGCAAGATACTACTTCCCAATTCTGAGCAAAGTTAAAAGTTTTTTTGCCTCATTTTCCGTATGATTGGGGCTTTTAAAAATTAAATGCACTTGAGAAAACTTGAGCTGAAGTCCTTGTGAGCATGTGAAGATGAGCTGAGACCTTCTTTCTTGTACATTTAAGGCCACCAAAAAGAGGAAAGTGGATCAATCTGCTATAGGGCTCAAGGCTTCGTCCTGATGTTGTCAGCTCTTCATTTAGTTAATGGCAGCTGAAGATAAAAAGGGCTGTAAAAAGCAGATCGTTGTGCTAATAGGTTTTATATATCCTCTTCTTCAGCCCATTCTAACATTAGCCCAAAATAGGTGTGCTTAGTAATATTATTTAGTTATGCTCCTTAGTTAATATTAATCATGCTACTTAATATTTAGTTATTTCATATGTTGTTAATATTGGTCATATTATTTAATTCAATGGGAAGATTTTCCTGAGGGCTTTATTAATAGCTACCAGGGATTTAAAACCAATGGCTGTACCATTAGATATAAAGCACAGAATTAATTCTACCTAAATTTGTTTCAACTGGTTGGAAAAATGTCTATTAGATAATGTTAGGGTTTTTGTTTTTGTTTTGCTTTGTCTTCTTACTATGGAAATTAAACAAATTAAGAGCTTAATCTGTGTTCTTCATGTGGACTCTAGGGATGTGCACAAACTGATTTGGTGCATCCAGTAGGGACATACCAAATCAATTCTGTGCTACCCACCAAATCATTTTGGCAGGGTGGGGAGTGGTAACTTTAAGCCTGAGCAAAGCTGGTCCTTACCTGTTCCTCCGCTGGCCTGCTGATTTGGGGTCATGACACTGCAACGCTCAGAAATCTGCGTGTAGCCATGCAGCTTCACCGAACAGCCTGTGTGCAGTGGCAGGATGCAAATGGCCACCACACATGCGCAGTGGCCATGTGCATCCCACTGCACAGGTGGACTTCTGAGCGGCAAAGCAGTGCACCCGGAAAAGCAGTGGGATGGCAGAGGACTAAGTAAGTACCTGCTTGACTCGTGCTTAAAGATATTGCTCTCTGCCCCACAAAACATTAGTGCACATCCCTAGTGAAGAATAGGGCCCCGTTTGGGAACTAAACTATGCCCCCCATGTCTGACGTCAGACACGGGGGGCGTGGCTAACTGCTCCCTGCATCTAACATTAGGCGCTGATGCAGGGGCGAGGCTAAGGGGACCACCATAGCAGGTTGAGCCCGGGCCACCACTGGCCTCCCTCCATGCCTGAAATGGAGGCCTACTAAAAATAACAAGAACCAGAGGTCCTCTTGACTAAGTGGGACACACTTCTGTTAATGTGGGAGGGGGTCACCACAGCTCCCTGCAGCTCCCGTCATATATACATAAATATCAATCAATCAATCAATCAGTCTCTTTATTTCGGTCAGCGATCAGCATGAGATTAAAACAAATGTAAAAGAGAAGACAATACATAAATATCAAGGAAGGATTTATATGAAAAATAACCCACCTTGGCTTTTATTTTTGTTTTGTTTTTTAAGAAAGCCCATAGAAATGGTGTTCTCACTACACACGAAATATAGATAACCTAGAGTGATTGTGTGATGGCTATGCAGAGTATCATTTTCACTATCAATACCTTCTGATTTCTTTTGAGGACATGTGCAATACTTTTCCCAGTAGCAATATTCCATAGCACTGTTTTTCAACTAGGTACTGTTTCCCCTACTGTTGATTGGTATTGAAAAAATTGATTGTGAAAGAGGATTCTTACAGCATATTAGTTCTGTGGATGAGAAATGTAATCTAAAAATCAATTTTGTGTACTACTACACTACAATCATTGTTTTTACCCAACCACTTTTGCAAGTGAAGCATTGCAAAACTCATGATCTTCAGTAATACGACAGCTCTACTTTGACTGGATCCTACTATGACTCTCTGTTAGCAACTAAAAGGAACTTTTAATTTACAAAAGTGACAGTAGCGGTTGGTGTGGGCAGTGGCGCACCTAGGTCCAAAATCAGCCCGGACCTAGAGGGCTTTGGAGCCCCCTGCCCCACCGTGAGACCCCCCACAAGGCCTCCCTTAATTTGTTTTTTTAAAAAACAGATAGCTCACCCTGCTGCTGCTCCTGCCTCCTGGAGGGCCTCTAAATGATCTGGGGAGGGGGCTCGCCAGAGGCCCAACACTGTGCTGCGCTGCCGTTACCCCATGCCCATGGCTGCTCTGCAGCAATGATATTTCCCAATTCCCATCTTCACCACCAGGGGGTGGGACTGAGCCAAGCGGAGCAGGCCATCCCCGTGGGAGAGGTGGGCAGGCTTGCCTTCTCCCTGGCCAGCACACGGGCTTCTCCCCAGCTAGTGCATGGGCTTCTCCCCACTCCCCAGCTGATGCACAGGTTTCTCCGCACTCCCTGGCCAGCACGTGGGCTTCTCTCTGGCCGGCGCGCCAGTACAGTTTGAGTATGGAGACTCTCGCATGCCATGACATCATGGCATGCAACACTCTCCATACTCAAATTGCGCTGGCGCACCGGCTGGAAAAAAGCCCACATGCTAGCCAGGGAGTGGGGAGAAGCCAGCGCACCGCCGTGGGCGGGGCAGCAGCGGGCATGGCGTAGTGGCAGTGCAGTGGCGGCACCGTGGCAGGGCTCTTGTGAGACCCCTCAGATCATTTGGAGACCCCCCAGGAGGCAAGACGGCCACGGACCTGGCCACGGACCTGGTCCCAAGGTGCATGGTTAAATGCTCCTCTCAGTGCAGGTGCCACCAGGTGGTGGTTAGAGGTGCTTATCTCCACTCTGGCAGCACCTGCAAGCTGCTTTGAGCTGTAGCGTGTCACTCAGCACTCCGTGCAGGGCCGGATTAAGCTAGTGCGAGGCCTGTAGCATATGGTATAAAGGGGTCTTAAATTTTAAAAATGCACATAAATATTAAAACATAAATTATTTACCTGCATAATAAAGAAATTCACTGAGTCGTGAATGAATGAATGAATGAATGAAACAAATCAAAACAAATGCTCTTATTCAAATTCATCCCCAGAGTAAATCTTGCTCTGATATTAACAGCAGATGGTTTTTCCTTGGATTGGTTTTTTTTTAAGCTACTATTTTAATGTGGAAACAGTGGATAAGGCTATTAGCACCTTTCAGGGTACTGGGGGGCGGAGTGGTGGGACATGGGTATCACCATCTTATCCAGCATTGTAAGGAAAGCAAGTGTGACAAGAAATTTCCAAGAGCCAATGGACAGGCTATTTCCTTTGGGCTGCTGCAAGCCCTGGCTCTTCGCCGTTTGGAGCACTGCCCGGGCAGCAAAGCGAAGTTTCCCTTCAACAGGAATAAGTGAAGCTGCGAGGGCTGGGTGATCGGTGAGCACTAAGACTGCAATGGCTCTTTTCCCACCTAGGGTGAATTGCAGAAGCAGAGAGGAGGAGAGATCTCCAGACATGAGAGGAGATTATAGGAATAGGAGAAAAGCTTGCAAACATTTAGTGCGGGGTCCTCAAAAATGCGGGGCCCATAGCAAATGCTACTTTTGCTACTAGGTTAATCCGGCTCTGACTCCGTGTGGCAGGGGATCAGCTCTGCCACTCACCTGGCTTCCACAGAGCCAACCCCCCACCACCAGCCAGGTGAGTGGTAAAACCAATCCCACACCGCAGAGAATGCTGGGCCACGCATTGAAGCTCTGAGCAGCTTCCAGGTGCTGCTGAAGAGAAGGTAAGCACCTTCTAATTTGTGCTTAAAGGTGCCTCTTGCTGCCTCCATGATGGTGCCTGAACTGGTTGCTACTCAAAAGTGACAAACATGTTTATACCAAGAGAGCCTAGTCACAAGTACTTAACCTTCAACTGTTCAAATCCCCGTGTCAGAGGGAATCATAGTTCACACAGACTGTCAACGACCAATTTGGATGCTACTTTGCCAACTGTCCTGATTACATGATATTAATTATGTAATGATTATGTAATAATATTAATTATGTAATATTAATATCCGATATGTCCCTCGCCAGATCCTGAGATAATCCACAAGTAATGCCTTGGTGATCCCAGGCCCTAGGGATATTAAATTGCAATCAATGAGAGCCATAGCCTTCTCAGTGGTGGCCCCGACTCTATGGAACAGTCTCCCAAATAATATCAGAGCTCTCCATGATCTGTTGGCCTTTCGTAAGGCATGTAAGACTGAAATGTTCCGCTGGGTGTTTGGTCACTGAGATAGCTGGTCGTAGAGTGATCTTGTAATCCTCAGTTATTATGTCATGTGAAATGAGTATTGAATGGGTTTGTGATTTATGAGGCTATGTAAGATATATGTTTATGAAATTGTGTTGTTGTGTATGTTTGCTTGTAAGCTGCCCTGAGTCCTATGGGAGTAGGGCGACATATAAATCTAACTAAAGAAAGAAAGAAAGAAAGAAAGAAAGAAAGAAAGAAAGAAAGAATAAGACATCAGCACACAGTTCCTATCAAGCTGTCATAACTGGGGAGTTAGCCTACCTCCAGTAGGCTTCCTCCAGGAAGTAGTCATATCAAGGAGCAAAAGAACGGGGACCCAAACCAAAGGATGCTGCCAGATGTTGTAATGAAAGTAAACATTCCATGCCTGTTGAATGTATTTTTAGTCAACTAAATATCTGTGAATACTGCTAAAGAGACAATATTGCTGACAATCTGGTTTTAGCCAGTAGCATGCTCCTTTGTCTTGCAAAGGAGGAGACATTTTGTAACCCAGTTGCACCACATCTAACGAATGATGAGGAGCATGACACACCTACTGTGGTACCAAGCTCAGAGAAGGCTATTGTGAAAGATCTGTAACTCTTTCGACAACTAATTCAAGTTATTTTATCTTTTAGATGTTGTAAGTTGCCTTGAATTTTTTTAATGGAGTGTGGGATATAAATTTTGAAAGTAAAATAAAGCTATCTTCAAGTTGGAAACATCAGCATTTCAACTATATTAAACATTCAGATAATGCAAACAGACTTTATTGAGGGAAATACAGCTACATAAAAATTGTTTCAATAGTATGATATTTCATTTCTTGACTAATTTGTAAAGAGGTGTATGGGTAACTTTTGACAAAATAATTTATCTTTATAGGGCTGTCAATCAGACAAAGTCCCCCACCCAGTACTAAACTGTATTCTTTTTTAAATGTAGGATTGACGACCCCTTTAAACCAGTTTGACAGCATACATTTAAACCAGAAACAGATCTATTACATTGTGTTAAAAAGGGTGATTACTTAATATTTTAATACAAAGCAGAGTAAAGTTTGAAGTTTACCTTTTAAAGTGCAAAGTTAATGCTTTTAATTAATTCCAACAATGTTTGCAACAGAACTGCATCTCTTCACCTTCAAGCAGCTGAAATGTTGTACAAACAAATGTTTTTACAGCGAATGCTGTTCTCCTAATTGGAATAATAAGAAAAAAGCTGTAATTAGAAGGCAAAACAGCATTGCACAGTATAGTTGACATACTTTGATAATAATCCAATAATTAATGCATAAGAGGAAGATTAAGCTGAAGGTAAGCAGCAGGATAATGGCTTCAATGAGCATCTAATTTCTGTACTGTTCAAATGAGCAGCCCTACCTGGTAAAGCTACTTGTGTTGTGTTGGGATCAAGGCGCTGCCTACCTGGGTAGCCCAGGAATATTACCCAACCTTTTCCTGGGTAAAAGGACATGAATGCAGTGTCATGTGACACAGAGCTGGGCGCATAGAGCATCGGACTCATGGGGGAATCCCTCAGTGCACCACACTGATCACACAGTGCATTGTGGGAGATCTGGTGGCCAGGATGAATTTTCCCAGCATCCAGAATGCTGTGCTGCTCTCCGCAGTGCTGGTCATGTGGGTGTGTGAGCCATGTGGCTGAAGCGCTGCTGAATCATCGGGGGGGGAGGTAGGTGCACTCTTGTCTCCACCCACCCACCCACCCTGATGTGTGTGTGTGTGTGTGTGTTTGTGTGCGTGCATGCCGTGCAGAGTGTGTGATGTGTGTGGCGCGCATGCGCGGAAGTTACTTCCACTTTTCGCAGGCAACAAGGGGGCAAGGGCGGCTGGGAGGAACACTGCCGCCCTGAAAATTTCACTAAAAAATGGAGCACTGGAGGGGGAAAAGTGGCGGGAGGGGTAAGTACAAACCCCCCCCCTTAAAGTGACACACACACACACGGCATCGGACCACCAGACCAGGCCACTTGCGAACCTGTTTGCAGGCCTCGAACATGGCCTGCAGTCTGGTTCGTGCACATCCCTAAGCTCTTGTCAGATTGCACAACTGCAGGGAAGTTGCTGGAGCTAGTAAAGGATACATTCCCTTCAGCTTGCATTGGAATGGAACTTGTAACATTCAAATATTTCCCCGGAATCTGGGAAATAGATTTGTTATTCCAATACTAAGTTTGGAAACTGTCACATTCCAACAGATGTGTAGCTAGGGGAGAGTGGGCTCATCTTCCTGGCAGCCTCTCACATGCACCAGCCATGTGCACTACATGTGACAACACTTTCAGGGGGCATGTCCAGCACACAGAATGGCCAGCGCAGCAGTCCAGAGCTCATTTCCCACCCAGCTTCATTGCCAGCTGAGCGTTTTCTTTGTTCTCTCCCTCACTCTGTGTGTGAGAGAGAATGAAAAAAATACCCAACAACGAAGCTGGCTGGGAAATGAAGCCCTGGAGTTTGGGGAGAGGGTGAGCCAAGCAACACCCAGTAACTAGGCAGCTCAGGTTCTTTGATCCCATCTGCCTAATTATAGCTGTGTCCCTTCATTCTAAGATATGCTATTAGGAGTTCAACAGGGTCAAAACAGCTCCCCTTTCCAACCCCCTGGAGTCCCCCAATTACACCCTTGCTTGCCACCATCCTTTTCTCTCTCCTCCCGCCATCTTTTTTTTCCTTTTCCTTTTTCTCACAAATGTACCTGGACAGCTAAGACAGTGCAGTGGCAGAGGTGATGACAAGGTTGCTCTGGACTGGAGGCTTCTGTGTAGGACCTCTCTTCCTATATTGCAACAGCACCATCCAGGCACCATGAAACTTGGGGAATGTAGTTCTACAGGGTGCTTTAGCCCATAATATAGACACAGGTACCATGAAGAATTGTATTTTCTAGGAATCCTAATGCCTGTTATACTACTCTTGCACTGTTCTAGGAACCAGTTACACAGAGGCCTCCAGCAAATCCTTGGTTTTGCTACCTTGTTGTTATCCTGCCTCACTCTCACTGCTGTCATGGTTGGGAGAAGTGGGTAGTAGAACAAAGAAGGATGATTGGCTGGTGGCACTGGCAGGAACAAATGTCAGCATGAATCAAGTACTCCGAATACTGAAGAGTATAGGCTTGGTACATAGTGCGATGAGGCATTTTGGACTGGGGAAAATTGTATTACAGCAGTGTTAGTGGCTTCCAAATATCATGGGACAACTCAAGCTTCTGTTTATATTTTCTTTCTCTCAGGTTTGTCATTCTGCCAGTATCTGAGAAGGTTCTTTTGGGATTGCATTACTGTCATCTCTTGTTGTGGAAGCAAAAGCAATAATTAGAGTGCATGCAAAATTCTGTATTGTGCACTACCAAACAATCCCCAAATAACACATAATACTTAATTGAAAGAAGTGGTTGTCAATGGAAAATACAAGGAACAATGGGAACACAGGAATATGGTTTACAAGGTGGAAAAAATGACATTAAGTTGAAAACAGCAATGATGCAAATTGTCCCATTGCTGCAATCCCCTCCATCAACAGGTCGATGATTGGAATGCTTTAGGGTACAATATCCTCAGTACTACCATAATCAGTTTCTGAGTTGAATTTCTCAATATCAGCTTCCCCTTGCTGAATTCATTGATTCATTTATGAGATTTATACCCTTCTTTTTGACCACCTGATCCTCACAGAGGCTTTTAATACCCTAAAACAACATTGTAACTATTTCTCACATTCTCACCAATTCCCAATACCTCACAATAGATAATGGTTCTGCTGTAACCCATCCTTTCCCAACACCTTATATAACTATTCCTCCCCATCTTTTTATAATTACCTAAAGAAACCCATGCCATTCTCCTTTCAGCAGATTCCTGCTTGCTGTTGGCTAAATTGTATCTTCTCCAGTAGAAACAAGGTCCAGTAGGATGCTTGCATTCTGCTCTGAAGTGTTGAGATCAGACATGTCCCTTGTGGCAGTAACTACTGCTGGGTTGTTGTGTGACCTTACAGTAGAGTTGTCTAGTAGTGTTATGATAGGTCGTGGTGGGGTGGCTACATTTGTCAGTTCTTTATATGATGTCAGAACCAGACAATCTTGGGACAGCTGGGCAATTTTGTGCACACACAAAAATCATAAAGTAAATCAAAGTAGAGTTGTCTAACAGTGTTATGATGGGTCATAGTGGGGTGGCTATATTTGTCAGTTTTTAAATGATGTCATAACCAGACAATCTTGGGACAGCTGGGCAATTTTGTGCACACACAAAAATCATAGAGTAAATCAAAGTAGAACACAGGGAGACATCCCCTTACAGATCTATTATATTTATCTGACATAGGTATTGATTCTGATAGTTTATTTGCTTTGCTTTCTACAGTTCTCTGGAAAATCCCTTTTCCATAGATATCTATGCAGTTTGCCACACAATGTTACATTGTGCAGAGAGAAGTCTTTGGACTTGGTCATTCATCTCTCCACAACCAAGTAGTTGCAAAATGCCTTTCATTATGCCAAGGAAAGGTTGGATCAGCTCATATATATTATGTGAACTGGGCTAGCCCCTAATATCCCAAAAATCAGCTAACCAGCTTTCAGCATCAGGCTGAGTGCAATTTTTACAGTTTTTCACAATAAGCATTAGGTTAGAAAAGTACAAATTGCCTACAAATGGGTAAGGGACCACATTCTCCTAATATCTCAAAAGGGTAACAGTCATTAAAAGCTAGCTATCTGTTATCTCATATATCAAATTCAAAAGACTTCCCAAAATTTCTTACTAATGGAATGCAATTTTCAAAATATCAGTAAAAGATTACCATTCAGAGTGGGGGGGAAATGTTAGAGTGATTCTCAAAAATATTTACAGAATTTTGATTCAGATAGCCAGATACACCTCCATGTATTCTGGGGAATGTTGTGAGAAATGCTTCTCCCTTTTTACCCAAATATCAGTTTTCCCATATGTTTTTAAACTTCTTACCCACCCTGAGGCCTGAAATATACAAATATAAACAAATTGTAATTATTTTCCTGCAATAAATGTATCACACATTTAAACTGATGCAAATAAGCAGCCGCATTTTAGTCTTTTTATGTTTGTAATTTTTGAGCTGGTATCATTTTAGAGAGTTGGATTCTTTTATTGGGTATACTGTAGCTGAGTAAACCCATTCACAAAGTGTTCACAAAGTGTTCAGTCCCCCCCCCTTTTATTTGCAAGCACATATATACTTTATTACTATTATTATCTTGAATATTTATATAGCTCACATACTGCACAGCTTACATACAGCACGTTTGTTTAAGAGAGGTGTGCTTGCTGCTTCTGCAGCACTTTAAACCTGCCTGGCATGGCTTGCGCAGGTGGGGAGGATCTGTGCCTACTAGGGAGTATGTCCTTAGGAACATAGGAAACTACCATATACTGAGTCAGACCATTGGTCTATCTAGCTCAGTATTGTCTTCACAGACTGGCAGCGGCTTCTCCAAGGTTGCAGGCAGGAATCTCTCTCAGCCATATCTTGGAGAAACAAGGGAGGGAACTTGGAACCTTTTGCTCTTCCCAGAGCGGCTCCATCTCCTGAGGGGAAGATCTTGCAGTGCTCACACATTAAGTTTCCCATTCATATGCAACTAGGGCAGACCCTGCTTAGCTATGGGGACAAGTCATGCTTGCTGCCACAAGACCAGGTCTCCTCTCCTCTCCTCTCCTCCTTATACAATTAGTGGCTGGCAAGGGCAGTGCTGCAGGGGCAGCGGGGGGGGGGGGGGCAGCGGGAGATGCCTTTAAAAATAAATCAACAGGTGCTTACCAGCATTAGGGAGCAGTGCTCCACCTGGAATCCCATGCAGGGCGGCAGCATGGCCCTGGCCTATGCACATATGAAGAGACTCTGTGCATATGCAGAGGCTAGGGCCACGCTGCTGCCCTGCAGCAATGCTGGGTGGGGCGCTGCCACATTGCACTGGATTCCAGACAGAGCTCAACTGCTTAGGGCAACTTGCAGGTGCTGCCCTAACACAGGTAAGCACCTGTTGATTTATTTTTAAAGGCACCTCTCGCTGCCCTCACCGGCTGCTGCTGCTGCCTCACACTCTCACTACTATCCCATTATTCACAACTGTGGTTGCAGCAGGAGTATGTGAGGACACATTCCTTCGTAGTCACGGAGCCTCCATGCCTTTACAAGCCACTTCAACAGGTTTTAAAGTGTCGTGGATGCAGTGAGTATGCCTGTCGCTTAGGCAGGTGGCTCACTGCGCAGTATGTGCGCCAGTTTTCCCACAACAATAAAAGGCTACAAATAAGTTTACTACTACTACTGTATTATTTATATACCCCTTTTCAACAAAACCAGCAGCAAGGTGGATGGACTTGATTACGATAACAATGAATGTACCACTGACCTTAATGTACCACTGATCTTAAAGGCCAGGTTGAAGACAGATCATCCTGGAGAGACTCTATCTATGTGGTCGTTAAGAGTGGACACCAACTTGACAGCACGTACTCAATCAATCAATTTCCATAAAAAATGGTTCTCAAAGCAGTTTACATAGAAAAATAATATGGAGAAAATGCTTTCCTGTGCCCAAAGGGCTCACAGTTTACAAAGAATCACAGGGTAGATCCAGCAAAAGCTACTGAAGGGATATTGTGCTGGAATTGAGAAGGGTCATTTGCTCTCCCCCTGCTAAATATAAAGAGAATCATCACTTTGAAAGGTTCCTCTTAGCCGAGTTAGCATGGAGAAACATAAGAAAAAGAATGAGTGTCTCAAGGGGCTCACAATCTAAAAAGAAACACAAAAGAGAGACACCAATAACAGCCACTGGATGAACGTTCTAATGGGGTTGAATAGGGACAGTTGCTTATATAAACTTGGGGTGTTTCTTTCCTGCTTCCCTGACTATGAATTTAGTTGTAAGCTCATTAAAATTCAGATATGTCTTCTGAGCAAACATATCCAGAATACACAAGCTAAATTAAAGTGACCTCATTCAAAGGCATGTGGCATCTTGTGGAATTAAGATTTCTAAGTATCCAACCCATAATTTAGTTTTATCTCAAATTGTTATATCTAATATTGTCTCACCAAATCAATTAATCTAGATAATTACAAAACTATCAAATGGCAATGACACATTCATGCCAATGAATCTCAGACCAATATTTCTGTAATTCCCTAACCTTTTGTTCACGGAGTAGATCGTGTATACAATTAATATGCAAATTGCAGAGCATATCACTATTAATTTTTACTGATTTCATATGCCAATCTTGACAGCTGTGTCTTGTTATTAATTTTCAATATGCTGCAACAGTTTCTGAGGTTTCAGTGGCAATACCAAGAACCACATATTCTGTGACACTGTGTGGGCTCATATTGAATAGCAATTAGCCTGAGTGGAAAGAAATCCAAGATGCATCAACTACAGTTACTAATAATGTCACATAATCTAGCACTGAGTTCGATGACAAAGTGTGCAAGTAGAACTCAGGCTGATTACTGTCCTCACCTATATTACTGTAGAAAATATTTGTTTGTTTATAATATTTATATGATATGTACATCTCTAGGCGGTGTATGCAATTTAAAACATAACAAATATAAAATTAAAACAATTAAAACCAGGGGCGTAGCAAGGTTGGAGTGGGCCCAGAGACAAGATTTTAAAATGCCCCTCCCCACTGAAGCTTAGCTCATGAAGTAAAGAAATCTTAAATGAGGCTGAATAGTGGTAACAAAAAGCATATAAATAGAAATATACATATACATATAAATAGATATGTGTATATGTATATGTGTGTGTGTGTGTGTGTGTATCTGTCTATCTATCTATCTATCTATCTATCTATCTATCTATCTATCTATCTCCCCTATGTGCCACAATAGAACATCACCCTAAATTATTTTTTAAAAGGTTTTGTAAATTGTGGACGATGCAAGTCATTTAATGGTACTAGAGAAAGACATGCTATTCTGGTAGCTCCAGGTCTTAACACTCACATCAATTTTAGAGGATGAATACAACTGAAGGAAGCCCGGGCGGGTGTGCAGCTTGGGGAGTCAGTCATGTGATTTGCCTCTGGGGGGGCCAAGGCAATGGGCCCCCAGACAACTGTCTCCCTTTGCCCTGTTATAGTTACGCCCCTGATTAAAATAATCTCACAGAACAAAACGTTAGAACAGTCTCATAGGATACAAACTAACAGTTTAAACTTAAATTCAGTTAAAAGTCTGAGAAAACAGGTGTGTCTTGAGGGTCTTCCTAAAAGCAAACAGAGAAGAAGATGCTCTTATTTTGACAGGGACCATATTCCAAAGCTCCAGGGTGGCCACAGAGAAGGCCTGACCCCAACTTGCCACCCAATGGGCCAGTGGCAACCATAACTGGACCTCTCCAGGTGTTCTTAATAGGTGAAAACAGGGGCATAGGTTTCATTGGGCAAGAGGAGACAAAAGTCTTTAGGCCCACAGGGCCTGGAGGGCACCCCAAGGCCCCATAGCCAGGCCCCTTGCCTTGCCTGTTGGCCCCCTTTCCTGCTAGCCCTCCTGCTCTCGTTAGGGGAGTGAAGCAGCCTGCAAGCTGCTGCAGCCCCTTCAGTCTCCACCTCTCAGCTGTTCAGCGGGTGGGCGGAGCTTCCAGAGAGGCCTTCGTGCAGACCTCCCTGAAGCCTGAACCCAAATGCCGGCAGGCAGCAAGGAGAGAGGGAGGGAGGGTGGCCAGTGCTGGCTGCCCTTGCCCACCACAGCTCTGCCCAGCTTTTGACTCCTCAGGCTTAGTAATGGAGGTAGGCTGTGATTTCCCTTTTGTGGTTATCCCCCCCCCCCGGATATTTAGGGATTGCTTGCCATAGAGCTTTAATATAAGGTGGGGGGGATGTATGGCAGATTAAAATGACTCTGAATATTTAATTCCGAGAGGGGTCAAAACAAAGTGTGGTAAAGAAAGGGTTTTAAAGGATTTAAATGCTCTTTAACTGCTGAGGGCAGGTGGTCCATGCCGAAAAGGCATGGTCATTCTGGGCATGCCCCCTTGAAGTTTGTGGTCAATAGCTGCCTCCCTCCAACTTACTGAAGCCTTGCCAGCAGTCTGGCGATGTGAGCACTGTGGCGCATGCTGGGATGCGGTCTCGGTGAACCAGAGAGTGGGGGGTGGGGTTCCACTGCTCTGAAACCGGAGGTTGCCTGGCCCGGGTTGGAAGATCATCTGCAGGATGATTCCCAGTTTCAAGATTTAACCTCAGCTTGGTCAACCTGCAGTTGGGTGTTATGTGAACACGTGGCCAGTATCTGTTCATTCTTGGGTAGTGGCTATGGGGAAACCAGCTAAAGCTTACCAAGCATAATAATGGTTTGAAAGTTCTTCTGAGTTTGTAACAGGGTTGGAAAAAACCATCACTGAGGCGAGAAATAAATCACTCTCTCCGTTCAGTCGTGTCCCACTCATGGTCACTCTATGGATCACAGCACTCCATGCCATCCTATCTCGGAAAGCTCCCTTTAAGTCCGCCATGGTCATTCCAGTGTCATTTTTTATAATATCCAGCCACTGAGTACAAGGCTGTCACCATCTCCTTCTCCTGCTGATCATTCCCAGCATAATTGTCTTTTCAAGTGAGTCAGCTCGCATGACATGACCAAAATATGTCAGTCTATGTTTGGTAATCTTAGCTTCTAGCAATATTATTGCTTTAACCCATTCTAAAACTTCCTTATTTGTAATTCTCGCTGTCCATGGGATACGCAACAATCGCCTCCAGCATTTATTTCTCCAGCAGAGAAATAAATACCTCAGAAATAAACAGCTTTTTAGAGCTTTGTTTTAAAATTCCCATATAAATATGTCATTGTCAGACATCTCATTAATCACATTTTAAAAATATTTTGTGTTGATTACAGCAGTGACAAGTGAGATAGTTTTGATCATCTGAATGCTCTGTTTTAATAAAGACATAGTGAACTATTGACTACTGCCCCAATATTTTGATGGGGCAAAATTTTTGAAAATATTTCCTGCCCTCAAAATAACCACCAAATAAAATGTTACATGGAGATGGAGAAACTACAAATCAGCCAGTCATGAGTGAGGTAAGGTTTTGCTTAACTCTTTCTCCCCATCCGCCATTTCTCTCTTCAAAATAGTGCAAGTCTTCCTACATGAATCACAATATACAACCCATTTATTTCCACTCACAGCTCAGGAGGGGGGATACTGAATGGGAAACAGGTTGGTGGCAAAAGAATTAAGCATCCCTCCCCCACTCTGCTCCTCACTTATTAATGCAGTTTCCTGGGACTGCTTCTCATTAAACAAATTGTTTGACAGAAGTTACATTCATATGCACCTGATTATTGTGATGTGTTTCACAGAATTAAGATTTGGGTTTACCTCTGTTGCCTAAGGGTACTTTTAAAAAATGAAGCAAACTACCTTCTATTCTGCCAAATAATTGGTCCATCTAACTCAGTGGCTTAGGTGCTGTGGAACCACCCACTGATGAAAGCAGGTGGTGTGCTCACTGCCTCCATCTTTCTGCAAACATTAATGTCACTCTTCTCACAATGGTATGGGCACCTCCATGCATATGTATGTATGCCAGAGCAGCTCTGCCTGATTCCTATTGGGAATGCTGGGAGTCAGGCAGAGCTGATGCAGCACACCATTTCAACAGAGCCTCCCACACCATCAGAAAGAGTGCCAAGGTGGTTTGCAGGACAGCGGCAATATGCATGCCACCCGCTTCCACTAGCAGGTGGTTGTGTGGTATCTAAGCCAATATTGTCTACGCAGACTGGAAGTTATTCTTCAAGGTTTCAGACAGAGATGGCCTTTCAGTAGCAAGCATGATTTGCCCCCTTTGCAAAGCATGGTCCACCTGGTTGCATATGAATTGAAGACTACTAGGGATGTGCAAACAAGTTCCCCACTAGATGCTTCATCTTTTGAGTTATGAAGCGTGGAATTAAGCCTTCCCTTCAGCAACATGATAAAAACTTAAAAGTACTTTTTGCCTTAGCATGTTGTTCATAAATCCAGACATTAAATATGTTAATATATAGAGAGAAAAATTAGCACTTAACCCCTCCAGAGGGCTTCTCTGAGGCAGCGGGGAGGGGGTCCGTACAGGTTCCCCTCCCCCCGCTGGCCTTCCTTGTGGCAAAAATTACTTGGTTTGGATGTTCTTTGGCACTTTCCAGGCTTTCCTCCTCATGGTGGCCATTTTGGAGGCCGTCACACATGCACAATGGGCCTCTGCGTGGGTAATGACCTGGCCATACAGGGCCAGATTATTTTAAACTATCATCTATGGGAAAATGAGGGGAAACGAGCTAACGAATAAGACAGATACAAATACAAACTTAGCTGAAACTCAGAATTGTGTCTGTATTATGATCTTCCTACCGTGTGCAGTTTTGGGGTGACAGATTGGTTTAACATATGCTACAAAGTAGAGTTACAAATTGTTCATGATTTTCCTCATGTATATATTAGAGACTTAAAGAAGAGACATTTTAACTGTTCCAAATGTCTTCTGTAATATCTGTTCAAGACGGGGGGAATTTGTTACAACCTTGGCCGTTGTTTGACTCCGGCACAGAACTAATGGCTCCTCCAGCTTTCCTTCCCATGTCTTGAAGGCAGTAGCAGTTTAGCTTCTTATGCCACCCACATCCTGCCTAAGCCCAGCATAAAAAGAATTTTAAATATTACAGAGTTTGAATTAATATTCTATTTCCTTTCACACTCTTTCTTAAACTAATGCTAACCCTGTAGAGTCAGTGCGAAAGGAAATTAACACATCTTTCAAATGATTGCCACACTGAACCCTCAATTAAAATGCCATCTTCTGAAATTGCCTCATCAAGGTGAAATTTCACTGGAGAAACGAACAACTGTGAAATTGAGCGGGCTTTAATCCACCATGAGTGCCATACTCGCATTGCACTCTCTCTCTCTCTCTCTCTCTCTCTCTCTCTCTCTCTCGCTCTCTCTCGCTCTCTCTCCCTGTTAAATTGTTGTCATTTTTGACAACCTGTAGAAATTATCAGTGCTGCAGTAAAAATTTGGAAAAGGGGGGGGGGAAGCTGGTAATTGTAGCCTTTTCAAGTGTGTTTACCAAGAGAATAACTAGTGATATTATAAATGGTATCATGAAACCAAGATCTATGCCAATTGTTCAAATGAAGAATGCATGTATATTTATATATGTATCATTACATTTTTATACCATTTCAAACCATCATCTCTAAGATAATTTAAAACAATATAAAATTAAATAGTTAAAATAAGACATTGAAACAGAAAAACAGAGCAGTTTAGACTCTGGTAAAGAGATGTAAAGAGGGTGGTGGTGCAAGTATTGTGAGGGAAAGGGTTTCAATGCCATTTAAAAGGGATTAAATGCCCTTTCCCTGCCAAGGGCAGGCAGTTCATGCCAAAAAGGCACAATAGCACTGGGCACACACCCTTGAAGATCATGACCAATGGCTGCTGCCCTGCTGATGTGCTATCGCCTTGCCCACAGTCTGGCAACATGAACACTACAGAGCTTGCTGGGATGTGGCCTTGGAGGACCACAAATAGAGAAAGGCTCCTCTGCCCTGAAACAGGTGGTTGCCTGACCCATGTTGGATGATCATCTGCGGATGATTCCTGGATTCAAGAATTAACCTCAGCTTCATCAACCCATGGTTTCATGCTCTGTCGACAAGGGCTCTGAGTTAGGGTGTCAGCCAGGAACTTGTCCATGGCTAGCTTCATGGCTACCTGCAGTGATTTGAACCCCAGCCTTTCTAACACCTCCCCAGCCTATCTAACACTCTGTTACTTCACTAATAATGCAAAAAATTCCACAACTTGAAAAATTTTGTTTCAAGTTTTATGCACTTGGGGTTCTGATGCTGGCTCCTTTAAATGCTTATGCTAAATAATTCTCCAAAATCAGCATTATGTGACAGTCCTCAGTTAAAAGAGGAAAACATGTATTTCTATCAATAGTGGCTTTGCCTGTATAAGGGCTCATACAATCAACCAAATTCCAGTTTATATGCTAATACTTGTTTTTATCACTCAGTGCTGCACACTTATCATGAAGTGTGTAACATATGTAAATATTTTCAGTTTTGCTCCAGATTATTCAAACGCACAAAAGCTATTATCTAAACCCAATGTGGTGTTTTTTTCTTTGTCATCCCTTTCCCTCAATTTCTTAGAAAGTATATATTTATTTCTATTCTCTTTCAAAAAGTGTTTTGTGTTTTCTTCCTTTGAAAGAGTGAAAAAGTCATTTTTTATCAGCAAAATCTCTCCCTTTCCTCTTCAGAACTTTAGAGAGAAGGAAATATTTATTGCTCTTTGTCATTTCTCTCCAGGCTATCCTTTAGGTTGAGGCAGCTTTCTGAAAACATATCTATTGGCCACTTGATTCTCACAAAATGGCTTGACTCCTCAATTTGAAGGTTTGCCTGTAATCTGAGCATCTGTGTCATGAGCCATATTTCAACAACAGATCAGTATGGGAGAACACTGGACAGGAAAACAGAGTGCAACTTGAAATAAAAGAGAGGGCGGGGATAATTTATTTGAAGAAAAAGAAATCAAACTAGGTTGTACATAATTTGCCAGAGCTATTATACTTGAATTAGTTAAGCAGTATGTAATTTCTATTACTAAAATTCAGCGAATAGTTTGAAAGATGTAAATAATATGTGAACTTGACCCATTTTGCATTCAGATTGGATTCTTGTATGCAATATGCAAACCCTTGCATTACAACAAGTGCAAGCTAAATGTGTGGAAGTCAGTCGAAACACTTGCTTGAATGTCTCCGCACCATCACAGATACTGTTTGTGTGATATAGGTAAGCCAGTGATAAACTGCACAGTAGATTACACTGACACCGTGTGAACAAACCATGTGTAAAGAGGGATCTGGCTGAGAGATCTCTGGCTCTGAGTCAAGCATTTAAAATATGCTGCAGCTTCTAATCTCAGACCATAAATGGGATTGCAGAAGAAACAAATTTGATTTGCAGGTTATGCAAACAATGGGCAACACATCACATAACTCTGTGCATTTAGTCTCTACTGCCCGTGGCACAGCCCCATTGCAGCTCTTTACGCACACACAGGGACCCAGGCATTGATCCCACGTTCCTTTGCACAGTTTGTCAGCCACTATCTTTAAACATGTAGGTTCAGTTTCACTGACATGACTAAGGGCTGCTGCATTCCCATGATAATTTAGGGGTTTAAGGACTAGGCCTACCGACTTCATCCAGATTACTCTCTGTAGGAACATGCCTGGTTTCAGGATGAAGACTTCGTATATCTATCCTTGTGCATAAACTTGGCGTACCAGAGTCAAAGAGTGGGCAAGGCTTGAAACATCTGGACTTCGTTAGAACGTCTCACTCTCTTTTTAAAAACTGGTCAGAAAATGTTGTTGAACTGATATCCTGACAACAAGAGCATCTATGATACAAAAGTGGATTTAAGGTGATATTTGCTAGAACAGGGATTCTCAAGTCTTGGAGTCCCAGATGTTGTTAAGAACATAAGAACAGCCCTGCTGGATCAGGCACAAGGCCCATTTAGTCCAGCATCCTGTTTCACACAGTGGCCCACCAGATGCCACTGGAAACACACACATATCGGGCACTTCTGATAGGATGGCTGCGGGACTAGCTGCAGCCTGCAGCTTGAACGCCGGACCTCCGGACCGGTTGAGCAGTCCGTAAAAGGACCTCCAAATCGGTTCGTGCACATGCCTAGCAAGAATGTAGGTTATCCCCTCCCCCCCACATTCTTCCCAGCCCATCAGCAAAGCATAGAAGGAAGGAATCCTTCTGAGGGGAGAACCCCATTTATTTCTCTGGGGCTTATTTCTGAGTAAAAAGGTATAGTATTGGGACCAAGGACTACATGCTAGGAAGTTCAAAGAAGGAACCTCAAGAAAATCCTAAAATCTATTCCCACCCAGCACCAAGAAACCGTCATTCTGGTATAGCCTGCTCTTGAACACAGAGGTTCTACACCAGAGCCAAACTGCCAATGAATATGGAAGCATCACTTGGCCATACTTAAGAAATTAAATATCTATATTCACAGGCAGTTTGGCTCTCATGTAGAACCTCCATGTTCAAGGGCAGTCTACACCATGATAGTAGTTTGTTGGCACTGGTGGGAATAGTTTCTGGGATTTCCTTCCTGCATTTCTTTGGAAGCATGTAGCTGAGCACTGTGAGAAAGATGGTGCCGGGCTGGAGCATACATGCCTTTTCCAGTACCCTCCAAAGAATACTGATCAAAATCAGCAGTTTTTCAATAGAAAGGAAAATTTATCCTCCAATTACAGACAGAGTTTCCATGGTGGAGAAGTCTCCTACCAAAGAACCTTTCCTTATGTCAAAGTATTTTTTTTAATTTATTTTCAATACAAAAATACTCAGTATAAAACACCAAAAAAATTAATACAGTTTCTTAACAATCATATCCGCATAGCCATATGAAAATTACCACATTCATAAAACAAGCTTAGTATAAGCATTAAAATCCATATCAAATTGTATCTTCCAGAAATCCAAAATTGGACCCCACTAAATACAAAAGATAATCTTATTTGCCTCCCTTCTTTCAGTCTTATGAATTATGCTATGTTCATCCTTTGAACCACCTCCCAAACTGTTTTCCACCATCCAGTTAGAGAGAGAGATTCAAAGTCCTTTCAGTGTCTTGCAATTATCATTTTTTGTAGCAGTCAAATCGCCTGATATTAGAGTTCCCAATTTGCAGGGGATATTTACAGAACATTCCAACAGAACCACTTTAGGCATTCTTTCAATTATTATTATTTTTAATTATTCTTTCTAAATTATCTAATGCCTCCTTCCAAAATTTCTGAACCACAGGGCAACTCTATCACAAATGGAAAATGACAGATTTTAAATCCCCACACTTCCATCACCTCATAGAGCTTCTGTATACCTTATTACGTGTTTTAGTTGTCATGTACCATTGATACAATACTTTCAGAATATTTCCTTTCATATCAGTACAAATAGTATTTATTGCTTGGCGACTGAAAATATTATTCCACTCTTGTTCTATTACCTTCACTCCTAATAAGTTCACCCATCTACTTTTGAAGGACACACTATGTTGTGAGGCTCCATGCACCCACACGTTGCCCTGATCAGAGATGCATCAGGCAGAACTTCATCAGGGGCATCCCTGATGAATTAGAGAAACTGCACCTGTTAAATGTTTGCCAGGATGCATCCCTCCTCAGCCCAATGTCCAACTGAAATTCCAAGGCAACTGATTTGAACCAAAATTGCTGCAGCTGTAGGGACACATAGGAACACCTCAATGGCATAGTTAGTGATGATGTCATCCACCCCAATTCAAGATGGCAGATATGTAAACTTTTGAGGCACAAGTGGGCTAACTTGTAAACCACTTAATCGATTTGAAACAAATTGGGTACAGTTGTAGTGAGCGACACACAGGGACAACACAATGGTGTAGTTTCTAATGATGTCATCCACCTCGATCCAAGATGTTGGACACATGAACATTTGAGGCACAAGAAATCTAACTTGTGGGCCTCGATTTGAACCACGTTTAGTCCAGTTGTAGAGACAGTGAAATGAAAGTAGGCTGATTAGTTCTTACTAGAACAACTTGTAAACATTGTTGTTGAAGACATCACAGCCAAAACATGAACAAGCTAGCTGAAAAGGAGAAATGGGGCAATCCTAGATGATGCTCTAGAAGCATCAATAGTTGCCAAAAGCCTACCTTCTATTGGGAACTGGCCACTGTAGGTTTTTACACCAGTGCTCCACCATCTGCACAGGCTCCCTGTTCTTTTCCAGGCACAATTCAAAAGGTTGATTTTATTTGCATACATGCAGTGAGCTGCGTATCCAAAACAGATATGGGCCCACAGCTTCTGCTGCACTCACCAGCTTATCTGTGCTCTTGGCGACAGCAGGAAAGCATCTGAACTCTCATTTTAAATGGAAGATTTTTAGATTACCGAATCTGCTATATAGTATACTTTTTAGCCTACCTTCCAATTGACTTATTAGATCACCTGACTTTCGGTGTGTGTGTCCATGTGTCCACCCGCCCCCATCAACTTTGCAATGCCTGGACCAATATGAACCAAATTGGGGACAGTTGTAGGGACACATAGGGACACCTGAATGGCATAGTTTATGATTATGTCATCCACCACAATCCAAGATAGCGGACATGTGAACTTTTGAGGCATAAGTGGGGTAACTTGTGAACCGCCTAACTGATTTAAACCTAACTGTGTGAATGGTTGGGAAAGATGACAGTTGGTCACAGCAGCAATGATGCCCACTGTAATTCTCATGGAGCCTCTCTCATCACTATGAGTGCAGACAGACTGGTGGGTGCTGTGAAAGCAGCTTGCCCATATCCCTCTTGGTTGTGCAGCTCACTGCATGTTATGTAAGCCAATAAAACCAATCTCTTGAATAAAAAGAGTAACTCAGCATCACATGATGGTGCCTACTTCAGTGCTATTCTATTTCATAGCTGCAGTTTGACCCAGAGACCTTTAACTCCTGCTCTTAATTGGAAAGTGTCTTCTGTATGAAAATGTTCCCTCTTGTTAGGATAGGAAGGTCCTGCTCATCCATATTTTGTAGATGCCAAAGCAGTTGGTCTGTTTACTATGGAATTGTTATAGATTTCATTGAGTTGTATTACTGTTGATGAATTGTACTGTGTTTTAAATTGTTGTGGACCATTTTGCAAATTAGATAACTGAAAGCAATGTAAGTACATGGTGAATGAATGAGTGAATGAAAATAAACGATCATGCCACATAAGCTCTTTCACTTAGATGCCTTTGAGATAGATCTTTAGAACTGTAGCAGAGCTAAGGCAAGAGGTATGACTGATACTCGACTGGACGAATTCTCGTATGAGATGTACTATCACAACCAGGATGGGATCTATACTACTTATTCCACAGTTTTTCCAGTACCTGCCAAATAAAGACAGCGATGGTACTGGACCATTGTAGAGATTTCATGGGACTCTGAGCAGCAACTAGCACTTTGCAGATTTTACTTCCATTTTATATTTGCACTAGATGCTTATTTTGTTTCTATTCTTAGGAATCTGAAATATTTTTCTAACTAATGACTGGTAACATTTTGATTCACTCTCTTTAATGTGATTTCTTTTTCCCCCAACAACAGAAATAAATAATTATAATAATTTGTCAAAGTGCTGATTATATAAACAGTCAATTATGGTAATAAGGTTCAAGGCAGATGATGGGAATTGTTGCCCTGAAGGCATACTTTTAAAGGGTGAAATTACAAGGGAAATAAGCTAATGGAATTACTCAGATTTCTATCCCAGTGTATATTAAAGGCAATTAGAAATAGGAAATATTAGCAATTTTCATATCATTTAGGAAGTTTTTTATTTTCAACCAATAAAGTGCTCATCTTCTTTGGGCAAATTCCAGGTCTAGGTTACTTTTGACAATACTTTTCACTCAGAGGAATGAGTTTGTTACTCCCATGTTGAAAATTGTAACCTTAGAAGGATGTCCCATGATGTATGCCTTATAGATAGAAAGACATATACTGACCCACTTCCAGGGTTCTCAGAGCACATGTCAAATTCTTTTCTGAATGGGGGATCAGTTCACACAGACTATTATTTGTTTGTTTGAAATATTTATACCCTGCTTCTCCAGTACACTACTGCTCAGGGCAGCTTACAATATGAATAAAATAGATACAGTATAAAGTAAAAGATTAATAAAAATTTAATAGGTTAAAAGCTAAAACCACATTTAAAATTACAATTTTTTAAAATTTCAAATTAAAAGTTATTAATAAGAAGCTAAAATCTAAGAATGAAAAAAATTAAAAAACCTTCCTAAGATAGATGGTGTGGTCATGAGCAAGGCCTAAGATATTGAACTGAGGGCCCTGGCAGGTTCATATGGGCAAACGTGGTTCAACAAGTACCCTGGCCCCAAGTCATGTGGGGCTTTAAACATCAAGACCAGCACCTTCAATCTAGCCCATAAGTGGACCAGTAACCAGTGAAGCAGCTGCATGATGGGTGTAATACTCATGAAGTGACTTGCACCACAAGCAATCTTGCAGCAGTGTTCTGGAGCAGCTGAAGCTTCCAACCCATTTTCAAGAGCAGCCCCAAATAGAGTGTGTTGCAGTAGTCCCATCTGGATGTCACCAAAGCATGAGTGACTGAGGTCAGGTTCAACTTCTCCAAGTAGGGTCACAGCTGGTGTACCAGCTGTAGCTGGAAAAAAGCACCTCTGCACACCACCACCACCTGTGCCTCCAAGGACAGTGTTGGGTACAGAAGAACCCCCAAGCTATGGACTTTGTCTTTCAGGGGGAGTGTGGCCATGTCCAAGACTAGATTTACCTCACTACTCGGATGATCAGTTTTTCCAGCTCAAAGCACGTACCTCTTATCTGGATTAAGTTTCAGCTTGTTTGCCCCCATCCAGCCCAGAACAGCCTCCAAGCCCCAGTTCAGAGCATCCACTGACTCCCTGGTGTCTGCTGACTTAAATGATAGGTAGAGCTGCAGGTCACCCACATATTGATGGCACCATAGCCCACACCCATGGATGACCCTCCCAGCATTTCCAAGTAGATGTTAAACAGTGTATGAGATAGAATGGTTCCCTGCAGAACCCCATAGGCCAAGCGGTGGAGCAGGTGTCCCTGCCTCACCACCACCATTGTAGTACAATCCTCCAGGTAGGAGAGGAGCCACTGTATAGCCATGCCTCAAAGTCCCAACCCAGAAAGATGTCCCAGAAGGATATCATGGTCAATGGTATCGAAAGCAAGTTAGATATTATTTATGTTATGTTATTTATTTATTTTATTGAATTTCTATACTACCTGATATAGAAATCTCTAGATCCAGGAGAATCAATAAAGTAACACTCCCTCTGTCTATCTCCCAGCGTAGGTCATCCACCAGGGTGACCAAGACCTGTATCCAGGCCAGAAGTCAGACTGGAAAGGATCTAAGTAATCAGATTCATCCAGGAC
Organism: Hemicordylus capensis; assembly: GCF_027244095.1. Classification (NCBI taxonomy): domain Eukaryota; kingdom Metazoa; phylum Chordata; class Lepidosauria; order Squamata; family Cordylidae; genus Hemicordylus; species Hemicordylus capensis. The sequence goes on along the minus strand of NC_069658.1, from coordinate 54,833,946 downwards.
TGCCTATTGCTGAGATGCCACAATTGCCCGGGAAGGGGAGGTTAGAGTGTGTGGCAGCTGTGAAAAAGGCCAATTCCATGCTAGGGATCATTAGGAAGGGAATTGAAAATAAAAATGCTGATATTATAATGTCTTTATACAAATCTATGATGCGGCCACATTTGAAGTACTGTGCACAGTTCTGGTTACCGTATCTTTAAAAGTACATTGTAGAACTGGAAAAGGTGCAGAAGTGGACAGCCAAGATGATGGCCTGGAGCACTTTCCTGCAGGCAAGGCTACAGCATCTATGGCTTTTTAGTTTGGGAAAGTGGTGATCACGGAGAGACATGATAGAGGTGATACAAAGCATGGAGTAGAGAGAGTGGACAGAGATAATTTTTTCCTCCCTCGCTCACAACACTAGAACAATGGCTCATCCCAAAAAACTGAAGATTGGGAAATTTAGGACCAATAAAAGGAAGTACTTTTTAACACAGTGCATAATTATTCTCTGTCATGGGAAGTGGTGATAGCCACTAGTTTGGATGGCTTTAAAGGGGCTTAAACAAATTAATGGAGGACAGGTCTGTCAATGGTTACTAGTTTGGTGGCTGTGGGCCACCTCCAGCCTCAGAGGCATGATGCCAATCAATTCCAGTTGCAGGGGAGAAACAGCAGGAGAGAGGGCATGCCCTCATCTCTTGCCTGTGGGCTTTTCAGAGGCATCTGGTGGGCCACTGTGTGAAACAGGATGTTGGACTAGATAGGCCTTGGGCCTGATCCAGCAGGGCTGTTCTTATGTTCTTATGACAGAAGGCAGTGCGAGGAAGGAGATTCCAGTGGTGAAAGGGAATTCATATTTTCATATATTCCCCCCCCCCCGGGGTTTTGTTGTTGTTTGTTTTTTGTGGAGAGGGGGAATGCAATGTGTTTAACACCCACCTAGATATTGAGCTGATTGAGAACATTAAAATATTTTGATACTGAGGGATACAGTATAGTCCCTGAAAGTGGGGGGCCATAACTGGCAAATGTGCATTTGTGCACACTTATTCCAGTTATGCTTAACATCAAAATCACAGTCTTCATCATTACAGTCCAGTCAAAGTTAAGTTCTTTTAAGTCCCATCATTTTCAAGAGGCGGAAGTAGAGCACATCCCTAGCTCTCCCATGGAAACCAATGCACCCTGTTGTCCTACCATTGTCTGGTACATCCAGTGTCATCCAAGGAATCTATCTATCTATCTATCTATCTATCTATCTATCTATCTATCTATCTATACCGCCCAAAACGCAAGTTCTCTGGGCGGTTTACAAAACAATAAAAACAGCCAATAAAATATTAAAACATTTGTTGCTCAGAAGCAGGTTCCACTGAGTTCAGAGTAGTTTTACTCTCAGGTAAGTTTGCTTAGGATAGAACTCTTAATTGTGTAGGCTCAGTAGAGGGAATTTTCACTGTTAAACTGCTTTTGCTTCTGTTTGCTAGTTGTCCTAACCATATCCAGTCTTACAAAGTTTCTGAATTCTAATTTTTAAAATGCAAATGTTGTTGACTAATCATGCTGTCACTGGGCATTCCCCACAGATGTGAATGAATGTGAAGCTGAACCCTGCAAGAATGGTGGAATTTGTACAGATCTCATAGCTAACTATTCCTGTGAGTGTCCAGGTGAATTTATGGGAAGGAATTGCCAATACAGTAAGTATGGTTTACAATGTAGGGATTTAAACGTTGTTCTTGGTATTATGAAATAACCTACTACGCAAGATCTAATAAGAATTATTAAGGTGCTATTCTCTGGATGCAAATAGTAGTTCACATTCTGTGCAATGCAATGCAGACGGTAGGAGCTCTGCCCATGCTGCTGCATCAATGTAAACAACACTGAGGCCGTGCACACGAGGAGCCCAACCCAGGTTGGGGCAGCCCATCCTAGGTTGGGCTGCTCGTGTTCAGTGCCAGGATTGAGGCCAATCCCAGCACTGCCTTCACCGCAAGCCCAGGTTTTTAACCTGGCCTTTAACCTGGGTTAGAGGGTACGAGCATGCCCTCTAACCCAGGTCCAGTATCATGCGTATGCTCGGGCTGCATACACAGAGACAGGCGCCTAGAGTGCCTGACATGGGGGAATCCTCCAATGCACTCAGTCAATCAATTAATGAGGCTATTCTCACAACCAGTGAAAATTGGGCTAGGAGAGCCTAGCCCGATTTTCACTGGTCGTGTAAACCACCGGGCTCACAGGTGAGCCCAGTAGTTTACAGCAGGGTAACCCACTGAATTGCCCCTGCTGTTAAACTGGGTTTGTGGAGTGAGCGCTCTGCAAACCTATTTTTTAAAATTGTGCGTTGCTGTGGCAACTCACGAGTAGACCTCTGACTAAAAAGCAGCCTCCCAGCTTGGGGGTCTCTGCAGCATGCCCTGTGCGCTTGTGCAGGGCATGCTGGAACTTCTGGAGGCCCCGTCGAACAAACAAGTCCCCGCCAGCTCCGTGACGGAGCTGGCAGTTGTGTGGGCAGCCGCTGCAGCTGCCCAGGGAGGGCTTACTGATCGTCTGTGGGGAGAGCGGGCTAAGCCCGCTCTCTCCTCAAACCCAATTTGGCTCTTCTCACTTGATCGTGAGAAGAGCCTCACTATCTTTATTTCAGTCTTTGACCAGCATAAGATAAAACATGAAAACAGTAGCATTAAAAACAGTCTATGCCTGTGGGAACAGTAGCTGTAAAATTAAGGCTAAAGTCTTATTGGTGTCAGATTAAATTCTATGGGGTGTTGTAAAATTAATTAAAATATTATAAAGCAAATGCGTAGAGGCTAGGAAGTTTGTGAGCTTGAAACTAAAATCTATGAGAAGCTATAATAGTTCAGATTAGAGTTAAATTTTGATTAAAATATGATAGAATGAAAACTGCAGGGGTGGCAGTGCAGGAATGCGCTGTGCTGGGCCTGATTAATTCTTGCTGGTGATCCGATCCTGGTGGATTTTGTACACTGCTACGCATAACTTGGGAACATTGTGGGTAATATAAGTGTTGCTTTCAGAAAGTAGTAGGAGATCTAGAACTGGCTTGAGTGCATAGTAGGGAGTAGGAGGGAGACGTAGTAGTAGTAGTAGTAGTAGTAGTAGGGAGACGTAAAATGTGGCCTGACAGACTGAAATGTGGCCACTGCCTATTTTATAGAGACATCTGCACCACTCTCATTTCCCCTCTACTGTACACAGAAGGCTTAGGGGGAAATGAGAGTGGTGCAGATGCCTCTATAAAATAGGCAGTGGAGAAGGACACGCTCAGTGGTTTCAACTTGCCCAGCGTCACAGGGGAATCCCACAATGCACCACACTGCTCTCGTGGTGCATTTTGGGATACCTGGAGGCCAGGAATCATTTTCCCAGCCTCCAGTGATCCACACTGCCGGTACCAGTGCAGATCATGTGGGCACACAATGCCGCACTGAAGAAGAGACCAGCTGGTCCCTGCCTTCGTCCTCCCCGCCCTCCTTCCCCATCCCTCTCATGGGTATGTGCACAACCTCATTGATGGAATTGCACAGCAGGGTAGCTCTGCTCCCGTGTAAAGTTTTGCAAAACACAGTTGAACAATGAGACACCCACTTGAGATAATGGGCATTCTACACAACTGTATTTGCAAACCTTTACGCTGGAACAGAGCTGCCCTGATGTCCAGCTCCATCAATGGTGTTTACACTGACTCAGCAGCACAGGCAAGACTCCTACTGTTTGCATTGCATTGTGCAGTATGTCAGCAATCATGAAATTGACTGAACTGATGCCACGTTCTCCAGCTGGAGCTCAAATTAATGCCCATCTTCCGTATTCCTTTGCCCAAAATTGTTATCCTGAATTTCTCATCATCTGGCTACTAAACCAGAAATAGGGATGATAAGATTTTCCTTTATTGTTCTTATTCACTTTGCTCTGCATTCTACTCCTGCTGAATTCCAATTTAAGTAGGATAATTTTTATAATCAACTCCAGAACTGAAGCATTAGAGCACTGTGCTGCAGCTTCCTTTAGTTCATTAACATTATCCCCCTCTACGAATACACCGCCTTTTAATGTAATAAATCCATGAAAACATTCACAGGTGTATGACAGAATACTGTAAGAATGCAGTTGTGATGTGGGTGTGATTGCCGCAAGATCCCTTCTGTGCAGAGTTTTGCTGATAACGACATCAGTCTCATGTGTTTCACACTGGCAAGGCACCCCACAAAAGAAACTTGATACAATAGTATGTACAATCACATCAAGTTGCTTTTCTATGATTGTCAGTGCTGTCGATGTTTGTGCATGAAATACCTTACAAAAATAATCTAGATGTAATCATGTGTATGATCACTTCAATCTTCTTCTTCTTCTTCTTCTTCTTCTTTGCAGTGTTTTATCAACACACATGATAACAGATAAATGACTAATGCATGTGTAAAGGGGAAAGATATGTATGAACCTAAAAAATTGAAAGTTGTGGAAATGTCTCTATTTAAAGTGCTTTGTACAAAATCTAGTAATAATGAGAATTCCTAATGCATCCATTTGCACTTTGTTTGTGAGTCTAAGATATCACAAAGAAGATCAAGCCATTCAGAATTCCAAAACCCAGGGAACTGGAGAAGGAGAATTTCAGGAACATTGCAAAGACAGATTGATAATACCCAACAGATGAGAATATAACCCTATTCAGGCATTGTGGCTGCTCACACAAGCAGCCAATCCCAGGCTTGGGCAGCCGAGCTTTGGCTGCTCATGTGAAGCACCGGGATAGGGCCCAATCCCAGTACTGCCTTGGAGCCAAGCCCAGGAATTTACTCCAGCTCATGCCCTTAACCCTAGGCAGCCCGCACACACACAGAGCCAGGTGGCAAGTAGGGATGTGCGAGCTGGCCGTTAGACTGGTTCAGTTCGAATCCAGACCAGATTTGAACTGCCCCAGCCCAATCCAGAGTCAGGCTCATCCAAACCAGGTCTGATCCAGTTTGGCCATCAAACCAGGCTGAACCAGCTCACATGTTGGCTCAAGGGGTATTCCCTAGAGAGCATTCCCTAGAGTAATGCTCCACCAAATTCAGTTGGTGGGGATGGCAGTGGAGGAGACATCGGCCAGGGCAGGGCTCCTCCAACTGCCTAGCCTGCCACTGGCCTCCCAAATGACAGCCCGGGCCAGCGACAGCCCAGTTCAGACCTCTGCGCATGCACGGAGGCCAATTTCGTGACCTCTGAACATCCGCAGAGGCCATTTGTGTCACCATGCAAATTGCCTCCGCACATGCACGGAGGTCACGGAAATGGCCTCCGCACATGCTCAGAGGCCCAAACAGGGCTACAGCTGGCCCAGGCTGTCATTTGGGAGGCCGGCAGGGAGGAGGGGTTGGAGGAGCCCCCACCACCTAAACTTCTCTCCCCTACTTCACATATTACTGTAGGGAATGCCCTTTGCCTGTAAAGGGAAATCTTTGCCAGATTCCCCTTTACAAGTATACCCCTCCGAGCCAGCCTGTGAGCCGGTTTTTAGAACTGGTGGTCGGTCCAGTTCGAACTCGAGATGGGAGTTCGTACTCTAGATGGGAGCACATACACACACGTCTCTCATCCCCTCCTGGCAGATCTGGCAGATACAGAACAGGCAGTACCTTCATCCAAGTGCCAGAGGACTTTTTCCTCTGGCTCCCTGCTTTGCCACTCCCTGCAGCTGCAATCGTGTGCCACACCAAGTGTCAGAGCCTTTAAATGGAAATCGCTCGTGTGATTGCACCAGCCCTAGGGCTCACCTGTGTTTTTGTTCGTGTGCACAACCCTACTATGTTGAACATACAACAAATGTACAGTGTACATGGGTATATATCTGAACACAGATGCTGTTATTCACAAGTTATGCTGAACACAGGCACAGCAGTGTATTTCCTATCTGCACTATACACTTGAGGAAGCTGTATCCATGTACACAGTTACAATCATTCTTACAAAACCATGTACGAGTGTACTCATTCATTCATTCATTCATTTCATTTATTCGATTCGATTACTGGCATTCATACAACATAATATCTGAATAAGACATGAAACATTTCAATATTGCATTGCTTTTGCTTTCAGTTCTGTATAATTGAAAAGGGTCAACATAAAGGGATAGCTCAGTGTCATAGATTCTGTTTCCATTCCCCATCTGTGGTGCCTTCTATGTAGCAATTCCAAGGCCTACTGCATGAGAGCATGTGTTCAAAATGTTAACTATCTTCACTGCTGCTTTATTTCTTGCCCAATAGCCATGTGGCAAAAGCCCTCCCCATCAGAGGAGGAAGTACTTGTAATTGAATATTCTATTATCCACTAAAATGAATATTTATAGACTCTTCATAACCTGTATAATGTAGCAGAAAATCTTTCTTGGAAAACTGTTTCATTATCATGCTACATTTAACTACTACTAATTCTGAGATTATTCTGTAGTGTGTAAATAACACAATGGACAGGTGGTTTAATGTCTGTACTGAGTAAAGAAAATTGAAATCCCCCTGTTCAGGGAGCCAGCCACATTTCTTCTAAGCACTTTGGCACTGTTGTCCTGACTTTTAACATTCATTTGTGAGCTATAAACATAAACTAGATGTAGCAGAGTTCATATAAAAATGCTCACTCCTAGTCGTATCACATTATTCTTGCAAACTACAGCACCAACGTAAGCAGACTCCTGCTTTCTTTCACAAGGGTTTTTACCGTGTCGTAACACCTAATTATGTAGTTACATGTTGTAATTACAAATCTTAATTGCATCATTGCACATATTTACAATAATTATGTAATTGAAAGCTGTCACACTAATTATGTAAATCTGTGATTACTGATTATACCTTTCCCAGTTAGACCAAAGTTTTCACTCTATTGTCTCAGAATCCACGAAACACCAGCACTGAGAGTTAGAAAAGATGCATCAAGATTACAAAAATCCATTTAAGCTTTTGGTCATAGATAGATTATTGTTGAGTTTGCTTGTGTTTTTTTCTGTTTTGCTTTGACATCTTAAATCCAGTATATTTTTGAACTTCCCAGGAGATTCTTTTCACAGCTTGATTGTAGCTCACTCCCCAGAAGGTTTTTATTCCTTTTCATTAATTCCTTCCAATAATTCTTAACTATATTATCTTTTTAGAGTTTGGTCTACATCAAGCATTAGCAACTTACTACTGCATCCATGAAATTGGTGTTTATTTCATTTTCATTGGACAAATCATGAGAGAGGGTTGACAAAATGGCTTTCTTGTTGTATCTGGGAGTCAAACAAGACATGATGTCAAGAAGCAATGATTGAGTTTCTAGCATCCTTCCCTTAAAGTTCAGAATTTTCATGCTATAAAGCAGGTGTGGCCAGCTTCTGTATTGTCAGGATTCAGCCTATTTTCTGGTGAACATTCAGAGGTCAGTGTTTGGGGGGCTACATGTGTATTTAGCCACATGGGTGGTCCAAGTCATGTCTCAGAGTAACTGTTGGTTGGGACAAAACCCAAAGAGAGAGGTAATCTGTAAGTGAGGAACTTGCACTGATAAATTATAAAGAGATACACCAGAATATTGATTAATGATGCAGAACTCCTGGCCACAACTTTATTAAGCATTAACATCCTTACCCATAAAAGCCTTGGGCGTGCGTCCGTGCCGCCCGTGTCTTTTTCGCCCGTTCTGGGCATGCGCGGAGATGGGCGGCCATGTTGGACCTGGCCGCCGGTGGGCGACTGGCCCCAATGGCGGCGGCCGCCGCCACGGGAGACCAGAAGGAGCAGAAGCGGCGGGCGGAGAGTGCGGCCGAGGCGGCGGCGGAGCCGCGGCCTCGGCCAAAGGAGTGCGGGCCAAGGAGGCGGTGGCCGTGGCGGGGCGACTGGCTTCGATGGCGGCGGCCGCCGCCACAAGAAACGGCGGGCGGAGAGAGCGCCTGAGGCGGCGGCGGAGGTGTCGGCCCAAGGAGTGCGCCCGAGGCGGGTGAGGCGGCAGCGGGAACCGCCCCCCCACTAGAGCCCGTTATTACAACGGGCTTACACATACTAGTTACAACATAAACAGGCTTAGATCAGGTAAATGGATGACATCAATGATATCGAATCCTACCTCATGGGGAACAGGCTGGATTTCCTATGAAACAGTCGTTTCATAGGGTATCCCTATGAATCCACTGTGTGGAGTCATTTCACAACTGAAAATCAACAGCATATAAACGTTCCTAAAAGTTCACCCCTCTGCCCAATTACTTTGGGAGTTGGGTGGCAGTTGTCACTCATGGGGCCCTGCCACCCAACCTACTTTGGTGCCTCCTAGCCCTTAAAAATTTGGCTGAATCTATTCAAATTTGAATTGAATCAAATTCAAATTGAATCGACCCAGATTCGAGGGTAGCAGATTCAAGCTCAAATCAACTCAGACTTATTCGATCCGAACTCAAATCGAATCACAAGAACAATTTGTGCACATCCCTACCAATTATGCTTGGCTCAAGTTGATGCTAAATACCCCTAAATACCCTTGCTAAATATCCTGCTATCTTGGCAAAGAGGTACCTTTTGACATGGTGATTCTCTTTATTTAGCAGGGGGAGAGTAACTGGCCCTATCCACCCCCAGCAGAGTACCTCCAGTGACTGTTGCTGGCGTCTATCTTATGTTTCTTTTAGATTGTGAGCCCTTTGGGGATAGGGATCCATCTTATTTATTTATCATTTCTCTGTGTAAATCACCCTGAGCCATTTTTGGAAGGGTGGTATAGAAATAAATAAATAAATACTAATACTAATACTAATAAATAGATGAAATGGGTCCTGCTTTTTTTGTTTATGGCTTTCTCAACATTAGTACATACCCTGACCCTAATATGCATCTTATTCCATGAACCGTCAGGTTGCATACTTACAGATTCCATTCAACAAAGCCCTTGAGCATTTGTGAACATGTCTATGAAAAAATCTTCCAAAATGGCTGCATCTCTCTGGAGATTCCTGCTACTGGTGTGAGAAGTTGGCCCCTCTTTTTTTTTTTAATTAAGTAACAGAGCACTGAAAATATGTAGCACACCCAAACTTGAGGTCTGAAGTGAAGTGGATCATTATATGTGACTAAGCATCATATTCCCATTCCATCTGCATGTTCCATATATAGGCCAAGCCAGCCTAAGCAAGTCTACTGATTTTTAAATTTCAATAATAATTGCTTTGGATTAGTAGGATTTTATTTTGTTCTAAGAGACAGATAAACACATTTAGGGATATTTAGCAGATCTTGTTATGCAGGATTTAAATTAATGATGCAATTCCCAAAGCACTATGCCAGCACAAAACTCACTATAGTGAGTTTCTTCACTGTACAGGCAGTGTTATACTCTGCTGTCTTTATTCAGACTAATTTGGGAAACCATCTACTATCTTCAGATATTTCTACTCTAGTGTCCTTTCCTTGTGCACTCTGTTCAAAGATAAAGACTTCCTTTTTGTTCATATATATAGTCACACTAATCACCAGGTTTCTTTAGGTTCTTTTCAGTTATTCACACATTATTTTGTACATGTGTACAGTTTTCTGTACATGTTTTTATGTAAATAACTGTACTAACAGTAAAATAAACTGAATACCTCAAATATGGAGTACACATTGTACGTACATTGAACATAATGTAAATAACTTTACAGAACAATCTGGGTACACTGCACACCGATAATACACATACATTGAATGTGTATATGAAGCCATTTTGCCTTTCTTACCTCTGATGCACATCATCTGAGTTTTCCCCCTGTGTTGAGATAGAATAATAATCTAATGGAAGTCCATTTCTTTAACACCTTATGATATATGGCATAGGGCATATAGTGCATGAAGGCAGTTGGGCCTCATTCATTTGCTTATAGGTGTACTGTAATTGTTATGGTTCATCTCTAACTTATAAATATTTGGTACATAGAGATCCAAGACACTCTGATTTTGGAGGTCTGGATAGTTTCTTGATACCTAATGGTGAAAAGCATGCCCTGTAAGCTATATCACATTCAAACATTCAGCATATGAAGCAAATTATAATTTCCATCTTAGAAATGGAAAAGTAAGACTTAAAAATAGAGACATTTAGCGGGGCACCCAGTGAATCCACACTGCTGAGATGGGTACTGATCCCACCAATTCTATGTCCAGGTCTGGTCTTCCATTGGCAAGTGCTGTCTTATTCCCAGTGATGATCACAGACCAGTCAGAACAATTTATTATAGTTTATCTAAATAAGCAACCAATGCATGATTACAATGGTGCTTCTAATAGTCTAAAATCCTTTAAATACATAATCCATTTATTTTGGATAGTTTCCCATTCTATGGGCTTCATTACTCTTTTCAGATGACAATCCAGAGAAAATGAAAATGTGCCAGAGTACAGAGTGTATGTACAAAGTCAATGCACATGCAATGCTTAGGCTCCATGTTTGGGTGAATGATGTTGCAATCCTGGTCTCCCCACAGTGTCACACATTTGCTCTCTTTCGCTGGTCAGAAGAGAACCATTTCACCTTAATCAGGATGCATTCCAGTCAAGCGTGGGTGTATTGGGAGGCATGAACAAATTTCCTGTCCCTTTCAATGTCTCCTATACTTCTTGCACACATGCCTGTGCATCACAATGGGAAATCAGATAACTCTATTGCTATCTTGCAGGGAAATCAGGTCTCAAAGCAGGTGCTGTCACTTCATTTATTTGATTTGATTTATTTAACATATTTGTATGCTGCCCAAAGCTTATGTCTTTGGGCAGCTTACAACAAAACAAAACAAAACAAAACAAAACAAAACAAAACAAAACAACAAAAAGGTTAAAAACATTAAAAAACAAAGCAATCACAAAACAATAACAAAGGCATAACTGCTGTGCTATGCTAATGCTATGCAGAGCACAAACATGATCTAGTTCCCACCCCAAAGGCTTGCAGTTCTATCTGCAACCCCTCAAAGGTGTAAAGGCATGAAAGAATTGCACACCTGAATGTCTGGTTTGGCTTCTCTCTGACATCCCACCCTGTCTCTAGCATGCAACAGCAAATGAAGGCAGGGGACGCGAGGGGGAAGGCGCTGATTCTGAATGCATCTGTGCACACAGTGCCTTGATACTGCCGCCCAGAACAAAACTCATTCTGCACAGAGATGAAAAAAACTAGAGGGACCACTCCCCCCAGCCCCCCCAACTCATTCCAGTACTGCCACCACCCCATTCCTGAACGTCAAGGGAGAGGAAAATATGTTCTTTCAACTAGAACATGAGGACTTCTTTCCCCAAGGTATCACACATGGATCGGGTTGCAGCAGAGTAAGATCCAAAACAAAACAGGAAACCATGGGGCATGTGTGGCTTTAATTTTTTTCCACCCTTGAAAAAACTCATATTCAGAATCAATTTTTCTTCCTCTTGTCTAGCGTTCAGGAATGGGGTCAGGGTGCTTAAAGAAACCAGTTTGGCAGGGATGCAGCAGAAGAATTCCTGCCTCTTTTGCTTGCAATCAGATGCATTTTTACTGGAGCTGAGGAGGTTCCAACTTCACACACACTTACCTGGGAGTTAGCCCCACGGACCATAGCTGGATTTTCTTCTGAGTAAACACACACACACACACACACACACACACACACACACACACACACAGAGACAGGAATCAAGTTCAAGTCACCTTGAAGTGAATGGCACCTACTTCAGAGTAAATATGCTGCAGCTTCAACTGCAAGAAAAAGCAGATCTCACACCCAGATCCACCCCTGCTCTTCCTCTCGCAACTTTGTTTAAGTTTTTCTTACAATCCCCTTTCTTCCTCCCCCCACCCCGTTTCCACCCCCATCCTTCTCACTTCAAACTTCCATCGCCATGTCTAGAAAGCAGAGCAGTGAGAAGAAGGAAATAATCTATATTATGTTTACCTCTCTCTGCTTCCCCCAAATGGTCTGCTTTACCGTAAAAGAAAACAGCTCACTTTCCATGCTGAAGGTGGGAGAAGCAAGGATCCTTGATGCCTCTGGACCTAAGCTCAGCAGGGAGCTGTCGCCCCTTCGCCCTTCTTGGCTGAAAGTAGCGCGTGCGCCCCATGGGTGCTACTTCCGGCCAGTTCCGGCCAGAACGACCCCCCCATGGGCTACTAGGAGCCCCCCCCCCAGCAGCACTTGTCAATTATTTTCAAGCAGCATTTGCTGCCTGAAAGCATCTATTCCCCTTTCTCTCCTGAGAGAAAGGGAGAATAGATGCTTTCACTTGGCAAAACTGCCTGAAATGAGACCGAAGAGCTCGCTCAGGCTCTAAGGAGCTCAAGGCCATGCCCCCTTTGCACGTGGCCATGCCCCCTTTGTGACATCACATGCAAGTGGGCATGGCCTCGAGCTTTTTAGAGCCCGAGTGAGCTCTTTGGTCACATTTCAGGCAGGCTTGCCGCCTGAAAGCATCTATTCTCCCTTTCTCTCCCTCTCTGGAGAGAGAGAAAGGGGAATAGATGCTTTCAGGCAGCAAACGCTGCTTGAAAATAATTGGCAAATGCTGCTTGCTCAGGGCGGGGGCTCCTGGGTCCAGGGGTGGGTGCCTCGCACGCTCTCCATAGGCTCGCAGCCAATGGGAGAGCACCCGCCTGCCCCCACCCAGAGCCTGCGTGAGTGAGGGGGTGCGGCTGCGACAGGTAGTGGTGAGCGGCAGCGGGCCCACCCAGCAGCGCCCACTGGAATTGAAAGGGGGGGATTTTCACTAAAAATAAAAATAAAAATAATTTTTTTAAAAAAGAAGTTGTGGCAGTTGGGGGCATGGGTGGGGCATGACAGGCACTTTGCACCCCCTGCAACTGGCACCTAGGGCACGTGCCCTGCCTGTCCTACCCTGATTACGCATCTGTCAGGGACCTAGCACTAGGGCACAAACTGGTTTGCCTGGTACGGTTCGAGTCTGAACCGGACTTGAACCAAACTGGGCATGTTTGGTTTTGGTACCTCAAACCAAACCCCAGCTTGGCTTGAATTTGAGCCAGTTCAAGGTTCTAAAGTGTTAAAAAAAAATTGTGTGAACTTACTGCTGGGCTCAGCAGCCTCCAGGGGGGCGCTTCCATGGCTGCAGAGGGGCCCTTGTAGTTCCCTCTCCTCCCCGCCAGCCTCCCCTGGTCTTCCATGGGCTGGTTCAGCCCATTTTGGGGTACATGTGTGGCATCCAGCAAAGTGGCTGCCATGACCATGGACAGAGCCAAAATGTCCCCAAAATGGGCCAAACCAGCCCACAGAAGACTGAGGGAGGCCAGCAGGGGGAGGAGGAACTGATGGAGAGCACCCCCATGTCCATGGCAACCCCCCCCCCCCGAGGCTGCTGAACCCTGTGGTAAGTTTAAATAATAAAAAACACACTTTAGTACCCCAAACCAGCCCTGAGCTGGCCCAGGGGGATTCACCTCATAAAGCCAAACCAGGCCTAAGGGCAAGCCCTCAAGCCGGCCCAGTTTGATGGTGAACCGGCTCAACCTTGAACCAGTTCTCACATTCCTATAGAGGACCTTCCATATGAGGCAAGTCTACAACACCTGGGGCTTTTTAGTTTAGAAAAGAAAGGAAAAAAACAACTGAGGGGAGACATGATAGAGGACTATAAAATCCTGTATGACACTAGAACCAGGGGTCATATCATTAAACTGGTTGCTAAGAAATTTAGGACCGACAAAAGGAAGTACTTTTTCACACAATGTATAATCAGCCTATGGAATTCTCAGCCACAAGATGTGGCAACAGCCAACAACCTAGATGGCTTTAAGAGGGGTTTAGATAAATTAATGGAGGGCAGGTCTATCAATGGCTATTAGTCTGAGGGCTATAGGCCTCCTATAGCCTCAGAGACAAGCTGCCTCTAAAGACCAGTTGCAGGGGAGTAACAGCAGGAGAGGGGGCATGCCCTCAGCTCTTGCCTGTGGGCTTCCCAGAAGCATCTGTGGGCCACTGTGTGAAACAGGATGATGGACTGCATGGGCCTTGGGCCTGATTCAGCAAGGCTGTTCTTATATTCTTAAAATAACAGGTATTGTGGGTTTTTAAATGTATTTAAATTAGAGCCGTTTGCATGCAATTGTGCTTTCAATGGGGGCTATAGCTCATTTTTAGCATTTTATATTAGCATTATATTCTTGATTGTTTCCAAAGGACATGTGCTATATTGCAAGCCAATACTGTGAAATTAATCCAGCTGCTATATTTTAAACTATCTTGGTAAATGTGTCTTGTAGCTAGTAACATTGTTGTCATATTTTAGGAGAAGCATTTTGCTGCTCTTAAATTTTAGAAATGAAAGAACGAAATTCAGATGTAAACCTAGGACAGACTCATTCCAGACTTGCAAGAAAAGATACTTCCAGTACAGGAGAGTAAAGTGGCTAAGGGAAATTATTATCCCTACAGAGCAGCTTCCAGCAGGGGCGTAACTACCATTAGGCAAGGGGAGGCGGCTGCCTGGGGGCCCCCACGCCTCGAGGGGCCCCCCAGAGGCAAGTCACATGAGGCAAGTTACATGACTATATATTGTGAAGTGTGTGTGTGCATCAGCAAGGGGCCCATTTTAAAATTTTGTCTCCGGGCCCACTCCAGCCTTGTTACGCCCCTGGCTTCCAGCAATATGAAGTGCACTGTTTTTGGAGATGAGTTTGGGTGGGTTTTCCAGTACCAATATAACTGGAAAGACATGCTGTCAAGAGAAGCAATATGGCTCAAAATTAATAGGGCAAAATGCTTTAAAGAACAGACAAAAGTATTAGGCCTGTGTGCTGGAATGCCTGATTCCACCCAATATTTTCCAGCACCATGGGGGAAGTGCTAGAAGGAACTATAGTTCCCAGATGCAGATGTGCACCTTCCCAACATTGCCTTCATGCCTTCCCAGCCAGTCCCAAGGGCTCCGGTTCTGTAAAAAAGCCCCCCGACCCAAAAAAATCATTGTCATTGTTTATTTCAGGGTGGGCATCTACTGTAGAATTCTACTTTGGGGATTGGGACTACTTTTAGATCATCAGATGGTCTGTAGCAGATCAGCAAGGGATTCCAATTGCGAATTGTTTATCAAAAGCAACAACAAAAAGACTCCCTTAACCAAATGAGGCTTCTAGAATCACTGATCTGTAGTAATAAATACAGGATTGTGATGTTCATACAGTGCCTGATGCATGAGGTGCAGTATATAGCCATTAAGGGTATTCCCACGAACAGCCTAACCCAGGCTAGGACAGCCCACCCTAGGTTAGCCTGCATGTGTGAAGAACCAGGATCCGCACCCACATGGATCCCAGTGCTGCTCACCTGCTGGACCCAGCTTTTTACCCCAGCCTTTTACTGAGGTTAAGGGCGCAAGCATACTCTTAAACCCAGTGCCAGGGTCATGTGGCCGCTTGCAGCTGAAGCAGACACAGAGACAGGCGCCTAGAACACCCATCACATGGGAGTATTCCCCAATTCACTGCACTTGTTGTGCAGTGCATTGTGGGGCACATGGAAGCCCAGATGTATAGTCTCGGCCTCCAGAGATCCACACAGTGCAGCAGTGTGGATCATGTGGGAGCAGGGTCCACTTTTCCCACCAATGTTGAAGGATCATCTGAGGGGCAGGTAAGTTTAGCACAGCCTTCCCGTCCCCACTCACCCTTTCTGCCTCTCAGTAGTGTGAATACCCTTATAACTGGCTTACTTTTCTTAAGAAAAGTAAGCTTACGAGATCACCTGGAAATGTCTGCATGTGTCCCCATCAACTTCTCAATGCTGGACCAGTATGAACCAAATTGGATACAGTTGTAGGGACAAACAGGGACATCTCAATGGAGTAGTGTGTGATGATGTCATCCATCCCCATTCAAGATGGTGGATGCATAAACATTTGAAGCACAAGTGGGCTAACTTGTGAACCACCTAACTGATTTGAACCAAATTTGCTACAGCTGTACAAATTTACACATAGGGGCATCTCAATGGCATAGTTTGTCATCCACCCTGATTCAAGATGAATAATGTGTAAACATTTGAGGCACATCTGGTCTAACTTGTGGACCAAATTTGGTACAGTTGTACTGAGTGACAAACAGGGACACTTCAATGGCATTGATATTGATTATGTCATCTATCCCATTCAAGATGGCAGACACATCAACATTTGATGCATAATTGGAATAACTTATAAACTGTGATTTGAACCAAATTTTCTACAGCTGTAGGGATACCTCAATGGCATAGCTTTTAATGATGTCATCCACTCTGATTCAAAATGGTGGATTCATGAACATTTGAGGCACGTGGGCTAACTTGTGGACTGCCTTACTGATTTGAACCAAATTTGGTACAGTTGTTGTGAGTGACACATAAGGACAATTCAACAGCACAGTTTGTGAAAATTCCATCCACTCCAATTCAAGATGGCAGATGTGTGAATTTTTAAGGCTGAAGTGGGCTAACTTGTGAGGATGGTAATTATTGATTAAGATTATAGTGAAAGGGAAATATATAAGAACATAGGAGGCTGCCATATACTAAGTCAGACCATTGATCTATCTAGCTCAGTATCGTCTTTACAGACTGGCAGTGGCTTCTCCAAGGTTGCAGGCAGGAACCTCTCTCAGACCTATCTTGCAGAGGCCAGGGAGGGAACTTTAAACCTTCTGTTCTTCCCAGAGCAGCTCCATCCCCTAAGGGAGTATCTTGCAGTACTCACACTTCTAGTCTCCATTTCATATGCTACCAGGGCAGACCCTGCTTAGCTAAGGGGATAAGTCATGCTTGCTACCACAAGACCAGCTCTCCTCTTACCAGATTTGAAAGATTAGTTCTTACCAGAACTTGTTTTGCATCTGGCTCTGCCCCACTGTGTTTGGTTCATCCAAACTTCCCCTCTACATGCACCAGAAATAAAGTCGTATTTGTACACATGTATAGAGTGATTTGGATGAATCCCTCCCTATTGTATTAAGGAATGGCATCTTGGTGTTCCTTTGAACAGAGCCTTGAAACATAATCATTACTTCTTGGTGTTTGATGTAATAATTCTGTCATACTGAAATGGACACAGAGCCAAATTATCCGACTACTTTTGCAACTCCATTTGATAGATATCATTGGCTCAGTAAGCTAACGGGCATCAGTCCTGCTCCAAAGTATTCCAGCACAGTCTGAATCAAACACTAGAAAACATTCCAGACATAAAAAGTATTGCTGATGACATCTTAATTTTGGGAGAAGGAGATACTGAACTGGAAGCAATACAAGATCATGACAAAAAGACATGTCTCTTCTTGAAGCAATGCAAAAAAAGACATATTAATCTAAGACCCAGTAACATCAGGTTAAGGCTAAAGAAAGTGTCTTACACTGACCATCTGCTGACAGCAGAAGGTCTGAAAGTGGATGCTGGGAAAGCTGAAGCAATTCAAAAAACGTCAAGACTGGTGAATGTGAAAAGTGTCCCAAGATTCTTGGGAATGCCAAACTACCTGGCAAAGTTGTGCTAAGGGGTAGTGGATTACTGTGAGTTGCTCCAAAGGCTGACACATACAGCCAGAAAATCAGCAGCAGCCATTTGAGAAGATTAAGAACATAATAGCAAAGTGTCCTGTACTATGACAGTCTTGGTGAGTAGCTAGTGTGACACTTCTGAGACGAGGCTAGTAGATGTGCTGTTAAAGAAACAGCAACCAACTGCATTTGCCAGTGGAGCACCACCAGAAACCGAAAGAGAGCATGCACAGATTTAGAACTGTCAGCTGTATTGATTGGAATGAAACTTTTCTATAAGTTCACCTTTGGCCATACAGCGCATGTGCAGCTAGCTCATAAACCACTGGAATCCACTGGCTGGATGAATAAGATTGTGGGGAAAGAACCCATGTCCAAATCTCCTTCTCAGCTACGAAGCTGAGAATGCACACGGTCACTCTCTCTCACACACACACCTCTTCTGTCTGCAAGCGCACATAGTCTGCACTCTCAAGTTGGCCGGAGTATGTTGGGTAAATCTCCATTTTGCGAAGAAAATAAACTTACCCCAATATTGTGAAATGGAAAACAACACATTTACACAACCACTGAGGCTGGGGGTAGAGGGCAGGGGGCACGGCAGGATCACACCTACCTCCTCCCATAGGAACTCCTTTCCCTCCCAGCTGTGCCACTCGCCTGCCCACACGATCTCTGCTGCAGTGAGCGGCACAATGATCTGGAGACCCAGGAAATGAAGTCCAGCCTCCAGGAATCCCACAATGCACTGTGTGAGCAGCCCAGTGCATTATGGAAACTCTAGAGGCTGGGTCACTACTTCCACCAGCCTCTATCATTAAAATGGCTGCCCGCATAACTGAACAACGGGTTGTATCAGAAGACCACTAAATTCTAGGGATGTGCAAAAAATTTCGGGCACAGAACGATCTGTGCCCGAAATGAGAATTTCGGGTGATTCGGGGCTGAACCGAATCACCCCGATGTCCCCCAATATTTTTCGGGCACGAGCCAGATCACCCGAATTTTGGGCATGAAAAATTCGGGTGATTCGGTTCATGGTTGATTTTTGGCGATTTTTTGAAGTTTTACTGACTTTGGGGCAGTTCGGGGGAATAGCATGGGACCTGGGCAAAAAGAGTGGGGTGGGGTGGTAGTGCCTAATGGGTGCAGGCTACCACCCCAATTTCATGGGGATTGGGCAAAGGGCTGATTTTTGGAGAATTTCTGAAGTTTTCATGTCTTTGGGGCAGATTGGGGCAGAAAGTGGATCTGCCCCAAAAGAGTGGGGTGGGGTGGTAGTGCCTAATGGACGGAGGCTGCCATCCCAATTTCAAGGGGATTGGGCAGAGGGCTGATTTTTTGGGAATATTTGAAGTTTTGGTGTCTTTGGGGCATATTGGGGGCAGAAAGTGGATCTGCCCCAAAGGAGTGGGGTGGGCTGGTAGATAGTGCCTAATGGGTGGAGGCTACCACCCGTCCCCAATTTCAGAGTGATTGGGCAGAGGGGTGAATTTTGGTGAATTCTGATCAAGTAATTGATTACTTCTTCATATTCATAGTAAGTGTGAAAAAGTGAAAGTGGGGTCATGAGAGTTGTCTAATTGAAAAAAATCTCATTTGCTATGATAGAATGAGAATTCACACCTCAGAAAAAACTTCTGAGGTGTGAATTCTCATTCTATCATAGCAAATGAGATTTTTTTCAATTAGACAACTCTCATGACCCCACTTTCACTTTTTCACACTCTCAATTACTATGAATATGAGGAAGTAATCAATTTAGCACACTTCACCTTATGAAGACAAACCTCAGAATTCACCAAAATTCACCCCTCTGTCCAATCACTCTGAAGTTGGGGACGGGTGGTAGCCTCCACCCATAAGGCACTATCTACCAGCCCACCCCACTCCTTTGGGGCAGATCCACTTTCTGCCCCCAAACTGCCCCAAAGTCACTAAAACTTCAAAAATTCTCAAAAAATCAGCCCTTTGTCCAATCCCCCTGAAATTGGGGTAGTAGCCTCCACCCATTAGGCACTACCACCCCACCCCACTCTTTTGGGGCAGATCCACTTTCTGCCCCCAAACTGCCCCAAAGTCACTAAAACTTCAAAAATTCTCAAAAAATCAGCCCTTTGTCCAATCCCCCTGAAATTGGGGTGGTAGCCTCCACCCATTAGGCACTACCACCCCACCCCACTATTCTGCCCCAGTCCCCACTTTCTGCCCCAAAGACATGAAAACTTCAGAAATTCCCCCAAAATCAGCCCTTTGCCCAATCCCCCTGAAATTGGGGTGGTAGCCTTCACACATTAGGCACTACCACCCCACCCCACTCCTTTTGCCCAGATCCCATGCTATGCCCCCGAACTGCCCCAAAGTCACTAAAATTTCAAAATTTCCCCCAAAACCAGCCCTTTGCCCAATTCCCTTGAAATTGGGGTGGTAGACTCCACCCATTGGGCACTACCACCCCACCCCAAAATTTTGCCCCTGGGCCCCTTTTTTACCCCTGAATCGATTCGGATTCAGATTTGGATTAAATCCAAATCCGAACCGAATCAAGGGTGATTCGGGTGGCCCATATTCGGGCACAAAACAGAACAGGGGTGATTCGGTTTGGGTCCCGAACTGAATCACTGAATTCCCGAATTGCACACCCCTACTAAATTCCCCTTTAACTCAAAAATTCTATTATTCCCCCGTTTTCCCTCACAATAACCCCTGCAAAGTAGGATAGGCTGACAGTACCTCACTAGTATATGGACACCTGGTTAGATCATGGCTGAGAAAGTGATTTGGACTCCAATTCTTTTCTCACCAGTCCAGTGCTCTAACAACTGCACCACAAGTCTCACTCCTGCACATGGGCAGCTGTTGGTGAAAAGACTCCTGGAAATGCTTAGGAACTCTTTACATTCTCAGATTAATAAACACATTGGGATCTTACTTCTGTACAGGCACTCAGCACATGAGAATAGCTTAATTTAATGAATAGGGGACATAAAAAGCAAATGTCACAGGGGAAAACATGCAGTCAGCACTGATTGAAGGAGGGGATGCTATATAGGTGTTCATCAGTCTTGCTTTTGTTGTGCATGATTGGCTGCCACAGGCTAAGAACAACCCTTGAGAGGTAGAAGATAGAATAACTTTATTTGCTTGTAAGACCCTCATGAGATTTTTTAAAAAAACTTGATGGTTGCCTATAAATTCAATAGAATTTCCACCTCCCATATTCATTCATTCATTGAAACTATTCACACATGCAGCAAAAACTGGGCTAGGGAAGCCCAGTCTGGTTTTCGCTGCATGTGAGAACCACCGGGAGCCATGTGGCTCCCGATGGCGGAGAGCCCTCTAAAGTAACCCGCCCTTTGCCAGGGTTTTAGGCACGAGCACACCCCAAAACCAGGCTAAGCGATGATGTGTCTGCCACGGCTGCTTTATATGTGAAATAAAATACATATTTATTTATTACATTTATAAACTGCCCCATGCAAAGGCTCTGAGCGGTGTACAACAACATTAAAAAGACATAAAAACTCTCAATTCAAAACACAGTGCTAAAAACAATCTAAAAACAATTCCAAAACAATTAAAACCATTTAAAACCAATTAAAATACTTTAAAAACACTTTACCAACCTTGGAAGGTCAGGCCAAACAAATAGGTTTTTAGGGCTCTCTTAAAGGCTGACAGTGAGCCTAAACTGTCAGAGAGAGAGAGAGAGAGAGCCAGCATGGTGTAGTGCTGGACTAGGACTGGGGTTCCCAAGTTCACATCCCCATTCAGCCATGATACTAGCTGGGTGACTCTGGGCCAGTCACTGCTCTCTCAGCCTAGCCTACTTCACAGGGCTGTTGTGAAAAAGAAACATAAGTATGTAGTACACCACTCTGAGCTCCTTGGAGGAAGAGCAGGATATAAAAGAAATAATAAACTGCGGATATCTTCCGGGAGTGCATTCCATAGACCAGGAGCAGCTATAGAAAAGGCCTGGTTCCGAGTCACCACCAGATGTACTGGTGGTAACTGGAGACGGACCACTCCAGATGACCTCAACGAGCAATGGGGATCATACCGAAGAAGGTGCTCTTCAAGGTAGCCTGGACCCAAGCTATTCAGAGCTTCAAAAGTAATAACCAGCACTTTGTATTTTGCCTGGAAACATATTGTCAGCGAGAGCAACTGTTTTAAGACAGGCATAATATGGTCTCTCTGGGTTACCCCAGAGACCAATCTGGCTGCCACATTTTGAAATTTCCAAACTACGTACAAAGGCAGCCCCATGTAGAGCACATTGCAGTAGCTGAGCCTGGAGGTTACCAGCTGATGCACCACTGTTTTGAGATCATTCTTTTCAAGGAATGGACGCAGCTGTTGAATCAGCTAAAGCTGATAGAAAGCACTCCTGACCATAGCCTCCACCTAAGATACCAGGGTGAGGCCTGGATCCAAGAGCACTCCCAAGCTACATACGTGTTCCTTCTGGGGGAGTGTAACCCCATCCAGCACAGAAAGATCTAACTCATCCCTTAAATTCTTATCCCCTGCAATGAGCACCACCGTCTTGCTTGGATTCAGTTTCAATTTGTTATCCCTCATCCAGCCCATTACTGCATGTAGGCAGGCATTTAGGGAGTGAATGCCATTTCATGATGATGATGATGATGATGATTGATGATGATAAGGAGAAATAGATTTGGGTGTCATCAGCATACTGATAATACGCTGCACCAAATCTCCTGATGACTTCACCCAGAAGTTTCATGTAAATATTAAAAAGCATTGGTGACAGAATGGAGCTCTGAGGGGCTCCATATAATAGCTTCCATTTTAAAGAGGAACTGTCACCAAGCTCCAGCATCTGGAATCTGCCTGAGAGATAGGAGCAGAACCACTGCAAAGCAGTGCCTCCTATACCCAATTCCCCCAGGCGATCCAGAAGGATACCATGGTCAATGGTATCAAATGCCAATGAGAGATCCAAAAGAACCAACTGAGTTCTACACTCCCTCTGTAGATTCCCCTGTAAAGGCCAACAAAGGCCATAACCCGCTCTAATGCTAGTTTGAAATGGTCTAGATAATCTGTTTCCTCCAAAACTGCCTGGAGCTGGTTAGCCACCTCTTTCTCAATCACCTTGCCCAACCATGGGAGATTGGAGTCCGGCCTACTTGGGAAGGCTTCTTAGGAAGTGGTCTAATCATTGCCTCCATCAAACAAGGAGGCATTCTACCCTCCCTCAGCGATGAGTTAATGGTATTAACTAGACCATCCTCTCTAATAAAACACTTGGTGTCCGTCCGTGGACGGACACCAAGCGTGTGTCCGTGCCTCCCTGGCCTGTTCTGCGCATGCGCAGAGCGCATGCGCAGAACAGGGCAAGGGAGACACGACGCTGGCACCTGGTGGCCATCTTGGGCGGCCAGAAGCGGCCACCCAGAAAAAGCCGGGAATGCGGGGAAGGGGGAGACTGGCCGAGGCGCGGCCAAGGCAGCGGCGGAGCCGCGCCGCCGAAGCCAGGCAGGGAGAGGAGGCGGCGGGGGAAGCCGGCCGAGGTGGCGGCAGAGCCGCCGCCGCCTGGCGCCGCCGCCGCAGCCAGGCGGCTGCGAGTCCTTGGGGCCCTTGCCCGGCCGGGGAGACCGGCCAGGAATGTGAGGCGGGGGCGGGGCGGACCGGACCGGCAGCGGCGCCCCCAGAGTCCGCCCGGCCGCCGCCACCGCCCACTCTCCCGCCCTCCCAGCTGCCCAAATACTCCTTCCCCACTCCCCCCCGCAAATGATTAAGGGCCAAACTGGCCCAGAAGAATGCCTCCGCGGCCGCCGCCATGGCCGCCAACCACCCTCCCAGCTGGCTGAGACTTCCTTACCCGAAGCAGCCCGCGACAGTCGGGCGATCTAAAATCCATTTTTTGCGAAAAAGAGAGGAGCTCCCGAACAGAGCTCCTCTCTGTGCTAAGCCAATGCCCAAACTGCTGCTATGGATGCAAAGGACGCAATAGGCGTCCTTTGCGTCCATAGCAGCAGTTTGGGCATTGGCTTAGCACAGAGAGGAGCTCTGTTCGGGAGCTCCTCTCTTCTTCGCAAAAAATGGATTTTAGATCGCCCGACTGTCGCGGGCTGCTTCGGGTAAGGAAGTCTCGGCCAGCTGGGAGGGGGCGGGGGGGCGGGGGGGAAGGCCAGAGGAAGTGGGGCGGGGGGGAACTCTCCCCTACTAGCGCCCGTTATCACAACGGGCCTGAAAACACTAGTCTCCAATAATCTCCCTGATAGATAGAAGCAGCCAGGTCGGGCAAGGATCCAGAGAACAAGTGGTAGGCCGCACCACCCCAAGCAGCTTGTCCACATCATCAGGGATGACAGACAGATCTAATGACACATCCTGGGTCTTCTTCCATCACCAAAAAAAGTACAAGGTGCCTGGGTAACACATGAAGTTTGCAATCTTGGCCTTCACAAGTACTTTCCTCAGCTAAGGCCTTGTGGAGGCATCTGACCTTTAACTGTGGAGATGCCCTGTCTCTTGAAGGGCTATCAGATTGTGCATGTCCCCTGTATGTATTCTGGAAATGCTTCAAAAGCCAGTTCTTAATTCTTTCCAACTACCTGCATTACAAACCTGCAAAAGTGTGTGAGAAGGGAGTAAATAGGTTCATTCACATGATCAAGAATGGGGTAGGAGAAGCCTCGTACTCTAGTTTGGGAGTTGTGCATGCTCCCAATTTTTGATCATCTGTTACTTTAAAAAAAAGGTAAGGGTCACAATCTAGGTTGGCAGGTTTTTAGTCATACCTCATCAGCAGCCAGGCACAGCTGCTGGGTAGGAAGGAGCCCAACAACACAGCTGCTGCTTAGCACATGATCACCTCCAAAAGACGATCAAGAATCGGGAGTGCAAAGAACTCCCAAACTAGGGTAGGATGATTCCCCTACCCTATTCTTGAACATGTAAACTACCCTAATACAGGTATATTACAGATATGGACCTAAATATTACCTAGTTCTTCAGTTTCCTTGATGCTTTTACTTGTTGCTGTGTGTACAGCAGACAAAGGAGATCAGTGACCAACATCATGACTAACTCTGCACTTGCACAATGAACAAAAAATTGCACTAGAGCAAGAAGATTGTGTAGCTGCACTAAATTACAAGGATTTTCAGAGCTGCACTCATGCACTATTGCACAAAAGTTCCCTGCAAAAATATGAGTTGTGCCTCCAGTTGCACACCTTTCTCTGCAAGCACAAACCTGTTTGCTGTAGCACAACACTAGTCTGGAATGTAAGCTCCAAACTTGGCATAAGTAGGTAGTGCAACAGCCTTACGCAAGCACAACACCCTTGCACAAGGGCAGCATCAGGCAGGATGTCAGCCACTGGGGGAAAAAGACAAAACAATGACCCTTTTTGGCCAGTCTGGATTTAGCTTTACCTAAATCAGGGCAAATTTCAAATATCGGTTACATCTTGTAGTCAGCACAAGTATACACTTGTGAAATAGTTCTAGTACTATGCAGGGTTTAATGAATACAGCCTTCAGGAAGAAAATGGGATTGTTCATAAGGTTGAGCAGGGTGGGGATCCGTATTCAATTACCACTGAATCCTTGTAGAATTAAAGTTGGACCAGTAATCCATGGCTGCCAACTGCTTTAAATAGCTGTCAGTAAAATGGATAGCCTCTTAAAATTGTTCCTATAGTCATAATCATATAATTTTATAGTACCACAGTAATGAAGCAGCTTGAATAGTGTTCTGCTACTGCCTGAAGGAAGGATTTTGTGTCTTCCAGAGCTTTTGTGCATTGCATGTTTATTCTGGCCCTCTCCTTTACAGAGAAGAAGCTTTTAGCTGTGGATAAAGAAAGACCAATAATGGCCTGTGGTTTATATTGCTTATGGAAAATATTAAATAAACAAACTAGTACAACCATCGTTCCCAGCTATCTTAAAAAAAATAAAAATCATTAGGTCGATGCAATCTTTCCCCCCCTAGGCAAAGTACTCTAAATAAAACAATGGTAAAAGAATGAGGATGGCTGTGAGCTAAATTGCACATTGGGAAGTTTATGCATGAATCAGTATTAGTTACTTCTGTATTGGAGGTCATCTATAATCCCACTGTCAGGGTTTGTGTTCAGCACCATTATCATGCTATACTAAGCACAGCCAGTACAATCTCATTCCAGAAAATGAGGTGCTGGGAGAAAGAGAGGACCACAGATGTCTAAAACAGATTTGCTTCATGCATGCTTCCCATCTCCAATCTGTTTGTGTTGAACTGCTGATGACTTCTTCTGGAGCTCTGCTAACAGGATAAATGAAAGCTATGCATTCAGACTGCACCACCACCAATAACAACGTTCCCTCTCAATCACTTAAAAAAACCACAACCAAAAATACAACCATATTGTTTTGTCACCTGTTAGAGCAACTTTCCAGCCATTGTCAGTCTGTAATTGCTTTATCTACATCATCATCTTCTATTAGTTATATAGCATCCATACTATATGACACATTACTACTATACTACATATTAGATATCAGAACCAGTATTGTTTTTGGATGGCAGGGTAAGCCTTGCCACCCTCTGCATTTCAGAACAAACAAGAATGTGTTCAAGACCATCTTTATTTCTTATATAGGTGCCCCTGCATGACCCAGAGGTCATGTAATAACCACCAATGGTGTTTACAAATGGATGGAGCAGTCAGAACAGCCTCATACTAGAATATTATCCATCTATCCCTTTCTTCTTTTGTTGCCACTAGAAGCTTAAATAAACAGTACTGAAAGATCGGACTCATTTTGAACTTTGTCCATTTTTTCCTTCACAAAAATATGGGCAAAAATTGCCCATAACTTTTATGGGGAGGAGAGCTGGTCTTGAGGTAGCAAGCATGAATTGTTCCCTTTGCTAAGCAAGGTTTGCATTTGGGTGAGCGGCTACATGTAGCGCTGTCTGCTGCATGATATTCCCCTTGGGGATGAGGCTGTAGCTCAGTGGTAGAGCTTCGGCTTGCATGCAGAAAGTCCCAGGTTAACTCCCTGGCACCTCCAGGTAGGGCTGCGAGAAACACCTGTCTGAAATCTTGGAGAGCCACTGCATGTCCGTTTAGACAATACTGAGCAAGATGTCTGACTCAGTATAAAGCAGTTCCCTATGTCTCTATGTTCTATGAACTCAGAGACCATTTCCCTGATACTTAGAAGACTCTCACTGCACTGCATTTATCTGTTTGATGCAGATGGGGATGTGGATCCCGGAGCACTTTGTAGTCAATGAGCATCCAAGGCCACAAAATGTCTTCAACAAGAGTCAGTTTGGAGCCCTAGTCTATATGTAGTTCTTGATCCAAGGGTCAATTATGCCATAGAATCACTCCCAAGTGATGCCTGCAAAAAAACAATTATACTGTATGCAATGTGCTCTCAGACTTCTACCCATGTCAAAGAGAAAAGTTAGGAACATAGGAAAGAACACAGCAGGAGCATGGTCACTAACTCAGCTTACCTCTCTTTTGTTATTTTTTGAGACGATGTACAATTGTTCTTCCTGTATTGCTAAATCTTTTCCAACACTCTTCCTCAAACTGGTGGTGACTTAGAAGTCACGGCTACTAATCTAAGTTTCAGGTGCTCTGGATCTCATAATTGTTTCTGTTTGTTTTTATCCACAGAATGTTCTGGGCCATTGGGAATTGAAGGAGGAATAATCTCAAACCAACAAATTACTGCTTCATCTACCCATAGAGCTCTTTTTGGGCTCCAGAAATGGTATCCCTACTATGCACGACTTAACAAGAAGGGTCTTGTAAATGCTTGGACAGCAGCAGAAAATGACAGATGGCCATGGATTCAGGTAACAGATGGAGATGTTGGGTGGGGAGAATCTCCCAGACTGTTGCCAAAGTCATTTATTAAACTGTTGAAGATGAATGCAAATTATAATTAGGATTCTTATTTGCAACTTTAATTTAGGCCTAGACCTATGATGAGTTGTTACTATAAGAATTATAGGTCTTTCAGCCTACAGATCTTAGCAAAAAAACCATATCATATATACAAAAATCCTCTGAGCATAACTATAGGTTTACAAAGATGTGTAACATTTACACTGCCTTATATTACATTAGTGATGTAATAGGAACAGCTGCTAATCAGCAATTTTTTTACATGTCACGAGCAAAAAGTAAATAGGCTCCCATATGACTCAGTAGGAGTTTGGCTCAAAACTGGTTCTACAAGATGCTATTTATATAAGCTGCAACCACTACTGAGAGCAACATTAAGAAAGACAGTCTTTTAGCTTCCCATGTGATTCACCTGATGTTGTTTAACAATTACAAGAGAGGGATGGGGTCTAGCTATGTGGAAATGGCAATCATGCCCCACTGCTAATGTTAAGCATCAACTGCTTCTTCAAGTACCAAGTTGTCCAGGAGTAGCACTAGGGCTCATTTTCCTGTAGATGTGAGAGAGTGCAAGAGGCATATGGTGCCCTTTTAATATCTGCCTGCTTACAAATATACAGGCAGAGGAAACAGATTCCTTTAAAAACAGCACAGTTCCTAGAAGCAAGTTCTTAATCCTGCATTAGAGGGCCAGTTTTTTTAGCCGTGTGTCTAAAAGTACTCAGTTTTAACTCCAGATTAGAATTAAGGTAATCTGAAGAGCAGAAGGTTTCAAGTTCCCTCCCTGGCATCTCCAAGATAGGGCTGAGAGAGATTCCTGCCTGCAACCTTGGAGAAGCTGCTGCCAGTCTGTGAAGACAATACTGAGCTAGATAGACCAATGGTCTGACTTAGTATATGGCAGTTTCCTATGTTTCCTAAGGTTCTCTCTCTCTCTCATTCTCTTTAAATGAATAACGGATACAGCACAAATTCTCTGCTTATTCACTAGCTGAAGAGAATTGACTAGCTGAAGTGTGTCACATCCCAAAGGCAAGGGAGGGAGATCTCCATTCATTAGCTCCCATTCAGGGAACTCATCTCTCATTCTCAGCAAGCCATCAGTTTAACTTATGGCCATAGGGCTAAATGGCAGCTGAGAAAGATACCATGGTTGATGGTATCTAAAGTTGTCGAGAGGTCCAGAAGAACAAGCATCTATGATCTCATCTATAATTTATTTATTTATTTAACATATTTATTTAACATATTTTTATACCGCCCAAAAGCTACGTCTCTGGGTGGTTTACAACAAAAACCAGAAAAGATAAAACATTAATTAAAACAGACAAATGACAACAGAGAAATAAAAACATTGGTTAAAATAAATGACAACAAAAAGTTAAAACATTGCAACAATTTAGAACCTTAAAACAATATTTTAAAATAATGTTAAAACTATTAAAATGGTATTTAATTAAAAGCCTGGGTAAACAAATGTGTCTTTAAAGATTTTTTTAAAAATTGCCAGA
Organism: Hemicordylus capensis; assembly: GCF_027244095.1. Taxonomy (NCBI): domain Eukaryota; kingdom Metazoa; phylum Chordata; class Lepidosauria; order Squamata; family Cordylidae; genus Hemicordylus; species Hemicordylus capensis. Next base: position 54,805,031 of record NC_069658.1, on the reverse strand, counting down.
GATGTGGAGGCTCTTATTTCAGCAGGGAGCGTGTTCCAAAGCATCGGGGCAGCAGCTGTAAAGGCCCGTCCAACTGGTGCTCAGTTACCTTGCCCAAAAATGGGGCATTAGAAATCGCTCTATAATTATTATGTCTCTTCTATCAGGAGTACTGAAACTCCTGATAGTGGCATTCCCTCTCCCCACCATAGGGAGGCAGGCATTCATGGGGCAATTGCCCCCAACTAGTACGGTGGGGATGGGGATTCTTTAAATCCCAACCCAGCACTGGCATCCATGGAGACGGTGAGGAGTCATACAGGAGAAGCTGAGAACAAGATCGGGAATGCCTCCCAGAGCAGATCTCTGGTGGGGGAGGGAATGACACCACTGGGGCTTCCAATAGTCCAGCCCTAATAATTATCAAAACTGCAAGAGCCAAGTGAGGGCTTTTTCAACAGAGGTCATACCAACACCTCTTTTAAAATTGTTGGTATTTCTTTTCAAGTTCCCACCCTGGCTTCTCCAAGATAGGGCTGAGAGAGATTCCTGCCTGCAACCTTGAAGAAGCCACTGCCAGTCTGTGAAGACAGTACTGAGCTAGATAGACCAATGGACTGACTCAGTATATGGCCACTTCCTATGATGATGATGATGATGATGATGATGATGATAAGAAGAAGAAGAAGAAGAAGAAGAAGAAGAAGAAGAAGAAGAAGAAGAAGAAGAAGAAGAAGAAGAAGAAGAAGAAGAAGAAGAAGAAGCAGCAGCAGCAGCAGCAGCAGCCTGGCAATGGCTTAAGAATGGCAACTTGAAGAAAGAAACAGAGGTTTTAATACTGGCTGCACAAGAACAAGCGCTAAGAACAAATGCAATAAGAGCAAAAGTAGAAAAATCAACAACAAACAGCAAGTGACACCTTTGTAAAGAAACAGATGAAACAGTGGACCACCTAATCAGCTGTTGTAAAAAGATCGCACAGACTGACTACAAACAAAGGCATGACAAGGTAGTAAAATACAAGCTACCTGTAGCCAAAGATTGGTGGGACCATAAAATTGAAAAAGTGGTAGAAAATGAAGATGCAAAAATATTATGGGACTTCTGACTACAAACAGACAAACATCTGCCACACAATACACCAGATATAACTGTAGTTGAGAAGAAAGAAAAACAAGTTAAAATAATCAACACAGAAATACCAGGGGATAGCAGAATAGAAGAAAACGAAATAGGAAAAAATCACAAAATACAAAGATCTACAAATTGAAATTGAAAGGCTGTGGCCAAGGAAGACCAAAATAATCTCAGTGGTAATTGGCACCCTAGGTGCAATTCCAAAACACCTTGAAGAGCACCTCAACACCATAGGGGCCACAGAAATCACCATCAGCCAATTACAAAAAGTAGCTTTACTGGGAATAACCTATATTCTGCGACGATAGCTATAATAATAACAGCAACAACTTCAGCTATCTCAGGTCCTTGGGAAGGACTCGATGTCTGGATAAAACAAACCAGTCAATAACACCTGTCTGACTATGTAAACAATAATAATAATAAACAATAATAATTTGTTTGCTGCCCCATAAAAAATTGTTGATTATGCAAGGAAGCTGATTAGACGCTTGAGTACCTTGTATGTTGTAAGAAAATCATGCAAACTGATTATAAGGAAAGACATAACAAAGTTGCTGCAATGATCCACTGGAACCTTTGCAAGAATAACAAATTGCTAGCAAGCAAGAATTGGATAGGCATTTAGCGCACAATATGCCTGATCTGACAATCATAGAGAAGAATCGGGTTCTGATAATTGATATTGCAATCCCAAGAGATAGATGAGTTGACGAAAAACAATTGGAGAAAATAATCTTCTCAAGGACCTTCAGATTGAAACTGAGCGGCTTTGGAAAAAGAAAACAATAGTAGTGCCACTAGTTGTTGGTGCCCTTGGTGCAGTACCAAAATAATTTGAACACCATCTTGACACCTTGGGCATTAATAAAATTACAACACATCAACTACAGAAGACCATACTACTTGGGAAAGCACGAATACTTCAATGTTATCTTTAATTTTTCTTTATTCATCCTAGAGGCTTGGAAAGGGCCCAAAAATTAAAGTACCAAATCCAGTCAATAACATCTGGTAGACTGTGTGTAAATAGTATAATAATAATTTTTAGCTGCCCCATAACAAATTGTTCTCTGGGCAGTTTATAACAGAACATTAAAACATGAGATAACACACAACACATTAAATCATAACAGATCATACAAGTAGTTCTAGTAAGAACTAATCAGCCTACTTCCCTTTCACTGTCTCTACATTTGGACTAAATTTGGTGCAAATCGAGGTCCACAAGTTAGATTTCTTGTGCCTCAAATGTTCATGTGTCCACCATTTTGGATCTGGGTGGATGTCATCATTACAAACTGCACCATTGAGTTGTCCCTGTATGTCACTTACTACAGCTGTTCCAAATTTGGTTCTAATCGGTTAGAAAGTCCTCAAGTTAGTGCACTTGCGCCTCAAAAGTTTATGCATCCACCATCTAAGATTGGAGTTGGTGACATTATCACAAACTACACCATTGGGGTATTCCTATGTGTCCATTAAGCTGTAGAAAATTTTGTTCAAATTGATTAGACTGTCCACAAGTTAGTGCATTTGCACCTCAAAAGTTTACGTGTCCACCATCTTGAACTGGGGTGGATGACATTGCCACAATCTTCGCCGTTGAGGCGTCCCTATGTGTCCCTACAGCTGTAACAGATTTGGTTCAAATTGGTTAAGCGGTTCACAAGTTAGCTCACTTGCACTCAAAGGTTTATGCTTCTGCCATCTTGAATCAGGGTGGATAACATCCTCACAGCTACACCACTAAGGTGTCCTGTGTGTCACTCACTACAACTGTACGTAATTTGGTTCAAATCAATTAGACAGTCCACAAGTTACCCCACTTGAGCCTCAAATGTTCATGCATCCACCATCTTGGATTGAGGTGGATGACATCATCACAAACTATGCCATCGAGGTGTCCCTATGTGTCCCTACAACTGTACCAAATTTGGTTCACATTGGTCCAGGCGTTACAAAGTTGGTAGTGGGGGACACCCGGACGGACACCCGGACACACACACAGGATGCTGGGTGATCTCATAAGCCTACTGGAAAGTAGGCTAAAAAAGGAGGGGGGGGGGAATACAAAATAAAAATACAATACAGAACAATTTAAGACATTGTTTAAATCAATTAAAATTAGATCAAAATTTTAAAATTTAAAAGGCCTGAAATAATAAAACTCTACCCACTTGTCTCTTCAAACTGACAATGAGGGTTCACACAATTGAATGTTTCTATGGAAAGAGATTCCTACACACAGAAAACTAGCTTGTCTGTGAGAAAGTAAGGTTAGAAACCTCTTGATATGCTATGTTTTTTTAATGTGCAGGATTTTAAAAACTTATAGGGTGTTAATCCCATGCATGGCAGCTCTCGCAAGATTTCTCAAGCAAGGAGAGGGGGTGAGGAAGGCGAGTGACCAGCGAGAGAAAGTGATGGCCAGACCAACCACCAGGCGGGGAGAGGAAGCAGCGGCCAGGCCGGCCAGGGAGAACAAACTGGGGCTGAAGGGGCGGTGGGGTGGGGAGAACCAACTTGGGCTGAAGGGAGGGGGGAACAAACTGGGGCTGGAGAATGGCTGAAGGGATGGTGGGGGGAGACAAGGAGAACTAGGGGCGCAGATGCTCTGTGCCAGGTCAGCTAGTTACATATATTTGGCTAGGGCATTAGTTTGCTAAGAGCTCTTCCAAGAATCAGAAAATTAATCACTACATAAGGATGCCCAAGTAGTTTCATTTAGACCCAGTTTTCAGAAAGCTACAGTGTTTTCATCCTTTCGACTGTTGCACTGAGATGTTTCAGGATTCTCCTCTATCCATAAGAAATACCTTTTGTTACAGACATTAAACAAAAAGAAGTAATTTTTAGACACCATTGAGCATCAGGTAAATAAGAAGCAAATACACTATGATTCTGCAAATATCTTCTGCATATCTGTGGCACTGAAGCATGTGGGATTAGATGAAAGGTGGTCTTTATCAGTGTTGACAGTTTGACAAAAGCTGCTTTTGGTATAGTAGAGTTGTGACCCATTAAAACTGGATGATGCATATACTTGGGATTCTTTTCCCTCATAATAAAATACACATCCTGTGGTCTTCATCCTCGGAAGCACTGTTTGTGGGGTGCATTAAATATGTGTCCTTTGTTACTTGATTCATTTGTACTCAACAGTGTTGCTTCTTCACACTATTAGTAAGTTTTCAGAATGCTGCTCCTTTAGTGTGTTGTTTGATCCCTTTCCACAGCACCAGAATGAGTCACCCATTGCTATGCAGTCACCCTGCCATGATCAAGTGCTATTTTAGACTGAGAATCAGCATTAGCCTTAAATATTAACATTTTAATATGTTATAAATGAAGATAACTCAGCTTCAGATATTCAACTGGCATTAAAAGGTTTTGCATAAAGTGTGATTGATGCTATTGACTCATTCTTTGCTTTGGAAATATCTGTTATTTATATGGATGTGTGCTGTTTGTGTGAAAAAGGAAAGGATGGGTATGAGTTCATTTTTTTAATGGGTGATCAGATGGAAGCATGCTGTACCTTTGATAATGGTGCATGAGAGAGAATGTCATCAGATGCTGTTTTCCTAACAGCTTCCAGCTGAAACTCCCCAAATTCCTTAGTCTACACAGCTACATATCAAAGGTATAGGCACTGTTTTGTCTGCTTCTTCTGTTCCTTTATTCAGTTCACTTGGGCAATAATAGGTTTTACAGTACATCATTTTAACTTTAGAACTGCTGCTAATGACTTTATTCTTGTGCCTATTTTTAACAATGTTGTGTCTTGATAGTACATCAGATGAATCTAAGCTCCCTAGAGTTATATGGCTCTTATTATAAGCCATTTTACCCTTTTAGAGAATATTCAATTCTTTGCTACTCTGAAAACAAAAAGGTAGATGAGATGTTCTCAACAGTCAAGCATTGAATGCTTGTACAGTGATGAAGGTCATCTTCTTCCCACCGGAGACATAAGCATCTTTTTGTAACCGATGGCAAAGATGATAGAATACATAGCTGCAAGGAATAACTAACTCACATCTTAGTCACTCAAAACAGATAACATAGCATTGGAAAAGATACAGAAAATGGCAACTGATCAAAAGCTGGAGCATCTCTATATGAAAAAAAGGCTAAAACAGTTGGGCCTTGAGTCTAGATTAAAAAAACTACCAAGGAGGGAGGGCAAACATGATCAAGATCTATAAAAGTAGAATGAAATGGGGAAGAGTTCATAATAATACTAGAACTTGGGACCATTCAGTGAGAATAGTTGACACTATGTTCAGGACTAACACAATAAAGGAATCCTAAAAAAATAAATAAATCATAATTCTCGCCATAAAATTATGGCCACTAACTGAGGTGGCTTAAGAAAAGGACTGGAAAAAGTGGATAGAGGATAGGTCTGCTAATAGCTGTTAGCCAGGATAGCTAAATGGAGCATCCATGCACAGAGACAGTGACTGACCTCCTAACTAAGGAAGTGGAAGAGTGCCAGAAAGATGTGCCTATGCTGTGGAAGGCTCTCAGAGTACCACAGTGCAGAGCACAGAGAATGTAGGGAATTTTCTTCAGTCCCTGATTGCCCTGAAAATGCTCTGTACCACCTGAAAATATGTCCCGAGGGCTGCACAGCTCTCGGGGACATATTTTCAGGTGATGCAGGGCATTTTGGCGGGGAGACAGGGTTAAGAGAAAATCACCTTCCTTCCTCTGTCCTACACAGCTAAGAAAGTTCTCCACAGTCCAGGCACATCTTTCTGAGGTGCTTCCACTTTATTAGTTAGGATGTGAGCCATGATTCTCTTGTGTACCAAATATTAAAGATAGTAACAGGGAAAGGCTATCACCTTTATGCCCTGCTTTTGAATCCCAGAAGCATAATGGTGGAAGTGGTATGATAGGCTAGTTGGACATTGTGTGATTCAGCAAGATGTTTCTTATATTCACAAGAAATGGGATTACCTGCTTATTAGCTTCATATTAAATGGTTGGGTCTGTATGACTGTGGAACACAGCATTTGAGAGTAAATGTTTAAAACATAATATTCATAAGAAATATAAGCTATATAATTTTTTCCCTGCAGAATGAGGATTAATTTGTCATTCTGTGACCCTTTGAAATATAGCTTATAATGTATTATAGCTTTGGATATAATTTCCAAAAGAAAATAAGTTATAATGGGCAAAGTTGCCCTGAAGTGTAATTACACATACAGACCCCTATTTTACCTGCATGACCATTATTACTTTGTATGATTTCTTCAGCAACTATTCAACAAATGAATGATTTGAGTAGTTTGTATATTGTGTGATGAGTGAAGTTTCCTTCCTAATCTTTCAGGTCAATGAGACACACCAATTGGCAATCTGTTTCTTTCCTGTAGTCTTTCAATGAGCTGAATATTGAAATTCCTATTCTAAATTTATACATATATCCAGCATATAATTAGTAATGGAACAACAATGCTTGTAAAAGGCTTGCAATTTAAAGGGTTAGTGGTTATGGAATTAAAAGTAAATTAAAGACAAGCTGAGTCATATCTAATTTTAAAGTACTCGTTATAGATTTACGGAATTAATAAAATAAAATCCATGTTAAGCACTTGCTGCTTCATTAGGAATATAGAGAAATACTGCTTTAACTGAGATGTGGGTAATAGTAACGATATCTTTTTATTTTAATAACTACCAGTTAAATATGATCAAATTTGCCACTCAGTCTATGTAGGAAACCCAGCTTTTCCTTTAGCACTATCACCTATGAATTAGTGCTGTTATCTCTACCATTTTTATTCTAACTTGGCTAATGTGAGTTTTATCTAATGTTTCCTCTGAGATAAGGATGCAATAAAGGAAGGATCTGTGAAGAACGTCTATGTCAAAAATGTGACATTCCTTTAAATATACAACCTTTCATTTGGAATATATGTGGGTGCATTTCATTTGGGAGGGTATTATTTGGAATTGTAGTAGCCTATTTAGATTGACTCGGTATCCTGACAAATCAGCATGGAAGTTGAACACAAGCTGTGCACTGATGCTTAACTAATCTGTACACTCTGCACCTCTCTTGTCCATCAGCATCAGTTCTGTGGTGCTTTCCAGACTACAAAGGAGGAAGTGGTGTAAAATCCCACAGTTAACCCTAAAGTTTTGAAACCACCTTCAGATTTTACAGCACTTCCCCCCACAAGAGAGAACAAGAGAGAGAGAGAAGAGGAGGAGGAGTCGCAGATGACTGACGACTTTCTCTCTCCTCAGTGAATCCCCTCCCCCAGTGAATTTGCGAATGGGCACCAGCTTCAAGAAGGCTCTGGAGGAGTTTGCCACTGGCGTGTTCTCCAAACAAGCCTTGCACACAGCAGCTGCTAATGTGGCCACCAGGGAGGCAAGCAGGACCTTCTGACCCTCATAACGAGTGGCAGGTTGAAATGGGCAGCTGTCCTTAATCAGTGGCTGCTCTTCCTCTGGCCCTGTTCTGGGATTTGCACAAGAGCATTGGGCTCTTGCAAAAAAAAAGTAACAAATAATCTGCTTCTGTGCAAAATATACTTCTACAGCTACAATCCCATCTGCTCTTACTTGGGAGGAAGTCCATTGAACTAAATCGTTTATTTCTGAGTAAACCCAGCAAGCCAGCAAACTCTTCTCAAAACAAAACAAAAATCAGCTACTATTTTGTAATGCGCATAGAGCCCTTTAAACCTGAAATGTCAAGATAAGATCTGAATACAGCCTGTGGCTGTACAAATGGCACCTTGCTATTCCCGTATGCAAGACAGTGTCAAAATCCAGATCTTACAACACACCAAGCCTATACATAGTCAAGCAATTTTAAGCTGCCGTCTGGAAAGCACCTGTGTTAGTACACAACTAGGCAAGAATATCCAGTTGTCACCACTGAGTCATAGGCACGCTGGCTGGAGATATGAATCCCAATGTATTGAGACTTGAGTTTAGGGGGAGATGCTGGGCAGGTCTAGGCAGAGCTGGAAGACAGAGAGACTGGGAAATAGATTATTTGGGGGGTGACTAAATTCTTCATCCCATTAGCAGCTGCCATTTCCCCCCCAGAATCCCCATTGGAATAACACTCCGAGTATGTGTGGATGCCATCTTGAGTGCTCAGTGTTGCTGCACATGCTCAGAAACCATTTCCTGCTGGGAAGAGGGAATTTCCAGTTCCTAAGCAAATGCAGTCAGCAAACAGAGAGCCCAGCTGCTTCATACAAACAGCACTGCTCTGGGGCAGTGGGGGACAGTAGAGCTGCAACGGAGGGGTAGGTAAGACCTGCCTTACTCCTTTTAAAGTGCTCACTCTCCACTGCCCCGGATGTGCACAAAACGCTCCGTGCACATCCCTACAGTGCTCCCATGTGTGTACTGATGAAGCTTAATCAGTTCCTTTTCCATTTGGACATAGCCCTTCTCTGTTTCAGACAAGGCTTTGCTTGCAAGGCTGTCCCCCTTGTAGCATGGAAGTCCTCAGACCTGTATCCGATGCATCACACCGAAGAATCAGAGGCTCCTGGGGGCTGTAGTACTTCAAAATGTTGCAATCATCTGTTTGGCCTCCTGGAAAGTAGCCTCTTGGTGCTGTGTCCACTCCCATAGTGTGTCTCAGTGTGTCAACTGCCTCAGAAAGGTGCTTGCAAAACATAAACAAATAATTGGTCTTCCCAAGGATGCGCTGAACTTTTTTGACATCCTGGGGCCTTGGCATGCCTCTAATAGCTCACACTTTTTCTAGGTTTATCCTCAAATGCTTTGAATGTCCAATATATGGTATGTCAGTGACCCTCAGTCTGAGTTTGTCCCTGTTCAATTTTATATTCTTTTGTCTGCATTTTTTCAGGAATGCCATTAGTTTCTGATCATGATCCTGCTGAGTTTGCCTTAGACTATCATCCTCTCCTACAATTAGCACATCATCAGCTATTGTCTGAATTCCTGACAGTCCCTCCAAAGCTTGGGTCAGCCTGTTTTGAAACACTTCAGGGGCTGGGCTGATACCCATTGGCATCCTCAGCCAGCGGTATCTGCCAAGGGGCAGACCTTGTCAAATAACTGAGTTCTTCATCCAGCTTAATATGCCAGAATCCATTGTTTATCACAGTCAGAAAAGAGCCTTGCTTTATATAGGTCTGGCAATATATCTTCAACAGTGGGGAGGGGGAAATGGCTTCTTTCCAGGGCTTTATTCAAAGGTTTGGGGTCTATGCATATCTTCATTTTCTCTGATGGTTTTCTAATCACCACCATATTGCTTATCCAATCTGTTCTTTTCTCCACTGGTTATGTGATGCCCTGCCTCTGCAAGCTTTGCGGCTCTTCTTTCAGAGGCTGTATTAAAGGCATGCATACTTTCCTCTTTGATATCTTAACTGGAGGTACACTGTCATCAATCATCATTTTATAAACTCCATCTAGCTGTCCATTCCCCCCCTTCCCGCCGCCTTTGAATTTGTAATTTGATTCTAGGGATTTGGGGATTCTAAATCCCTTTTGAATCCTTTCTCGGTTCCAGTTTCCACCCTCTCTTGGCTCTTCAGTCACTCCACTGTTTATTTTCAGTATGTTCTGGTATTGTACCTTAATCAGATTCATTGCTTGAGCTGCCCTACCACTCATCAGGGGTACTGCAGTCTCATCTACAACCACAAACTCTAGCCCGTATTTCTTTTGTTTTTGGATTCTGAATTTCGAGTTTACATTTCCCAACTGATTTCATGGTAGTGTGGTTGTACATTGTTAACAACTGACTAGTCTCCTCCAGTGAAATGCCAGGATTCACCAGATGTATTAAGATAATATTTTATGTGGCTCCCCAATCTAATTGGAATTGAATAATTTTATCCCCTAGAAGCATGCTTGCAAATCTTTCTTTTTGCTGTTCCTTTTTATTGTCCTGCACTGTATTTACCACTTCATCTGATACCATAGTACGTCTTCACATTCACTGTCACTTCCCATATTTATAGTGTGCACTCCAGGTGTGGGCTTTTTGTGTGTGTTGAGAAACACTGAGATGCAAAGTGTCTCAGTTGTGGCTCCCTCCACCCTGCCGCCAAGCTGGGCACTTCTCTTTTTGCCTTGCATGTCCACCACCCCACCCCTCGCAAAAAACAACAACCCACAAAACCTTAGCATTTGCACTGTGGTTTTCCTCTGTTAGCTTTATTTATCCCCCCCCCACCCTTTCCTGATGAATGTATGAACAGGTCCCACAGTTTGCCTTTCCAGGGCTCTAACCCTGTCCTTGGATAACTTTGATGCCCTGCATATTTCCAGATGTTTCTCTGAAGTCAAGTCCACTTTTCTCAACACTCTCTCTTTCACCAAGGTGTCCCGGATTCCACACACAATCCTGTCCCTAATCAATGAGTTTTTAATCACTCCGAAATGGCAACTGTCTGCTAGGATCTTTAGAATAGTGGAGTACTCTCCTCAATGCTTTCCTCTGTTGCTTGATTTAAAAAGCTGTATTTTTCTGCTGTTTCATTCTTTCTGGGGTTGCAGTGAGCATTAAAACAGCCCATTATTGTAGCCAGGGTCTGCAGTGTTTGGGGAATGTTTGCACAATGTCTCACATATGTCCCACCTCCAAACAAGTATAGGAAGAGGTTCATTTTCACAGTCTCCGCTTTCCAGGACTTCCAAGCCTGTGCCAAGTTCTGGGCTTGTAGACTGAATATCCCTGATGGCCTCAGGCCCTCCATGTTTCCCCTTCCTTGTTTAACTCTAGTACTTTAACTTTCATTTCTCTGATAACTCACAGTGTGTTGTTTTCCTGTTGCGTCTTACGATTCCGCCACCATGCTTCAGGTTGTTTGGCTAGCTTCAAATAGCAGACAGATTATCTTTCAAACCAACGTTATCTTTTTATTTAAGGTAAACAGGCTCACAGAGCTCTCTCCGTTTGTGTCCTCTCTCCTCTACAATTAGGCAGGAAGTGGGCATTGCCCTGCCTTAATGTCTTCCTGGTTCCTCCCATATGCTATACTTTAACAAGCCTGCCTCCAGTGGATCTTTTAAAATTGCTGCATGGGGGATCAATGTCTGAAAGGTTGGAGCTATGCTGAATAGTGAGATATAATTTGGAGCATAACATAATTGGAAATACAATTGGGAGTGGTAGTGGCAGTGGCAGGTATGTATATAGAACACTGCATGTGCAACAAAACACGATCTCTGCTATTAAATCCTGAAAGAGAGTGTGCTTGCAGATGTAAGGTTAGTTCACATGATGATTAATTGTTCATGTTCGGGAGCTGGTCCCATTTTGTGATTGTGTGTGAGTAAACAGCGAGGTAGGAGGTGGGCAAATTGATTGTATGTGAGGCTCGTGCTAAGTTCACCTACCCAGCAGCTGTACCCAGTTGTTTAATGAGGTAGGAGGAAAAGCCCTCCTACCCAGCGCAAGCCTTACACACAATCACTTTCCCCATCTCCTACATTGCTTTTTGCTTGCATACAATTGCAGAACAGGAGCACACACAGCTCCTGAACTTGGTTGGACATTCGTCCTACTCAATTACTGGTTGTGGACTAGCCTATAGTTTCTGATGACCGTAGTGTATTGTGCCGCTGATGATATAATTACTACTGTCCCACCACACACAGCTTCATGTTTAGCTTAGACTATTTTTGCTATGTTCCATTGTTGCTTTATGGAGATACTCTCCACTGGCTGCATGAGAAAAATAGAACATTTGTTCCTGAGTAGCAGGATGCAAAATAAGCTTTCTTGCTGAAGCTGTCAGCAGACATTGATCTGCAGGTCAAGGATGGAAATCCATTGGTCTCCAAGGTTTCAGAGTAAGAGAGCACACATTGATCCCATAATGCTGTAGTTCCTTTTTCTCCATGTAAGCTATTAATATAGCTCTTGCTCATTGTGGTTTTATGAGCACAAGCACTTCAATATCCTGATGGCAGGGAATCAGAGCGGAACAGTGACATATATTACCTGTTCTGTGGGGAAAAGTTATTTTTGCATTGGCCGTAGCTGAAGAGAATATCCAACTCCCAACACTTCAGTCCTGATTAAAGCTGACATCCCTAAGGACATATTATAGCAAGTACGTTAATTTACAGCTTAGTCTAATGAGCCCATTTAAGTTATCCCTGATGGAAAATTACAAATTTCATTTAGAAAGAGATATTTAAAGTAATCTTTACATAGTCATAAATAAAGGTCCTAAAATTATGTTCTTTCTTGATCAAATGAGAAAAACAAAACAAGACACATCATATTAAATCAGGCTTCCTTGCTATTTCAGCAGCATGGCTTAGCACACTTGCTGTATACTTATTTAGCTATTCATGCTAGTTATAAAAAAAGCTTGTGCACATTTGCCTGGTTATTCATTGTAAAAGATAGATCCTACATATTACAAGTAGTTTGCTCACAAAAAATTAAACATAGAGGCTAGTTGGAGTAGGCTTTTTTCCTATTTCATTCATTCATTCATTCATTCATTCATTCACTAACTACATTTGTATACTGCCAGTCATTGAATCTTGAGGTGGTTTACCAGTGTTTTTTCAGTAGCTGCTGCTGGTGTCTACCTTGCTTTAAAAACAACTGTGAGCCTAATTTAAGATTGTTCTCTTCTTCTCCTTCTCCTATTACTACTAGTACAACAACAAATATACAAATATATACTGCTCTTCAACCAAAGTTCACAAAGCGGTTTACACAGAAAAATGAATAATACATAAATAAGATGGTCCCCTGTCCCCAAAGGGGGCTCACACTCACAATCTGAAAAGAAACACAAGGCAGATACCAGCAACAGCCACTGGAGGGCAGAGGCGTAACTATTGGGGGGGCAGGGGGGGCATGTGCCCCGGGCGCCATCTTTTCTGGTCACGTGGGGGGCGCTGCCATGACCAATTTTTTTTTAAAAAAAATTAATTAATTTTTTGTTAATACAAATGTTTCCTGCTCAGTGCAGCAGCGCTGCAGCAGTCAAGGGAGCGCGTCGGTGCCCCCTTCCCCACGAGCGGTCCCTTCCACGCTGCCTGCGCCCCCCCCCCCCATTGCTTTGCTGGCGCCTGGCAGCCAGTCAGTGGCCTGGCTTGGCGGCGGCGGCGGGGGCTTGTGAGGAAAAACCTAAGTATAATGTAGTATGTTGGGGGGGCGGTGGGGGGGGCGTGGTGGGGGGCGCCATTTCAGTGCTTGCCCCGGGCGCCGTTTTCCCTAGTTACGCCTCTGCTGGAGGGATGCTGTGCTGGGGATGGATAGGGCCAGTTGTTCTCCCCTGCTAAATATAAGAGAATCGCCACTTTAAAATATGTATCTTTGCTTAGTTAGCAGAGTAGTTCTAGAAACAGATACAGCTGTCATATGAACCAGAACTGATAAAAAGCTCTCCTGGTTACTGCCTCAATCTGAGGTACCAGAGAGAAGCCCAGATCCAGAAACACTCCCAAAACGTGTTCCTGTTCCTTCTGGGAATTTTGTAGGCAGTGGTTGACATTCAGTGCAGGCTAACACAGCCGGTTTTGGACCGCCTGCTCTTTTGCGGGCATCCAAAGCAAATGCCTTGATGTTAATCAGGCCCATGCATTAATATATAAGATTGCACAGTTGCAGTTGTGCAATGCTACTCCCACTGGAAATAATATGATTGGGACAGATCGTATAGGTCACATGAAGTTGGAACTCAGATTTCCTCTTTCTTTTCTTTTCTTGCCATGTAGCTCCTGCATCCAAAACAACAAGCCCATTTAGTTTAACATTCAGTTTCTCTGTTCAGTAGAAGGAAGTTCTATATCCCAACTTCATAAATAGTTCTCCCCTGGGGTACAAATTACTTCTTTGGACTCAAGCCATAATTCGTAATGGTCAGCATGTAATTTGGTACATGATGACCATTATGAGATTTTTATATAGACAGTGTTGCTTTTCATATATATATATATAAACACCGGTGTATACCTGGCCTTTGATGTCTGATTCGTGGCATGCTATGGTTACCTTATGTTACTGTTTAAAGCTTTTAACCATAGTTACCCATGAATCTAAGCTCATGCCACTTCACTTCAAAACTCAAAATAAATGAACATAAAATAATCAGGAACCAAAATACATCACTATAGAACACAATACTTTTAGAACTCTGTTTTTACTTATTCTTTCCTTTTAATTTCTTAGTGGTTTAAAAGTAAGTTAAAACATTGTGCACTTTTAAATGTGCATCCCACCCCCCAAAAAGAAATATTTGCAGCATCCATGTCAACTTCAACAAACAAACTTGCAAGTGGCAAATGTGCCAAGTGATAAATATTATGCAAATATAAACAACAACAAACTTTATTTGTTAGCCTCCCCATAACAAATTGTTCTCTGGGCGGCTTACAACACAACATTAAAACGTAAGATAAAAACACACAACATATTAAATCATAACAGATCAGGAAGGTGGGGAGGGGAACAATACAAATACAACACAAGACAATTAAAAAGACATTAAAAAATCAGTTTAAATCAGATCAAATTTTAGAAATCCTCAGAGAACAAAAAGGTGTTCACCTGGTGTCTAAAAGAACAAAGTGATGAAGCCAAGAAAACCTCACTGAGGAGGCTATTCCATAAACCAGGTGCAATCACCAAAAAGGCCCTCTCCCTAGTAGCCACCCGTTTCACCTCGTTTGGTATGGGCACTTGGAGGAGGGCCTTCAAAGACTATCTTAAGGTCTTGGTTGGGAAATAAACCCAAAAGCACATGTGCTCATTCAAACACATGCTAAGGAAGCTCTTAAGGAGTAACCATCTGTCAACTCATCCACTTTGTCAAAGTTCATTGTGCGACCAACAGTTTCAAAAAAATGTCTGCAGCAGAAGAAAAGTAAAGGATCCTTCACCAGAACATCAGCTTCAGAATTTAGCAGCAAACATCCAAGTTCTTGTGAGACAAAGAATATAAACACACACAGGAAAATGCATGCTCTGTACCCTGGTTTTGCAATTGGTCTTAGGGCTGAAGGAAGCATATCTTCGTGTTTGGCTTTCAAGCACTTTATAGTTTTTAGCTTCTTTTCTTTTTTAAGGAGAGGGAATTGGTAAAAAAAGACATATCACTGTTTTCCTTGATTATGCTCTTTTCTCCCAGAAGTAATAGAAGGGCATATTTGTGTGACTCTTCAGGACTGGATCATAAATTAATCTCAGAACCATCAGGAACAAACAAACATTCCACCATACATCAAAACATACACACACACACACACACACACACACACACATCACTGAGTGTGATGCAGCTATAATCAAGTATTTTAGATCATTTTCATTCATTCATTCATCCATCCACCCATTCATTCATTATTTCAGCTGAAGAAACTTAAGTCAATTTCATGAATTCTCAGGAGAAAAATCTGTATTTTCTCAGTGATTTGAGTTCTTATATTTGGTTTAAAAACATTCTTTGGCTAAGGTTTGCACATTCTGAACATAATCTAAGGTTCAAACAACAAATGATGTTAATCACATCTCGTCCCCCCACCCCACAACTATTTCTGTCTCCTTACTAAAGCAGCCTAAAGGCTGCAGTCTCAAAAGGGGGAAATTCCATTTACCCTAAGCCTTTCTGCTTTACTAGTTTTCCATCTCCAAATTGATTCTTGAATCTGGTTTGGGCCCCTTGGAAGAAAAGAATGCCTCAGTGTGCTGTAATTAGATATACACCAGGAAGAACAGGGTTCAAATCCCCCTCAGCTATAAGTGTATTGGGCAGGAGTCAACAAATTGCACCTGAGCTTACTAGACAAGCTAAGCTTTTAGTAGCGAGCTGTGGTCCAATCATACTAAAATTTCCATAGACCTATTTCTAACTAAGAGTACTTAGGGTCACAATCTTTAAAAAGACTGCTAGTAGTTGTCCATGGATAAAATTATCAGATCTGATCCGATATTATTTTTAATTTATGTATCATATTTTTATACCACCTGATATATACATCTCTAGGTGAAGTACAAAATTTAATAATATAAAAGTCACAGATTAAAATCCACAAAACACAATAAGAACAATAGCATAAAAGTTATTAAAACAAATTATTATTTAATATAGAACACTGAAGCTGATGTATATACATCACAACATCTCTTCTTTGTTGCAGTTTGCTCTTTTTATGTTTTAACTTATGCAATAAACAAGGTCTGTAGAGAAGTAAATTATTAAATTTAATTCTAATTAAATGCCTGCAAAAACCAGTGATTCTTCAGGGCCTTCCTGAAAACAAATAGAGAAGAAGATGCTCTTATTTCAGTGGGGAGCATATTCCAAAGCCCTGAGGGAGCCACAGAAAAAGCCCAGTCATGGGTCACCACCAAACACTGACCCAAGCTGTTAAGAACTTTATAGGTGATAACCAACACTTTATATTTCACCTGGAAACATATTGGCAGCAAGTGTAGTACTTCTAAAATTGGTGTTATGTGATCCCTTCGTGTTGTCCCAGAGACCAGTCTGGCTGCTCCATTCTATACCAATTGTTTTCGGACTACATACAAATGCAGCCCTATGAAGGGTGCATTACAGTAGTCAAGCCTGGAGATTAGCAGCATATGTACCACTGTTTTAAGGTCATTTACCTCTAGAAATGGATGTAGCTGATGTATCAGCTGAAGCTGCAAAAAAGTGCTCCTGGCCACTGTCTCAACCTGAGAAACAAGGGAGAGCTTTGGGTCCAGAAACACTCCCTAACTATGTACCTGATCTTTCAGGGCGAGTGTAACCCTGAACAGGCAGAACTAAACCATCCCTCGGGTCTCAACCCCACACAGTCAGAACCTCCATCATATTTGGATTCAACCTCAGTTTGTTATTCCTCACCCAGCCCATTACCGTCTCCAGGTAAGCATCAAGGGAAGATATACCATTTCCTGATGAGGTCGACATGGAGAAGTAGATCTGGGTGTCATCAGCTTATTAATAACACCCTGTACCAATTATCCTGATGATCACTCCCAGCGGTTTCATGCAGATATTAAAGAGCATTGGAGACAGTATGGAGCCTTGTGGGACTCCACACTTTAGTTCCCGCTTTGCAGAACAACAGTCTCCAAACGACACCATCTGGAATCTACCAGAGAGGTAGGAATGGAACCACTGTAAAACAGTTCCACCCAATCCTACCTCTCCCAGGCAATCCAGAAGGATACCATGGTTGATGGTATCGAAAGTCACAGAGAGATCCAAAAGGATCAACAGTCACAGTCCCTCTGTCTAATTGGAGATCATCCATTGGGCCGACCAAGGCCATCTTAACCCCATAGCCCACACAAAAGCTAGTTTGAAATGGGTCTAGATAATCAGTTTCCTCCAAAATTGTTTGGAGCCAAGAGGCCACCACCCTCTCAATCGCTTTGCCCAACCATGGAAGATTAGAAACAGGTCTGTAATTAGCTAACTCCGAGGACTCCAATGCAGGTTTCTTCAAAAGTGGTCTAATAATAGCTTCCTTAAACAAGTAGGCATCCTGCCTTCCCTCTGAGAAGCATTTATAATATTTACCAGAACCTCTCTGATGATATGAATACCAGATGAGATAAGCCAAGCTGGGCAAGGGTCAAGAGAACAGGTTGTAGGACGCACAGTCTGAAGCAGTTTGTCCACTTCCTCAGGAGTCACAAGTGGAAAATAATCTAATCTCATAAGAGGAGTTGCTGGAGACCTCCACAGTAGACTCTGCAGTAACTGTGGAATCCAGCTTGGCCCAAATCTGAGAAATTGTATCCACAAAAAGTCATAAAGACATCTTAGCGAGTAACCGATGGTTCCAAATTCAAATTCAAGGGGGAAGTGGTACATACTAGCCGCCTCACAACCCTAGACAACTCAGCTGGATGTGAATTTCTGGAAGCAATGATGGCAGAAAAGAACTGCTTCTTTGCTGCCCATACTGCCAGAGCATAGATCTTCAAATGTGCTCTGTGTTTGTGTCTAGTCAGACTTGCACTGAGTCTTTCTCCACTTGTGCTCTAGTCATCCACCTTGCCACTTCAGCTCCTGTCGTTCATACGAATACCATGAGCCTGTCTTTAAAGCAGGTCGGAGAGGACGCGAAAGAGTGATTGTGTCTACTGCTCTATTGAGTTCATTATTTCATGTTTTCACTAGAGTATTGACAGACTTACTCACAGAGCCAACCCTAAACCCCTCCAAGGCTTCTTGGAATCTTGTTGAATCCAATAATCTCCTTGGGCAGTCCAATCTAATATGTCCTTCACCCCTGCAGAGGTGGGTTGTGGCTGTAGGTCCTACCTTAATCAGATGGTGATCCATCCATGACAATGGGCAGATGACAGGAGTCCCCACCCATGGAACACCACCCTGATCAGAGCAAAATATTGAGTCTGTGACCAGCATCATGTGTCGGTCCAGAGACCAATTTGAATAGGCCCACAGTCATCATGGCTGCTATGAGCTCATGAGCTGCTCTCAAGAACCCAGTCCCAAAGTGAACATTGAAGTCCCCCACCACCAACAACCTGGGTGACTCCATTGCCAACTCAGCAACCAGGTCCGTCAGCTCAATTAGAGACTCCACTGGGCAGCAGGGTGATCAGTACACCAGCAGAAGTCCCAATCTACCCTAGGCTTATGTACACACATTCAGCTTAAATATTAAATCATGCAGGTTATGATTTCAAATCATGCAAGCAAATATCAAATCATGCAACCTATCATTGTCCCAGCTCAGTTCAAATTGTTTAATGTATTGGTCCTGAGTTGATGTCTCACCCAATGGATATAATGGCCCATGGGAAATAATGGAAAATCATCCAAATGTCTATAAAACTCTTATTTTAAGCCAGGATGGGGTGAAACATTCAGGCATGGTTGGTCTTTTTTAAAAAAATAAAAAAATAGTTGATTATCCTTTTTAGGGCTTGACACCACTCCAATTTAATGTGGGATTGCCAGAGAAGTAGGTAAACCTCCCTGCACTTCCCAGTTCTGCTTTGTTTAGGTATTCGCTTTACTTGGATACCTGGGGGCAATCCCCTCTTGGAAAGACTTTGTCCCCCAAAATACAGGCTGATTTGTGCCAGGTTGCCTGAGATGATGTCAGGCAGGCAGGCCATTGAGGGTATGCTAAGTATCTAATTACAGATGGAGAGGGGGTGTCATATTATCCTTTGCCTCAGACAGCTAAATGTCTTGGATTGTTAGATCATCAACAGCAAGTCCCACTTTGTGAATTTGTTTTTGTTGTTGTTGAGCAGCAGTATATAAATATACACGGTTCCCACTGGGAAGTTCTCTCCCTCACCTGTGTTCTTCATTAAATGTGGGATACGGTTGCCAACTCTTGAGGAATCAGCAGCAATAACAATGGAAAATAACTATTTTTAAAGAACTATAGAAAATAAATATTGAAAATAACTGTTTTAAATATCTGTTGAAAAGAACTCTGGAGATTTAAGGACTGTATATTGTGAAAAATATTGGGAGGGAAATCTCCAGGAATATTTTCATTCAGAGTTGGCAATGCTAATTGCTAAGAATGCAAGGGCAGGAAATCTTTTTCCTTTCATGAACTGTGCCTGCTTAGAAACATTCTCTTGCACTTTACAGCAACTCTGTAGCAAGGTCTGAGGGAGCAGCAGCAGGGAGATCTGAATAGCCATCCAGTCCTTGTGGAGGCCCAAACTGGGCTGGAGAAGGCCTGAATTGGGCCACAGCCGGCCCAGGCTACTCTGGAGGAGGCCGGCAGGGACGAGAGAAGCTGCTGCCCTTACTGCCAATTAAATAAGTCCCACTGCCCCTTTACTCATTAAAGGTAATCCTCAGCAGATTCCCCTTTATGAGTAGACTCCTGAACTGGTCCGTGAACCAGATCTAGCCTGTCCGGTGGTTGAACTGAACTAAGCTGATGGAGTAAGCGATGGAGTCCCAAGTGGAGCATATGAGGCAGCACACTGGATCATGTGACTGGGGGTACTTATACCCAAAAACATCCTGGGGGTGAATTCCATTTAGCCTAGTTGTCTATCAGGTGTTTTGGGAGGGACGGGCAGGGATCCTATTGTTGCTGGTCTTTCTTCCTGAGTGTACAATATGGGAATTGCCAAAGAATGCCAAGGTTTTTGTCATGAAAAACAGAATGTATAGATTTGAGAAGGGGGATCTGCATAAATGGAGAAGTCCAGCAATCTAATCAGTACTTTTGATGGGTGCAACTCTTAGGCTCCTGTAGCTTGCTCAACCTCCTTTGTGAGGGGGGAAATTTACCTACTTAGGCCTTATCTGCATTCTTCCTGTTGAGCTAATTGGCACATTAGCTGACTGTTATCCTTTTTTGTGGAAGGAGGGGAAAGACAAGGCGGTTC
Source organism: Hemicordylus capensis (assembly GCF_027244095.1). NCBI lineage: Eukaryota > Metazoa > Chordata > Lepidosauria > Squamata > Cordylidae > Hemicordylus > Hemicordylus capensis. The sequence goes on along the minus strand of NC_069658.1, from coordinate 54,784,558 downwards.
ACCCTGAGTGCAGAGTGACCTTGACAGAGAGTTAACCTGCTTTTAGTTAACTTCTGGGGTCTGCTCAGGAATAGAGAGGGCGTCCATCTGCTCCCCTTTACAATTTGCTTGTTAGGAGCCAAATCTTGGGGTGACTGGCCAACTGTCACTAAGTGTATAAACGGAGCGCTCACTCTTGTCCCCATGTGTATAAACAGAGAGCTCACTATGTTGTGAGGCTCCTGAGCATGTACAGAGTGAGTTCTCCAAGCCTGGAGACTCAAACAAATGAGGGGGCTCCTGGGAGCCAACATAAAAGCTCTGCTAGTAATAAGGTAGGCTGTGGGCCTGATCCAGCAGGGCTGTATTCTTATGTTCATCATTTTGATTTTTATGAAAAATTGTTAATATCAGCAACACCCAATATTATATTTTTCTTGTTGTATTTTGCTACAACTATCGGATGATTGGATGGCTGTTTTCCTGCTGCTTTTTTATGTTGCTGATGTCACAACAGTTTCTTGTCATTGAATCTGGTGTAAGTCATACATGGACAGCTGTGGTGGGGGGGTGCACAAGAAAACAATGCCCTTTCAGGCTTGCAGCTGTCAAAATGTGCTGCAATTAGTTCATCTCCCTTGTTATCACAGTGATTGTGGGGAGGGGCATAGAATTGTATATACTAGTCCCTGTGAGTCATGCTCAAAAACTAAACACCTCCCTACCACTTGGGACAAAACTACAAAACTATGGTGTGGCCACACTTGGAATACCGCGTACAATTTTGGTCACCACTTCTAAAAAAGGACATTGTAGAACTGGAAAGGGTTCATAAGAGGGCAACCAAGATGATCAGGGCCCTAGATCACCTTCCTTATGAGGCAAGGCTACAACACCTGGGGCTTTTTAGTTTAGAAAAAAGACAACACATGATAGAGGTCTATAAAATCATGCATGGTGTGGAGAACGTGGATAGAGAATAGAGGGGGGGGATGAAAATCATGTGCCATGGGCTAAGGAAGAGCTGTGACAGCAAGTGGCAAGGAGGCCCACAGAGTGGTGGCAGCCTCACAAAGGGAAATATGAAATCTCTTACTGGGTGACTTTGGGCCAGTCACTTTCTTTGAGCTTAATGTACTTTACAGGGTTGTTCATGGAACAGTGGCAAGGAGGATCATGTATAGTACCTTGAGCACTTTTGCAAAAAGGTGGGATATAATCAAAAGCACGTGAGGTGATTTGGAAGTGAAAAACTGGATGAGGAGAAAAGGTTAAGAAGCCTTGCCTCCACCCCCCATGCCAATCTTCTTTTGGAAATTGCAGGTTGAGCAGTTGCTTTAGAACACGAGAGAGAGAGAGAGAGAGAGAGAGAGAGAGAGAGAGAGAGAGAGAGAGAGAGAGAGAGAGAGACTACATGTGATTTCAAACTGCAGTCATGTGTAGTTTGAGCCTGAATCTTGAATAATGTTGGTCATGTCGTCTGCACTGTGATATTTTTACCCAGTAGGTGCTGAAGATGAAAAATCCTAATTACAATGCCGGGCTTCCTCTCGAGACTCATCAAGTTTTCTTCTTCCCCTGCTTACTCTCTATAACATATTCCCAAACAAAGTGCTTTCAATTTTTAATGAGATGTATTGTCTTACATTCTTTTCTGAGCAAAGAAAAAATACCAGATTTCTTTTTAATGCCTTTAATTCACTTTGGATAAGGCCCATCAATTGTCAGGATTTTTGTTGGGTCCACCACCCACCCACCCACCCCCATCACCAGCAGAAGTCTGAAAATTCTTAACTTTTTCCTCTGACAGTTTTTGTGGTAACAAGAAGGCTTATAAGAGAGGCTGAATGTGGAACCCGCTCTTCATTTTCATTTGTGTGGGAGTTTTCATCTTCATCTTATCGAAAAAAGAAATAATAATAATGAAGAGTTCTTCCTCTTGCACTTGTCTCACCAGCACTGGATTTAAAAAGCTACAAGAATGCAAAACTAAGAAATGTCATGAGGAATACAGTCACCAGCAGCTGACAGAAATGATAACTAATACTATCTTTGCGTGAAAAAAATAGCAGCAGTTTCTCTACTGCTCACTTCACCATTGTTGTGACTTATTATTTGTTAAGCACTGAGAGCATACTACCGATATTAGAAGCGACTAATACAGACGGTCCTTTTGTATGGAAAGAAGACATGTGCAGGACAAAATAAACTGGACAATTTCTAAATAAAATGCTGGCATTGATTTAGTGATTCCAAAACTCCTGATTGCAGATCCACACTTTAAAAAAACGAATTACGTTTGAAATGTACTCAAAAGGTTTACATGCTATAATATGGGAGAGTAAGAATTGAAAGGACCCAATGCTAGATTCAGACATTATATGAAACCGTGAGTCTGTTCTCACGACCCACCGAAACCAGGCTAAGGGATCCCAGCCCGGTTTGGGTGGGTTGTGTGCTGCAATGGGGACTGGAGACTGGGGCTTTGGGGGGCTGGGAGACCCCTGATCCCCACTGCCCCAACTGGCTCCTTGACAGAGCTGGTAATCGTGTGGATGGCCAATCCAGCTGCCCAGGGCAAGCTGCCTGCTCATGTGGGGGAGTGCAGGTTAAGCCTGCACTCCCCGCAAACCTCCTTATGGCGCTTCACACTGCTCGTGTGAAGTACTTCCATGTTTTATTCAGCTAAACCAAAGTTTTGTGTTACTTCTGAACCCAAATCTGCCCACAGACAATTATTTGTTTGGGGCTAACAAACCAGGATATGAAACCACAGTCTGTATGTCTGAATTCACTATTGACAAACCACAGTTGGGACTATTGCTCTTCCTCAAGAGAAATACTGTACCACATAAAAGGTTACTGCTTCACCTAAGAGGCTACTGCACCAGGGAGATGAGAATAAGCCTATGAAGCTGAGACCTGAGCAGATGGGAAACAAAAACAGATAAGCAAAGCTAAACCATGGCTTGCCTGTTGTATGTCTCAGAGCTCAACTGTGGTACAAATTCTTAACTATGGCCACCTTTGGACGTCATGGAAAACCTGAGGCAAACTCACCTCTGGTTGGCCCTGCGTCACATGAGAATTATCAGAACCACAGTTCTAGGACGCAACCATGGTTCCGATTTCAACCCCCAACCTCCGGATGAACCCTCAGTTTGAAGTAAGGTACACTTACTAAACCGAGGGTCTGGAGACTGGAGAATATTGTCTGGTTTGTACAAGCTGCCCAAACCGGAGTTAAGTGTAGGAAGCTGCTCCTGCTCTTCAACTCAGTTGGCTGCCATGGCTTTCCTTCCTGGAAGTCTGCACAGGGAGTTCCGCTCCCATTGCAGTCTCCAAGACTGCAGATCGTGATCATGTGGGTGCATGCTGGGAGACTCAGAGGGAAACAGTGAGTTTGTTGAACCCGCAGTTTAAAGGTATGTGCGAAGATGCCCTATGTTTAGCACAAACCATAGTTTCATTATGTCTGAACCCACTCTAACGCTGAGAGTAGTATGTCATTTTTCTTAGCATGTCTCCTCATTGAAAAGAGGCATCTTAAAAAATTTTAGGATTAAAGTAACCATAAATCATTCTCTTTATTTACAGTATTATTCAAGCTGTTTTTGTACATTGCTATCATGCGAATACTGGAGAAATTGTATAAAGAGACTTAAACATGTAAAGCATATGCAGAGGTGATTATTCGGAATAAAGAAATTAATATTATCATTTCACTAAACATAGTTAAGCTGGTAATCAATAATTTGTAAATTAAATGAAATTTAAATGACTGCAGAATACTGTAGAACAGGAGACTGATTATGGGCTTTGTACTGAGGCTGCCGTCTAAACATGCCAGTAACTGAATAATTCATACGTTTCAGTTAATAGCATTCATAACAACTACCTTTGGGACTAAAATAATAACTTAATAAGAAGAAGAAACAAACCAAGCAAGTTTCCAGTCTCTAATTCTGTTGACTCTCTGAGGCATACAGTGATGTTTCCTAGCAAAAACCAAATGAGTTGAGCTCTCAAGAAAAGAGAAATGTGATTTTCTTTTCATTCTTGTGTAGAATTAATCAGAATCAAAAGGTGCTTCCAGACTGAATGTATCACAGACGCAATGCAGATGCAACTGTGCACCCAGATACACATCTACAATGACTTTAGCTAGGAGCACATTTTCTGTGACCACAAGCTTGATCAATGTGATTAAAGGGTCAGTGCTTCCAAGGCCCATGAAATCAGATTGGGTAGAACTCAGTTGTTACAGGTTCTACATTTCAAGAAAAATGGAACATTGTGCAGGCACCTATCTGGCATACATAAGGTATTGGACAAGTGCCTGCCAAACAGGTGATTGCAGTAGATTACAAGACCTACTGCATCCAATATAATGGCATACTTCTAAGATTTGACAGATGAAAATAGAGGCATACTTGCAATACTCCAATTTTCCTGCTAAGAAGCAATACACAGCTCCCCAACTTGCTATTACTATTGAATTTTGCTAAAGGTCCTACTCTGATTTCTGTATGCTGCATTGGCTTACTCTTGCCTATCTTGAACCAGTGCAAATGGCAGAAGGCTGTTTGTTCTTTTGGTTCAAGAAATACTACAAAAGGATAATGGTTTTACTTGAACAATTGAACAGATTGTCAACTGCTCAAAACTTACCACAGCAGCTGCAGTGTGTGAGATGGGAGGCTGTATACTGCATTGCAACTTATTATTCATTAGAGCTATACAAAGTAGCCCAGTGGCATAGCCATGTTGGTGGCAGCCTTTGTTCTGAAAGTGGCCACAGCCATGCCACCAAAGCACTTTCTCCCCTGCTGCTCTGTCCCCATAGCTGCCACCTCCATGGTGGCTCACCTCATTTGTCATCACCACCGGTGCTGTTGCCTCCTCCTCCTGCACTGCTGTTGCTGCCGCCACAACAGCAACAGTGGTGACTCCTGGAGCTTTACGATAATGACGGCGGCACCTAAAGCCCCAGGAGCCACAGTGGCTCATAGGGTTTCCCCGGCTGCTGCACGCTACTAAATGTCACGACCGGATGACAGGTGCTGAGCCATGACATCTTTAAAGGGACATCAGTCGGGGTGCATTTAGGAGCCACCACTGCGGTTCCTAGAGCTTTAGGAGCCATCACGATAGTGGTGGTGACACTTAAAGTTCTAGGAGTGATAGCAGCTCCTATGGTTTCCCTGGCTGCTGCACACTATAAAAGTGTCCTGGTAGGGTGGCAGGTGCTGGGACAGGATGTCTTTAAAGGGCTCGCAGCCAGGGAAAGATTAGGAGCCACCACTGTGGCTCCTGTAGTTTTAGGAACCGCAATGGAGGTGGTGAGCGAACAGATGGGGGAAAGGGCTGGGAGTGGAGGACAGGCAGCCCATGAGGCATCCCCTGGTGATGAGTGCCTTGTGTTCTTTGAACACGTCATCAGAATTATAGCTCCACCCCTGAAGCAGCCCTGTTTCACTTCAGGAACCACCTCAGAGCTTGGGACCGGTTCTCTACTTGCTTTGGACCTGTTTCAGGCTATCACACTTTGCTTCAGGCAGACCGAACACTTCAGCCTTCCAAAACAAAGCTTTGGCCATACCCCTGAAACTGCTGACAGGACTAGACAGAGGCAGACCACTTTTCTTTATTGTTGTTCCCAGCAGCTAGAGAACAAGCAACATCTTCTGTGGCTTGACTTTTAAAATGCTCCCTCCTTTTATGTTCCCTAAACTCCTGAGTATGGCACAGTTGCTCCTGGGAACTATGTTCTTTTCTAAGGCTGCAGCAATGACTGCAGCCTCAGAAAATACTACAATTCCCGGGATAACCTGCACCATTCCCAGGACTCCTGGGAAAGAAAAGGGGGAAAGGGCATTTTAAAATACATGCCACAGATGATGATGCCTGTTCCTTTGCTGCTGGGAGTGCTGACAGAAGAAAGGGGTCTGTTTCATAAGCAATTTTAGGGATGTGGGGAAAAGGAGTCCTCCCAGTTTGATTTGCATTGGTCCTGCTTTGGCTCCAACCAGACAATGCTTCACCTTGGGCTGCAGCAACCAAATAGGACCCCCAAATCTTCACACACTCCATGTGTATGCATTTACATTAGAGTTGATGCATTTGCTCCCTGCTCTAAGGTTTAGGTTTGCAGGAGGTAAACTTCCCCAGACCCTGGGGAGGGAGCTGAACATTGAAAAATGACAACTCTAGCAATTCACACTAACACAAATTTAATAAGATATCTCCCAAAAGCAAAAATAAGGACAAAACAGGGGCAGTGATTTATCAGGGACAACTACAAGAACATAGGGATGTCCTTGGTATGGTTTGTGTGCATGCAAAGGCATGGTTCTGTATTTCTGTTATCCTTGCTGCACATCAGGAATCTGCAGCTTCTGTGTTGGCATACCTGCAGAGAGCCAATGCAAAAAGGAAAAAAGGAAAAGAAAATTGCTGAACAAGATAATTGAAACAAAATAATTGAAAAAGAACCATTGCACTCAGCTGTTCAGCCAGAGTTTATTCTGTGTCTAAGGACGATGGGAAAGTGATTGTTTTTCTCTGTCTGCCCTGCTCATAACAGGGGGGAAAAAATCAGTCTGTGAATAATACCTGGAAACAATGGATTCTATACTTAGGTTTCTGTGTGAATCTTTAATTCCTATATTTTACATATCTGCTAGTTGATGGAATAAATTATTCACTAGACCAGCCTGTCTCCTGTGTATTCCAAATCCCAAGGCCAAAATTACAAGTCAGATCTTAATAGTTCGGCTGGCTGCCAGCTCTACCTCAAATGCTAAATTCAGCATTTGTGGATAAGAAGATAACCTCTCTCTTTTTAAGCTCGATAGTTCGGTCTTTGAAGACACACACACAGAGACTTCCAGTTTACAAAAAATTCGTGTTATCTCTGTACTTGAGCTAAGCGAACCAACACAAATGTGTAAATAGGTATAGATCTGTATCTGCGTCTCTATTGTTGTATGGAGCTTTTTTATATTTGTAAACTGCTTCAGGACATATTAAGGTCGTACACACATCCATGAGGTGGGTGGGGAGGGCGGGCGGCGGAGAAGGCAGGGATGAATCTATCTCCCCCACAAACAATCTCCAAACACCTCTTCGATGCACTGTCACACGGCCACAGTATCTGTGCTGCGCCGTACAGCACAGATCTCTGGAGGTTGGGACTCGTTTTCACTGGGGGATTCTCCTCGGAGTCGGGCGCTCTAGATGCCCGACTCTGTGTATGTGTGCAGTCCGAGCATACACACAACCCCAGGCCTGGGGTAAAGGGCACACTCGCTCTCTTTAACCCAGGTAACAGCCTGGGTCAAAAACACAGGCTACCGGGGTGAGGCAGCTCTGGGATTGGGCTCAATCCTGGCACTCCACATGAGTGGCCCTATCCAGGTAGGACTTCCTTAACCTGGGTAGGGCTACTCATGTGTACAGCTTCATTGTGATATGTATTACAGGGCTTGCTGCTTAAGTTTGTGCTTTTGGGACATTTACAGCTCATATGGTTTTAGGAATAGTAGCTGCTGGGCAGAGCTGCTGCTCTTGGTAGTATCTTATATAAATTTCGAGTCATTTATGGGTGTGTTTGTGAGAAAGAAAATCATACTTCCCGATTACTTACAGAGAGCAAATCTGCATACACAGTCCTGTCACTGAAATTAGCAGAATGAACTCCTTTTTACAGTTTCACAATCTTGTACATCACATCTTCTACCATACAATCTAGAGTTTACTAACAGTTATTTAAGTGTCGTTGGTGCTGCACAAACCACAAACCACATTCACCTTAATTCCCTGTCTTTCTAAGATCCTCTGAGTTTGCCATGCAAATCTATCAGTAATAAATGGTATTTTAAGTACTGGCAAACCTTTAATGAATCTAGCTCTTTTCAAAATCTGCAGGAGGGCTGAGCAGCCCTGGTCTACAGGGATTAAGTAGCTCTAATCTCAGCGGGAAGAGCATTCCTCAGTCCCAGGGCAACCACCGAGAAGGCACACCTTTGAGTCACCACCAGACAAGCTGGTGGCACCCTCAGATGAACCTCCCCTGAAGATCTTAATAGGCAGTGGGGTTCATAACAAAGAAGCTGTTCTCTTAAATACCATGGACGCAAGCCATTAAGGGCTTTCTAAGTAATCACCAGCACTTTGTATTTGCCCGGAAACCTATCGGTAGCCAGTGTAGAACTTTTAGAATCAGAGTAATATGATCTCTACTAGTTACATAGGAACATAGGCATCTGCCATATACTGAGTCAGACCATTGGTCCATTTAGCTCAGTATTGTCTACACAGACTGGCAGAAGCTTCTCCAAGGTTGCAGGCAGGAGTCTCTCTCAGCCCTAACTTGGAGAAGCCAGGGAGGGAACTTGAAACCTTCTGCTCTTCCCAGAGCAGCTTCATCCCCTGAGGGGAATATCTTGCAAACCCGGGCTAAGGGGCGCGCTACAGGAGCGGGTTAGCCGCTCCCGAACCACCGGGCTTGGCTGTGAGCCCTTTGGTTCTGACGATCAGCAAAAATCGGGCTAGCAGAGGCTAGCCCAATTTTTGCCGATCGTCAGAATAGCCCCATTCAGTGGCAACTCGGGACCTGGACTTCCCTGGGGCTACCCTGGGACTTTGGAATATGCTCCCTGACAAAATAAGAGCATCTCCATCTCTGATTGCTTTTAGGAAGACGCTCAAAACACACATGTTTTATCAGGCTTTTAACTGAAATGAATTTTGAACTGTTTAATTGTTTTAACATTTTTATTTTGTGAAATTATTTCAATTCTTTTTACTCTGTATTAAACTTCTTGTGTTTTAAATTATGTACACCACTTAGAGATAAACATATTAGGCTGTATATAAAAAGGATAAATAAATAAGATACCTTGCTTGCACTATAATGGCTGGGCCAGTTTGCAGTTAATACAGGTGACCTAAGCAGGAAGTGTGAATGAGATGTGTTTTCTCTTTTGAGGGGAGCTTTTCATGTTATATAAGGAAAAAAGAACTTTCACACATTTTCTTATTATTTGCTGCCCAGTGCATGTCATGGAATGCTAACTTGCTGTATCAATTATTTCACAGAAATAACAGACTGCCAAAACTCAAATGAGGTCCAGTTTATGGTAGTATATTGGTGTTCCTGAGCAAATTGCAAAGCCAATACCTTCGAAAACTGCTGCATTCAGTTTTTAGCAATGGAAACTTGCAATAAATCTAGCCTGAAAGATATGTTATGCATGTTCCCCAGTGTGGGAACCAAAGTTCAAAATAGATTCTGTTTTGTCCTCCTACATATACCTGCAGGAATATAACAGTGTATGGGAAACAGGGTAGGTGATCTTGTTATCCTTAGCATATTATACCCTCGCAAATGAATTCATATTCAATGACATATCTTCCAGGATTGAGTGCCTAAATGAAGCCCTAGTTTAAAAAAAAAAAAAGCAAGATACTAGAAAAGCCATCAAATGTGTGTGTTTTTTCCCTTAACAAGTACATGAAGAATTATAGCAGCAGCCATTTCCCCCATTGGTGGTTACTGATTACACATTATTGCTATTTCAGATAAACCTGCAAAGGAAGATGAGAATCACTGGAGTTATAACCCAAGGTGCCAAGAGAATTGGCAGCCCGGAATATATAAAATCATACAAAATTGCATATAGCAGTGATGGGAAATTATGGGCTACATACAAAGTGAAAGGCACAAATGAAGATATGGTAAGTCATTTATTATAAAAGCATTTTGGTGCTACAAATGTATAAGCCTTAAATAAGGACCTTTCTTGCTTTCACAAAGAACATGGGCTGATTGAAATATGTTGCCTTAATAGATTTTATTTTGGGAAACTCTGGAATAAACTGATATTCTGTGTAGATATTCATTTTTAATACATTTTGAGTGATCTTTTTATAAATATAGCATCACAAGACTATAATAATCCTGATTACTACATTTAAATGACACTCACTTTAATTAGTTTACCAGTAATTACTTCTCTGTGTTCAATTTAATTTTATTATGTTGACAAATCAGTAACCCTTGAAAGGATAGAATTCACCCAGCAGCACTAAATACAGTAGCTGATTTACTGCACAATGCTCCACCTATATTTAACGTAATGCAGATGCTGGTATGTCCTCCGAATGCAAATGACAAAAGCACAACTTGTGTGTACGCTGATATAATGGAAATAACGGCTGTTCAGTTGTGCAAGTTGCCTGTACTACTTTACTCTTATGATTGGTCAATCAATGTTTATCTTGATCAATGATCAAATATAAAGATTAAAACAAATAATAAATAAAAATATTGCAACCAACTAGATCATGACCATGTCAATCGTTGTGTTTTCACTGCTGCTACACAGAGAGGTGATACTCACGACCACCAAAAAGAGGGCTAAGGGAGCCTAGCCCGCTTTTTGGCAGTCGCCACGGGAGCCAAGCGACTCCCGGCATGACTCCGCACCGTGGCAACTCATGAGGAAACCCCCGACCGGGAGGTTAAAAAGCAGCTTCCTGGCTCGGGGGTCTCTCCAGCATGCTCTCTGCACTCGTGCAGAGCATGCTGGAACTTCCGGGAACATCACGGCCCCCGAATTTGCCAGCCCCCGCCGGCTCCGTAACGGAGCCAGCAGTCGTGTGGGTGGCCAATCCGGCCGCCCAGGGCAGACTGCAGGATCGTCTGCGAGGAGAGCGGGCTAAGCCCGCTCTCTCCGCCTAACCCCTCCGCTGATCATGGGAACCGCCTCAGAATTTAGCTACCATGCAGGTTATGGTTTGATCTGTATTAGAGAACAATAGCTTGGTATAAAACCCCTCCAGTCTGTCTGGGTGCCTCTGCAATAGAGGGGAGATAGATCTTGTGTGGGAGTCCTTGTACAAGGGCATTTTGGATCATTTCTATTTCCTCTGCCCCGCATGGGCAGCTTCTATCAGCCAATGGCACTTTTGCGCATCTATCCTACAGGAGTACACAGAGGAGATCAGTAAGTCTTGCCCTGGATAATTCCTTTCGCAGCCTGGGGAAAGAAAGCATTGTTAAGTGGCTTGCAGGTTCCCATACATTATTTGCTAACCAGTCCCTCATGTACCGGGCCATTCCATGAACCTCATTTTGATATTCTATGGAGCTTCTATGGAGCACTTCTCACAATCAGTGAGAAGAACTCCTTTGAGGTCTGCAGGGAGAGTAGATTTGCCCAACCCTCTCCGCAGATTATCACTCACCCTTCCCTGGATGGGCAGATCACCCGCCCAGATGAGCAGCGGCTTCCCCAGTGGGTCACCCAGCAGCTCTATGGGTCAGGTACAAGCCCCATGGAGCCCCATGGAGTCCAAATAATGCACCATGCAAGTGTGCAGTGTATTACTGGAATCCCCCCCCTCCAGAATGTGTCACATCATTTAACTAACTTCACAGGTGGGTTTGCCACCGTGTAGCCACCCAGATTAATCCTGATCCCAGTGGTTCACACGAGCATCCAAATCGGGCTGGGCTTCCTTAGCCCAGTTTTGCACACTCACTTTGTGAATAGCCTCAATATCATCTACCACCTGGGAAGATATATGTTTGGCATGCTCATAGCCTAAAGAAATAAGGAAGCTCTTCTCATGATCCGTGAGAAGAGCTTCTGTCGGGTCTGCAGGGAGAGCAGGCTTAGCCCACTCTCCCTGCAGACAATCAAAGAGCAGTCCTTGGGCAGCCAGATTGGCTGCCCACACGACTGCCAGCTCTGTCACAGAGCTGGTGGGGGCTGTGGGGATCAGGGGCCGTGCAGCCCTCAGAAGTCCCAGGATGCCCTGCATGAGCATGCAGGGTATCCTGGAGAGACCTCCAAGCCCGGGAAGCTGGCTGCAGCCTCCCCGTCAGGGGTCTACTTGTGTGTAATCACACACCATGGTGACACATGAGCAAAAAAATGAGGTTAACAGAGCACTTGCTCCGTTGACTTCATTTAAGGGGAAGGGGAATTAGGCAGGCTAGCTGCCTTGGGACCACCGGGCTCGCCTGTGAGCCTAGTGGTTCCCATGATCACTGGGAAGTGGGCTAAGCTCCCTTAGTCTACTTCCCAGTGATCGTGGGAATAGCCTCAAGGAATTCTATTGAATGACCCAATGACAATAACTTCTTTGTAATTTCTAATTTCCACTTGGACAGATGGTCATTTGAGAGGATCAAAGGAGTTAATCCAATTGGAAAGAACTGCACTTTAAGCCAATAGCTTATCATACACTTCCAAGCCCTCACATCAAATCTGGGCATCCCAGTCTCCAGTCTGAGCACTACATTAGGCACACATTCGAGGGCAGCAAGAATAGACCACAATTATTATTTTTTATTCATTCTATGGAAACTTGGTTTAGGTAAATACCCACTTGTGCCGCATATAGAATTTGAGCCAGAGTTTTGGCCTCAAAAAGCTTCAAGGTTGTTGGGATTAGTTTTCCTGCTTTAGTATAGAAAAACCTTGATAGCCATTGATGACCTCGATGCTGTTTGCATAATATACTGAGTGAGGGACTTCCAAATCCCTATGATCTTATGATCAAATGTTACCATGCTGGCTCAGAGTTCTTCTGTTTTATATATGTGCACCTAGTTTGCACCTGTGGGGCATGGGCCCCTAATCATGTTTGGAGGAATTACTCTTTGAAGCTGGAGAATGACACAGATGCTAGGTCTTTCCTTCTGCAGCCGATTAGCCTTGGAAGCAGACACTAGAGATCCAGCAGAGCAGGCATAGATTGAGTAGCACCACTAACAGCACAAATCTGAAGACTGTTTCAGTGAGGGGAAAGGCAGGGGGTCATTGGTGAGGAAAGCAACAGTTGAGTTTGGAAAAGAGCAGAGGAAAAGAAAAAATAAAAGCTTGTTCTGCTGAGAGAAGATGAAACCTCAAAAGAGCAATGGTGAGGCAATTCTCACGATTGCCAAAAAGTGGGCTAAGGGAGCCTAGTCCGCTTTTTGGTGATCGTGTGCTGCCAAGGGAGCTGCGCGGCTCCCAGCAGCAAACTGTCAAAACTACCCCTCCCCTTAGCCAAGGTCACCCCTCTGCTAACCTCAGTAGGTTAGAGTAGACTCCCGACCGGGAGGCTGCAAGCAGGATGCACCCGAGTGGCCCCTGATCCTCGCAGCCCCCGCTGGCTCCATGATGGCAGTCGTGTGGGTGGCCAATCCAGCCGCCCAGGGCTGCAGGCTTACTCGTCTGCGGGGAGAGTGAGCTAAGCACGCTCTCTCTGCCTAACCCTATCTGGCGAGTCTCACTGATTGTGAGACTCGCCTCAGTGAATCTTAGGCTGGAGCTCCAGCTTCCACTTCACAGTAAGGCTGTTGCTGAGCTGGACTAGCTTCCAGAATGTCTGCGCTGGTGCTTGAGCCAAGTGGGTTCAACAGTGTATGGAGTGCCCAGCAAGCATCTAGTTCCTAGATTCCAAGCAGGAGTTGGTCACAGTGTGTACCTCAAGCTTAGTTCAGATTGCAGCTAAGTATAATTCATGTCCAGCGGAAGAGTACAAGGATGGGCACTTTGGTGGGAGTTCCATAGGGAGTTCCTATCTATCTGGTCGCTAAGAATCGACACCAACTTGATGGCACTTAATCAATCAATCAATCAATCAATCCAGGGGAGACTTGGGCAGAGTGTCTGCCAGGAAGAGTGACTTCCAGGAAGCCTGATTTTGAAACCACACCAAAAACCTCAGGGGATTCAGGTCAGTTATAGGGGCTAAAACAAAAGAACCAAAAGGCAGAGGCTCATGAATAGGGGCTTTCTGGGTGACACACAACACTGTGTATATGTGTTATCTGGGCTATAAATGAGGCAATACTATTTGGTGGGAAAGACAGTGGACATGGCTCTGGGTGTGCCAGTTCAATCAAAGGCAACGGGTTCCTCTGACTACATTAGGGTCAAGTTGGGCCGTTTGGAATCCTCTATGTCCTAGAATCTTTGCTTGCCTAGTTATTATTAATTTGATTAGTTGATCATTCTCTATTCAAATCAAGAGTTCTGGGTGTCATTTCTACTTTCCCAAGCTACTAACTTCAAGGCACAACTTTCTGTCTCATGTAAGTCTTGCTTGCCCAATTAGATGCATGAATCCAAAATAGAGTTGCTCTAGTAAAACAAACACAAAGGATTCCTATCTTGAAGCAGGCAAAGACAATAATGTGTGGAAGCATATATAATTCAAGAAAAAGAATGATAAAGTTTCATGGAGATAGCAACTGTTAGGGTTTATGATTATTTATCGTTCCCTTTGGGGAAAGTACAATGTATTCTAGTAGACTGCCAAGGAAAGCTACCACTCCAGTTACAGAATGTCGGGTTTAGTTGCTGCAACTATTTAAGGAACACACATGGAAATCACTGTAGAGTCTAAATTACTTAACTAGTTCATTGGTGAAATACATTAGAATTAGCTGGGCCGGGCACAGAGCATCTGTGAATCTAGTTTGTTGCCTCACGCCTGTTGCCACAGCCCCCCGCTAGATTTTGTCACCCGCCTGCCCATTGCTGCCTCCTTCTTCCCCCACCTACCCATTGCTGCCTCCTTCTTCCCCCTGCTCACCCATTGCCGCCTCTTTCCCTCCGCCTGCCTGCCCGTTGCCTCCTCCTTCTTCCGCTCGCCCAACCGTTGCCACCTCCTTCCCACCACCTGCCCGCTCATGCCACTTCCTTCTTCCCCCGCTCCTGCCCAGTCATTGCCACCTCCTTCTTCCCCTCACCTGCCTTCCCGTTGCCACCTCCTCCTTCCCCCCGCCCACCCATTGCTGCCTCCTTCTTCCCTCCACTCGCCCATTGCCGCCTCCTTTCCCCCACCCGCCTGCCCATTGCTGCCTCCGCCACCTCCTTTCACCCGTCACCACCGCTGTTGCCAGTTTTGGTGCCACCTCCCCTGCTGGCCAGCCAGTTGGCTGCTGCCACAACTGCCACCACCATTTTCTTCCCGCCCACCTGTGGCTATCCAGCAGCTCTCCGAACTCTCGCAAGAGCTGTCACACAGGGGATTAGCCACAGGTATGTCTTAGAGAAATATATATAAAGAAGATAGGAAAGATCTAATCCTCTCTACTAGCTGCATAATGAATAGGGAGGGATGGAGGGAGAGATGTTTCCATCTTGTCTCTAGGAGGATAGGAAGAGGACTGACTGAACTCAGGAAGCATCTGAGGAGTCAAAGCAGGGATCATAGAGTGGAGGCAAGCAGGGACAGGTAAGGAGACTGTCACTAACTACCTCTACTCCCAGTGCCCCTAGTGGTCACGAGGATAGTCGGTCCAAGAGGTCAATGCACTGGAACTCCATCTCCAACAGCAACTGCCACTGAACTTTGTTCATCATGACCTCCAGCAAAACAAGAGTGTTGCAGGAAGGAAATAGCAAAGTGCAGCTTTCTGAAGTGCTCAGTGTGGTCATACTCTCTCTTGCACATTGCCACTTGCAATGTGAAGGCAGAGGTATGCTAATTTCTATGCAACCTACTCTCTATATATCAAGATGCTTCCTTTTTCAATATCTCTTTACTTCCTCTTCAAAGCCTTACATTAGGTATCCCATCACTGTCACCTAACTCTCCCTTACATCATTCTCTTACATGGGTGACCCTTTACCAAGGGACAAATTAGCATGGTGTGCATTCACCTATGTATTAAACTTCATTTGCATTGTTTCACCAACCGGTGAAGGGAATTTTACCATACATCTATATCCGTTGGCAATCCAGGGAAATTTTTATTAGTGGCAGGATGTTAAAGGTGAATGGCTTCTCACATTGCTACATGAATTTGGCACTTTAAAATGGTTTATAAATGGTGTCCTGTATTGACCCATTGTGAGTCATTGGTCTTTGCATAACTTCTGTACACTGCCTTGAGATTTTTATACTAGGCAGTATATGAATTAAACAAACAAACAAACAAACAAACAAATATGATCCATCAAATGAAGACCATATGGGGCCTCTAGTGGCACTAAATACATGCCAGGTGGTCATAAGAATGAATTTTATTAGTCTACATTGCTAAAATATTTATACATAAATATTGCTATTTTTTCTAGATTGTAAGCCCCTTAAAGCAAGGACCTGTCCTCTCACTCTTTGTAAAATTGGTATGTGTACAAGCCGAGGTTCATGAACAGATTCAGCACCACTGGGGGGGGGGAGTGGTAAACGGGACCTTTAAAAGGAAGTACAACATGTACATGGCATGCACAGAGGCCATGTGTGTGCCCAAGCCCCATGAGGGCTATTGAGGAGAGCACCATCGCAGCAGGAAGCTGCATGGGGCAGCAGAGAGCAGGTAAGGACCTGCTTTTATTACCTTTTAAAGGTCCCACTCACCACTCACCATGCCCAGCGATGCCTCGGAGAGCTGAACTGGTTTGGCCCTCGCCCAACCCAGTTTGGCACCGAACCTCTGCATGAACCTTGGTTTGTACACATCCCTATTGTAAAACACTGTGTATATAAATGACACTATGAAATAATTATTAATAAAATATGATTTTAAGTCATTCCAATATCTTCTGCAATGTATTGTGTGTTCTTGCAGGTGTTCCGTGGAAATGTGGATAATAACACACCTTATGCGAATTCTTTCACTCCACCAATAAAATCTCAGTACATCCGATTGTATCCTCAAGTTTGTAGAAGACATTGCACTTTACGAATGGAACTCCTTGGGTGTGAATTAACAGGTAAAGATGTTTCTGTAATACTTACATCATAACAACAAAAGTGTATTTAAGCTATCCCTAAAAATAATCTCTCTAGATACCTATGTAAAGATTTTAGGAGGCAAGTTGGAAAGCATAATAAATTAAGAGCAATTGGTGGGTATCCCAAGGTCTGATTGTGTCATCAACTTTGTCTGGAAGACAAGTAGACTTTCATCTGCTCTGGAGGTTTATACTGTAAGAGTCACAGGCCACTAGAAAGATCTAAACTTAAGATAAATTAGCCTTTAAAAGGGGGGGGGGTTATTATATTCTGATGGCAGTCATAAACTCTGTTTTGTGAGGCATTGTACAGACAGGAACATAAGAACATGATAATAATCTTGTGCTCTCCACTCCCTTACAGGGACTAGCAGCTCAGGCTCAAAAAGCATAAGAACATAAGAACAGCCCTGTTGGATTAGGCCCAAGGCCTTCCTAGTCCAGCATCCTGTTCTACACAGTGGCCCACCAGATGCCTCTCTCCTGCTGTTGCTCCCCTGCAACTAATATTGAGAGGCATCGTGCCTCTGAGGCTGGAGATGGCCCACAGCCACCAGACTAGTAGCCATTGATAGACCTGTCCTCTGTGAATTTGTCTAAGCCATGGCTGCTCAACTTTGGCACTCCTGCGTATGTTGGCCTACAAGTCCCATTATTCCTGGCTGTTGGCCACTGTGGCTGGGGATGATGTGAGTTGTAGTCCAAAAACATCTGGGAAGCCAAAGTTGAGCAGGCCTGGTCTAAGCCCTTTTAAAGCCATCCAAGCTGGTGCCCATCACCACATCCCGTGGCAAAGAATTCCATAGATTAATTATGTGCTACAGTATGTGGGAAAAGTACTTCCTCCTGATGGTCCTAAATTCCCCGACCTTCAGTTTCATGGGATGGCCCCTGGTTCTAGGGTTGTGAGAGAGGGAGAAGAATTTCTCTCTGTCCACTCTCTCCAATCAATGGATAATTTTATACACCTTGCTCATGTATCCCCTTAGTTGCCTCTTTTCCAAAGTCAATAGCCCCAGATGCTGTATTCCAGCCTCAGAAGGAAGGTTCTCCAGGGCCCTGATCATCTGGGTTGCCCTCTTCTGCATCTTTTCTAGTCCTACAATATCCTTCTTAAGATATAGTGACCAAAATTGCATACAGTACTCCAGATGTGGCTGCACCACAGATTTGTACAAGGGCATGATAATATTAGTTTTTTTAATGTTCAATCGCTAGCATGGAATTGGCGTTTTTCACAGCTGCTGCACACTGAGTCAACACTTTCAATGAGCTGTCCACCACGACCACAAGATATCTCTCTCCTGGTCAGTCACTGACAGCTCAGATCCCATAAGTGTCTATGTGAGGTTGGGGTTTTTTGCCCCAATATGCATCACTTTCCACTTGCTTACACTGAACCGACTCTGCCATTTTGTCACCCACTCCCCCAGTTTGGAGATATCTTTTTGCAGCTCCTCACAATCTGTTGTAGATATCACTACCCTAAATAGTTTATTGTCATTTGCAATTATGGCCACTTGGTTGCTTACCCCAACTTCTAGATCATTTATGAACAAATTAAAGAGCACTGGTCCCAGTACCGATCCCTAGGGGAACCCGCTTCCTACTTCTCTCCATTGTGAAAACTGTCCATTTATTCCTGCCTTCTGTTTCCTGTCCTTCAACCAGTTACTGATCCACACATGAACTTGTCCCCTTATCCCATGACTGCTAAGTTTACTCAAGAGCCTTTGGTGGGGAACTTTGTCAAAAGCTTTTTGGAAGTCTAAGGGGCTATTCACATGACTGTAGAAAATCGGGCCAGCCTCCGCTAGCCCAATTTTCTACAATCATAAGAACCACCGGGCTCAGCTGCAAGCCCGGTGGTTCTTGAGTGGGTAACCCGCTCAAGTAGCCCGCCCCTTAAATCGGGTTTGTGGAGCGAGTTCTCCACAAACCCAGTTTTTTTATCGTAAGTAGCTGCGCTGCGGCTCTGTGCCGTGGTTACTCACAAGTAGACCCCGGTGGGAGGCTGAAAAATAGTCTCCAGGCTCAAGGGTCTCCCCAATATGCCCTGCACACTCACGCAGGGCATATTGGTGCTTCCGGTGGTCATGCAGCCCCCGAACTCCCCAGCCCTCGCCGGCTCCGTCACAGAGCCGGCAATCATGTGGGCGGCCAATTTGCCTGCCCAGGGCTCCCGCCCTGATCATCTGCAGGGAGAGCTGATCGTGAGACCCGGCTCTAAGTATACTATGTCAACCGGATCACCTTATCCACATGCCTGTTGACACTCTCAAGGAACTTCAAAAGGTTAGTGAGGCAAGACTTGACCTTGAAGAAGCCATGCTGGTTCTCCTTCAGCAAGGCCTTTTCTTCTATGGGTTTTTAACCATTTTTGTCCTTAAGTATGCTTTCCATCAATTTACCCGGCACTGAAGTTAAGCTAACCGGCCTATAATTTTTCTGGATACCCCCTGGATCCCTTTTTGAAAATCAGAGTTACATTGGCTACTTTCCAGTCCTCTGGTACAGAGCCTGATTGTAGGGACAGATATCTATCTATCTGTCTGTCTGTCTGTCTGTCTATCTATCTAGGAAATCAGCAATTTCAATTTGAGTTCCTTCAGAATTCTTGCCATCTAGCCCCAGCTATTTGTTAGTTTCTAGTTTTTCAAGACTGTTTAGAACATCTTCCCTTGTCACCTCAAATTGGCCCAGTTCTTCAACCTCTATACCTGAGAAACTCAATTCTGGGGAGGGTATATGGTCAGTATCCTCCGCCGTGAAGACAGATGCAAAGAACTCATTCAGCTTCTCTGTAATCTACTTAATAATCCCTTTCATGCCCTCATCATCTGAAGGTCTAACTGCCTCCCTGGTAAGTTTTCTACTTCTGATATATTTAAAGAAGTTTTTGTTATTCTCCTTGGCACTTCTAGCTATATGCTCCTCACACTCTCTTTTTGCATCCTTTATTGTTTCCTTGCTTTTCTTTTGCCAGAGTTTATGTCCCTTCTTGTTCTCTTCATTTGGGCAGGACTTCCATTTTTTGAAGGAAGTCTTCTTCCCTTTTATAGCTTCCCTGACTCTACTTGTTAGCTGTGCTGGCATCCTCTTGCTGGTACCTTTCCTCCTTCTTGGTAGGAGGTGCACCCAGGGGTGCCTACCACCCACCTAACCTCAAAGCAATTGGACATTCCTGTGATTTTAGATGAGTTTTTGAAGATTTTTTAATTTTTTGCATTTCCCCCATAGGGAATAATGGGGATTTGAGGATGCCCCAACTGCCCTCCAGGTGTGTGTGTGTGTGTGTGTGTGTGTGTGTGTGTGCGCGCGCGCGCCAGGGTACCAAAGTGGTTTTGGGTGCCAGGCAGGTTTGGCCACAACTCCTCCCCAGGAGCCCCCTGCCAGTGTTTTAAAGCTTTTAGCCTGTTTCAGAGCAATGAACAGTGTGTGAATTTAATTGAGGCAAACAATGAGTTCAGAGTTCACAGCAATTAAGATCACAGACTGTTCTACTTACAAATGGGGTAGGGACTCCTGCTCATTGCATTGAAACAGGATATATATCCTGCAGCTTGAGGATCCCGGGGGGAGTTGTGGCCATACCTGCCTTACACCCAAACCCACTTTGGTGCCCAGGCACTCTGCAGTGGGACATTTGGGGCATCCTCGAATCCCCATTATTCCCTGTGGGGAAAATGTAAAAAAATGAAAAATCATCTAATATCACAGGAGTGTCCAATGCTTTGGGATTCGGTGGGTGGTAGACACCTCTGGGTGCCTACTACCCACCCCAGGTTTGTTCCCCTAGGTACTCTGCATAGGGAACAATGGGCCAGTTTGAATCCCCATTATACCCTATGAGAAAAATGCAAAAAATTTGAAACATTTTCAAAAAATCATCTAAAAATAGCAGGAGTGTCCGATTGCTTTGGGGTTCGGTGGGTGGTAGGGACCCTAGGGTGCCTACCACCCACCCCAGGTTTGTTCCCCTAGGTGCTCTGCATAGGGAATAATGGGCCAGTTTAAGTCCCTATTATACCCTATGGGGAAAATGCAAAAAATTGAAACATCTTCAAAAAATCATCTAAAATCACAGGAGTGCTTTGGGGTTTGGTTTGTGGTAGGCACCCCTGGGTTGAATACAACCAGGCTTAATTTGGTTCAAACTCAGACTGGCATTGCCCTGTTTGGTTCAAGTTCAAACCTTCGAACTGAACTGGTTTGAATTCAAACCAGTTCAAATTTGAACTTGTTTGCACATCCTTACTGTAGAATTATATAGTGACATACTTGTCCCTTTTTGTCAAAGCCTCTCCTACAAATGCCTGACATTCTGACTAAGGCAGCAGCAGTGTACTGGAAAGATGTGTCTGCAGTGTGGAAAGCTTCCAGAGGAGAGCTATCTTGTGGTAGCAAGCATGACTTGTCCCCTTAGCTAAGCAGGGTCCACCCTGGTTGCATATGAATGGGAGACTACATGTGAGTCCTGTAAGATATTCCCCTCAGGAGATGGAGCCACTCTGGAAAGAGCAGAAGGTTTCAAGTTCACTCCCTGGCTTCTCCAAGATAGGGCTGAGAGAGACTCCTGCCTGCAGCCTTGGAGAAGCCACAGCCAGTCTGTGAAGACAATACTGAGCTAGATAGACAATGGTATGACTCAGAATATGGCAGCTTCCTATGTTCCTATATTCCACAGGGTGGAGTGGGAGATTTTTGCCACTTTCTGCTTTCCCAGGAGATGTCTTGTACCCGCCAAAATATGCCCTTGAGGGCTGTACAACCCTCAGGGATATATTTTTAGAGGGCTTGGAACATTTATTGGGGAAGAAGGAAGTGACAAAAATTGCTCCGTCACTCAGTGTGCTTTGTACAGCAGAGCTAAGAAAGCTCTCTGTAACATGGGCATGTCTTTCTGGCATGCTGCCACTGCCTTAGGATGTGTGTTTCGTTGGGGTAGCACACTGACCTGGCAGACATCTTTTTACTGTGAACTCACTACTTTCTTCCTGAGTTGTTCTAACCAATTTGGCCTTCATCAGTGTACTGAAGCTGTTCCTATTTTAGAATGTATAAGATCTAAATGAACAAGACAGCAAAAAGAAAGGAAACCCCACAGGCAAAGAAGTGGAAGTAGCTGGCAGGCCCAAGAGCCAGACCTGTGTTGTCGACTGATTGATACCAAACTCGGCCATGAAGTGTGTTTTCCATGCTTTTAATAGTGGTATAGTGGAGAGAAGTTCCGCAAATGTATCTTCTCTTATTACTGCTGCACTTTGTAAAACTATACTTGTCATGTAGTCATTACAGCTACAGTCACAGAATCCTCTCTTGAGTTAGGTGTCAGCAAGTTTATACTACTTCTTGAGCATACAGGGTATAAGAGCTTGGAGCTTTGCAGGAGTTTCCTGGGTGCATTTCCAGATCTTTCCAAGTGAAATTAAGTATGTTGCTGTGCCTGGTTGCTTTCGATGTTATTTGATTTGATTTTGTTTCACTGCTTTCTAACAGAATCTTTCATTGTGCCTTGTAGCAGAAGTAAATGAACTAGTGGAGCCAATATCAGCCCTTTCAAGGTTTTTTGTGTAGAAGGGGTCATCGCACAAAATATAAAGCCTGACCCAGCTCCTTTCTGCACAAAAGCTTCATTCCCTTGCAGAGTCAATGAATCACATAAAATTCTCAGTCTTTGTCAAGGTGCCAGTATTATTTTCATATGGCAACTGCTACCGTAAATTTGTTTTGGGATTATTTTTATGCGGCTGCCTTCTTACTGTACAAACAGTCAACCAAGGCACTAGTAATACATCAAAGCAGCCTGTGTTACATAATTCTTGGTCCTGAAGTGACAACAAAATCAGGTTCCAAAATGAAAAGTTAATGCATTAATCTCACTGTGGCCCTCTTCCAATACAGATAGAGTTGAAAGTAAATAGAAATTCGTGTCGAGGTGCTATGGTGTATTAGATTTTCTTCTTCTTTTGTCTCCCATTCACAGCAGCACAATTTAGAATAAGTCCTTGCCAGATGACTAGGAATGGTTTTGCTCAAAGAACTGTGAAAGCTACTAAATGAATCTATTTCAGTGATTTCATCTTGATTCAAGGTCATTATATCTCTGAACTGTCATAGTGCTTAGGCTCTCTACAGGGGTGTAACTAGGGGAGAGGGGGCCCATGTTTGCCTCTATCCCTGGCAGCCCCTTGGAGTGAGGGAGATGATGAAGAAAATAGGGAGGGCTGGAGCTGGGGGCCCCTCAGGAAATGGGGGTGGGGCTTGGTTCTTTGAACCCATTTGCTCGATTATAGCTACACCCCTGGCTCTCTGGACCAACTGAACTCTCCACTACAACATTACTACTATTGTTAAAGATTAATGAATTCTTTTTAGGTCTGATGGTCCCATTGTGGCTTATGTAAAGAGGAAAAGAGAGTTCCTGTCCATAATAAAGCCTGTCCATTTAGTTACCAACTTTAAAACCTGACTTCCATCCAAGAGTGCTCAGTTAAAAGGAATGAGCATTTTAGGTATGTGTATATAGATAGATAGATAGATAGATAGATAGATAGATAGATAGATAGATAGATAGATAGATAGATAGACAATGTACATGAGCAGCCCTACCAAGGTTAGGGAAACCCTACCTGGGTAGGGCTGCTTGTGTGCAGCGCCAGGATTGCTCCCAATCCCGGTGCTGCCTCCCCTGCAAGCCCATGTTTTGTACCCAGGCATACCTGGGTTCAAAGATGCGAGTGTGTCCTTCACCCCAAGTACTGGGTCATGTGTATGCACACAGGCTGAGCATACACAGAGTTGGGCACCTAGAGTGTCAGCTCCTGGGGGAATCTCCCAATGTACTGTGCTCATTGCACAATGCATTGTGGGATCCTGGGAGGCTGTGAAAATGAGTCCTGGCCTCCAGAGATCCATGCTGCTCCATGCAGCATGGATCATGTGGTTACACAGTGGTGCACCAGCAGGAACTCCAGGGATCATCTGGTAGAAGGTACCAGGAGGTCCATCTTTGCCTTCTTTCCTACCCGCCCAGTCATGAGAATAGCCTTAAAATGTTCCAGGTATATACCTGAAAGCAAGAACTTAAGAGTTCTTGTCATGTTAAAACCTGCCTGTTGCAATCACTTTACTTTACTTTAAAATATAAGTGACTTGCAATGTGAATCATGAAAATGTCCTAAAACTTCATAAATACAAGTCATGTAGATAAACCAATAATTAGTCTGGAAACCTGCCAGTTTAAGACATCTCATTTGGCTCAAGCTCCACAAAGCCAGGAAATTGGAAGTTAAGGCTGATGCCTTAAGAGACATGTTGCGCAATGTCACAAATTGTGCTCTCTTACAACTTGTACCCACACTATTCATTAGCCTTTGAGGCCAGTCACAGCCTGTGAGGGTGCCAGTGGAGGGGCGGCAAGAGGCAACTTTAAGAGTAAATGAATTGGTGCTTACCTCCACTCTCGCCGCACCAAAATGATCAAATTTGTGATGAATGTCAGCAAACGTAAGCTTCCCAGTAGTTAGGGTTATTTTTTTAACCACTTCTACCTCTGCAAAATTATATGGGTGATATAGGCCACATTCACATGTAAGGGGAAACTGGAATTGCAAAGGGCAGAGGTTTTGCTCCAAAGACTCCAATTTGAACCTTCGCTTTTTAGTGAGTTTTGCTGCTCAAAACCTTGTCCTTCAAGCAACCTTGTCCCACACAGCCTTTTGTCCGAATGTGGACAGGATAGGGGGTGGGGGGAGCAGAACTGCAGGTAGCAGTTCTGCAAGATGCGCAAATACAGTCTCAGTGTTGTCACAGTGTGGGTCTAGCAGAAAGTTCTTAGTGCAATCAAAGATTTGTCATGTATTGTGCAAGTGACTGACTCAAAATAGTGTTATAATTAATTTGGTTATGGAAATGTAGATGGAGCAAATTTGTGACTTTTTTCTATTCTGCTACAGAACTTGCCATATTATCAAAGTTGCACCCCTATTGACTTTGATGCATCCGTCGAAAATGGTTGCCAGTGTAGCCTGTTTCACAAACCAGCTCTTTCCTAGAAGAAAAGATCATGAAATAGTAAAATATGAAGTGTTTCAATTTTTCACAAAGAAATCCAGTTTTGTACTGATCTCCAAACTTGGGAAGGAATTAGACCCTTGGTTTCCTGGCCAAATGCTTGCTTTATTCTAACACAGATGACAGAAGAGTATTCAGGAATGGTTCAGACTTCAGCCCCTCCCCACCACACCCTCACAAAAGAATAAAGCCACTGCATCTCTTCCATCCTCTTATCCTCATGTGTGTTTGATTCCTGAATATCAGTAGATCTCACACTGCAATTAAGGAGGTCATAACTGAAATTTAAGAAACATGTTCTGAAGGTGGGTTTTGGGAACGAAGAGGTTTTCACCAAGTGGTTTAAAAAAACAAACTGCTGGCTGACATCCGTACTAGCCCATGCCTTGTGTACATGGCAGTTATCTTCTTATGTGCTAGTGCAGCAGTGCCTGTCATCCAGACTAATGCTGTGCCATCGCACAAGGGGAAAGGGGTGATTTTGAACTACCTCCCCTTTTATCTGAAGCCCACTATGCCTCCTGAAATATGTCCCTGAGGGCTGCAGGGTCCTCAGGTATATTTCTGGGAGGCAGAGAAGGCTGCAGAAGGAAGGGGGGTTGGTTAAAGTTGTCACTCCGCCACCACACATGCAAAACATTCTTTCATGTGTGAAATGTTAGTTTGGATATCTGCCAGAAGGTTTAGTGTGGAATTATTTTTCAGCCTTGTGGTAAGCAGCCTGTTGAAATGTGTGTTCACCTGATGGTGTATAAAAAGGAGCAGAGAAGGACCAGGTCACCTCTTAAACAGTACAATGCTGTTTGTATATTAGAAGTAGATGGTGTTCAACACACAGTAGGAATTCCCCGATACCTTTTCACAGAACCAAAAGGATGTACCTGTGACATGCAAGACAGTCAGCAGCTGCTGACTGTGTGACAGCTTGTTCTTTTCTCTCCACCTCACTGGGAAGAAACAGGCAAGTCGGTAGGTGGCGGGGTTCATCTACACTTTTTGTTCCAGGGCCCACTCCAATCTTGCTACACCCCTGGTGCCATACAGATCATAAAGCTCGCAGCCAGAGGCATAAAATACTACTTAATGTGGTCAAATATGGCAGAAGGTTAATTACATTGCTGAGTGAACAGTACAATTGCTTTGATTTCTGAAACAGGATTGTTCATTTCAGCTGGTTCCTCTCATTAAGGGGTCAGCATACATTTTTAACCCTACTCCGGATTTTCGGGTGGATTTCCACCCCCAGCTGTGTAAAAGTGTATAAACAAACAAACTACTGCACTCCCAGCTCTATTCTTGTTGTCAAACACTTACCTGCACTCTGGTACATAATGAGGCTATTCTCATGGCCAAAGGAAAGCGGGCTATGGGAGCCCAGCCCACTTTCCTGTGGTTGTGAGGACCTCTGGGAGCCATGTGGCTCCCAGCAGTTAGCCTACTTAAGTCCCAGAAACACACTGCACACTTGTTTTTCATTACTGGGGCTCCAGGAGGCGGGGCACCGTACAGCAGCACTTCCCTGCGCCCGACCCCCAGAGCTGCCAGGACAGCTGCGGCTGGGCGCAGGAGTGCAGGAGACAAGCCACCGCTCGTCTTGGCAGGTGATCTGCCCACCCAGAGCTTAAAGGAGGACCGTCTGTGGGGAGGTAAGCGTTTTTGGGTTTCCTGCCCGCAACAGAGGGTAGCCCTTCCCACTTGATCGTGGGAAGAGCTTCTCTGGGTTTTTAAGGGCACAAAGAGCACCTGAGCTAGCAAGAATGTAAGAATATAAAACAGGTATATTTATGCAAATCTGCATTAGCAGAAACATTTCAACACCCAACTTAACATATTTCCATCCCACATATTTCCCCCCTACTCTCTCTCTAAAGAAGAGGTCATGCTTGGCCAACTGGCACAGTGGCGGGCCAGCATCAACCAGGACAGACTAAGAAGGATTTGGAGGCCCCCAGGGGGTTTGCAGGCCCTGGACTTTGGCCTGTACGCCCAGGGGTAAGAGCGCCTCTGTACTCACTGACAGGAGATGTTGACCTTGGGAAGCAAGCTGGAGGACTGTAAACAAGACAATTTGACCTGCAAGTTGTGCATCAATGTGTACAGCCATGGAACAGTTCTTAGGGCTGCCTCATGTGAATGGCCCCTCTACATGCACTCCCAAACCTTGTTGAAGCACGATTCAGATGAGCATTCCTCTCACATAACTAAAGGATGCACCAGAAGCTTATTGGCGCATCCACCAGTGACATCAGGACAGGTGCATTCTTGCCAGAGATCTGATGTTCTCGTGTGTGCAGGGCAATGTTCATCTGAACCTGGCCTCAGAGAATTGTGGTGAGAGATAACCTTTTCCACAGTATATAGGTGGCAGAGGCTCTTCTGAGCAAGGGGTTCACCTGTGTAGCCACAGTGAGACACAAGCCAGACATATGCCCAGAGATGAAACCACATTCACAAAGGGAAGCACTGCCATCTGTGTTTGTCTTTGATAGACAGAAGATGTTGGTATTGTGTGTACCCAGGAAGTTTGTGCCCAGGACACCTGACAAAAAATGAAGCAAAAGATGTGTTGACTGTGGGTAACTGGCTTGTAGAATGCACTTGACCAGCTCCTTTGGATCAGTCACAGTGTGTCCTTTCAACTGAAATACTGAGAACTGAGCTGTTGAAGCATGGATCCTCCCTAGTGCAGAGTTTAAAATGTTCATTTTTATTGCGAACAGCTCACATTCTCTGTGAGTTGTGCATGTCACAGGGCGCCATGCTTGGGATGTGGGGGTTACCGCTTCACTCCCCTCGAGTGAAATGTTAAATTATTGTGGGTTCTGTGGCTTGAAAAAGTCGGGATGCATCCAATGTAACCAATGGGACTACTTGGGAGTAGGAAGTCCTACTTGTATTTTTAAAAAAACATGGCTCCAGATGAGGGTTAATGCCAGCAACTTTTATATTTAAAAGCAGATTTCCTACATCAGACTTTATCTCCCCTGCTTTCCTGGGAATTGGCCATAGCTCAATGCTTTCCATTGCAGAAAGACCCAGTTTCCATTTCTGCATAGCCATAGGACTGGGAAGGACCTTTGGACAGCTGTTGCCAGTCAAAGTAAAAAAAACTAACCTGAATAGACCAATGACCCAGCACAATATATAGCAGCTTCATATGACAAAACATTGGTCAACTGCAGATAGTAATAACAAGCAGAATTAAGCATCCAGAAAGGGGGTGGAGTGAGAGTGTATAACTGTTTGTTCAATTTGTTCAACATAAAATGTGGGAGCTGATTACTATGGTTTATATGGCCCTGAGGCACAATGAATCTCTTACATTTCACACTCCCTTTTCCATTTCAGCTTGGCTTCGTGCACAATAAGTAATATAGGAGGATCAGCTTTCTGAAGTTCACATATTTAAATTCTTGCAGTGCATATCACTACTAACTTGTTTAGTCTCATTCTCTCTGTCTCAGATTTAAAAAATGCTTTCTCTCTTGTTTTAGACTTGAGAAAAGTGTGATAAAATAAATACACTTACTACACACAAATGTTCTGGAAAATCACTAGTAGTCCTTTGACAATGTAGAAACAACAGTCTTTAGAAATACAAAAAAGATTTAGCTGTGCCACTTGTACCCTACAGGGAAGGCAAGGGTGGGCACACAGCAGAAATGCCAGAAAAATACAATTAATGGCTCTATTCCCTGCAACAGATAGGATCAGAGTGGGGAAAAACAAGCAAATAGTCTTGACAAGCTAAGGATCATTGATAAACAGCCCTCAATTCTTTGGATGTCTACCAGAAAAACAGGGACTGCTGCAAAAATGACTGTTGTCTCCAACTCCTGTGAAACCAGTATGCAGACTGCAAGAGCAGATATCATGCTTGTTCAGACCAGCAAGCAACCCTGTCATTGAAGCTTATATTTGGGCTAAGAAGTATCATCTGACTCCTCTGGCCTATTATTATAAAGTGTTTTCCTTGACTGGTGTGCCTGCTCTTTTTATTCTCACTGCAGTTCCCTCGTTCAGACAGAGTTGGAAGGTGGCTCACAAATATGGATGTGCATGGATCTGCGGAGCTGTGGTCCAGCACTGGGGTGGGGGTTCCTTTAAGGGCAGGAGGAGGCTGTACTTACCCCTCCCACTGCTTTCCCCCCACTGGTACACCTTTTTTGCCACCCGCTCTTAGCCTGCTCTCCCCGCAGACGATCAAATGGCAGCCCTGCGTGACGAGATTGACCACCCACATGATTACTGGCTCTGTCACTGAGCTGGTGGGGGCTGCGGGAATCAGGGGTCATGCAGCCCCCAGAAGTTCCAGGATGCCCCATGTGAGTGTGCGGGGTATCCTGGAGAGACCACCAAGTCTCCTCGTGTGCCACCATGGCGTGGAGGCACGCTATGGCGGCACACAATCAGAAAAACCGGGTTAGCAGAGCACTCACTCCGCTAACCTGGGCTAAGGGGAGGGCTACTTTGCCAGGCTAGCTGCCAGAGAACCACTGTGCTCGCCAGTGAGCCCGCTGGTTCTCACGATGGGGGAAAACTGGGCTGGGCTTCTTTACCCCGTTTCTCCCCCATCGTGAGAATAGCCTCACTGTCGCTGACCAAAAGGCAATCATAACAGGTCTGGGAGCTGGCTAACTGCATTCTACAGATCAGTCTCCTGCAATCATCAGATCTTTTGCTTGGTTTCTTGCTAGCTGTCCTTGGGCACACACTTCTTGGGTACACACAATGCCAATATCTCCTGTACATCCAAGCCAAACACAGATGCTAATGGTCCCCTTTGTGGATTTGGTTGTATCTCTGGGAGTATGTGTGGTTTGTTTTTCTCATAGTCCTGCTCTAGTCTTGCAAAGTCAGAAGTGGAGAGTAAATGAATGTCGTACTTAACAAGAATATCTCTCAATTCAATAGCGGATGTAAGATATATTTCTTGCATTTACTATTGTTCCTCCAGTTGTTGAATTGCCACTCTACAAGGCAATGGTCGTAGCTGGTAAAGCAACAATGTGACTTGCAATAGAATGTGACCATGTGTAAAGAAACAGGACAAAGCACCCCATCTGAAGCACATTTTGTGGTTGTTGCTGGCTTGTAATGCTTTATAACGATA
Organism: Hemicordylus capensis; assembly: GCF_027244095.1. NCBI lineage: Eukaryota > Metazoa > Chordata > Lepidosauria > Squamata > Cordylidae > Hemicordylus > Hemicordylus capensis. Next base: position 54,754,642 of record NC_069658.1, on the reverse strand, counting down.
CCACAAGGCTCTTAAAGTCAAATGAAGAATAAGAAGATGAATACTGCACTGAAGAAATGAAGACTTTTCTTCCATGTGGTTGTTTCGTAAAGGCATCAAGAAGAATAGTCTTTATGCTGACGACCACACTATGCAGACTGCCATTCCACCAGAGGACTCCAAAATAAGTGCAGCAAGGTCACATTAATACTTGGATGGAAAAACCTTCAGAGAGCCCTTGCTTATCACAGAAAGCCGTGATAGTGAATCAGCAAGATTGCTTCAACGGATGACCTCATGATGACCCCTCCCGTTTGTCACAATATCTGTAAACCTCACACTGCTGCTGATAAATACTATTTGTGACAAAATACAAATTGCAGATGCTTTGAGAGCAAAAGAGACTCAAGACTCTGAAAAGAAAGCAGTGGTACAAATACCTTGGAGGATAGCTTTTCCTTAATGCTCAAATACTATGGTGAAAGAGAGGTCATGCACACGACCTCAGCTGGCCGCTGCTAGAGACAAGCAGTGGCCACCCTCCTTTCTGTCGCACCGTGCCACAGACCCACTTAAGCAGTGGCATGGTAACAGCAGGAACTGGGAGTGGGAGGACTTCTCCCTCCTGCATCCCAGAGTGTCATGAGGCATTAGTTTGATGGGTGCTCTCATCCCCCTGGCTAGCTGCCGGAAATGTCGGCAGGCTGGGGGGAAGCCTTTTAACCCAGTGGTGATCATACATACAATCTCTTGCCAAGGTTAAACAAACCACAAGTTCTAAATGCTGGGTTTTAAATTGGGCTAGCTGGGGCGGAAGTGCCAGGATCGGGAGCAATCCTACTGCTCCACGTAAGCAGCCCAACCCAAGCCGGGCTGCCCTAGTCTGGGTTGGTCTGCTCATGTGAATAGCCTCAGAGTGTGACAAAAATATATCTCAAGAAAAGTGATTCAGAAGATAAATAAATCTGACTTTATTTTCATGGTTTTGGTATTGCAGTTATGGCTGCAAACCAGATACATGTTTCACTGGCCAATACTAATGACTTTAACTGATTAAAATAACTAATGAACAAAGTAAATATTATGGAACTGCTGCATGGTTATCTCTTCAGGATGACAATGATATTTTGCCTTTACTAAGTACAGATAGGTTCTGTGCTATTTATATAAACCGAAATTAATTCTGCTATCCAGGGATATGCTTTGGATTGCCACCAAATTCTGCCTGAAGCAGAAAGTTAAATATACACACATTGCTGTTTTCATAGTTTTTAATAATGTTTTGAAGTGTTGTTATTGTTCAATTATGAATTTAAATGGTATTTTGTCATGCATTGTTGGATTGCAGTGTTTAGGATTCCTAATTGCTTTGGCTGCATAACTGAATAACAACAAAGACATCCCAAAATGCCAAAAATAAATGTGTTTATTAATGTAGACTACAAAACTCATGATGCAACATGACTTTGAAGGAAAAGCACATATGGAAACAATCGCCACATTAGCACGTAACATGGAACCAAGGATCCAATGGACCTGTGGTTCCACCCCCACCCCCCACCCTGCCCTGCACGGTTACCTGTCCACATTTGGATGTAACCAGCAGGACCTGAATTGCAGTCCGGGAGACTGCCGAGACGAGGGGGAACTGGCTGCATGGGCAGGGGAACTGGTTGTGTGGGCTTCCTTCTGGATTGGACAGTCAGCAAGCCAATCACAGCTGGTGCAATAGAGGAGCTTCCTCCCCCAACTCCAGTTAGAGCTTGCTGTAGCATTTGGACATAATCACCCCCAAATGAAACCTCCGGTGGGAGCAGCGGAACTCACTACAAACCTAAGGTTCAAATTGGAGTTTGGGGAGGGGAAACCTCCGGTCGCTTTTGTGTCCAAACTGTGGTTGCACACATTCGGACATACAAGAAATTCAACCTCAGGCCCCTTCAACTCTGGATTCCTGTTATGTGTGAATTGGGCCAATTTGAAGCCTTCACAAGTTAGACCCATCTATGTCAGCTACGGGTTTTGCACAGCCTTAGATATATGTTTATTTGTTCACACAAATGTGACCATCATGATCTTCTCTTGCCCCATGAGCTCCCACTCATGGTCAGGACAGGATGTGAACTCATCACAAGAACAGCAAACTCCCTTCATAATGCATAGTCAGTAAATGATTTTGGAACTAATTGTTTGATCTGAGCAAGTAACATATACAAATTCGCATTTACTGTATCTTCAGTTTCAAGATAAAATTAGACTAAAATGAGTCAAGTAATGTGTTTGCATTTATTTCCATTTCTTTCACCAAAAGTTAAATGAATGCCATCTAGTAAACAATTACTCAAGTCTCACTGCCCTCAGTGGGCACACTGAGTAAACTATACACATGCAGGCCATCTCTGGATTCATAGATAACTAAAATAAACTCAAATATCTTCTTTCACTTCTATAGGATGTTCTGAACCTCTGGGAATGAAGTCAGGACACATACAGGATTATCAGATTACTGCTTCTAGCATCTTCAGAACACTCAACATGGACATGTTTACATGGGAACCTAGAAAAGCTCGACTGGACAAGCAAGGAAAAGTGAATGCCTGGACATCAGGACATAGTGACCAATCACAGTGGCTGCAGGTGATCATTTGTAATTATTATTGGATTCAATTTTTAAAGACTACAGAATAGTAACTGATGTTCTAAGATGAAACACACACATCATATGATGTATGAATAAGTAGGTTAGAAAGAAGGGATGAGAGTACAGGCAGACTGATCTTCTTACACATCACAATGATGATTTGATATGTCAAGATGGATTTTAGAAGTGCCTTCATTTGGCCTGTCCACTCTCATGCTTTGCTGTTGTTGTATCCTAGTGCTTCTAGTGGTGCCCACTCATGCTGCTAAACTAGAATGAGACATCAGCAACACTTGCATAATGAAACAAGTTGTGATAGTGCTATCACAACATTTATTACACTTGATCCTACATATTTATTTGCCAGTTCAGCAGTTTATAACCATGTTTCCTACCTGGGAGCTTCCAGATGTTGCTGAACTACAACTCCCATCACCACCAGCTACAATTTATTGTGGCTGGCACTGAAGGGAGTTATAGTTGAGCAACATCTGGAGGCCCCCAGTTGTGAACTAGAGGAGTGCACAAAATCATCTGGCCTGTTTGGTTCAAGTTTGCACTGGACCCAGACTGGACCTGGCCACTTTGGTTCCCCCCCATCAACCCCCCCCTCCAGTTCAGCCACTTTGGAGAAGTGGCCACTTTGGAGAAGCCCCCCAGAGGGGGTCAGTTTTTTAAAAAGGATTTGTTTTAATTTTTTTTAAAAAAGGTCAATAAGCCCTCCGCTTCGGGGGTGGGGGCTTATCAAACATTTTTTAAAAATCCCTTTTTTAACTTATCCCCTCTGGGGGGCTTCTCCAAAGTGGCCAGCGGGGGTCCGCAGAGATTCCCCCTCCCCCCGCTGGCCTTCCTTTTTGTAAAAATCACCCGGTTCTGGCATCTTCAGCCCTTTCTGAGCTATTCCCCAGCACAGTGGCCATTTTGGAGGCCGCTGCACCTGTGCAGTGGGACCCTGCATGGCCTGTGTCATGACCCGACCATGCAGGGTCCCACTGCGCAGGTGTAGAGGCCTCTGGGAGCAGGCCCAGAAAGGGCTGAAGATGCCTGAACCAGGTGATTTTTCCAAAAAAGGAAGGCCAGTGGGGTGAGGGGTTAAATGACCCTCCATGACCCCACCCCCCCGGGGGTAAGTTTTTAAAAAATGTTTTAAAAAGGCTTGACGAACCCCCAAAGGGGTGGTGGTTGTTTGGTCCAGGGTTGAGATGAACCAGGGGTGGTTTGGCTCAATCCCGAACCTTTGAACCGAACCAGTTCGATATCACACTGGTTCAGATTTCTACCTGTTTGTGCACCCCTATTGAGAACCACTGGCTTATGGGATTGCAGTTCTCAATAATGATGTTGCTGAAGTTCATAAAGTCCTGGTCAATAGTACACATTTGTTGAACTCATAATACTTGCTTCCATCATGAACCAAGTTTCATTTTACTAAATTCTTCTTGGGCTTGGACTACACTCTGTGTCCGTGTGTTTCCTTTCCTGGCTTGCTGAATATGGTAATGTCATCATCTCAGGCACCAGGGAAACTGGGAAATGTGGTTTTACAGGGTGGATGAGTTTTGTACTAAGATGATGTGATGAAGAATGACAGGATTAAGTCAGAAATATGGTTTGTTCACTGGAATATCCTGAATCTGATATCTCAAGATGAGTATAGGAAATCTTCCTCATTCCTCTTCCTTTGTTTGAAATCACTGGATGCCATTTAGATAAGAAAATATAATGTGAACATTTGCCAGATGGATGTGGTCTATATTTTTTGCATTTGCATTTGAAGATGAGTCTATGCTTCAGATTTGATTCACAGAAATTAAATGAAAAGATGCTGAAACAGGTTTACCAAAGCAACTCCTTTGTGTGCAACCCAGCCTGAGGTACTCATAAGAAATAAGTCACTTTAAATCTTGTTATTTACACCTAAGTTGGCTTTGGATGTTAGAACAACTTGAAAGTGAATGGATAATAGGCAATACCAGATCCCAAGTGGAAGGTTTTGATAAGTGATTGGTGGGCTCTCTCTCTCTCTCTCTCTCTCTCTCTCTCTCTCTCTCTCTCTCTCTCTCTCTCTCCCTCTCTCTCTCTCTCTCTCTCTCTCGCAGGAATTGTGATAGGCTACTTGAAACAATTCCAGATTTCTCTTTCTTTTTCATGTTTAGCTCTAGTAAGATTGATTCAGCACTGTGAACTTATTAAGAAGCCATTCACATTGCTTGTTTTCAGTCAGTGTTGGGGTGATTTACGGAAGTTATCAGGTAGGCTAATATGTAAAAGACCAACAAATCACAAAACAGAAGACACTTTGACCAGGCACAAATTACATATTAGAAATGTTGTATATTGCAGTGTTTTGAATCTGTTGTCAAGGGGAAATGGATTTCACAGCATGAAGTCTTAACTGCACCAGAAGCATGGTACTAGCCTCCTGCAATCTTTTCGCATATAAATTATGAGTTATTTGCTTAAAAAACAAACAAACCTGCAGTTGCTAAGTAGTTCAGCAGTGTGAATACTATCATCTCTCTGAACTTACACATGGAAAGGGAAGGGGGAGGGAACCCTACCTTGTTTCCATAATTAAAGATTCCTACATTCAAGCACATTATCATACTGTGATGCCCAAACCATTATGGAAGAAAAATGAAGACCTGTGTGTAAAAAATGCTGCCTGCTCAGCTGCATGTGCAAGCCAAGAAGGGAAGCAGTTAGGCACTAGGACTGTGCAGAAGCTAGGGACATCAAGCCACTGCTGACATCATCAGGGGCTCTCTGGGCTTTGAGCAACTCTGCTTTAGAAGTGTTCTGGCTCTGTTGTTTATGACAGCTCTTTGGAGACTGCAGAGGCCGGGAAGCTGGCAGGAGAGCCACCCTCTTCAGATCCAACTAACTAGCTGGCTTCTGCACACGAGGTGTCTCCAGCTACATTGATGCATCATGTAGGAGATCTAGTTGTCATCCGAGTTGGTGGAGATGGCTAAACACACCCACCCTGCCTTTGCCATCCCAAGTTCTTAGCCCCTGGGTTGACATTCCCCCAGAAAGAACAGGTACACAGTCTGGGAGTGCTTCTGGATTCCAACCTCCCTCTGGTGTCTCAGGTTGAGGCAGTGGCCAGAGGTATTTTCTATCAGCTCTGGCCGATACACCAGCTGCATTCGTTCCTTGAAATAAACAACCTCAAATCAGTGGTACATGTGCTGGTAAGCTCTATACTTGACTACTGCAATGTGCTTTGTGCGGGGCTACCTTTGCACATAGTCCAAAAACTGAAATTGGTGCAAAATGTGGCAGCCAGGTTGGTCCCTAGGTCATCTTCAAGAGACCATATTACTCCTATATTAAAAGAACTATCCTGGCTACCAATACATTTCTTGGCAAAATACAAGGTGTTGGTTGTAATCTATAAAGCCCTAAACAGCTTAGGCCCTGGGTATTTAAGCGAACATCTTCTTCACTATGAGTCCCATCACCCATTGAGATCATCCAGAAAGGTCCATCTGCGGCTGCCACCAGCTCATCCGATGGCTACTCAGGGACAGGCCTTCTCTCTTGCCACCCCAAGATTTTGGAAGGAGCCCCCTGCTGAAATATGAGCCTCTCATCTCTGGCACCTTTATAAAAGCCTTTAAACATGTGTTCACCCAAGCTTTTTAACTTCGGTGGGTTTTGTTTTAATGTTTGAATTTTTGTCTTAATTTGTCTTAAATTTTGTCTTACTTTACCCAGAGACATAAGTTTGGGACAGTATACATAAATAAATAGGGACTCTACTTGAACCTTAAGCTGATGCTTTGTGATGAATTTCCCTTGTAAGCCTTTTGAGGGCTTTGGAATTGACTTATATTGAACCCAAGATGCTTTCTCAGGGTTCGGAGCAACATCTACTCCCACTGAAATATGAAGGAGGCAAGGGCTGCATCATGACTTAACCTTTCTTGCTTCCAAAACACTCACAGGGATCCTTTAGAAAATAATTCTTATGTATGAAATCTGGTGCCAAACTGGAGAGAAACTGACATCCTTTACAGCACGAGTTGCACGAAGGCATGCTGCATTTGTGACTCTTTTTACCCCAAGAAACAAGATTCCTTCAGAGAAAATACAGGGTTATTTACTTTGTGGTGCTTTATTCCACCGCAGCAGTGACAATGGATCTGTGGTTATATACAGATGGGCAGGGGACTAGGGAAGTGAGGAGGAGAGGCAATGACAGCCCTTATTATTTTCTACAACAATTTCTGTTGTGTTTCAAATGCTTTTTTCTCATTGTACCTGATTGAATATACAAATTGATTCATTCTGCATCCAGGTGGCTGCTGGCAGATTTTCTGTCAGCCCTGGAAGAGTTATGCCTTCCTCCCACCCCCTCATCAAACTATATAAAAATCCTCTAAGGCAAGTTATAGCTTCTGGGAAGAAATTATCCCAATTTACAATACATAACATATAGTGATATGAATTCGCAGAATTCTTTGGAAACAGAACTTTTAATATTGGAAGATGCAGGAGTTTGCTATAACAGACATGTGGTTCTACAGCAGGCCTGCTCAACTTAGGCCCGCCAGGAATTATGGACAGCCAGGAAAACAAACAAATGGATCATAGAACAAATCAATCCAGAATTTTCACTCGAGGCACAAATGACAAGGTTCGAATGATCATACTTTGGACACATTATACCAAAACACAGCTCCCTTGAGAAGTCCATAATGCTGGGGAAAGTTGAAGGAAAGAGAAGAAGAAGAGGATGACCAGCAGCCAGGTCAATAGATTCGATTACGACAACAATGAATGTACCACTGAGCCTATCTAGGTGGTCGCTAAGAGTCGACACCGACTTGACGGCACTTAATCAACATCTGCAGGAGGGGTGAAGTTTAGTAGCCCTAGTCTACAAACAATACTGGTGTATATGGAGCAAACATGACTGCCCCATAGTGTGTGGACTGCCCTTTTGAAAAGAGCAGGAGCCACCAGAACATTTTGTATGGCCTCTTCAGTGTATTCAGTTAAATTGTACTTGTGCCCTGCATTTTCAGTATGATGGTTTTAGCATTAATGTGTCCAAAGGCTTTAACTTTAGGTAAAGTTCAGCAGAAAATAAATATTTACATTGTAAAGATTTATCTCCATCCAGCCTCCTCCAGAGGCTTGTGATTCCTTCAGCCATCTCCTGCCATCAACTCTCCACATTTGCCTTTCTTGACCGCCTCTCCTCCCATCCTACAATCACTTCCCACCACCCTGTGAGAGCTCCTTCCAGCCTTGCTCTCATGAGGCCTCCCTGGATCACCCTCACCTGTATTCTGGCAACTCTCCATGCACAGCCACTGCTGTGTTACAGTGTGACTTGTGGAATTATTCCGCATCCCACCATCAGTGGAATAGGTGTTGCCTTGGCAATGGCAGTCAGGGGTGCAGTATTGATGCTGGGACCAGAAGGAGGGGCAGTATGTGTATTTAGGGGCTGGAAATCCTAGTATAGATAATTTTACATCTGTAATCTTGTTATTATTATTCCCTTTGAAAAATTTCCTCTAGACTCCTTTTTGCATACTGACTGAAAAATTATCACAAAATAGATTTTATGGAATCGAAGATAATGGACTTGTTCAGATGACATGTAGAACCTCAGTTAACCTCAGCATTGCACATCATCTCTGAGCTTTGGTCACGTGCACTGCCCTATCTCTATGCAAATGTCCACTTCTCATATTGGTTAAAATAAACCAAAATTGACTGTGATGTCCAAAATTACCAATCTTGGTGGAGTCTAGTTTATTTACTTAAAATATGCTGAGCTCTGAAGCCAAGGTTTGAAATAAGTTAGACATCTTGACATCTTGCCATAGAGAGCCAGTGTGGTGTAGTGGTTAGAGTGCTGGACTAGGACCAGGGAGACTAGATCCCCATTCAGCCATGAAACTAGCTGGGTGACTCTGGGCCAGTCACTTCTCTCTCAGCCTAACCTACTTCACAGAGTTGTTGTGAAAGAGAAACTCAAGTATGTAGTACACCGCTCTGGGCTCCTTGGAAGAAGAGCGGGATATAAATTTAAAAATAATAATAATAATAATAATAATAATAATAATAATAATAATAATAATAATATTTTAAGTAAGTAGGCTAGGTTAAACTAAGATTGGTTGGTTCAGATATCTCAACCTATCTTGGTTTATTTAACCTGGATAGAAAGTGAATATTTTAATGGAGAAGGGAGGGAGAGTACGTGTGCCTGAGGCTCAGAGACATCGTGCAGAGCCTGACCTTAGCCAAAGTTTCATGTGACATCTGAACTATCCCTATGTCTTTGTAGGAGCAATGTACAAAAGTAAAATACATGCATGAGCTGAAAATTTGCACCCAAAGTTATTCACAAACAATTTAGTTAATTTTCAAGGCATCCGATAATCCAACATGATTTTTTTTAAAAAAAATGTTAAAACAAACACTAAAGCAGCAAGCGAAACTGAAGGTAAAGTTCTTAGCTCAATGAAAGACATTAGATTTATTTATTTTTAATGGGTAAATAAGCTCTTTACTTGGTGCCTGAAACAAATTTTCTGACAAGATATTGGGTGTCACCACAGAAAAATGCCTCTCCCCAGTCCTAACAATAATATATAATAAATAATTCAGGAAGCCGTGGCCTCACAATATCCCCATTTGTTGCATTCATTTCTGGGGTTTATATGAGAGCATTGCTGAGAGCCTTCCACCCAGAGTGGAAAAACAAACAATTTGGTAGCACCATCATTGGTGGACTTTCTTACTAAAATAAGATGGAATGGAATAATTTGCAGGGAATATGCAGAAAGTGGACCACAAATGTGAATAGTTTTATGCATCAGTTACTTTAAAGGCATTTCCCCTTGACTGGTAAAACTACTACTACTACATTTTTCAACAAAAGTTCTCAAAGATGGATGGATGGATGGATAGATAGATAGATAGATAGATCCGTATCTCGTAAGTGCCCACAATCTAAAAAGAAAACATAAGGCAGACACCAGCAACAGCCACTGGAAGGATGCTGTGGTGGGATTGGATAGAGACAATTGTTCTCCTCCTGCTTAATGTAAGATATCCACCACTTTAAAATGTGCCTCTTTGCTCAGTTAGCAGGGGTGAAACTAATAAACTTACAATTTCAGTGGTTTTGGGGAGTGTATTAATGAATTTGTACGAACCTTAATTTAAACCAAAGGTTTCTTGATACAAGAATACTCAGTACATCTTCTTAAGCTTTTTATAATTTTCAGTTTTAATTTGAACCTAATAATTGTTTTTAATCTGACTTTTTTTTAAAAAAAATAATAATAATCTTATTACTTGTATCTGTGTCCATGTTATTGTTGTAAGCCGCCCCAAGCAGTATTGCACTGGAGGGGTGGGGTATAAATATTTTAAATAAATAAATAAATGCATGAACAACAACAACAGCAACAATAATAATAATATGGCAGGTTCATATATTCAATAGACTCACAAACACCTCTATAGTCCACAATGACACATTTTAAAATCTATTTATTCTCTCTTTCTTTCTTAATGGTCATGATTTATTCTTTTATTTCCTGATTTGAGTCACCTGCTGAGTGTGTTACGAAGGGTAAGGGCAAGAGCACACAGCCAAAGTAGAGGATTTAATCTGTAGAAGCAAAAGTACAAACAAACAAAAAATGAAGTGCCAATTGAAACAGACTGTTTTTTATTAACTCCATGTCCTCTGGCATACAGCCTACCCACTGACTTTGTCTCTATCCCTGCTGGTCATGCTTGAAAAACATTAAGCTTTGACCTCCTTTATATAGTATTAATTCCCATTAATTGCGCTGATAAGTGATAAAAACAGACTCTGCAGCATCCAAGGGCATTACCTGAGCAATGCACTTGACACAGATTTCGTAGGTCACCGCCTCACCCACTGCATATGATTTCAGGCAGAATCCATTATTCATATTAATAGTGTTGTTAAAGTGTACACTGCAGCATTGCCCTTTTGAAAATTGCTTTTAACTTTCTAAAGCTTTCATTTGGCATTCATTTTATGGAAATGTTTATAATGACAATAGAATTCAGGCATTCAATTTCAATAAAGCAAAATAAAAGTGCAGTTTATTTGTAGAATTTTTAATGCTGCATTTAAGCTGTAAGATGAACCTCTGAAAAGTCATTGGGTTCTTTTTCTTCCAGCTAGCCACCGAAAATGAGATTATTAGAAAGACAGGGTAGGAAGTCTTCCAAAACTTTGTTTTGCAAGAATTGTCTCCAGAAGGCCATGAAATAAACACCAGCAGGAGGTAGCCTTTTTCTGCTTTTTTCAGGTTCTGTTTTCCTTTAATAAGAACAACATGATAAACAGATGTAAAGATGAGATGGTATACTACCGGGTATAAAAGGAAAATCCATTGCACAATACGTGGCATTTGAAAATAATTAAGATGTCCAGTTGGTCAGGCTGGGATTTAATGAAAAAGCATTTTAATGTTTACTTGCAATCTTAGCTAGACCTAAAATAAATTCTGAACTTTATCAGCCAAATCATATTCTTAGCGTTGGAAGCAAAAATAGTGCTTGCACCAGCAGAGTTACAGCAAGAACCAATTTGGGCGACCTGTGCTTGTTATTTGAGGATTATACAACTGCATCCATCTGCAGGAGCACTGTGCCCCACAGAGTGAGGCTGCCATTGACTTCACCCTGCTGCCTGCTGTTGGTTTGCTAATGCAGGGTGGTCTTTGTTGATGCGGCTTAACTTAATACTATGCTGGCCATCAGTCTGGAATTGGGACTCAACATTGACTGAGTCACGAAGATGATCTGCCTGCCCCCCCGCCCGCTTTGAGATCTTGAACAAAAATGATTCAATTGCAAGAATTCCTCATATGAGCACACATTATTTATATTAATCCCAAAACAAAAGTGTGTTTACATCTGTTTTTAGCTGCTAATTGACTCTGATTCTACATATTTGTTGAAAGGTTAAAAAAATCAGTGACCTTTATGTTGGTCATAATCCATGAGCTCCTTTAGATGCTTTTAGGAATTCTCAAGAACATCCATGACTATTTTTGTTGTAATAGCGCTCCCCAGCCTGCTCTGCATTTTGCTTTTGAAAATTGCATGAGATTCAAAAGCAGTTTGCCATTGAGGGAGGGAAGGAGTGCTACAATTTGACAGCAATGAATAAAATGGCCAGCAAAACACAAATCTTTAGGTGTGAAGCTCTCTGGTCTCTCTCTCTCATCTCTCTTTTAAGCTCAGTCTAGCAGACACTGCTACTGTGAAAGTGCCATTGGTTTCAACATAATTGTACAACATTCCCACACGAACCTTTAAAAAATGAAAGGGAATTGTCCAGTAGCAACATTTAACTTTACCTTGTAAACAAAACATATGAACTCCTCATGGAAAGAAATAGGAAGGAGTATCTCAAGCTGAACATTTGCTAGGTATCTCTTCTTTAAAAAGATACTCCATTTAAAGGTCACCACATTTACTGTCACCTGTAATCTTGATCTCAAGTTTGAATGTAAACCTCTAGACGAATGAATCCTTTTTTACATTATGGTGAAACTCCAAATTGCACCTGGTGACCATATTAGGGAAACATAATATATTGAGGTCAGACAGAGATGAAGGAAGTTTTGCACATAAATGGCAACCTTGAGGTCTCCTCCATTAAACTATATTTTGAAGATGCACAGTGCAACATGTGTACATTACTGTATATATTGCAATATTTCCCAGATCTCACTGCTTCTGTAGTACATGCCAGTCCCTTCTGATTGCATTTATATATCTGCAGATATCAATGGTCTGCCTTTCTTTTGCCAGTAATAACTGAAGTATCTACTTCATTTATCTTATAGCCATTCATATCTTATGGTCATTTATCTTATAGCCATCCTCTATATTTATCTTATAGAGATTACTTTATAGTCAATACAAAACTTATAACCAAGAGATCAGCTCTATTCCTTCTAGGGATGTGCGAACCAGTTCGGATCCGAACTGAACCACCCCCGGTTCGGTTTGGATCCAAACTGAACCGGGGGTGGTTCGTTTCAGACCGGTTCGGACTGGTTTGGATCGGTTTGGACACCTGAAAAATGGTAGGATGGTAGCTGGCACCCAGGGATACCTGTCACCCAAACCCCAAAGCAATCGGACACTCGTACGATATTTATTGAATTTTTGAAAATTATTATTATTTTTTCCTCCTAGGATATAATGGGACTAGAACCAGGCCATTATTCCTTATTGTGGAGCACCCATGGGTGCCAACAACCATGCAAACCCTGAAGCAATCAGACACCCCTATGGTTTTTTATGAATATTTGAAATATTTTTAATTATTTTTCACATAGAGTATAATGGGACCCGAACCAGTCCATATCCCCTATTGTGGAGCACCTAGGGGCACAAAAGTGGGGTGGGTGGTAGACAGACAGGGGTGCCTACCACCCAAAAAAACCCAATGCAATTGGACACTCCTCTGATTATTGGTGAATTGTTAAAGTATTTTTGAATTCCTCATAGAGAATAATTAGGATTGCAGCAAATGTATAGCTTCACATCGGGGGGAAAGGGGTGGCCTAGAGCAGTGTGGGGTTGGTGGTAGTGCCAGGTAGGGGCAAGGAAGCTATCAGAATTATTTGAAAGGATTTGGGCAGAGGGATGATTTTTAAGTGATTTTTGAAGTTTATGCGTCTTTAAGGTTTTCCCCCATTAGGTATAATGAAGGGTGTATCGCTTCACGTCGGGTGGAAGGGGGTGGCCTAGAGCAGTGTGGGGTTGGTGGTAGTGCCAGGTAGGGGCAGGGAAGCTACCTGAATCTTTTCAAAGGATTTGGGCAGAGGGCTGATTTTTGGTTAATTGTTGAAGTTTACGCGTCTTTAAGGTTTTTCCTCATAATAAGTTATAATGGCGCTTTCAGCAGCCCCATAAGTGCACATGGGGGGTGCTGGGGTGGCCCAGAGCGAGTGGTGGTGTAGTGCATATAGGGTGCCAACCACCCCCATGGGTTTCTAACCCATGGGGTACAGGGTTCTCTTGTTTCTGAGGTATTGAGTGTGGATTCTATGATAGCAAATGAGATTTTCAATGAGACACCATGAATCCACTCTAATATGCTACCTGCAGCCCACATACACACACAATCAGATACCTGGGTAGAATGGTGTGCTCTTCTACCTTTTACCCAGGTAAAAGCTTGGAGGACATTCCCGGGCTCCCTGGCAAGGTAGAGCAGGGATTGGACACAATCTCAGTGCTTCACAAGAGCAGCCCTAGCCAGGTAAGGCTGCCCAAACCTGGGTAGGGCTGATGGTGTGGACAGCCTCTGTGAGGTCATTCACACAATCAAAAACAGTGTCCTACCCAGGTATGGGAACTGTGTGTGCTCACCAATTTTTGGTTGTGTGGAAGCAAAGTAGAAGCCACCTCAGGGGAGGGTCCCCATGCCCTTCCTGCACCATCTGTACAACCCAATGAGCCACAATCAACTGTGGATGTCCCAGAGAGTCTATTGCTCCCCCAGCTCAGTTTGCCCTCCCCCAACTGGAGCCATGATCCTACGGAGGAAGAGATTCCTTCGGGGCAGTCATTGCCTCAGAACAGGTGCACACATGTCTGGAAGTAGGCCAGTCGGCACAATTAGGGATTCCCACATTGCCCCCATCAATCCAGGTCCTCTCTGTAAACCCAGAGGTCACCGACATGCAAGGCATGGGTCCAGGAACTTTCCTCACCAGCTACCCCCACTCTAACACCTTTACTCCACTAATCTCTCCAGCCACCTTAACTGAGTCACAGGAACCTCCAACCCATCCCGCAGAGATCTGCCATGGAGGATCGACATCTGTAGAGGTGGGTGCCCAGGAACTTGTAAACGCCGCACCTGCAACCTCCCTTCAGGATGTATGCCTGCTCCACCAATCCTTTGTGGATCTGTCGACATCACACAATTCCTTCACACAACCTCTACTTCACAGCTCTACACAATGACACCCAGTAGACCAGCGTAAGGTTGTCCTCTATTGTGGAATGTTGCCACGTCCTGGCGACATTCCACGATAAGAGGTCAACCTTATGCTGGTCTACTGGGTGTCATTGTGTAGAGCTGTGAAGTAGAGGTTGTGTGAAGGGATCCTGCCTTTTCCTCTGTCATAGACCCCACCTTCAGAAACTATCTCTCCTGCCACAATATTATTCTGATTCAGAAATCCTGTACAACTGGGGAGTTATGATTCAATGGATTTCACTCATATACAGTTGGAGCCATACCTGGGGGCAGGCCATGGCAGATGCAAAGGCAGCCTGGATGTGCTTGTTGCTACCTCCCTTCGCACATCCTCGAAACTGCTTCCACCACTCAAGCAATATGCTATGGCAGTTTTGATTCAATTCAGCCACTGCACACTGTTGATAATTAACATTTATCTCCCTCTACAACAGAGGAAGCTACAGGTCAGAACAATGTGGGCTGAATTGAAAAACTATGCAGCAGACCTCCTCCTTTCTATTCCTAATGCATATATGGTGATGGGTGGTGATTTCAATGTTAGGCTGGGTCCTGATGACCATACCCTATACACTCAACAGAGGGCCTATCCACCCAACCTTGAGACAGATAGGCTCCCTCTTATCTGCCTTTCAAAAGACCAGAGATCAAATTATGTGGGCTCTGCCTAATGACCACCAGACTTAACCTCTTCATTTTGAATGGCTCACTTGAAAATGACCATCCCACTGAGTTCACCTATCTGGCCGGCTCCAGAATGAGCCTGATTGACTACTTTATCACCTCAGGGAACCTGATCACTCTGTTGGTGAGATTTGAGGTTAACCTGCAAATTGACAGTAGTCATCTCCTGATTTGACTCCTTTTAAAGCCCTTCATTCACCAGTCCCACACAGAGAATCATTATAATTTCCCCATATCCTTGATGGGAGGAGCATGTTGCCATGCTAAATGGACCCCACAGCTGGATCAAGAGCTAAGTGAGCTACTTGCCTCTAACCACCTGCAGCACATTCAATCATTCCTATTAACTAACAGCCCTGCTGGCGCACCCTTGGAGTCCTACAATGCCCTAGTCCTACAATGCCCTAGTCCAGGAACTATAGCAGCTCCTCTCTCGTAAGAACTGTGCACCATATGTACAATGCCAGCGGGCCTCCAAGCAGTGGTTTGACAAGGACTGCATTAACGCCAAAAAAGCCCTTGCCACCACCTATCAAGTCTATAAATCTAGCTCTGGATTGTTTCTTTTTCGCCGGGCATTTGCCCTATAATTTAAGTGTTGTTGTTTTTTTTAAAAAAAAATAATCTTGGATGTTGTTCTTGCATTCTCCTCCTCCATTGACCAGCGCCTGCTATATCTTCTTCACACCTTGAATGAAGACACATCACTTAAGGTGAGGTATAGCCTTCAAGGGGACTTCACAAGAGCTGTCACAACTCAGTTGGGCATCAAGCAAGGATTCATTCTGGCCCCATTCTTCTTCAACTTTTACACTTTTATCTCTGTTGCTGCACCCCTGCTCTGGAACTCTCTTCCCCCAGGTTAGGTCTGCCTCCTCCCTTTCAGCCTTTAAATCTTTATTGAAGACATTTCTTTTCCACTGGGCATTTGCCCTATAATTTAAGTGGTTTAAAAAAAAAATCTTGGATGCTGTTCTTGCTGTGTGGTGGATTGGGTGGTATATTAAATCTTTTAATAAATAAAAGATTTTGGATAATGACTGAATCAGACTAGACACAGCTGGGTTTAAACAAGCCACAACTTTGTTAGCTACTAGTTCTATGAGTTTAGTGACACAGGCACAAGTGCCAGCATACCTGCTGTCAGAGAACCTACAGCCCATCTGCTGGAGTTAAACTGGGGAAAAGCGGTGTCCTAATTTGGCAGACACCTATAGCACCTTTGGACCTGTGACCAACCTGGAAGGGAGTGGAAGTTATAAGCTAGTTCCTGCAAGTGAGGTGGCCCATGAGCTTTCTTTCTACAGATCTCTTAAAGGCATCCATTCCTTCATTGTGGTCCCTGGGGTGGGGGGATGGGCAGGCAGGGTGCAGATGTTTTTTTCTAGTTCCCCAGACTAGAAGATTACATAAACATTATTTAACATTAACCATATATATATATATAGCTTTTTTAAAATAAAAAAACATTTAAAATGGTGATCCATATATTCCTGAGATTTTACCTCCTTGCCTGAGCAACTCAGCTTGGCATTACTACTGTATAATTAAATATAAAGAAGTGCAAAAGAAAAGTGTAAGCTACTTTTCATGGAGATGGATTCTGAATTTCTGTGCAGGGGCTCATGAATTTATTCATTCCACCATTCTGTTATGAACCTGACCAGCAAACACATCTGTAATATGAAATCCTGGATGATTTAAGAATTGTGTTTGTCTTCAGCGTTCATGTGGCTTTACCCTAGTATGGTTCCTGGTGTTGCTTAGGTAAAGTAGATGTAGACAGATTCTGCTCTTACCTTTTAATTTATATATATAAAACTTTGTCCTTTCCCCTTTGTATTACCAATAAAATCAACTGTTGGGAAGAGGTAAGCACAGTGACACATCCCCTTCCAATTAATCTTAATGAAAAGAGAGCTTTCCTCAGAAGCCAAAAAGCAATATATGTTATGTTATATTGGAGGGAAATGAGACCACCATATTGTAGCATGTTAAAGTATAAAATGAAAGTACATATTTATTTAATTTATTTAAAATATTCCTATCCTGCTCCTCCAGCAAACTGTTGCACAGAGTGGCTTACAATAAAAACACAATGAAAAAACAATACCTAATAATAAAACAAAACAAGCATTAAAACAATATAGCAGGATAAAATGGCAGACAGGACTAAAATTGGTTAAAACCAGAAACCCAGTTAAAACCAAATTTTAAAAGCTTTTTATAAAAAGGTTTCCAATACTTTTCAGAACTAAGGTAAGCTGACAACATATCTCTGGGAGGGCATCCCAAAGATTGGGGAGGGGGCAATGTAGTCCTGAAAAGGCCCTGTCCCTGATCCCTGCCATCTGAATCTGCATGATTGCATCAATGGCGGGATCAGAAGCAGGACCTGAGAGGAAGATCTGAGACCCCTAACAGATGCACATTGGTGAATGCAGTCTGACAGTCCCAAACCATGTAGAAATTTGAAGGCGAAGAACAGAACTTTGAATTTGGCCTGCAAGCAAACTGGAAGCCAGTGAAACTGCTGCAGGATAGGTGTAATACCTATGTAGTGATTAGCACCCATAAGCATCCTTGTAGGGGCATTCTGAACCAGCTGAAGCTTTCAAAACATCTCCAGAGGCAGCTGCCACATAGAGCACATGGCAATATTCCATTCTAGATGTAACCAGTGCTATCTCAGATAGGGCTGAGAGAGACTCCTGCCTGCAACCTTGGAGAAGCCACTGCCAGTCTGTGCAGACAATACTGACTTCAATGGACCAATGGAAGAAGAAGAAAAGAGATTCTGATAGTTGGTAACAGGCAGCTTGATGGTGTGTGAAGCAGGGATAGGTGGCAGGAAAGGGGAGGAGGAGGCAACTCCATTCATTTTGCCCTGTTATCACAGGAGCAGAATAAATGCATTCACCAGACAGCAGCATTCTTTTTTTCCTTTTGGCTTCTAAACTTCTCTTTCCCAGTAGATGGCCCTTCCCCCCAGTTCAGTATATCTAAATAGTTTTCATCGTTCACATGTGAGCAATATTTCTCTGTGGTGTTTGAAAAAGCAGATTGTCTTGTAAATAAAACACATCCTGTTCTGTTGTTTGTGTACCAATACAATGAAGGAAAAGGGTACCTAAATCATTTTTGCTTTAGACAACATAGCCTGTTTTCTGCTCAAATTTTGATTCCTCCGGATGGTCTCCTCTTTTGAAATCCCCGAGCAGCTTTAAAACAGCTGCTTGTCATTTTACTGTCAGAATTCTGATTGCCAAAAACATCTGTCACAAAACAGAAAGATGGCACCCCTGCCCTTTAAAAAAATAACCCTTCCTTATATCTACATGTATAGGTTCTAAAAACAAGCTAGCATTATTAAGAGCTATCAGTTTGATATATTTTATAACAGTAATGCTGGAATCATTTGTTAAGCAATTCCCATAAATGTATTTCTTTAAACGTGTATCCCACATAAACTGAAATTCCCAGAGTTTTCTTTGTAGATGACTGAGCGATCAGGCCCATACCAACACTGCTGCTGTGTTGTGCAGAATTGATACTAAGTAAATCAGACATCCAAGTAAGATAAGAAACTTTTGGCTGCATTTGTACATAATGAGGAACTGGAGTTGCATAGGGCAGAGGCTTCCCTACTGTTATGTCCAAATGCATGTAATTCCAGTCCCACTTGTCCAGTGACCCATGATTTCACTCATCAGACTCCAGTTAGAACCCTCCGTTTGTAGTGAGTTTCACTGCTCTTAACCGGGATTCCATTCAACCTCCATTATGTCTGAATGCAGCACTGGAGGATGCATTCTGTCAGACTTGAGTGGAGGAAGGAAGCTCCTCCCTCTCTCCATGCATGATTGGCTTGTGCGGGCTGTCCTTCAAGTAAGAAGGAAGCCCACACAGTCAGTTCCCCCGCCCCCATGCAGTCTCCCTGACTTCAGAGAGGCTGCTCTCCAGATGCGGACAGGAAAGCAGGAATGGGGGTCTGTGGAACCACGGGTCCATTGGACTCACATTTCCACATTACATGCAAATGCAGCCAGTGTGGACAAGGCATAAACTTGGGGGACCGGGGTGGTGAATGGTCTGGATGGTCCTATGATCTAATACAGTCTAAGGCAGCTTCAAACAAGGGGACTCTTGGAAGTCTCGGAGGGCCAACCTGCACTTCGTGCGTCTGTGCGCATGTGCATGCATGCATAATATGAGAGATGGAGTGAGATTTTGTACAAGAAATTGTAAGAGTTTGGTTTGAGAGACAGAGAGAAGTGTGCTTTTCAATGTGACATGCTCCCAGGAACTACAAATCCCAAAGTTCTTTGGTTCCAACTGGCATTTCCTGTGCACATGCAGAAGGAGTCAGCAAGGCACAGCAACAGACTGGCATCTGGCAATAATAAGAACAAACTCCATTATACACACTGAGTTCTGAGGGACTGCTGGACAGAACCAGGATTTACAAGCCCCAGAAGATATGTGGGTAAATTATTTAGGGCCCTGATCTGCAGAGTGCATAAAAGAAATGATACTAGATCTCTGAGAAAGGGAACTAAACAAAGGGAACCTAAAGAAGGTAGGGGCGTTGCTAGGGAAAATGGGGCCTATGTTCACTTCTCTCCCCGGCAGCCCCTTGGAGTAAGGGGGATAATGAAGAAAATTGTGAAGAGTGGGGCTTGGGGACTAGGGGCCCCAGGTTCTTTGAACCCATTTGCTCAATTATAGTTACAGCCCTGGTAATTCCTGTTTTAAAAATGCCCTAATGCCAGGTGTGCCTATATTGTAAATACAAATCAGGCATCCAGAAATGAAAGTTTACACAAAGGGAACCTAAAGAAGCTAATGTTGTTTTAATATGACGTATGGATTTTAGTGTTGTATATCACCTTGGGATAAGTTTTATGAAAAGTGGTATAGAAATCAAACTATAAACAAATAACACCAAATAATCACAGTTCTTCCATATAGAAAAGGTTTTTCAAAAGGAAGAAGAGGGCCCTTGTTACAAGTTTGTACCAGGCCCAGAAAAATGAATATTGGGCATGATGTGTGGATTCTGTTAATTTTGATGGGATCTGATCAGACTACTGAATTGTGAGCAATGGCTCATCCAAAGGTGTCTGGCATGAGTAGAAAGTCACTTCCATTCATGCAAGGAGGAGGATCCATACTTTTCACCAACTCCCCCTTCACCTGCAGCCCCCTCTGCCATATTTCCCACTCTGAGGTCTCCTTTACAGGAAGTGCTAATGGTTTTAGTAGGGAGGAAGGGGCATAGACATATTGCTCTGTGATGGATCACCCCTTGCGCTTCTAAAACCCAAGCATTGGTTTTCCCTGCTGGCAATTGTGTGAATGGAGGTAGTGGAGAGAAAAAGCAGTTTCTGCAGTCTACGAATCCTTCCATATGATTTTCTTCAAAACTACCTCTTTATTTGGAAACTATATTCTTTTCCCTGCATTAAAGTATATAAGCAAATTAAAATTTAAATGCTGCAGGACATTACCAAAAGCATTTAAATTAATTATTCAAATTCAATCTATATTCCAATTTTCAGAAATATCCCTAAACATTACTCTTTGGCCATGAAAGCAATGTGATTTTTTTTAAAAAAATGGAATTCAACCTTGAGGTATTTGTTGGGTAATTTGATGTTATGTCTTTTTATGTGGCTGGCTCCATATTGTGCAACAGACGAAGGAAGGGAAACATAATAAGACAGGCTAATAAAGCATTGCCCAAACATTGCTTGTAAAAATTTGTTGTTTTGAGCCTAGCAGTGTATTATGCTAATCAGCATGTGTAAAGGATATAAATGGCTGTCTTGCATTCCTGTTATTTGTATATTAATTATTTTATAGCTTAGGATTTAGTGCACATAGCCTGAAAATCTTGGTAGTAGCTATTTGCTGGGATTTTACAGCTCACACGCTGCCATTAACTAACCCCATTAAACTAATTTAAATGATTTTAACAGGATGGTTAGTATCCAAGATAAACAATAAGTACTTGAAGGCTTTCATATTATGTAAATAACATGAACTGGGGACTGAAGAAACCTAATCATGTATTTGGTTTGGATTGAGGAAGTAGGTAACTGTTCTCATTCTTGGAATTAAGAAAACAAAGGCTAATCTAATTTATTCTCACTATATTCTTCAGCAAGCTATATGTGCTAGCATGATGCTACAGCAACTGCCAACAGAATTCCGTATCACACACTGGCAAAGAGCAGCTCCATGGCCATATTTGTTCATGCTGTGAACGGAAGCATAGTAGCAAAAATGGAGATGGGATTCTGTTGCAAGAAAAGTGTATGTCATCATCAGCTGGAACTTGAATGGTATACCTGAGACGAGGTTGGGATTCTGTTGGTATACCGCTCACCCTGCTGTCTAACAGTCTCCCTGCCTGAGCTGGTCCCGGATGTGGCATTAGGGACCCCGTGGCTGTTAGTCCTGGGGGACTTTAATGTCCATGCTGAGGCCGCCTTATCTGGTGCAGCTCGGGACTTAATGTCCTCCATGATGACCATGGGCTTGTCTCAACTAATTTCTGGTCCCACACGTGGCAGGCCATACTTGGTCTTTGGGTCAATGGTGGACAGTGGTGCTCCATGAATAGTCCAGGAGGCTTCAATACCATTATCATGGATGGATCACTATCTGGTGAAGATTGGACTGAGGGTGGGCCGAAAACACCTCTGCAGTGGTGGGGGACCAGTTAGGACGATCCACCCTCAGAGGGTTATGGATCCTAATGGATTCCTGATGGCTCTGGGGGAGTTTCCTGCTGAGAGAGTGGATGATCCTGTCAATGGCCTGGTCTCCCTCTGGTATGAGGAGATGGGTCAGGTGATTGAAATGGTTGCACCTAGGTGTCCTCTCCCAAACCACTGAGCCCAAGTGACTTCCTGGTATACAGGCGTAGCAGACAATGAAGCAGGCTGGTAAACAACTTGAGCGTTGGTGGTGGGAAACTCAGAATGAATGTGACCGAACACAGGCTAAAGCCCATATTAGGGTCTACTCTATGGTGATGATGGTGAAGCAATCCTGCTTTTCCACCACCTTCGCGTCTGCTCAGTGTCGTCCAGTGGTGCTTTTTTGAGTGGTTCGGGGCCTCCTAGGCCATCAAACAGAACCCTTGGCTATGAACAATTTGCATTACATTTTGCTGATAAAATTGCTCACATACGTTCTGACTTGGATGCTAAGATTTTGGTGGTGCCGGAACGAGATGTTGCTAATGCACCATCTGTTCTTGTTTTATCAGATGGTTTTCAGACTGTGTTGCCTGAGCAGGTGGACAGGCTGCTTGGAAGGCTAAGGCCTACCACGTGCATGCTCAACCCTTGCCCTTCATGGTTGGTGAAGGCTTCTAGGGAGGGATTGGGTCCATGGGTGGCAGGGGTGGTGAATGTCTCTCTATGGCAGCGAGTGGTACCTCCTCAGCTGAAAGAGGCAGTCATCAGGTCCCTCCTAGAAAAGCCCCAACTAGACCCAGAAGACCTGGATGACTTTTGACCGGTTTCTAACCTCCCCTTCTTGGGCAATGTTTTGGAGAGCATGGTGGTGTCTCAGCTCCAGGCTGCCCTGGATGAATCTGATTTCTTAGATATTTTCCAGTTGGGCTTCCAACCTGGATATGGGATGGAAACTGCTTTGGTCACCCTGGTGCATGACCTACACAAGGAGATAGACAGAGGGAGTGTGACTCTGTTGATTCTCCTGGATCTCTCAGCCACTTTCTGTACTATCAACCATGGTATCCTTCTGGGACTCTCTGGGTTGGAATTTGGGGGCACAGTCATACAGATGCTCTGCTCCTACCTTGAGGGTCATACTCAGAAAGTGGTTCTGGGGATGCCTGCTCCACCCTCTGGCCTTTGGCCTATGTGGTACCACAGGGATCCATTCTGTCCCCTGTGCTATTTAACATCTACATGAAACCTCTGGGATAGGTCATTCATAGGTGTGGCCTACGGTACCATCAGTATGCTGATCACACCCAGCTCTACCTATCTTTTAAGTCAGCAGACACCAGGGAGGCAGTGGATGCTCTGAACCATGGTTTGTAGGCTGTTCTGGACTGGATGGGGGCAAAGAAGCTGAAACTTCATCCAGATAAGACAGAAGTGCTCTGGGTTGGTAAAACTGATTATCAGAGTAGTGAGGTAAATCTGGTCTTGGACGGGGGGACACTCCCCCTGAAAGGCAAAGTCCACAGCTTGTGGGTGCTTCTGGCTCCAACACTGTCCTTGGAGGCACAGGTGGTGGCAGCGTGCGGAAGTGCCTTTTACCAGCTACAGCTGGTGCGCAAGCTGTGACCCTGCTTGGAGAACTCGGACCTGACCTCAGACACTCATGCTTTGGTAACATCCAGATTGGACTACTGCAATGTGCTCTATGTGGGGCTGCCCTTGAAGGCTGGTTCAGAATGCTGCTGCATGGGTGCAAGTCACACCCATCTTGCAGCAGCTTCATTGGCTATCAGTTCACTTCCGGGCGAGATTCAAGGTGCTGGTCTTGACCTTTAAAGCCCTGCATGGCTTGGGGCCAGGGGTACCTGTTGGACTGCATTCACCCATATGAACCTGCCAGAGCCCTCCACTCATCATCTCAGGCCCTGCTTATGGCCCAATCATAACAGAGATCCAGTTGATAGGGACTAGAGACAGGTCCTTTTCGGTTGTGCCCCTCGGCTTTGGAACGCCCTCCTTGAAGAGCTTCACCATGCTCCCTCTCTCAGTATTTTTAAATAACAACTAAAACACATCTTTTTAAAGAAGCTTTAAAATCTCTCACCTGTTGCTTGTATTCATTCATTCATTCATTTGACTTCTATACCGCCCTTCCAAAAATGGCTCAGGGCAGTTTACACAGAGAAATAATAAATACATAAGATGGATCCCTGTCCCCAAAGGACTCACAATCTAAAACAAACAAACAAGATAGACACCAGCAACAGTCACTGGATGTACTGTGTTGGGGGTGGATAGGGCCAGTTACTCTCCCCCTGCTAAATAAAGAGAATCACCACATTAAAAGGTACCTCTTTGCCAAGTTAGCAGGGGTATCTGGTAGGTTCTTTAGTCTTTAGTTTTTATAATTCTTAGGTTTTAGCTTTTTAAAAAATAATTCAAAATTTTAAAAGCTAATTCTGATTGTGGTTTTAGCTTGGATTTTTAACTTGTTTAAATTGGTTAATTTTATTAGTCTGATTTGGGATGCACACATGAGCAAAGTTCTGCTGGTTAGGCAAAGCTTGCTGCCTCTCTGTCCGTTGAGCTCCCTTCTTATAGTTGTTCCATCATCTGATCTCCATAGAGTCTATTTAAAATATCATCATCCTTCCTGGATCACAAAAGGTATCAATTGCTGTTACCCTCTAATTATTGATCAGTTCAGGATATTAGGTCAGCCCAGAGTAAACAGGACCTGAGTTCCAGCTCTTATTAACTGTTGTCGGGAAGAATATTGTTCTATTGACATTCCCAAAGCAAATCTGCATCTCTGAGATTGCAAATGGGCATCTTCTCTTGTCCCCAGACTTTCTGGTGCCTGGTCTTCAAGAATGTTAAAAGTCAAAGGTGTTAGGAAAGAAGAATCAAGGCTATATATCTGAGACAGCAATTAAATCATTTTCTTTTGTGTACATCTACCTAGGATGTAATTCTAAAAACAACAAGAGGTTATAAACAATGCTTCTAATTCTACATTGCAAATATCTCCTCAGAGGAAGACAGGATTATCCCTGTCTTTTCAAGGCAATTCACCAGATAGCAAAGCAATGGCCAGTGACTAGTGTAAACTTTCTGTAAGAGGAAATGCAAGCTCAGCTCCTGGCTTCCCCCAGAGACATTACCTGACAGCAAGTACCAGTCAATTTTAGGAGTTTAATCATTTTACTCCATAGAATTCCTGTTGCAAGGAGTCCCGTGGTGCTGACAAAGATACAGATCTCAGCCCAGCCTGCTGGGCTATGAGTTCTGGTCCAACATGAATGAGCTGGACAAGAACATATCCAAATTGCTAGTGTGTGTAAATCTTCTTAACATGCATCTATAAAGGCATTCCACAGTGATAGCATTTGGATATGTGTGAGACAGGAAAACTAGCCTGGCCATTGTGTCCCTTGATTACATGTTTCACAAACATTGAGAAACAATGCTGGATGGCCCCTACCGTCACAAAGTAATAACCATCTGTCCCAAAGACAAGTCATGACATCTGGGTTTCATGTCAGTTCATCTGAGTCAGTTCATCTGAGTTCAGGCATTAATTGATTTCTTAATAAAGTGGAATCGGACCCAGGCCTGGATTTCACATAATTTTGGATTGATAACTCTGGGTTTAATGTGGTAGTCAGGTTGCCCACAACACTCTGTGTTTACTGGGATTCATTTTTCCTGCCCAATAGCATATTTTCCTCAATTCCAGAATGAGCATTTTGTGTTGTCCAAAGTGCTGCCAAATAATAGTGATCATAATCGTTTTTACTTCTTACAATCAGCTGGTGTTGCCAAATACTTTAATTCATGTTCCAGATCATTGTTCTTGCCAAAGCATGTCCACTCTATAGTATTGGATGGTGTCCATTTGTCTGTGCATCTGCAGGTGGTTCATAATGTTAATTTGATGGTGAATGAGTAGTTGGTTTGAAAATATCATATTCAGAATACTATAAGAGTAGGATACTCAACTTTTTATAGTATAGTTTGATGATTATAGAACATACTTTCTCTTTCTTCTCCTCTCTGTCTTCTAATGATTTTATGCCACTGATAGCAGTGCCTTCCAATTGGATTCATCGCTCTAACAATATAATTATATTATAGTAACATAATAGCACAATCAGAGGTTTAACTACAGTCCCATAAAAAGGAAAGTTATTGTCTCTTTTCTGCCATTGGTATTGGAATCTTATTTCCTTGTAAAAGGCTATTGTTGTTGCCTGTCTATAAAGTGTGAGCCATATTTGCCCAGAAACCACATGCCACGACTATTAGTCATTCGTTACTAATGACTGTTTATCACTGCAATTAGCAAAGCAATCCTCAATGTGCCAGCAACATAAGGTTCATTCAGAATTTATGGAGTACAGAGCAGCCAGAAGTCTGGCATCTCGATCCTAAACACATTTGCTTAAAAATAAAACCCATTGATTTCAGTGCAATGTATTTCCAAGTAAGGACTGGCTCACATGTCCATTTTTTAGCAGGGTTTTTTGTTTTTGGCCCTTGGTAATATGCAGTTTCACAGCACTGGGAGCCTATCACGGGGTCATTTTATTATGAGAAACTGTGTAGAAAAAGTCACCCACACAGACATTTGGCTGTCATGATATTCTCAGTGTCCCAGCTCTCCCAAAGGAAACTGGGACCAACATAAATTGATATGGTTCTCCCCACCCCCATGTATTTTTCTATGAAAACCACTTCATGGCATTTTTGAATGAAAAACATTGGCTCACATTCTGAGCAGGGTAGTGCTACATCCACCCTTTCCAGTGGACATAGCTTTGCACCACTGTGGTTGCACAGTTTTATATACCTCACAAGGACAAAGCACTGGTTAGGCAGCAGATTATGGGTAGAAATGTGTCAGAATACCTCCCAGAGCTCCCCTTGGGCTGATGTGATATGATATGACATACCTGAACTAGGAAAGGTGAAGAAGATGTTTTTATTCTGATCCAGTGACAATACCTCAGCTGATTCAAGCTCCATAGCCCTGGATTCATAACATGGAACTAGGGCATCTGCTGCTATGAATGTATTTAAAGTGTATAAAATGAACACAATTTATACAAAAATATTATCTGAGTTTATGATGTTAGTGAAATGTAAGTAGCAGCTTTCAAGAGAACCAACATTTTTACCCAGCATTCCTTGCTTTAATTGTCCTTTGATAGCACTTACTGATGTGTTTGCAACTCATAAATAGAATGCATCACATTATAATAAAGAGAGGACATAAATAAACTCACTATGTATTCTTTGCAAAATGCTCTGGTTATAGATTGTTGTGTGTCAGCTTCAGTATTTAAGTAAACTTAACTTCTCAGAGGTTTGGGGAAGTAGCAAGTGAATGATTTGTAAATGACCTTTGGAGAGGTTTAAATGAATATGATTTGTTAGAGTGTCACTGCGTCAATCAACAAGCTAAATGCATTTTCAGACCAGGTAATGGGTATATATTGTCCTTTGGGAAGAATTTCTTCATTTTGTGTATGCTTGTTTGAAGTTTCCATTGGTTTTCAAAGCAAACTCAGCAGTTTGACTATTGCAATGAGCTATTTTTAAAGGTAAAGTGTGTCATCGAGTCAGTGTCGACTCCTGGCGACCACAGAGTCCTGTGGTAGTCTTTGGTAGAATACAGGAGGGGTTTACCATTGCCGTCTCCTGCGCAGTGTGAGATAATGCCTTTCAGCATCTTCCTATATCGCTGCTGCCCAATATAGGTGGTTCCCATAGTCTGGGAAACATACCAGCGGAGATTTGATCTGGCAACCTAATTTGAGAGCTGTGGCTGGTGCTGAATCCACAATGCACAGGGCTGTGTGAAGCTTCAGAGGTCTACTTGGTTTCAGCCCACTTCAGTATAAAATTGGGGTGCCACCTAAAGTAGGACCAAAGAGAACAAATCGGGCTGAACCCTTCATCATGCCAAAGCTTAGCTTCAGCCCCTCCCAACCCTACCTGTAAAAGTTGTTACAGGACCAAGCAGGGGCAGGAGATGTGCTACTTTCCTTTATGTTCACTCTCAGCAGCCTGGAAGCAGGCAGCATTATCCATGGCTTGAATTTTAAAATGCTCTTTACCTCCCTTGGAGTCTGGGAAGGGCATAGGTCTTCCTGGGAGTTGACTTTTCTGATGCAACAGCAATAGCCACAGTCTCAGAAAAGGTTCCCTGGGGAAGTAAGGAAAAAAGTTATCTTAAACACAAGCCATGGAAGAAACAAAAACAAGACAGAGTTTGGTGAGGAGAGAAGGCTTAGGTGATCAAACCCCTATCCCTGGGTGGCCGGGAGAAAGTATCAAATCCCAGCCCCCACCAGCTCTGCTTGTTCAGTCAAGATTAGTAACTCCCCTCCCCACGACATCACGTGGGCCTTGTTTTGTATTTCTTAAGGTGTTATTTAGGTGTGAAAAGCCACCTAATGGCACAGCAGGGAAATGACTTGCCTAGTGAGCAAGAGGTTCCTGGTTCGAATCCCTGCTGGTATGTTTCCCAGACTATAGGAAACACCTATATCGGGCAGCAGCTATATAGGAAGGTGCTGAAAGGTATAATCTCACACTGCACGGGAGGAGGCAATGGTAATCCTGTATTCTACCAAAGACAACCACAGGGCTCTGTGGTCGCCAGGAGTCAACACCATAAGAACATAAGAACAGCCCTGCTGGATCAGGCCCAAGGCCCATCTAGTCCAGCATCCTGTTTCTCACAGTGGCCCACCAGATGCTGCTGGAAGCCACAGGCAGGAGTTGAGGCCGTGCCCTCTCTCCTTTCATTACTCCGACTCAAGGGCACAACTTTACAGTTGTAAATATGTTTTTAAATATATATATATTAAGTTTCTTTAAAAATTTCTATAAAATGTTTATAGAAATGTGTATGTGCACATTTATAGAAATGTGTTAAATGGCATCCGCAGCAGTGGGACCCCTGCAGAAGGGATGGAGAAATCCTGCTTGGAATGCAGGGGAGAAGGCAATTAATGAGAGAGGGGAAGTTGGAGGACAGTTGGTTGACAGTTAAGAGGGGAGAGAAAGTGAGCTGGAGGCTTGGAGGAAAAAAAGATGTACAGTTCAGGAAAGACTTCTCCTAGGAAGAGAGAAGCAGGGCTTAAGTAGAGGGTAAAGCTGTTCCATATAAGAAAGGGTAAAGACCTTGTGGACAAAGACCTAAGAGGCCTCAGAAAGGAGGCAAGTCAGAAACAAAATATCCCAGTGAGGCACCCCAACCCCAAAGTGGAGAAAGAAAATAAGGAGAGAACTACAACTGTCCATTATCTGAGAAATAGCAGCACCTATGTAGGTTTGATACCTGGATGTTAGGTGCCTGGACAACTCATTTCTGTTGATCTTCAGGATAATTTGAAAGGGGTTTTTGTTTTGTTTTTGCCTTTGTTTTGGAAAGAGGGCATAAGTGGTCTGTGAAAAGGATTATTACAGGAATTGTGGGAGGAACAGACATTTGAGACAGACAGGATTTTCTTCTCCCTGCCACCAGTAGAAAATAACTCATCATGTGTTTAAATGCTAAAGAGGCACTTAACACAAGTAGTGTAAAGCGCCTTATGGTGGATCCCTGCAGACAATCAAACATGTAGCCCTGGGCGGCCAGTTGGGGGGCTGCTTGGCCCCTGGAAGTTGCAGGATCCCCCTCACTAGCCCCTGCTTGTAGCCTCCTGACTGGAAGTCCTATCTTGACTGCAGTTAGCCTGCATGATCTGTTTCTGAGGGAGATGTGCAGGAAAGGATGAGTTAAACCCCTCCCCCTCTTCTGAGGCTTGAGGAGAACAAGTGGCTATGGCAAAAGCTTTCAGGACTGTGTGGTTCCTTTGCTCTTGCATTTTCTTTTATTTGGTGTTTTTGTTAAAAGTATTTTCAGAACTTTAATACAAAAGTAGTTGATATTTTAATCTTTAAAACTGTGTTGCGTGGCTATAATTTATGGTTCCCTAGAGCTGCCTGAAGATGAACTCTTTGTACGTATTAGGTATCAGGAAAGATACTAATAGCTTAGGGCAGGCACTTCATTAAATATTGGATATAGTCCAGGTAACTAGCACTGAATGTGAAGATGAATCATAATCTTATGTAGTTGTTTACAATAGAGTGAAAATAGATGTACACTAAATTATGAGTGTTATGGCTTAGTTGCTTTCATTCCCACACTCCCTATCATTTTATAGCTATGATATATATAATTTTTGTCCCTAGGGGATTTTACTTGTTTTAGTATTCAGACTCCCTGAAGCGTAGCTTGCCCCTTAATCACTTTGGGTTGTTGCAGACTTGCTTTTATTCTTCTTTTCTTTCTTACCTTTCCAATTTCCCATAGATCATATTGCAGCTGATTTTATACCAATGGTTCATGTAAAAAAAGACAATCTTCTATACTACAGGAGATCAATGAACCAACTAAGGCCCAATTCTCACAAACAATGGATGAGTAGATAAACATATCAGGAATGTTCTATTTCAGGCGGGCGGTGGGGAAGTGTCAAATGATTGAATGTTCTCCCATTTAAAGCAAGGTGTTACAGTAAGAACAAATCTGCCTACTTTCCTTTCACTATCCCTACAACTGGATGAAATTTGGTCCAAATCAGTTAGGCAGCTCACGTTAGCCCACTTGTGCATCACCATCCACCATCTTGAATTGGGGGTGGATGACATCATTACAAACTATGCCCTTGGGCCATCCCTACATGTCCCTACAGCTGTAGCAAATTTGGTTCAAACCAGTTAGGCGGTTCACAAGTTAGTCCAATTGTACCTCAAATGTTCATGTTTGTCATCTTGAATTGGGGTGGATGACATCACCACAAACCACACCATTGAGGTGTCACTGTGTGTCACTCACTACGGGTGTACCAAATTTGGTTTAAATCGGTTAGGCAATCCACAAGTTAGCCCACTTGTGCCTCAAGTGTTTATGTGCCCAACATCTTGAATTGAGATGGATGACATCATCACAAATTAAGCCATTGGGCTGTAGCAAATTTGGTTCAAATCAGTTAGGCAGTTCACAAGCTAGCCTGTGGTTTGCTTAACCTTGGCTGGCAATCAGCTGGCTGATTGCTGCCTGTTTAAATAGTTTACCCTAGCCCACTGCAATTTCCAGCAGCGAGCCAATGGAAGGAGTGGCCGGTGACTGTGCCCTGGGGCACCCTGGGATGGAGAAGGGGAAGCTCCTCCTGCTCCCAGCATTTCCCTTCGGTGCACTGCCACTCATGGGAGTGCACGGCCCAGCAGAAGGGAGGGCTGCAGCCATTCATCTGCCAGGGAAGGCAGGTGAGCTCTTGCCTTCCCTGCAGTCCATCCTCGCTCCCCAGCAAGGTCGTGTGCACAACCTCATTTACTAAGCCATGAGTAAACATAGTTGGACTTACTTCCAGGTAAACATGGACAGGACTGCTGTGCATGGTGTATTTTTCCCAACCAATTTTGTTCCGTTCCACTGGCCATTATGTTTATTACAAGAAACAAAAACAAATTCTTCCATTTTTGCCAATGCTTTCTGAATATTGTTTTCTGCTAATGTTATTTTTGTTACTCTTGCTTTAGAGCAGCAGCAATATAGCTGCTGAAGTATGTTACACAATGCATAATAATTATGGCTGACAGATGGAAGAAGCCATTCTTTAAAAGTTTGGCTGAATAAGGCTGTCTTTGTAGAAGCTATTGTTGACGAGAAGTCTCATACTGCTGTATGTATAGGAACAGGATCTTTCAGCCTAACCAATGTATAAATGTCTCTCAGGCAGATTTAACCTTCCTTACAGGCAGTTATTTGTGAACACCTGAACAGTTCAGTAACTGTGTTAATTATGAATCCTGCTGAAATACATGTCCTTGTGCTTGTTGATAAATACACAGACATATATTGCATGTTCTTTCTTGTATAAGAAGAAAGTTTCCCAATCCTTGGGAAAGTGGTAAAACTGCCGCCCTGTAACCAGAAGGTTACAAGTTCGATCCTGACCAGGGGCTCAAGGTTGACTCAGCCTTCCATCCTTCCGAGGTCGGTAAAATGAGTACCCAGAATGTTGGGGGCAATATGCTAAAATCATTGTAAACCGCTTAGAGAGCTTCGGCTATAGAGCGGTATATAAATGTAAGTGCTATTGCTATTGCTATTGCTATTGTATATTTTCAATAATGGTTGGGTTTGGGTATTATGAGTGAAGGATTGGGAAACTAAACAGGGCCAAATGATGGCCCACATATTCTGCAGTGATACAAGGGCAGAATAAGGTCTTTGCCCTCACAGATGGAGGAGTGTAGACATAGCAAAAGCATCTTCTGCAGCCAAGCGCATGGAGAGGGAGATGGGGAAGTTATTTTCACTCCACTCCCTCCAAAAGCCCCTTTTGCAGCCAGAAATATGTCCTTGAGGGTCAACACAGCCCTAGCTGGATCCTGAATTAACATAATACAATACCTATCTCCTTTTCAAATCTGAATTTTCTAGGAAGTCTTCTATATATTATCATGGAGTCAATGTGCCATAGTGGTTAGTGGAACAAACTTGGGCTTGAAACTCATTGCGTGATCTTGGGCCAGTCACTAAGGCTATGGGCACGAGCAGCCAAACCTAGACTAGGGCAGCCCAACCTGTGTTTTGTTGCCCGTGTGCACTGCCAGGATCTAGGGATGTGCAAAAAAGGTTTGAATTTGAATCAGTTTGAATTCAAACTGGTTTGGTTTGAAGGTTAGAACTCGAACCAAACAGGGCATTGAACTGGCAATGCCAGTCTGAGTTAGAACCAAACAGAGCCTGATTCTGTTTGAACTGGTTCAAGTCTCACAAAACTGGGTTAGGTGGTAGGCACCCATGGGTGCCAACTACCACCCAAACCCCAAAGCAATCGGACACTCCTGCAATTTTTAATGATTTTTTGAATTTTTAAAATTATTTTTCTCATAGTGTATAATGGGAACTGAAACTGGCCCATTATACCCTATGTAAAGCACCTAGGGGCACAAACATGCTAACCTGGGCTAAGGGGAGGGCTTTGCAAGCGGGTTAGCTGCTTGTAAACCACCGGGCTTGTCTAGGCTCTCCTAGCCCAATTTTTGCTGGTTGTGAGAATAGCCTCAGAGTCTATCTCATGATTTCCTATTGAACCCGAGGGGGAGTTGAGGCCATACCTGCCAGGACTCGTTTTCCTAGCCTCCACTGATCTGCACAGCTGGGAGCAGCACAGATTTGTGGGTGTGTGGTCGCACACTGAAGACAACAGGGACTGTCGTCTGGGGGTGGGGGAGGTAGGTTCCACCCTGCCTTACCGCTGCCCGGTCATGTGCATACCCTTATAATCTCTCTGCCTAACATACCTTACGGAGTATGTTGTGAGATTAAAATGTCAGAGAACCAACTATGCCACAGTGAGCTTCTCGGGATGAGATACCAACTAATTCAAGTAATTCTGGAATATACTGGAACAAAATGAAATAAGATTTAGACTAGGTTGTCAGCAGCATTTTCTGCTGAAGGTACACCTTTCCCCTCATTGGTAGACATAAATTGACTGGTCACATGCAGGCTTTTAATATCCAAGCTTTAACCCTGACACCTCTCCAAGTTTTGAAAGTAATTGTTTTAATTCATAGTAATGTAATTTGTTCATGAAAAGGAAACTTTAGCACATTATATGAAAAGAGGTTTTTTGATATATTTAACAACAACTAATCATTATGTAGCCATGACATTCAGATTGCTTATTTAAATTCCAAACAGGAGGAAATCTTAATATTCAAAGGATTTAAAAGGTAGAATCATAATAAAACTTTATCATCACTCACATCCAGAGTTAATAAGAACATCTTAGTAGAATTAGTTTTAGCCTTTAAAAGAACACATCCAATGTTTCTGGGAGCTTATCCCAGGTGTTTCCTAAAGGATACCACAATTCCACTGAGTGGGGGGTGGGGAGAGAAAATAACTCAATGCTCTAGAGTTAGTTTGCTACCTTATGGTGTTGGGTGATCAGTTATTCTCCAAATAAATAAATAAATAAATAAATAAATAAATAAATAAATAAATAAATAAATAAATAAATAAATAAATCCATTTCAAAAAGGTGATCTCATCTTTCCTCTCTTGTTGGTATTGGCCAACATGATGCACAGCATCTCACTGATGCTGCAAACCATGTCGGGAGCTGCTACAAATGCATAAGGCAGCCCCGAGATAGTTGAGAGCAAGAAGTTGTGAAGGCAGTACTGCACCAGCTACTCCTGTTCACCACTATGTGAGTAACTCTGTTGTGCTGCTTGCACTAGGGTTGTGCACAGAACCAGGCGGGGGTGATTCGACAGCAGTAGGGTGCATCTTTAAGTGCGGGGAAGGGTGCACCTACCCCTCCCACTGCATTTCCCCCACCAGCGCTCCTGCCTGCCGCCTTGTCATCTCATCTCCCAGAAGTAACAGATGCGCCTGCGCATGCCGGGCATGAGCACGTGCACATTGCAAGCATGCACGCACACAGCGTGAGCCCATGCCCGGCATGTGCAGGTGCATCTGCTACTTCCGGGAGACGCAGCAATGGGGCAGCAGGGAGGTACACTGCCGCCCCGAGGGGCTTTAACACAACAGAGCGCCAGCAGGGGAAATGCGGTGGGAGGGGTAAGTGCACCCTCCCCCGCCCTTAAAGATGCACCCCTCCACAGTTGAACCAGCAGAACTGCCCGCCAATTGAACCAGTTTGGAGGCCTATAAAGGGCCTCTAAACCGGTTCTGGGCATGTCCCTAACTTGCACAACCCACTCATCCATCCACAACAGCCCCGATAAAATGTTGCGCATCATGTCAGCCATTGCTTGGGAAAGAATCTGGTCTAGAGATAGTTGTCAGTCCATCAAAGACAGATTATTTATTCTTGCCAATAGCAAAAATATCAAAATGATAATAAAGCAAACTCAATATACAATTTTAAAACAAACACAGCAAATATAATTATAAAATTAAAAATTACTAAGCAGCTTTAGTTAACGATCTTTGCTTTTATTTACCAAGTAATAAGCTTGAGGAAATAAGTCATTTTAGTGGCCTAATAAAAATGCCAATTTATTGATGAGAGCCATAAGGATTTTATTTTTAAAAATCCACATTCCATCAAAGCCAGTGAATGCCAAGAAGCAAACCATCTTTCCTGATGTAATGGATATACGATTGTATCCACAGTGGGCCTCACAGAAGGTACCTCTACCTGGTTTCCAGGGATTCTTCCCTTCCTCTGATACCCTCACGCCACAGCCAATGCTGACACTAAAGTTTCCCAGCCCTCTAGAACAGGGATTCTCAACGTTGGGTCTCCAGATGTTATTGGACTTCAACTCCCATAATCCCCCGCCCCAGTGGCTTTGGGTTGGGGATTATGGGAGTTGAAGTCCAATAACATCTGGAGACTCAACGTTGAGAATCCCTGCTCTAGAAAGTTTTTTTGGGGGAGGGGTAGAGGGCTCAGGAAGCTGGAGTGGAAGGGATAGGGAAGATGACTTGTGTAAGCACCATTGCATAAGTGCCACTGTGGATGCAACCCCCAGGTTTCTAACATGCCAGAGTTGCAAGGACACAAGGTACCATGGGGGTTCTCAATCAGGTTGGGGCTACACATGCAGCAGAATGTGATGGTAGAATGGCCTGTACCATTTGCTATTGCAGGTAAAAAATAACACTTTTTAATGCTCTCTCTTTAAAAAACAACAACAACAACAACAAATTTCCTTGAGATGTAGCACACCAAGGAGAAAGGTTCCAGCATCCTTTCCCCTTTCTATTTGCTATTTGCATCACTAGCATTCATGCAGAAAACAAAAGGGAGCACTGAAAACTATTATTCCCTTTCCCCTCTGCACTGCAGTCTAAAAGTACTGTATTGCATTCCATTGTAGCACTTCAGGACTCTCTCTCCTCATTGCGTGATGTATGCAAACTAGACCTCAGTGTGTCTTAAAATACTGCAATGACTGTAGAAGTGACACCACTGACCAATAGATTGTGCTGTTCCATGCTTTACTTTTTCGTAAGCTTCTGTGTCTTGTCTTAGCTGTTCTGCTCTATTGATGTTATTCAGAGTTTCCCTCCAAAGTGAGGTCTGTGCGTGTGAATGGCCAGAAGAATGGCCAGGCCCATAATATAGTTCTCCTGTTAAACCAGTATTACAGCACGCTAGTCTTCACTCAAAAGAATCGTAGTCTGTCCAACAATCTTGCGCTGTGGTTTAGTTACAATTCCTCAAGTGATGCAGGATCTCATCTCTTGCAAGGAGGGCATCCTGAATCTCTTTCTGTAGTCTAAGGGCCAAACTACACATGTATGCAAATGTGTGCTATAGAATGCTTCTGCTTCTGATTGGAAGTGCCTCTTTTCCCCTCAAAAATAGTCATTTGGAGGGGCAAATCCATCTGGAACAGGAATGGGATAAAAGGAAGTTCAATCAGTCTTTCCCTACTCCCTATTTACCTAAAACCACCCCCTGAACTATTTGCATTGTACATGTTTGGCCCTAAGCCTAATTCTAGATTTGCACCTGTAAATTTAATTCAAACTGTTTATCTCACATTTGTGAAATGTATACCCAATCCAGTGGCCAAATGTGAGACTATGTAGGAAAACTAACTAGATTCTTAATAGTAATCCGTTCTATCAAAAGCACTATGTGAAGAGGTAACATGGCTCACTGTCCTTTTGCTATCCCATCCCTTCCCCTACCTCACCTTTCAACAATTCATATACTGTACCCACATTGATAATCAATCCTGGCACATCTCAAAATAGATTAAAAGTTGTCATGCAACTATGGATTGCAGTTTTTATTCCCTTTGATGTGTATATCCAATTTTCTGTTACCTGCTTATATACATATGCAAGTGTATGTGCACAGACCATGAATCTGAGAGCTTAGTATACTTTAACTTTGCCATGTTGTGTTTTTGTTTTTCTGTTTATAGATTGACCTCCTTGTGCCTACAAAAGTGACTGGCATTATTACTCAAGGAGCTAAAGATTTTGGTCATGTACAATTTGTGGGCTCCTATAAACTTGCCTACAGCAATGATGGGGCGCACTGGACCATATATCAGGATGGAAAGCAAAAAAAGGATAAGGTAAGGTAATGAGGCAGTTGATATTTGGAATGCATTTTTATAGGAAGCTACGTCTCTGGTAATCTCAGAGCTGGTAGCCTGCAGGTTAATGTATGCCGTCTGCTTTATGGAATGTTCATGCCTAAGGTTCCATGGCTAAAAGTCAAGGTGAACAGAAAGAAACCATATTATAGTACATCGACATTTACTAATACTGTAGTATTAGACACAAATATATAACATCAAATTTAAAGCTATGAAAGGAAGGAAATACATTGTTATGTGTATGTAGTCATTTGTTTAATTGTTGGGATTCACTTTTCCGCATGGTAGAGAGACTAGAGTACCACTGGGTGGGAGGGAGAGAGAATGGAGTGTGATTCTCTGTGGGGAAGAGAGCAGAACACACCATTGGATGTAGGGTTGCGAGGAAAGAGCAGAGGTAAAGAGCAGTGATGACTCATATCACTTCAGGCACTGAGTGGACCTTGGCCAACTTGCAAGTCATTGCTGGAGCACCTTAATCAATTCAACCGATTAAGTAAATATTTCTGAATATGTAGGTACCTTCAACAACCATCAGTTTCAAAGGATTAATTTTATTACATGTCTGTATTATTTAAAGAAAAACAACTGTCCTTGAAAAGGCAATTGTAATATGTCTCTGCATCCTGACTTTGTTTCTTGTGCTGTCGTTTTTGCATAACAGAGCTAACTGGCACCTTGTGCTTTAGTCCTAATCCTATTTATCTTAAGGCACAGGAAAAGGCATATGCTCTTTTATTACAATGAGGACCATTGTAATAAAATAGCTGCCTTGAGGACCAGTTATTTAGTTTCTGCATAGCCTGTTAATCCTTTAAACAGTTCCCCAGCAAATGTTATTTTCAAAGCTGGGAGAGATCAGCATTAAAGATTTCACAGAAATTCCAAAAGAGATTTAGGAATATAGAAGCTGATGACATTATAGATTCATAGTACATGGACTGTGTTGTTTATATCAGTGGGGGAACTATTATTGGAAGTGTCTTCATAAACATCTTAACTATTTACACCTATGGTTGTGGTGTATTTTGTTTTTTAAAAGCATTGACAGATTAGTTTGGATATCAGCTACCCATTGCATTCATCTTGGGCTGTTTAAAGAACACTGAGAAGCAAAATACAAATACTTTCTGGCAAAAATATTATCACAGCACCTACAATTTTCATAATGGAAATCTAAAACTAAACCACTGCACCCAACATTTCAGAAAGGTGGTATAAACTCTAGAGCATAGTAGCTATAGAAAACTCTGTATATTTGTCTCAAGCAGGGCAGATTTGTCATAGACTTTCAACTGAATACTTAAATTTGCATTTCATATATCAATATGAACCAAAAGCAGATCATTTAATAGCTCTGTAATAATACATATTATTATTTTTGATATAACTAAAAAATCAAGGGGAAAACACTGGGGATTATTTTGTAGACCTGCCTCAAGACTGTTAACTTTCCTAGTTATTTCCTTATCCTGGGGTGAAACTATCTTTGCAGGAGGAAGCAACTCTTCTTCCTCCTCCTCACAACCCCACGACACCACCACCTCATACTTAGTGACTGCCAGCTAGACCATCACATCCAGTTTGTCATTCTTCCCAGATAGAGCAACTGTAGCAGATCTATCTGACCTTCAGATAGTCTGCAGTGATGCAGGGCAGCACTCAAGCCCAGTTCTCACCTTCCTTGAAGGTATACTACTGAAGTTATAATATCTGCATGGTCGGCTTTACCAACACTACCGAGACCAATGGATTGAGTGATTCTTTTTTATTTATTGAGGTCGTACACACAATCCCTTTTCTTGAAGTTGGGAAGGGCCAGGGGAAAGGCAAGATTGTGGCAGATGCCCTGCCCACCACACCGTGCTTGTTGACAAGCAGCGCAGCAACAGAGAGGCTGGGGAAAGGAAGGACGGACGGCCTCCAGAAATCCCACAATGCACTGCATTGCTCACATAGTACATTGAAGGCATTCTTCCCCCAGGTTCTATGGTAGCTTGGGCTGCTGGCAGCCCAACTGGGGCTGCAGGCAGTCCATGCTTCCACACAAGCAGGGACTGAGGTAAGAAGAGAACACGTGCACACTCTCTTACCTCAATAAAAGCCTGGGGAAAATTCTTGGGATACCTGGGGGGACAGCACCAGGATCAATGCCAGGATCCTAGCACTTCATATGAAGTGCCAGTAGGGCTGCATAAACCTGAGTATGTATGTATGTATGTATAACACATATAATAAAAATGAGTTAAGAGTATTTAGCTAAAAAATATAAAAACAAATCTGATATTAAAATATATAATATACAAACACAGAAAACTATAAATGGATACAAAAAACACAGAAGCAGCAATAAAACAATCATATAAAGACCTGGATAAAAAAAGCCAAGATTTAACCAGCTTTCTAAAAACTGTGACCAAGTCCGAGGAGCGAATGGCCACTGGGAG
This sequence comes from Hemicordylus capensis, assembly GCF_027244095.1. Classification (NCBI taxonomy): domain Eukaryota; kingdom Metazoa; phylum Chordata; class Lepidosauria; order Squamata; family Cordylidae; genus Hemicordylus; species Hemicordylus capensis. The sequence goes on along the minus strand of NC_069658.1, from coordinate 54,714,988 downwards.
AGCATTCCAAAGCCTTGGGTCAGCAACAGAGAAGGCACTGTTCATGTAAATGGCCTTTATTGCATCTGTGTCCAAGTGCAAAAAAGCAGTATTTTTACTACCCAGCCATCCTTTGGAGTAAGTTAGGCTTCCCTAAGGTGGCTTCATAGTTGAGCAAGGACGAAAGTCCATTCACACAAATTCTGGCCACAGGATAATGGGCACAGTGAGCTTCCAGACATCTTCACTGTGTGCCTGCCTAGATCCCCAATTCAGTGCCAACAGAGTTGGGTACAAAGATTATACCATTTCTAAGTGAATACAGGTTGGAATAATTATACCATCATTCCAACACTGAAGAAGCACAACCTCATTTAAATGCAAATTAAATCTTCCTCAACAGTAACAGTCCTGTTATTTATTCTACTTTACAGTGTTTTCCCAGACACTGATATTAGTTTTGCTTTTTTCCTCTGCTGAATGGTTGATTGCAGTATTGGTAGACTTTGGGGAACAAAGAAAATCACTGCTTGAAAGGATGTCACACTTCCAGTGCAATAGATAAATCTTCATTGTGATTCTAAGTGCAAGTGTTCTTTTGAAGAGAAAGTCTGATGCTCTACAGCTGGAAGTCAAAGGTAGAAAAAGTTTTAGAGTCCAAAGAGGCCTTTCAGCTTTGAACAAATCTGTAGGATCTTTCCAATCCAAGGTTAATTATTTGGTGGCGTGATTTGAACCTGGGTGATTCATTGCACCCCCATGCCCCCACAGAGACAAGACATGACACACACACAAAAACTGGCCAGATTAATAGGAACAAATGCTCAAAATAGGAATAATTTAATTAAATAAGCATATTAACTAACTCAACAACAGGCATCCTGTATTTACTGAAAGAGTTCAAGGAATTCAATGTAAAACGCTGATCTTGCAGCAGTAAGAGCCAGGTTGTATTATGAATGTTTAGGAGGCAAAGATTTTTGTTATAACTGGACACCCTTAAGCCGTAACCCCCGCCCCCAAACAAACACACTAACCATCACCACCACCCATAAAAAATGCTCCCCTATGGAGATCTTGAAGAGAGACCGTGGGTGTGTGTGTGTTAAAATTATGAACCAAATGGCACAACGCAGGCAACAGGCCGACCCAATTAAAAGGTGCCATGGATTAAATGCTAACACATAAGAAAAAATACTGTCTGAAAGAAGCCAGCATGGATTTAACAGGGCAATTCTTGATCCACCGACATGAAAAGCACCTCTGCATCAGAAGAGTAGAACATGAGGAACTTAAAGTCAAAAAAGAATTATCCAACCATTTATTTATTTATTTAGATTTCTATACCGCCCTTCCAAAATGGCTCAGGGCGGTTTACAATTAAAAACAAACCACTAAAACAATAAAGAGCTAAAACAAAAATTAAAAACAATATAACAGTTAACAATTTAAAAACATTTTAAAACAAGAATTAAACAATTGCAGTAATTAAAAACCCCAAAACTGGGTTAAAACATTAAAACCAATTTTAAAACCCTGGAAAGTCAGGCCAAACAAATACGTTTTAAGGGCTCTCTTGAAGGCTAATAGAGAATTCAAATTACCGACAAAACCCCACAAAGTAGAGGCAGCTTCTGAGGTGAGCTGCTGATTGAAACAAAAATGGCCATAAACCCTAACCCCATTGGAACTCCTCAAGTGTATCAAAAGACATGTGATCCGACTAACGCAGCGTATGAGACAATGACTCCAAAAATCTCCTAAATAAACTCAGCAATCATGGGACAATGGAACGGATTCAAGGGTGAAACACGATTGGGAATAGGTAACAAATGGTAAGAACACAAAAGAGGGGATTGAAAATAAGGATTACCCATATTATGAATTTAAATTTACACTGCAATCTGACTACAAAAATTCACACTGCAACAAACCGGAAAAACCCCCTTCTGTTGAATACACATTGGACCCGGTCTCACGATCAGTGAGACCCGGTTTTAAGCTGTGAGCGAGAAGAGCAGGCTAAGCCCGCTCTCCCCGCTCACGAGCGGGCAGGGAGCTCTGGGCGGCCGGATCGGAACCCCCCACGCCTCTCTCGCTCACTCTGTCCCCCTCCCCCCCACCTGCCTCTCTCGCTCGGCCACCACCAGTCACCAGGCCAGGCGGCCAATTCTCCTCCTCCTGGGTGTGCCAGCCAATCAGGCGCCTCCGCAGCCCAGCCAATCAGCTGGGCTGCCGGGACGCATTTTCCCCAGGCACACCTAGGAGAAATATAGATCGATAGATAGATTATGATTGACCCTTTGAAAGGACTAAGCAAACTAATTGATTTGTAAAGAAAGAGCAGGGGAGTAATCAAATTAAGGGGCAATGAATCAATGACGAAAGAAAGCCATAGAACAAGTTTGGGGGGTGGGGGTGGGGCAGGAAACCTATTGAAGTGTAAGAAAAAGAGCACAAAAGTGACTTAGTTAAACAATAATGAACCACCAAACCATATGGGCAATAGCCCCGAAGTAAAGTGGCAGCCTCCTTGGAGCCAAGGGGAAGTGGAGTCACCACAGCAGGCAAAAAGGAATAGCCTTCACTGTTGAATCACCACCACAGCCCAGTCCCTTCACAGCTGAAGATAGCTGCCACTCTCCGCGCTCCAGTAGCTGCTACAGGGCCAAGAAGCAGCGAACCTGCTTACTGCCTGCTCCATCCAAGCAAGGTGAGCATTAAAGCAAGATGAGCATTATGGCTCCTGAGTTCTGCTTTGGACCACTTTTTAATCTGAGCTGAGGAAAAGCTTCTTCACAATGTCCTCTAGCATTGGTTCCTTCTCTGGCATAGGGGTGTCCAGAGACCATTTTTGCACAGTTCAGTCCAAATTTGAAATGAATTCTGACCACAGTCCATGAACCAGTTTGGCTGAAATGACCAGCCGGTCCAGTCCATTTTATCAAATCGACTTGAACTAGTTTACCGGTTCAAGCGGCTATTGTAAAGTTAGGAAATAGGATACAGTTTATAGTGGCTGTGGTGAAGGCAGGCAGGTGGCGGCAGGGAGGGGGGTGCGAGAGGCACCTTCTAGAAGTAAAGGAGAAGGTACTGGCAGTGCTTACCAATGTGTACTGCAGAGGCGCTTCCCCTAGAGGTGCTTCCTCCATGGTGTGTGGTGACATGGCAGCAGCACAGACTGCCATTGCCATCTCCCATACAGTATGAGATGATGCCTTTCAGCATCTTTCCTATATCGCTGCTGCCCGATATAAGTGTTTCCCATAGTCTGGAGAACATACCAGCAGGGATTCAAACCAGCAAGCTCTGGCTTGCTAGTCAAGTCATTTCCCCGCTGCACCATTAGCTGGCATACACAGGACCTTTAATTAATTTTTGACAGCTTCCAGCTGCGGAAGGGGAGGGGGCCCACATGCAAGGAACCCTTTCATTGATAATGCACCTGATCTAGTTCAGCTGCCCAGGAAGGGATCCTTTCTAAGGTGTTGCGTGTGGAGTCTGGTTGGTCAGCAGGGCATTGATTTGCCTATATGCCTGGACAGTGTCTGAATTATTAAAGTTCCCATGGACGGTGCTGCTCCCTCCAGTTGTATAGAGTGGTTCCTCAAACTATGCACATATTTGTCCATGTATCCAAATGTTCAGCCTTGACACCCAGCTTGGAGGTGTCACACAGACTGCTGTGGCACCATGCACACTGGCACAGGAAAGTATACTGCCAAAGGGTTAATCCAAAGTTTGGGTTAAAAGATAGCTCCTAGAATTCTTAAGGGTTCTGTTCTATTTTTTTGTACCAGTTTGTAGGGGAAGGCGAACCAAGCCCCTTCCCCTTGGTGCAAGCATGCAGTCCATACCTCATGAAAAGAACCATCCTGGGTGATGTTGGGACTGGGACAAGCTTGAGAGCCCTGTGTGATGATAAAACATGCCATAGATGTGCATCTCCTTCTTCCAAGGACCACTCTCTCATGAGAGTGAAAGGCCATGGAGACATGCACGTAGGCCGGAGGGCTGTCTCCACCCAGCCTGGTTACTAGATCCCTCAAGCCCTGGGGAGTGGCAATCCTACAACACCTGTCCTGGTGACTGCCGCAAAGCAGGAGTCCAAGCACTCCCTCTGGCAGTCTGGTCTCCCTGCAATACATATGCTTTAAAAAAAAAAAAACCTGAACAGCCACCAGCCTTGCCAGGGCTCACTCAAATCCGTGGATGCCCTATTCCAGGATGCCCCATGGTGGCCGATTTACATATACTGCAATGCTGGTCCCAGCCCGGCTGTAGATGCGGGATCCATCCCTAACTCCATACACCTGAAACCACTAGGACACATGGAGGGGACTGGACTGACTGGAAGTTTGGAAGGGTTGAGGGGCGAGGGGATGATAGATAGTATGAGTTCTATTTTTAACCAGAGATACTGGAGGGGCCCACATCAGCAGGGTGGGGTGGGGGCCCTAGAGATGAATGGCCTACCTCAAGAGAGTGCGGTCCAACAGAGACCGAGGCCGATGGAGCCTCTGGTCCTCCCCAGTGGACTGGCCCTCTCATGAGAGTGCTAATCCCCAGCTGGCAAGCTGACATGGGGGCAGGAGTGTGTTGGGGCTTACTGGGCTGCTTGGTACAGGTCTACAAGAGCATCCTTTGTCACAATGGACCTAACCTCAGGATACTTTGCCTGCCCTCATATACATATTGCCTCCTATGAAGTCATACTTATCACTTCCCGGAGTAACAGAACACTATTGCTCCTCTCTATCCCCCAGTAGCAGTACTTCTGCTTGTGCTCAAGACTCTATGGGTGCAGGGCTCTTGAAAGGTGGCTGGTGCAAGTGGTGCGAGGAAAGAGTTAAAATGCCTTTTCCCTGCTGAGGGTGGAAGCCAAAAAGGCATGTTTGCACCGGGCATGCCCCCTCAAAGGTCATAGCCAATGAGTGCTGCTCTAATGATGTCCTGATGACTTGCCCAGAGTCTGGCAATGTGCACAGTACAGAGCTTGCTGGGAAGGAGCCTTGGTGGTCCAGGGAAAGGGAGGAGTCCCTCTGCCCAGAAGCCAGAGGTTGCAAAACCGCAGTTGGATGATTGTCTGCAGGATGATTCCTGGGTTCACAGATTAACCACAGGTTCATCTACCCAAGGTTTCATGCTATGTCCAAACGCACCCTCTCTCCCCTATCTTCTTCTTTCTCTCTCTATCCCTCTATTTCCCCATGAATGCTGGGAAATGTAATTTTCCATGGAAGAAAATTAAAGTGGCATAAAATAATCATAAAACACTCCACAGCATAAACTTTAGATATATTTAGATATCATTAAAAACTTAGTTGAAAATAAATGCTTGTATGGGCCAAGTCTGACAGGCTTTCCTAGGAGGAGAATCATCACTTAAATCTGGGAATAATTCCGCAAAAGAGGTGATACCACCAAAAATATTTTATTAATGTTTTATTAATGTTGGATGCCAGTTTTATCTCTGCCGTTTTGTAGAACCCAAAGTCTGGCCTCATTTGTTGATCTTAGTTCACAGGGGGATTCGTACGGGAGTAGGAATTCCTTCAGTTATCCTGGGGCCAAGCTGTTTAGTGCTTTAATGACCAAAAATTGCACATTCATTTGGGCCTGTTGACTAACAGGCAGCTACTAGTTAAATGAATTACATTAAGAGCTGTGTCTTAATGAAAACTTGATCTCAAGGCAAAGTTTGCCAACTTCTGACCATGTCTGCCACCACCATGGGTGGTCCTTCACTTTCCTGAGCTGCTCTCCCCCCCCCCCCCCGCCTCAGTTCTGCTGCTGCCACCCCATGCTTTCTTTCCCCTCACTGGCCCCACTTCACCAGCCCAGGCTATGCCACCATCCCCATCACCTCAGCTGCTGGGGTCCAATTTGCATCACCACTACTGGCTATCTGCATAGCCTGCAAGGCAGCATGGAGCGTGTCTCTGCAGTGGTGGCTGGTCTCTCCATCACTGCTGTGCTGCTAAGCCAGCAGCCGCTCTCTCCCTCTCGGACTGCCTCTTCTGTCCAGCAACAAATGTTCCCAGAGACATAACAGACAAGTTTGTTGCTGGAGAAAAGAGTCCGCCTGAGAGATGGAGCGAGGGAGCTACTGCTGGGTTAGCAGCACAGCAGCAATAGAGAGACGAGCTGCCGCTGCATCCACACCGCCTTGATCCATGCTGCCTTGAGCACCATCAACTGAAGCTGGCAGCAAAGAGGGAGAATGTGGAGCCTGGACTGGTGTGGCAGGTGGTGGGGCCACTGAGGAGGTAGGGTGGCATCAGGGCTGGCTTCTGCCCCGGGATAGGACCAGCAAGGGGGGTGGGGTTCAATACCTTTTGCCACAAATGGCAACAAGCCAACACTGCATGTAACAAAATTTACACATTTGAGGGGGAAGAACCTTGATGGACAGCTGAGAAATTGACATGACAATCAAAATGGTTTCTCTGCTTTCCCCCAAGGAGCGCTGAAGGGGGCAGCCAAGAGCACACTGAAAAATGGAGATGTTTTTCTCCCCACAGTAATGACAGCAAAAATAAATCTAAGAAGAGTGTTTTGACTCGGCTCAGGTTGCATACTTCTAAATGGAGAGGATGTGAAAAGAGGAACGGTAGCTCCTGCTGTTTCTAGCTGGCATTTGCCACTCTAACTGCCATTTATCTGAGTTTATATCGATACTGAACTCCTCTAGAGATGCAACCCAGGGGTCCTGCAGAAGTATACCTGTAGAATGCTGCTTTTCTTGTACTTTTTAAATTGTTAAAAAAGAACATATACTTGAACATGGTCTTTGTATTTGGGCTGAATTGGAAATAACTGAAACTCAGACATGACGGGAAATACTTTTTCAGGAAAATATCTGGCCTAAATAGTCATCTTGTTTTCCTCAACTAGAGGTCAGTAGATCACTGTACATTCAGTGCTAGAGTAATTGATACCATACTTGGGTAAAAAATATTAAATTCCTATATTTAACGTCAAATGAAAGGGATTGCTGTCAAATTAAAATTATTATTTACCAACCTTTCACCATATATGCAGAGGCGTATCTAGGGAAAATAGCACCTAGGGCAAGCACTGAAATTGCACCCCCTGTCCAAACATCTGTCACCCATCTTTCAGATAACTTTACAGTAATATCAGCTGAAAAATACAAGTCAAGCTCGTTAATCTTTTAATATTTCAAAAACTATTTAGTAGTGGATGTAGCCAGACCAAAAAAGGGTGGAAAACTACAAATTTCAGTATGCTGGGGCTCATGAAATACCCAAATACTATGTAAGGTGTACTTGGAAAACTAAACAGAAGTGCCTGTCTAATTCTCTACTATGCACTGTAGCATCACTATTACATAAGTTTTAAAAATAAATAGAGAATTTGACTTTTCCCAGATACTCTGAAAATAATTAAAGAATATGCAGAGAAAACTGTGTCACTGCTTGGAATATATTCTAGTATTTCAGAAAGACAGTTAAAATGAAAGAAAAAGAGCAAGAAACTCCCAGTGGGCCTTAATACTAAGGATTTCACACTGATTCAAAGACAAACTCATCATTAATAGCCATATTATTAAGACATCACATTTAACTCACTTGTCACAAGAAGCAAAGTAAGAGCAAATGAATACAATCCTAGCTCATAAGCTTCAGCTCAGTATTCACAAGCCCTGATTCTCTGTACATAGTGCCAAACTAAATATGTGTACAGTGACTTATATTATATTATTTTATAAAAATTTTTTTACCTGTAGCCCCTTTGGGGGGCTTCTTAAAGGCCATGGGAGGGTCTGCAAAGGTTCCCCCTCCCCCGCTGGCCTCTAAGGCCTCGCAAGGACCATTTGAGCATGTGCAGTGTCTATTTTTAATTTTTTTTAAAATGGCCGCTAAAATCAAAATGGCCACCGCACATTCTCAAATGGCCTCTATGAGGCCTGGCATGGCCTAGGGCCTCACAGAGGCTATTTGAGCATGTGTGGTGGCCATTTTGTTTTCAGCAGCCATTTTTTAATTTTAAAAAATGGCGCCCCCCTTAGAGTGGCGCCCAGGGCACGTGCCCTGCCTGCCCCACCCTAGGGACGCCCCTGCATATATGATAGGGATATTTCATGCACACAATGGATAAGAATAAATTGGCTGGCCAGAGACTGTAATAAAAGATTGATTGATTGATTGACTGATTGATTGAATAAGCAGAATGTACATACGTAGGCTTTCTTGTGCTATGGGGTCTCAGGGTGTATGCACAAGGCCTCACAAAAATGGTAGGATGTAAAAAAGATGTGAAAGAGGAGGCAACAGGCAGTTACAGAGGCCACATTTTCATAACAGCATCCATATGCATTAGTTCATATATATGCCCATATATATGCCCAATGAGTTGTATCCAAATGATGTTACCCATGATTAAGGATCACTGAAATCAATGGCTGACATTGAATCTGCACAGCCTGCAGATTCAGGAGCAGCCCCACTGCTGTTCCATTCACTGCAATGGGGGAAATCTGCTATATCACTGCTTGCACAACCTCTAGTTCAGAACAACCTTAGTAGTACTTCCAAGTCCATAGCAGGCCCAGAACAGAGCATTATAGAGACAGTAGACAGTGCATCATACCAGCCACTGAGTCAGATGAGTCCTGATTAACTGGAATCCCATTCATTTCAATAGGACTTAATCATAACTAACTTGCTTTGGGCACAACCCAAAGTGTGGCATATCTGAAGCATACAATGCAGTCCCACTGCTGAAACTTACAGATGGGGACCTGTAAGCTGCTTGGATGGGAGGCCACTTGGGAACAAGCTTCTCTGAACTAATTGGAGGAAGAGTCAAGAATAAGTTCAAAAATAAAATAAATTGTCTTTCATGCAGTGAGTAAACTATCATATTAATAATTGCATCATTATATAAATTGCCTTCCACCAAACAGTTAATGGTCTGTCTAGCCCAGTATTGCCTCTGTCATTGATCCTTGTGGATGGAAGATGCAACAAGCCAATCTTATGCTAGCCAGTTGCTAAAGAAAAGTTAGGGCTGCTAATCATGTTATATGTTCAGGATTCTCAAATTTGTTGTCCGGAGGAGAGGGGGATGATTTGCTCTGTTGGAAATCTTGGTAAAAACTGCAAAGATGACAGTTTAATTGCATCTCACAGCTATTGTTCAAAGATAAACAGTGTATTTTTTAAAAAATGTGCCAGGGGATTAAACAGACTGAGTTCCCCAGGATTTTCTTGTCATTTGAGTAGTATCTGACCATAGAAGAAAATGTTCTTTTAAAATATGGCTTAGGTGTTTTAATCCTACTCCCCAGCATTAAATGAACAAGACAAAAATAGTGTCTCCCACATAGATTTGCTCTACATCAATACAGGTGTTCTATCCTGTTGAATAATATCAAACAATATTGAATAGAGTAGTATTCATTTGAGTCATTTGAGTAGTATCTGACCATAGAAGAAAATGTTCTTTTAAAATATGGCTTAGGTGTTTTAATCCTACTCCCCAGCATTAAATGAACAAGACAAAAATAGTGTCTCCCACATAGATTTGCTCTACATCAATACAGGTGTTCTATCCTGTTGAATAATATCAAACAATATTGAATAGAATAATATTAATGAACTAGTATTTTTAAGCCCGTTATAATAACGGGCGCTAGCCTTCCCCCCCCCCCTTGTGTGTGTGTGTGTGTTTGGGTTGGGTTTTTTTTGGGGGGGGGAGTGCTTGTGTCACTGTATGTGTGTGTTGTTTTGGGGCCAGGCACTGTTCAAATTGCCTTTATTGATTTTAAATTTTGCAATTAAGTAAGCCCTCCCAGCTGCCCAATTTTTCCGTTCCTCTCCGCAAATGATTTAAGGCGAAAATGGCTCCAAAAATTGCCGCCGCCGCCCAACCGGCCATCCTCCCAGCTGGCCAATTACTCCATCCCCGCTCCCCCCACACACACAATTGCCGCTGCTGCCCGATTACTCCTTACCTGGTAAGGAGTCCCTCCCAGCTGCCCAATTACTCCTTACCCGGTAAGGAGTCCCTCCCAGCTGCCCAATTACTCCTTACCCGGTAAGGAGTCCCTCCCAGCTGTCCGATTACTCCTTACCCGGTAAGGAGTCCCTAACGTCTATAGGAGAGAGGAGCTCCCAAACAGAGCTCCTCTCTATCCAAAGCCTCTCTTCGAACTGTTGTTTTGGTTGCAAAGGACGCCTATTGCGTCCTTGCATCCATAACGGCAGTTCGAGCTGAGGCTTTGCAAAGAGAGGAGCTCTGTTTGCGAGCTCCTCTCTCCTATTGTGAATAGGGACTCCTTACCAGGTAAGGAGTAATCAGGCAGCTGGGAGGGTGGTCGGTCGGCGTTGGCGGCCGTGGGGGCATTTTTTTGGGTCATTTTTGCCCTTAATCTTGGGGGGGGGGAGCGGGGAAGGAGGAATCGGCCAGCTGGGAGGGTGGGCGGTCGGTTGGCGGCAGCAGCCGCGGGGGGCATTTTTTTGGGCCATTTAGGCCCTTAATCTTGGGGGGGGGGAGTGGGGAAGGAGGAATCGGCCAGCTGGGAGGGTGGGTGCTCGGTCGGCGGCGGCGGCCATGGGAGCATTTTTTGGGCCATTTAGGCCCTTAATCTTGTTGGGGGGGGAGCGGGGGAGCAGGAATCGGCCAGCTGGGAGGGTGGGTGGTCCGTTGGCGGTGGCGGCAATTTTTTGGGCCATTTAGGCCCTTAATCATCTGGGGGGGGAGCGGGGAAGGAGGATTCGGCCGGCCGCGGCAGCACTTGCATGGCCAACATGGCCGCCCATGCCTGGGCGGCCGTGTCTTTTGGGGCCGATCTGGGCATGCGCTCCGCGCATGCCCAGAATGGCCCAAAAAGACACGGGCAGCACACGGGCAGCACAACGAAGGGTTTTATGGTATAGGATACAGGAGGCCCTCATTATTTGTGGGGGCTCCGTGCTTCCCTAAAATCACAAATATGGAAACTATGAATAATGAAACATGAAATCGATGCAAATCTGCTGGTTAGGTTCCTGCCAAAAAAAAAAAAAAAAAGGCCAAAAAACCCAACAACAAAACAACCCCAAATCACAAAAAACATGGGAGGGGAGCAGAAATGAAAGTAGTAAAGCACAGTACCTTACTTTCCAGCTCTCCAGCAATGCCCCCCAAACCTCCAAATCAGCCAATTTTTTGCTGATTTTCGCAGGCTTTTTTGCGGGTGGGGGGGGAATGATTTGTTTTGTAAACATGAGCCACAAAATGGCTCCATGCTGCCTCCAGAAGTGACACTAGAAGTGACTTCCAATGACTTAGGAAATGTGGATAGGCAAAAATCGCCTATTTTTAATACCACATAAACTAGGTCTCTAAGACCCATCCATGGATAGACGAAACCGTGGTTGCCAAAGCCATGGATAATGAGGGCCACCTGTAATATCAAAGTGCTGCTGTGCTTTATAGATTTTATTACAGATCTGTAGAGTGAGCATAATTTCCATTCCAAGTTAAAGTGCCAAACTTTTATCTTCTTCAACCTTAATACTGGAGGAACATGTTATGAAAAGATATATTGCCACAAGAGAAAATAAGTCAACAACCCAGTCCTATGCAAAGGCAAGCATGCTAACACCCATGGAGGAGCATCCACACTAATTAGACATGATTAAGCAACATTGACATAAATGAGAGAACCTTTAATTAGTGAAACATTAATTTCTGTGGGACTTGGTCATGACTGCTTATGGATTTCAAGGTTGCCAGAGAGAATAGAGAGACTGAAGAGAATCATGTGTTGGTGACTATGTTGACAAGCGTAGATAGACATGCCAACACTGGAGATCCTGGAACTTTTTTAAAAAAAAATTAAAAAATGGGGAAGGGGAGAGAGATGAGCATCTGAAATGGCAGGAGTATGATGTGGGAAAGGAGATAGCCTTGTGGATATTTGCGAACACTCTATTGTTTTATCAGCTTGTTCTGCACATGTGTGGAAGGCTACATAAATGCTGCTGCTGGAGTGGTAAAGATGGGAGTGCTCAAGCTTCTAAAAGGTCAGATTTTAAAATAATTTTAGAACTTCTTTTTAAAATACCTTGAGTGGCAGATGAGGGTGGAGGAGTTGCTACTGGCATCAGCAGGCATAATAAATAGGTTTTTGAATAATGATAAAGTATCCATGGCACTTAAGCAAACACATTCCATGTAGCACGCCAAATTATAATGGTTATGCTGGGGAGGAGTTGTGACATTTTCCTATTGACAACATATTGCAATACAATTTGGCAGCAACTGATACTCTACCAGAGAGGGAAGTCATTGAACCTACACACACACACACACACACACACACACACCCCGTGTAATTACTATGCATGCTACTTGCACAATAAAACAATTATCTGGCAAGCCCTCAAAAGAATATATATCTGCACATTAGCTTATCCTGCTTGAACAAATACTCCCTGAAATATGCCTTGTATATCCTTTGGACTTTCAAATTTTGTCTGGCTTATTCACTGTTCAGTACTATTACCTTGTTAGCTGACATTTGTTTGGAGCAGGTGACATTTCATTCATTAGCAAAGTTGTAGAAAAATGATCTATCTCCAAGCTGCATGCTAGTGATAAAAATAATCCCAGCATTCAAAAAGTGCATAGAATAGTCATTCTCCCCTTATTGTCTGGTTTCCCAAACTTTGGCCCCCAAAAGTATAATTAAAAGATATTAATTTTATAAACAGGAAAATATTTTACATCAGGCAGCTGCAAACTGTAGAACTGATGTATCTTCTGTTTGGCTAGTGGCTTTTCTGTGTGGTTTTCTGTGTGGTTGTCTGCCCACTCCACCCCTTTCATCCCCTGTTACACTTATAGAATCAAAGAGTTGGAGGGGGACATCTGTCTAGTTCCCTGTTCAATGCAGGAAATCCAGAGGTTGACCATCCTCAGCAAGCTCCTGCTTTCTTTTCAGAGGTTGAGCGTCTTTTCAGCTTTGGTTGCATTTTCAGATTACCTTTACTGGCATGCATACAGCTCAGCTTGCTGCTAATCGAAGTGTGGGGCACGTACGCTGGTTCCATATGAGTCAAAACAGCACCCTCATTTCTCCCAAGCTTCAAGAGACTCCATCACTACTGACTATTGTGTCATTGCTGCAGGGATGAGTCTCCCATTATTCCCAATGGGAATCTGAAATCTTTCCCGGGAGGTAGTTGGAAAACCACTGCTATATGTGAATATGACGTCATTGTTCGTGATAGATGTGTAGCATAAGCATATTTCTCCAGAAATAGGACTCACTCCCTAATAAGTGGAATTAGGATTGTGGCCATTAATGTGATTTTTGAGGGTACATTTTCATCTACTAGATGGATTTTCTAGTAGAAATATTCATCTGTTAAGAAAGAAAAAAAATTTCTTTAGCAAACTGTCTTTCTGGTGCCAATACATATCTTTCTCTGCCACTCTTCTTTTTTACTATTTTATTATCACCAGTTCTTCTTCACCTTTCAGGTTTTCCAGGGAAACTTTGACAATGACACCCACAGAAAGAATGTCATCGATCCTGCAATCTATGCACGACACATAAGGATCCTCCCTTGGTCATGGTATGGCAGGATCACTTTACGGTCAGAGCTCTTGGGCTGCACAGAAGAGGACTGACGAGGATCTTCACTTCACAGCACAAGTCTTGATATTCTTTAAAAAAAATCTCCATAGAAGAAACTGTGCAAAACCTGTAGGAAGTTGAATGGGTTTTTCATGAACAAGTGCTCACTTTCTGGTAGGCCGCTAACTGTCTTTTGTAAGGAGGTCTCAGCCTGCCCTTAAAATGGTCCAATCTGATTTTATCCTTTTAAATCTGTTCCAGTTATTACTCTGTTTTGCTGTGGAATTTCCCTTTTGAGTTTTCTCCTGAGTTATGCACACTGGATGAAATATGGTTAGGAATGAAAAACAGCATCATTTTTACAAGGAAGATGAAAATGGCATGACAGAGTTCATTTGTGATTTGGGAAGGAGCGGGCTGATTCATTGTTTCAAAACCCATGCGGTCATCTTACTTGCAAAAAGTGATACTGCAGCTTTAGCAATAAGTTTTCTCGGGGATGACTGCATTTGATTGTTTCCCTTGTGCCTATCAAGCATTGTCAAGATTAATAACACTTTTTGGAAGAATCTCTGTGGTCCGCAGTCCTCCTGATGTTAGAAACTACCTTTCATAATTTTCTTTACAAACAGTAGATTTTATTGCCACTTGCTTTGCTTTCCATTAAGCATGCTGTGGACATTGTCACTGTCTTTTATGTTTAATCACACTAACTGCTGTTTACTTTCAATGACCGGATCTGGATTTTATGAAACAATATCTATCATATATTATGAAGTTAATGGTTTTGTCAGAATGAAGTTGATGGATGCAGTTTTCTTCCCAAAGAATGCTGAGCTGAAAGGCCATGGACCAAATTCAAGACCTTAGCAAATGCAGCAGATAGCTGAGCACACATGTAGACTGCGGAAACAGCCTTGTGTCATACTTGGGAGTAGCCTCGTGGAGCTGCCTGGAAGATAGCTTATTTGGGGAGCTTTGGTGGTCTCAATGGGTGAGAGTGGCTGTGAGATCAAGGGTGCATGCCAAAGCACACAAACCATGTAGTACTTGCTCTAAGGAATGATACACAGTACTCTCCCCGAGAGAAATATGGATGGTGAAGCCTAGCACTGGATGTTCATATGATATAGTCACTAAAACTCTTTTAACTATCAGCTCAGTTTTTTCTGAGGAGGGTGTAGAGGACAGTCCTATAGGATGCACAGAGGGAAATGGGGAGGGGTCTTAGGTCAGTGTTAGAGCACATATTTTGCCTTCTGAAACCCTGGAGAACCATAAATACTGGGTTAGGTAGTCCAGTGGTCTGACTCAATACAGGGCAGCCGTGTGCTCATATATGTTCAAGTGTTATAAAACCATGGATTACAGACAGAAGAAGTGAATGGATGCATATATGAGACAGAGTCCAAACATCAGAGCTAATTGGCAGGGCTAGGTATCAATTCTATCAGAGTGCAGAAAGAAGTGAAGGATACGGTATCGCATGCAGAATTTCGCTTCCTAAGAAACTCCACTTTCATCTGAAGACGAATGAGTTTCTAGCTCCTCAGGCTCTGAAGCTATGCTGGAAAGTGTCTGGGCATTAATCCCTGATACAATTACCAAATGGTCAGGAGGGGAGTTTCAGTAACCTCCAAAGTTCCTGCTCTCCCCATGACAAGCAAAGGCACACACTTGGGATGGGATAGGTGTAGAATTTTAGTGTTTGGGGTCTGATACACAGTTGCTTAACCAGTGAATGTGTACACCAGGAGACAGACCATAGACAGTTCCTCCTTGGAGAGAGTGCAGAATTCCTGTTTCAGGCATTCTGTTTCTTATACTTCACAGATCCGGTGCTTAGTTCTATTCCACACTGGCTGAGTTCTGTAACATTAAGGGAGATATGACTTAAATGTTGAAGGGGGGGGTGCTCCTTACTGCTGTTTCACAGTGGTTAGCTGCAGCTGCTGCATCATGGTTTAGTTGTGTGAACACCTTTATCACAAATCAGTCACCGCAGATGGAAGTTTCTTACTCATCAGATCCTTTCAGGGGAAGCAATTATCTTATGTGATAGTTTGTAACCTGAAGACAACCACCTTACTGATCAACTGAGTTGACCATAAATTCAGTTCCCCTACACTTACAGGGGAACTTACATCAACTACTGTGCCTCAGGTGTCACATCTGAAAATATATTCATTTTAATGGAGCCCAGATGCAATGCACAACAATCAATGCTAGCAAATCATGCATGGTTTTGTGCATTTTCTAAAAGCAGCAACAAACCTTTGTCCATCCTCAGTCAAATAAGATATGACCCTGTTGTCACTGGAATGGGTGTCCAGATGTGCTGGAAGAGCATTCTATAAATGACTCCAGTCCTAATTCTGACATCAGTTTGACCCAAGCTGTAAACATTAAGTGTGAAAACATTGCTAGGCCATAATCCAGATCGAATTTCTCTTGTGTGAAATTCTTGCTTGTGAAGGAGAAATTCCTAAAGAATTTTGGCCCTATCCAAGACAAATCACTTTCATTTTTAACAAGTACTGTCACTTTCTTTTCTCATTCTTGGATGTCTTCCCATTACTTGAAACCTCCAAACCATAATTATTCTCATTGTTAATCTCATAACATGTTGTTGTGCCTGTGTCTCATTAATATATCATGCCAAGCATTTGTTTGCATTATTGTTAAAGGGGAAAAAGAAACACGGAGATATAAACATTGGTTCCGTAACCTTGAAAAACAACTTGTCATCCTATAATTGTTACAAAGAGGAATCTTGTAGAGATGAGACTAAAACCTTTTTTAAATCGCAATTTAACCTCCTATTTTCCATGTACAGATGGTAACATCTGATTTGCTTCAAATGGTTTTAGACATGAACTTTTAGTGATGGTGGAGGCTCTCTCACAGCATCTCTCTCTCTCTCAAAAAGGTTGAACCTGTAAAAGAGTAAGACCTGTCTACACAAATTCTCAAGGCGTATTTGTTCACATGTTTATTTTGTAAAGCTTAGATGTGAGTGTTCAGAGATTCTCCGTTTGAGAATCTAATCAAGGTAAAGTAAATATATGTAAGAAACATTAAGGTCCTGTGCAACACCGTTAAGTTGATAATTTCCCCCCGTTTTTAAGTTGGATTTGTGCTGCATTACAAAAGCCACTAGACTGTTACTGTCTTGTCTGTAACTGTGTTAACATTTCTTAACAATGTTATCTATGGAGTGGTCTTCAATTGTAGTGAATAATTTTAAAGAGAAAGTCAATCATAATTGCATTTTAAGGTGCAAAAGGCTGATGGAATAAGACTGGGGACTGAAATGGCATTTCATACAGCTCATACTCTGCACCTTAGGCTGTTATGAAGATGCTGCAGTTCACAGCTCACTTACTCCAGAGCAATTCTACATCATTTTATAGGCCTGCTCTAGAGTAAAAAATAAAGTTGTGGATTGTTAATGTTTGAATGTTCAGTGGGTCTAGAGTTTAAAGGGGCCTCATCATTTTCTCCTGTTTTATGGGGCCCAACTGGGCACTAGCAGTCATTTGCTGGTACAATAGATAGCAAGCAAAATCATTTGGAACTTGACATCCTACAAACAAACACAAGCCCAAATCCAGAGGTCTTCACATGACCACCAGAAAGGTGGCTGGCACCGTCCAGGTTTTCAGTGCTGATCCTTGTTATGGAGTGCAGATCCTGGAGCTTTTCCAGACAGCAGGGTTGAATGCAGGTTTTCTGTGAGGCTTTACTGCGAGTTCGAAGTTGCCCCCGAAACCCGATGCAAAAAGTGGATTTTTTAACTCCAGATATAAATCGGGCTACGCTCTTAACAAGCGATGAAAAGCCACAATTGTATGTGAAGTGCTCCTTGATAGCTCACAGGGACTCTGGGGTAAATTTAGCCGATATGTGAACATTCCAGAGGAGATGCGAACTAAAAGTCGGGTGTTCCTGCTGGCAACTCTGCACATACTCCCCTAAAAGATCATTGATGCTGTCAATGCTAGAAAACCACCTTGAGATCGTAGTAATGAAAGATGGTATATAAACCTAACAATAAAAATGCAGACAGTACCATCCATCTATTTGGTGCTGCATACATGTTCCTTTCACAGTAAGGGAAACCACCTGCAGCTTCCTTTTGCTTGGGTCCCAATCCAGAAAGGGATCTTAATATGCAGACCACCTTTGATAGTTCAGGGTAATAACTTTTAATTCTTACATGGTAGAAAGTCTCTGTTAAAAAATGCTTTTGTTTTCAGCCTCCCATGAACAAGAGATTATTTATGCAAACAAGACAAATGTAGTTCTTGAGTGTTTGGGTTGCAATCCTGAAAGACCTCTGCTATATTGCTAATGCCACTTCAGTTAATGAAGCTTGAATGGATGGAGCACTTTGAGCTGCTAGTCAGTGTCGTCTTATGAAATGTTTCTGCATTTATTAATACGTTTTGCTTTTTTAAAAAATTGCATTTAAATGAAATTTTCTTGGATTTGCAATTAAATTATACAAATAATAATTTTACAGCACATAAAAATAACGCCATGTTGAAAATGTAGTCATTTCTGTTCATTATTCTTCTATATGAAAGGTTTGCATTTTGCCTGTGTGTCTGCTCATTCCTGTCAGCCTTTGCCATTTCCTTCTTATGAGCCTGAAAGCTTTTGATTTTTTACAGTCTATACCTTGGGAACATTCTGCCATCATCTGCTTCAGTTACATCATGAAAAATATCAATAAATGGCTTTGACATCTGTTTAGTAAATTTGGCCCCCATTCACAAGGGAGATCTCTTGTGCAAGGACTGTTAAAATGTATGGGAGCCACACAAAACACCACCCTGCATTTAATTTCATAAGCCTTGCAAAAGAGACCATCCCATTTGCTTGGGCCCCTTAGATTTTACATAACCATTGCATGCCAAATGTGTCCCATAACTCTTGAGCACTATCTTTTGATTCTGTTTTTCATTGTGTTAAATTTGCTAGTGCTGCAGGATGTACTCTATAGACAAAGAATTAATTCACACATGCATATTCATAACTCACTGACTGGTCCATATGGAACAGCCATCATTGAACAAATACTATTATTATTATATTTATATTTATATCCCGCTTTTCCTCCAAGGAGCCCACCTACATACTTGAGTTTCTCCTCACAACAACCCTGTGAAGTAGGTTAGGCTGAGAGAGAAGTGACTGGCCCAGAGTCACCCAGCTAGTATCATGGTTGAATGGGGATTTGAACTCGGGTCTCCCCGGTCCTAGTCCAGCACTCTAATTACTAGACCTTTCAGATTACCTGACATCATTTCAAATATAGTATTTTTTTAATGCAGGAAGCTCAGACATTCATCGGTGAGTCATCAAGTGTTGCATCATTGAGTGCTAAGATACTGGATGAGTTCAGGTGAATTTAACCATGTTTAATAATGGTTTAGTGCTGCTTGCACAAGCCACAGGCTCTTATGCACTTCCTAAGAGAAGTGTAAGTGCTGCTTCCATTCTTGGTTTTAAAAAAATACATGATGTGTCTTTATGTCTGAACCTGGCAAATAGTCGTTCATCCTAACTACAGTTTGTAAATTAGCTAGGATATCCAACCAGGATCCTGGTTTGTTCACAGTTTGTGTTTAGAAAAAGCTGTGATTTATGTTAATTTGGACACAACAACAAATTGTGGCTGTTTTCAAATCAGGAACCAAAGCAGCAACTCTCCTGCCCTGTAGGGGAGGGAATGAACGGGCCTGAGGCTTATGCTAGTAGCACTCAACCATAATACGTCTGCATCTGACCATAGTGTGGTATAATACATACATGTTTAAATCAGCCCTAAGTCTTCATATTATGTCTTCTTTAAAAATGGAACTGCATCTCACACTTGTACATATTAGATATGGGTATTATCTACAAACTGCTTAAGGGGAAATACGTGCACTCAGGGGTGTAGCTATAATTGAGCAGATGGGTTCAAAGAACCCAGGCCCGCCAGCTCTTGAGGCCCCCCCCCAGCTCCACCCCTCCCTATTTTCATTATCTCCCTTACTCCGAGGGGCTACCAGGGAGAGGGGCAAATGCGGGCCCCCTCACCCCTAGCTACGCCCCTGCTTGCACTTCAGTAATACTAAGGTCAAGAGCCAGTACTGCAGGCTAAGTGGTTTGTGCATCACAATTGGAGTCTGATCCTAAAATAAGGGGGAAAGGGTCACAAATGATCCTATTTATGTATGTGGCTTAGATGGGCAGAGGGTTCAGCAACAAGTCACAGGGTCAAGCAGCACTCCCTTGACTGGAAGCAGAATGTTTTGTATGGACTAAAGTTTATATGTGTGTGTTTGAGCATGAGTGTTCTCTTCTCATGCTATCTGCCCTCCCTTTTTCGTTGGAATATTTTCCACAGACACTCGCAGGCCTGGTTCATAAGACTTCTCAGATATCCAGTGAATGGTGTGCAGAAAAGAAATCAAGATCAGGCCCACTATTCCCTCTGCCAAACTCCATATGTTCATCCAAAAGCCTGAACAGGGCCCTTGTGTGTACAATGGTACATGGATAGGCCATGTACATGCAAGCAGGAATCCTGCCTGCATACCCAATCTCCCTAGAGAGCCTGTGTGCATAAAACCCGTCTAGACCTTCAGCTAAATGTGTAGAGATCAGGATTTGGAATAGTGTGTGCAATCCCACCCCACCACTCTCAGACATTGACTGTCTGAAAAGGTTATAGACAATGTTCTATGCGTTAGGTATGCGTGCGTCCGTGTGTGTTTGCAAGCTTGAGGTTCTACACCACACTGCTTGTTGTTCATACATACCAAAGCCATGTGTGAACTTGTCCAAAGTTAAAAAGAAATCATTAATGTGCTTAATAGGAAGTAATTATGTGGAAACTAATGTAATTTCCTTAAAAGTAGGCTTTGTGAGGTTTACCTCTTATCTGCCTTTATGATCAGAAGGCTGGTCTCTTTAGAGCTGCAGCTTTAAAATCACTTACTTCTGAGTAATCTATAGATTTAAAAGAAAGTGGTTTGAAGAATATAATCTTTAAATTTATTGGGGAAATATTATGAAATTGTCCTTAACTTTTTTGTATTAATTCCAACAGTGTATCTGGATTGGAGTGAAAAAATATTTTCCTTCGCTTACCCCGAGCGCGTTAATTATTTCTAGGCAGATTTCACATTTCTTAATGCTCCCTTAAATGCTACTTTTATAGCCTGGAAAGTAAAACATAATGCACAAAGTTTAGGAATCTCTGTGTTCTCTTAAGGGCTTCTCACAAAAACAAACACTAACCCTGGTTCTGAGTTTTAGGTTGACTTTCTCTTTCAGTATGAACACACGTATTTGTGTGTGTTTTGAAGACGAAGGATACTAATGAGTGTATCTGTGCTATACAACAAAATATGAAATATAATAGTCAACGCTGGCTTCAGATGTGTCAGTAAGTACAGAAGTATCTCAGACACAATCGACCTTTGCAACCTTGGCGACTTGTGTAAAGTTCCAGTGTTTTTTGTATATACTTAAATCATGTAGAATGATGTTAAAACAGTATGACCTCGTCTAGTCTTCGAACTTAACAATAAAACTTTTGAAAAATTAGGAAATTCTTGAAGTGTTTTGAATAATATTCTAGTCAGCTGAAAGGAAATATAGCCACATTGACCATCACATACAAAAAAAAGTGTGTCTATTTGGCTGTAATTATCCATATTTGGAGATCACTGCACACTGTCAATCACAAATGCTTGTTGTCATGGCAAAATAGGCACAAATGTTTTCACAGATGTCGGACTACCAATGTAGCAGCAGCAGGTGCTGCTGCAGCAAATATTTTTATACTGCTTTTCATAAGAGTTCTCAAAGCACTCTAAATAGAAATATATATAATAAATAAGATGGTTCCTGTTCCAAAAAGGCTCACAATCTAAAAGAGAAACATAAGGTAATCACCAGCAATAAGCACTGGAGGGATGTTGTACACAGCCAATCACATTGTGGATCTCTGACTGTATGACCTTGCATGTGTGAGTTACCCTTTTGATTCAGCTTTGTCCTGAGTACCATACTTTGCTATCCTTTTAGCAGGCCATTGCACAGCTGGGAGCTCCTATTTGACAGTGGTAGGCTTTAAAGGGGCAATGTGTGGAACAAGGCAACGTTTAGTACTTCACCTCAGGTGCCACCTTTGGCTACTCCTAAATAACCTGCCTCTATTTTATGATTGTATTATGGGCTTTTCATTATGAATGCTGGTGGGTACCCAACTTTTTTCTTAGGCAGATCACTAGCTGATAGTCCAGCAGATCAAAAATATTATTATTTTTATTATTATTTTACATTTTATATCCCGCTCTTCCTCCAAGGAGCTCAGAGCGGTGTACTACATAATTAGGTTTCTCCTCACAACAACCCTGTGAAGTAGGTTAGACTGAGAGAGAAGTGAATGGCCCAGAGTCACCCAGCAAGTATCATGGCTGAATGGGGATTTGAACTCGGGTCTCCCCAGTCCTAGTGCAGCACTCTACACCATGCTGGCTCTCACAGTGGCTATAGCTGGCCTAGTAGGGAATTAACTGTTGAGAGTTTTGCAGAGTTCTTTCAAAATTCTAATCACTGCACCTGATCAGAGTGTGTATGTCTGTGGGGGGGGGAGGAGGAGGAGGAATAATGATAGGCTGAGAGTCTGAATGAGACAAGCAGTTTGCATTGAGATAAGGAGAAACACAGACTGAATGGAAAAGTTGGAAGAGATGGAGAGCACTGAGTGCTGAAGCATTTTGGAGTGCTTCAAGGCCACTCTCTGGGAACCATTGCTGCTGTGATCCATTGCTGACTTACATGAGTGTCTGTATTGCTTACTTCCACTGAATGCTCAACCAGTATACTTGTAAATAAATCAAATATTACAAAGACATAAGCCTGCACTGGTCTCTCCTCCCAAGGAAACCAGAACCAATAGCACTTCCCCTGGAACTTCTTGCCACACAGAAGTGGGGAACTCACATAATAATAGTGTGCCCTTATTGTCTCCTTATGCCAGTTGTTAAAGTTTCTCAGGTGGCTCAGTTTTATGCTGCCTTTTCAGTAGCAGGGATATACTTTGGAACAGCCAAAGTGACTTCCCATCCCAAGCAACTGAAGCAGAGCGGTCCAGCTGTTTCCCAACTTTCTTTCTATAGCCACATGTAGCAAGTATTAGGCAAATACAAAAATCCTCTCCCCCAAGAATAAAATCAATTGTTCTCCCAGGCATTCTGCCTGTACGTGGAATTAATTGTTAATTTGGCCCAGCGGCCTAGAGCATCTTTCTTATGAGGCAAGGCTACTATACTTGGGGCTATTTAGTTTAGAAAACAGATGACTGTGGGGAGACATGAAGAGGTCTATAAAATAATGCATGGTTTGGAGAAAGTAGATAGAGAGACATTCTTCTCCCTCTCACATAACACTAGAACCAAGGGTCATCCCATGAAATTGATTGCCAGGAAATTTAGGACCAGCAAACAGAAGTATTTTTTCACACAATACATAATCAACTTGTGGAATTCTCTGCCACAAGATGTGGTGACAGCCAACAACCTGGATGGCTTTAAGAGGGGCTTGGATAACTTCATGGAGGAGAGGTCTATCAACGGCTACTAGTTGGAGGGCTATGGGCCACCTCCAGCCTCAAAGGCAGGATGCCTCTGAGTACCAGTTGCAGGGGAGTAACAACAGGAGAGAGGGCATGCCCTCAACTCCTGCCTGTAGGCTTCCAGCGGCATCTGGTGGGCCATTGTGTGAAACAGGATGCTGGACTAGATGGGCCTTGGGCCTGATCCAGCAGAGATGTTCTTATGTTCTTACAAAGAAATGTATCATGAGGTCCTCAACTTTTCAATGTCCTCTTCGTACAATTTTGTGGTTCAGTTGGATCACAGGTTGTTTAGTTCTATAAACTACTGACCATACAAATATTAGTGTGCGTCTGTTATTTCATATGCAAGACATAGTTCCCTGGCCTTGTAAATTAATTTTATGGGACTATAGCTGAACAAAATGCAATGTGGCACACAGGTATATCAACATGCTGTAAAAATAGCTTCCATCCGTATAGAAGAGTCAGCAACAGCCTGGAATAATAGCAAAGCCACAAGATTTGCTGCATCTTTTGCTGCCCTGAAAACTGATGCATCATAGTTATTAGATGTTGCACATCAGGGAATAGGTCACTGACCACACTGCTTTATCTTCACATGACTAGATAAAGAAAATCAGCATCTACAAGAAAGTGTAAAAAAAGGTCACTATGCATTTTTTATAACAAAGACAGAAAATAAAAGAGCAAGATCTTTGATCCATACTTTTACTCAGAAACACAACAGTATGTCAATAAAGAGAAACTCACACTTCAGTTAGGAGAAATAATGGTTATTTCTTGAGCTACAGCCTGTCCTCTGCTTCTTCTGAGAGATAATTTGTGGATATAGTAGGTAAGAGGGTGACCCCTGTGGGGCTGGTGTGGAAACAGGGTGTACTGTGCTGAGCTTGCCTCCTTTCTCCCTGTGAAAAGTGTTTTAAGATTTCAGGTCCATAAAAAAGCAGTGGAGCAGGCAAAGGGCTCATTTCAAGTCATGCTTTGTAAGCTTGGTACTCATGGGCATTCTTCATTTTCATACCATGCAATCAATGCTTATTGAAGGCCAGTTTGTCAAGAACACCTATGAAACATGTCCAGTGACTCCGTCAGTAATGTAGTGGAAGTTCTCCCACACTGTTTTGTTTCTGTTCTAGAAATAATTCTTAGAACAAGCATTAGTACATTTTAATATTTCTTTAAGCTAACTTTTGTTTGAGCCAACAACTGTATATGATAAAGTATGCTGCAATTTTAGTTTTTGTTAGGTCTTTAATGTGAGGAGCTGAAGTCTGGGAACTTGAAAACAGATGCTTGGATTTGAAGACTGAGAACCAGGTGCTGAGTTCTACATGAGACAGCCTTCTCATTTCTTCTTGTAGTAGTTATGCCAATAGTTATGCTTGTAGTTTGAGGTCTTCCACAGCTTGTGAAGCTTCAGTGGCTTGCTTGAGGAACATTATTTGGGAGCTATTTATAAAATGCTGGTCTCACTTTTGGCCCTTTTCTAAATTTTATCTGCTTCTCTCTGAGTTCTTAATGTTCAAAAACTGGAACTCAATGTAGAGTGCCTGAGAAGTGACTTATCTGGGCCCAGGGAATGATCAAAAGCACATGATCAGGACTTTTACTGAAGCTAAGCAGCTCTGGCATCATAAGTCAACTAGATGAACAATCATCTGGGATCCATATCTAAGCTGCTCTGGATGGAATATAAAGATAATATTTTTCTTTTAAAAAATAATATGTGGGGCATGTCTTATGAATGAATGGATTACATGAACAAAATGAAACTAAGACATGCAGATAGACTGCTTTCCTAATTATATTTGCAGGCCATCCCCTGGAAAAGGTACCTACCCTTCTAAGATTATAATATTTGCATTCAAAAACAGAAGGAAGCTTATGGCACTAGTCTTCCTTATACTAAGAAATGTATGTAGCTCTTACTACTATAGATTGAATTACACCTGTAAATTTCAGGTGCAGCAAAATTTTTGTTACAAGTGTCAAGTCTTTATTATGCCCATTAATACTGATGAACTCAATATCTTATTGAATCTGTTCTTACTTGTAATTGTGTGTTCTTTTGAAAGTTTTTCAAACAGCAAGATTTTGTTTTGGTTTTTTACTTTTTATATAAGAGACTTTACCTTATGCTGGAAGTTCTGCTTGTGTTCACATAATATAAGTAGACTTGAACCAATAAAAATGTAACTGGCCTCCCCATTTTCACATCCAACCATGAAATGATAAATCCAACCATGTTGAAATCATGCCTAGAGCATCTATTGGCATAAATACATTCTTCTAGAACAATAATTACCTGCTGCCTTTTAATATATAAACTAAATGAACTGCCAGGAGCAGATATTTAGATTCACCATGGAGGTCGACACATCCTTCAACATATAATGGGTTATCAGCCATTTCCAAGAGAATAATATTTTTAAAAACAAAAGAAAATAAAAGTCAATTTTAATTTAAAAACTGGATCAGAATAGATCTGTTTTCTGATCCAGCAGTCTCTTGCAAAGGTTTCAGTGTGCAGATGGAGCTTCTCTGCCCATAAGCCGCCCCTGTTACTTCATATTTAATTCCCCTGCTAACTGGGCAAAGAGGCACCTTTTACTGTGGTGATTCTCTTCATTTAGCAGGGGGAGAGTAACTGGCCCTATCCACCCCCAGCACAGTACTTCCAGTGACTGTTGCTGGTGTGTGTCTTAAGTTTCTTTTTAGAATGTGAGCCCTTTGGGGACAGGGAGCCATCTTATTTGTTTGTTATTTCTCTGTAAACCGCCCTGAGCCATTTTTGGAAGGGCGGTATAGAAATCGAATGATGATGATGATGATGATGTGCGGAGGGCACAATTCCATGCATACAAAGAAATGAGTAAAATACTAACTCCACAGAAGTGAATGGAGGAAATGCATGAGCTGCATGTGCTCACAGCACACAGTATACATAGGGTACTGGAATGGGGTATTGACATTTTCAGAAGTGTCCTCATAGAATTCTTGGCCTGTTCTCTTAAAGCATCTACAGACTACTTTCATGAGCTCCATATATTCTCTTTGTACAACAGGATCTAATAGGAATAACTGGCCTGTAATATAAAGTGTAATGTCACACAATTTCCGTTTATGAATGTGGCACTCTTGTAATAACAAGAAGGCAACTGAAATGTAAGGTATTTATTTGTGGATTTAGGCTGTACATTGAAACAAGACAGATACACCATGCAACTCCACAGAAGAGATTCCAGTATACTCCAGCTACGAACATAACCTGCATTCAGCAGTGTGAATATACAGGTGAAACTCGGAAAATTAGAATATAGTGCAAAAGTCCATTAATTTCAGTAATGCAAATTAAAAGGTGAAACTGATATATGAGACAGACGCATTACATGCAAAGCGAGATAAGTCAAGCCTTAATTTGTTATAATTGTGATGAGCATGGCGTACAGCTCATGAAAACCCCCAAATCCACAATCTCAGAAAATTAGAATATTACATGGAACCAATAAGACAAGGATTGAAGAATAGAACAATATCGGACCTCTGAAAAGTATAAGCATGCATATGTATTCAGTACTTGGTTTGGGCCCCTTTTGCAGCAATTACTGCCTCAATGCGGCGTGGCATGGATGCTATCAGCCTGTGGCACTGATGAGGTATTATGGAAGACCAGGATGCTTCATTAGCGGCCTTCAGCAATTCTGCATTGTTTGGTCTCATGTCTCTCATCCTTCTCTTGGCAATGCCCCATAGATTCTCTATGGGGTCAGGTCAGGCGAGTTTGCTGGCCAGTCAAGCACAGTACACTGTATACTTTTCAGAGGTCCGATATTGTTCTATTCTTCAATCCTTGTCTTCTTGGTGCCATGTAATATTCTAATTTTCTGGGATTGTGGATTTGGGGTTTTCATGAGCTGTACGCCATGATCATCACAATTATAACAAATTAAGGCTTGACTTATCTCGCTTTGCATGTAATGCGTCTGTCTCATATATCAGTTGCACCTTTTAATTTGCATTACTGAAATTAATGGACTTTTGCACGATATTCTAATTTTCCGAGTTTCACCTGTATATCTTCCAAAATTGTTTCATTTGTAATCTGCTAACAGTAGCACCTGGCCTCACACTTGGTGTCAGAAAGCTAACATTTCAAAGGCCCTCCAGCTACTCTCATCTTCATGCTTTCAAAGGTCCAGCATTATGACCTATCATTTTGAAGTGTAGTTAAGTTTTGTTAGAAAATAAATCTACAAATTGTAGATGTCAGTGTAATCATGGGAAGTAAGATGAATGTACTGACAGTAGCAGTTAATAATTAATGGATCAAGAGATCTAGATCTAGAGATCTAGTGATGTATCTATTACTCCCATTTCTTTTCTTTTTTTAATGACATGTATAATTCATTTTTAAAATAATACTTTACCAGTGATTAAACCAGTGATTTCCACTATCCAGGGACCATTAGAGACAATTCAGCTGAAGGGATAAAAAGAATATGGGCAAAGTCCAAAGAGTACCTTCCATGTGGATGGTGTACTGCCTTAGATTTTTGTTCCAACACACAACACACTCCTAGCATAACATAACTCCTTTCAAAGACTCCTGAGAAACTAGGATGGAACCAGAAGGCCCACTATTTTCAGAGGTGGTCCTTCCATGATCTGAAGTAAGGTGGTCACCCTCAAGCAGCAGATTATTGTGGCACCTGCTGGGCAACAATATGTCCCCTCCTGCACCCACCACCTCACCTGCTTGCTGCTGCTTGAAAAGGGGAAGGGGGCAGCAGTTGGAGCCCTGCTTGGGCACAAAGATGTCTTGGGCCACCACTGGGCTTTTTGCCTTGCTTCAAGGGGAGAGGGATAAATAAGTTGTGAAAAAGGGAGGGCCACAATGTGGTTAAAATGAGAAACGTGTAATAAGGAAAGGGTGACAAGTCCTTCCAAAGTACAGCATACTTTATGAAGAGTCCCTTATTGGAAGGGGGGCAGGCTCCAGAAGCATTTTTGATTGCAGCTTATAAGCCAAACTAGCCGAGATGGCAATAGACCTGATACCTGTATGTCCATGTATATTTTGCCCCATGGGGCAAATAGCGGTTCCAGAGAGGTTATTCAAATCAGGAAAACAACACAGGAAAAAAGATTAAACCTATCTGTACCCAATGCTGTAGCCTTTTTTAATTTATTTTTTAAAGCCTGCTTAACACTCACGCATGAATCTCTCATATCTAGTTCAACTCTATGACTATGGTTAAGGTCATATCTCTTGTACAGATGGATCTTGAATAAAAAAAATAAAGTGGTACAGGCCTAGCACAATAAGTCTTGAATTAAAAAATAAATAAATTCTTTCTTTCATCAGACCCAATTCTGATGGTTCTGAAGTGGAATCTCTCTCTCTCTCTCTCTCTCTCTCTCTCTCTCTCTCTCTCTCTCTCTCTCTCTCTCCCGAATTCAGACATGAGAGGAAACGGGAGGTCTTCACCTCCGGTTTCCTTGGATGCACATCCAAATTTGGGGAAATGGAGTTGAAGGCAAGAAGGAACCCACAGTTTCCCTCCCCGAACTCCACTCTGAAACTTGGGCACCTCTAGCTCTGGTTCTGTGGCGCCAGCATTACATCCAAATGCTGGCACCACAATTTTGGCCCCGTGAAGCCAGAGTTGAGGGGGGAGGCTCCTCCCTCACTCCAGCCTGATTTGGCAGTGCAGGCTGTCCTTCTGCCAAGAAAGAAGCCCACAACAGCCAGATCCCCCACCTCTCTGCAGTCTCACTGACTGCAGAGAGGCAGTTCTCCCCAACGTTGGGAAGTGGATAGAAGAGTGGGGGAGGGGCAAGGATGATGGGAATCATCATTTGAATCTGTGTTATGTCTGAATCCATGTTACATCTCGAGGAGGCCAAGCTCTCTCTCTCTCTCTCTCTCTCTCTCTCTCTCTCTCTCTCTCTCTCTCTCTCCCTACACACACACAAACACTAGACTTCCTTTCCCATCTGCTCTCTATTAGTGCTGCATAATCATAAAATGATGCAACAATGTGCATTCATTTTTGACTGAATGAAAAGTGGGTGTGAATTGTGACAAAATGAACCAAATGGCATGTATAACTTTTAAAGCTGAAGTTTTAAAAGGAGCAGAACCCAGTTTTAAAGTGTTTAAAGGAGGAACAACCCATGGTCTGATGCATTACAATGTAAGCCACTCCATTACAAAACCTGAGAAACAAGAAATAGCTGCTCTCTATTACAAAGCAAATGATGGCCATAATGAACCAATAATGAAACAAATGAACTCTTTAACAACAAACAAACAAATAGAACAAACTCTTGTGCACCCCTAACATGCACATGCACATGCCTGGTGACATATTCAGTATACCTCAACAACCCCCCAAATCCCTGCGGGGGGTCCTCAGTTGTGAATAATTGATCTAATATTCACCTACACAAGTCCTTACAGTCAGTAAAAGGTACAGAAGAGGGCAACCATATATACATTTATAACACCTATGTGCCACAATAGAACATCATCTTAAATTATTTTTTGTGAACGATGCAAGTCATTTAATGGTACTAGAGAAAGACGTGCTGTTCTGGTAGCTCCAGGTATTAACACTCACATCAATTTCAGAGGAAGAAAACAACTGAAGGAAGCCCGGGCGGGTGCGCAGCTTGGGGAATCAGTCATGTGACTTGCCTCTGGGGGGCCCCACAAGGCAGTGGGCCCCCAGACAACTGTCTCCTCTTGCCCTATTATAGTTACGCCCCTGGAGGCAAGGCTACAACATCTGGGACTTTTTCATTTAGGAAAAAAGGCAACTAAAGCGAGACAATTTTTAGAGGTCTCTAGAATTATGCATGATGTGGAGAGAGAGAGAAGTTTTTCTACCTCTCTCACAACACTGGAACCATGGGTCATCCCGTGAAACATTGCCAGGAAATGTATGATCGACAAAAGGAAGTATCTTTTCACAAAGCTGATAATTGATGGAATTCTCTGTCATGAGATGTGGTGGTGGCCAACAGCTATAGCTTTAAAAGGGGCTTAGACTACATCCATGGCTTGATGCAGAGGTTCAACACCAAACAGTAGTCCAGCCATTGGTACAATTTCTTCTCAGGGTGTTATTTTTCCCATCAGTACAGCACTGAGCATATTTTGTATGCCATGAAATAGTACATTCATTCATATTCCAATGCTTTAACAATGTCATCAAGACAGCAGCAGACCAAGAAAATACAGATTACTTTCCATGTAGAAAGCAGCACTGATGTGGCATTTAAAGTACATGCCTGCCAAGAGATTTTCTCTCTCTCTCTCTCCCATAGGACTCTAGCTTGATATTAACATAGCGTACACATATGCAAAATGTCGCACACCCTGTTTGCTCTATAATATCCATAATTCCCTTTCAATTTCTTTTCCATTTCTGCTCAACAATGGAAAGTGCTGTTTTGCCACGGGAGACATGCCATCTTCTCACAGATGGCTTTTCACTGGAAATGCACTTAACTGCTAATGATCACATTTTCCAAATGATTTAGAGAGCCTAAAATCAGTCAGAAAACCAGGAACCAGCCCCAAGTCAGTTTCATGGCAGCTATGGGGAGTTTGTTCAATGCCACTGCAGGTTCTGAGCTGACCAAAAGGTATGCATAGACTGCACCTGTAAATACAAGGAGGTCTATGTGGCACACTAAGGGGAAGCCAAAACCCTGTAATATTCATTTCCCCCAAGAGTTTTTAAAGGTATTTTTAAACATTTAGCAGTCATCTCCCTGCTTATTTCCCCCCACAGGTATTTCTTTGAGCCATCCAACTGCATTGGTTTACCTTAAAATGAAATAGGTGGATGAAATGTTCTAATATTCCAATTGCAGCAGGAATATAATTCTAAAAATAATACATAGTTTAACATATTTGCACAGCTTTACAGAGTACATTTCATTTGGAGAAGAGGGCTCTGGAAACTTTGAAAAGAGCACTTTATTTACAAGTGTACTGGTGAGTTATGGGAATGCAGAAGCAAGCACACAGATAGTACCACGTTCTCAGCAATTGTTGTTCAGTACTCACAGAGTCCAAATCAACGGTCTCCCCCCACTTCATACTCTCCCCTGCTCTCTCTCCGTACCAAACTGATACTCTTTAATTCTCCTGGCACATATGTTATTTCTTCCAACTGACTCAGCCACTTGAAATCTCTTTCCACCCTGCAGGTGGGTGTGACTCTCAGTGTCACTTTGCACCGGGAGCAGCCAAGCTGATGGGCTCATGAATGACGCATCCATAAACCAAACTCTGAGGAAGGCTTTGTATGTGGCTCTAAACAAAATCTAAACTTCTGTAACCCACCTTCCCTGGCACTCTCTGCCTATAGACCCCTTCCCCATGGACAAAAACAGCCTTCCCTGGGAGTGGGAAGAAGCAGCAGACAATGCAGGGAGACGAACAGGCCACAAAAGGCCCTGAAGGGCCTCACCAACATGACAAACTATCAGCCTAACTACAAACAATCAGCCTCACCTGCACATCATGCTCTGAACATTCTTACCTAGACTCATGGAGCTTCTAGTCAAGCCCCATGACCTGCATCAGCATCGTATGTATGGAGCATCATTTTCAGTCCAGAAGAGACCTTGTGGGGCCTCTCTTCACTCACTATGCTGCTCATTACCACCTGTCACTGCCTCCCCCCAACAAGGCTTGGGGTGTGGTCGAGAGGGGACTGGCAGAGAGGGAAGGGAGTGACAGAGGTGATAGAAGTCTTATTTCAAGTCCAGCTCAAAAAAGGCTGAGCATCAGAACGGTCTCAGAATGGGGCCAGCCTGTTCAGGTGGAAAGAATTTCATTGCGAGCTTCCCTCATTGAATAATGATCCCATTTCTGCTTGCATGACAGGGCAATCCAATATGATCCTGCAGAGCATTAGCTGCTATGGTATAAATATTAGTTTCTGCATCGGCATCACCGCAAATAAAGACAGAGGTTGTGTCCTGAGCTAACCTCCATTATAGATGGTAAGTCAGGAGGATAGGCTCTTTTCTGCAATACCCAGGGGCAGTCCTTCTATGAGGCAGGGTGAGGTGGTCACCTTTGGTTCCAGAGTGAGGAGGGTGGCAAACATCAGACCTCCAGCACCAAAGATGTGGGTGCCCCCAGATGTGGGGGGCATAATTTTGTCCTTCACCTCAGGCAGCAAAATGTCTTGGACCATCTCTGGTCCCACCTGCCACAAAACACCTTTACTACAAGTGCAGATGTGCTGTTGGACACCGTGTAACAAGGCACTGGTTGCTGATGGATTGGCACATGGAGGGGCTCTTGCGCCGTCATTATGATCTTTACACCTAAACCTATGAGCCAGTACCTCAGCATCATAATACGATATCCAACAGAACTAGACCCTTGCGTAGCAGTAGCTAGACTGAAAACCCGATACAACTGGGCCCTTTTTCCAGGAAACCAACAAGCTTCTAAGAAAATCATATACCTGCAATTTTCTCTGCTTTCTTCTCTAA
The DNA here is from genome assembly GCF_027244095.1 of Hemicordylus capensis. Classification (NCBI taxonomy): domain Eukaryota; kingdom Metazoa; phylum Chordata; class Lepidosauria; order Squamata; family Cordylidae; genus Hemicordylus; species Hemicordylus capensis. The sequence continues at coordinate 54,682,244 of NC_069658.1, read as the reverse complement.
TCACAGATAAAAGGTCAAATCACCAAACAATTTCTTCCCAGAATATCCCAAGACTGCTGCTCTTGCATAGTGGAGCAGGCAGAAGATAAACTGGGTTCTTCTGGCCAGTCTCATGGTAATTTGCAGTAGAAATAGTAAGGGTTTCTGACAACTGAATAATCACAACAGAAAAAGGCATGTTTTTCTCAGTTAGGCTGCCGAGAAGAAAACTAAGAATGGCCTTTTGTACAAAAGGTCTGTGGGCTGGCACCCTGTTCCTTCATCCTAAGCGTTCGTCCCACTCCCCACACCAGCCACTATTTTGCTCTGGTTGATGGACCTCGGGGATTCTAGCAAAAAACAATACAAGCTGCAAACTTGCCCCTGCCCCTGGCTGTAATCAGTATAAGTAGTCTTATAATTGGCAACCCAAAGCTAGTGAAAAAAATAGCCAAGATACTTTTAGTTAGCCATAAGAACATAAGAACAGCCCTGCTGGATCAGGCCTAAAGCCCATCTAGTCCAGCATCCTGTTTCATACAGTGGCCCACCAGATGCCACTGGAAGCCTACTGGCAGGAGTTGAGGGCATGCCCTCTCTCCTGCTGATACTCCCCTGCAACTGATATTCAGAGGCATCCTGCCTCTGAGGCTGGAGGTGGCCTATAGCCCTCTGACTAATAGCCATTGATTGCCCTTTCCTCCAAACAACTTACTTTATACAACCCAATATTAATGACAGGAACCTGAATGTGAATTGGCAAAATACTAGGCAGCGACATTCATTTTCTTACCCTCTAGCAGCTACAGCCACATAGTGATCTTATTAACACCATTTTATTCTGACCAGTTTTGTGGGAATTCTACAAGGACAGCTTGGGAAGCTAAAATCAATTTAAGTTGCACAGCTACAGAAAAACTGGAGACAAGACTTCCCTGTATCAAAGTGCAACACAACACAAAGTTGTGCTCCAGTTCCAGCATAGTTTTGTAACTGTCTTGAATTCTATTGTGTATGGAAAAAACTAGTTTCTGGATCTTATGTAGCTCAGCCCACTATCTAGTCCAGGCATCCTCAACATTGGGTCCACAGATGTTATTGGACTTCAACTCCCATAATCCACAGTGTTGTGAACTATACCTGGTTTCGCACTCTGTACATGCTCAGAGGGAAAGAGGCAAAGTCACATCATACACAAACTGAATTGGTTCTTGGAGATGGTGACCATGTAGGATCTGGGCGCGCAAACAGAGATAGAGAGAGACACACTCAGAAAGTTCAATGGGCTTTATTATAAAAAGTTGCTCATCAGGACAAAATAAAAACATGTTTCCGATTCAAGGTGTAGTGTAATGTGCCTAACTAACATATGTGTGTGCAATCAGTAATTACAGCTGTCTAACTATCTAACAAATCCTAAATAAAACATTTAGAGAGAAGCAGAGAAAGAAGGAGGGGGGGCTTAGGAGGTGGGGGTAGCAGTGATTAGTAGGGAGGAGGAAAGTAGGGATGCAAGACTTGTGAAGGCAGCATATTACCCAGATCAGAGGCTGGAGAACGGTGGATCTTTCAGCTGAAGGAGAGAAGTTTTTGGCTGGAGACAGGAGCTCTTGGATCAGGCATGCAGTTTGCTCAGAGCATGGCTGAGAGTCAGAGCACCATGGCAGGGGAAGTCTTGACTTCTCACTTCGCAGCAGAAGTCACAAACAGTCCCTTCTCCCATGGGAAGAGTTCCTGCCTCTAGCCCCGCAGCTTGGGCAGCAAACTCTTGGATTGCTCATGAGCAAGTCTTGCTTGTAGGCAGAAGATTGCTAATCTGTCATGTCCAGAGACTCCTTCTTATAGTGGTTCCATCCTTTGATGTTCATTTGAGTCTTCTGGATCACAAAATGCGTCTATTCCTGCTATCCTGTGAATATTGTCTTTTAATTACCAAAATTAGCTCAGGATATTTGGTCAGTCCAGGGTAAACAGCGGTCTCTCCTGTTAACAGAGTATTGTTCTATTGTCATTCCCCAAAACAAATCTACATCTTCTCCTGCCTTGTCTTAAGAATGTTAAAAGTCAGGAGTTAGTGAGAGAGTTAGTTCTATTTGTGTGAGACAGCAATTAAATTACTTCTTGTGTATCTCTATCTAGTGTGTAATTATAACAAAAGAATATTTGTTATAATAACATCAAAAGGGGTACATGTGTGAGGCAAGTTAATCAGCACATTTGACTAAGGCAGAAGCATCCTGTCAATAAGGTAAGGGAATTACTGGACAGCAGGTTAATTTCAGCAGTGTGAGACTGGTAATTAAGCCTGACCCATTGTGTCTCTTGTGAGTTCCACAAACACTGATAACCAATGCTAGATTACCCCTGCCTTTACAAATCATTTACCAGGCAGTCATGAGATCTGGGGATCATGTTCACCTCAAGTTCAGGCATTTAATTGAACTCTTAATATAAAATGAAATCAGACACAGGCCTGAATTCCATATACTTCTGGGCCGGTACCTCTAATGTTGGGGTTCCCAACAACAGCCCCAGTGGCCTTTTGTTGGGGATTATGGGAGTTGAAGTCCAATAACATCTGGGGACCCAACACTGAAAATCCCTGTCTACAGTTAACCCAACAGTGACATTATGACAGCAGTGAACAGAGAAGGAGCAAGTTCAGATGATACTTTTCCTCGTCTTTCCCCATGAAATTGGGGGTGTGTGTGTGTGCATGCCTAGAGCACACATGCCTGATGTCTTCTCAGTGTATTCTTTTATCACATGGGGGAGGGTTGTCTGAACTGCTGCTCTATGCAAAACCCATATATGAGCTTGGGTTGCATGTTCTGGCACTTTGGATGAAACCCTCCACATGTGATAAAGGAGGACAACAGGATTTCCAAGAAAGACATCAGGATGGGCACACTCTAAAGCTCCCCTTAATCATTTGGGTCACTTTAGCAGTTACAAGTTTCAAACAGACTGGCCACCTGAGGAAGGGAGATTATGTGGTTACTGAAGAACAAAGCCAGGGGTGTAACTATAATAGGGCAAGGGGAGACAGTTGTCTGGGGGCCCACTGCCTTGCAGGAGGTCCCCCAGAGGCAAGTCACATGAGTGACTCCCCCAGCCGTACACTGGTCCGGTCTTCCTTCAGTTGTATTCATCCTCCGAAACTGATGTGAGTGTTAAGATCTGGAGCTACCAGAACAGCATGTCTTTCTCTAGTACCATTAAATGACTTGCATCATCCACAATTTACAAAACCTTTTAAAAAAAATTTAGGATGATGTTCTATTGTGGCACATAGGTTATCTATATCTATATCTATATCTATATCATCTATAAATTTTACTATGCTTTTTGTTACCACTATTCAGCCTCATTTAAGATTTCTTTGCTTCATGAACTGAGCTTCAGTGGGGGGGGGCATTTTAAAATCTTGTCTCTGGGCCCACTCCAACCTTGCTACGCCCCTGTGTCTTCCTAAATACAACCCTGTGTCCTCTCCTCCACCCTTCCGTTATTCCTCAGTTGGACCTGCAGAAGTCTTCAGGCAGTGAAGTAGTGAGTGGAAATGGCCCACCTAGGGAGCTGTATAGAAAACCTCTTCATATAATACTTCAGTTTAACCAGTTCATGCATGGAGCCTTAGTTCAGTGAAAGACTACAGACACAAGTGAGGGCCAGTCAGCGGTAATTGGAGCATGCAAAGGAAATAGGAACAAGTCACTCAGCCTAAAAAGGACTTCAGAAGTAGAATTAGATATAGTCATTTAGGAAACGATGAGATCATACAAAAAAACAACCTCCCAAGTTCGAGTGATTGTATCATCTTGCCAAATAGTAACCAAGGTTTTACCTAAGCCTGATCCAAGCCCTAGGCTGAGCCAAAAGTTCTCTGTCAAGCTTTTCTGGTTTGAAAGGGCTGAATATTTTTTTAATTTATTTTTATTTATTTATTTAGAATATTGCTATAAAGCCCAACATTTGTGTCTCTGGGCGGTTTACAATTAAAATCATTTAAAAGATTAAAAACATTTAAAAGCCAATAATAAAAGTATTTAAAACTATAAATCTAATTAAAAGCCTGGGTCTTCAGTGCCTTTTTAAAAGTTGCCAGAGATGGGAAGGCTCTTATTTCAACAGGGAGCACATTCCAAAGTCCAGGGGCTGCAATGGAGAAGGCCGGTTCCCAAGTAGCCGCCAGACAGGTTGGCGGCAGCCACAGGCAAACCTCTCCAGATGATCTTAGTAGGTGGTGGGGCTCATGGTGAAAAAGATGTTCTCTTAAATACCCAGGGCCTAAGCTGTTTAGGGGCTTTATAGGTGATGACCAGCACCTTGTATTTTGCCCGGAAATTTATTGGCAGCCAGTGCAATTCCTTCAACACAGGAGGAATATGTTCTCTCCTAGATGACTCCTAGACCAACCTGGCTGCCGCCTTCTGAACCAACTGCAGTTTCCAGACTACAGACAAAGGCAGCCCGACATGGAGCACATTGCAGTAATCCAGCCTAGAGGTTACCAGCAGATGTACCACTGTTTTCAAGTTGTTCATCTCAAGAAACGGATTCAGCTGGCATATCAGCCGAAGCCGATAAAAAGCACCTCTGGCCACCACCGCAACCTGGGACACCAGGGAGAGGTTCGGATCGAGAAGCACCCCCAGACTGCGTACCTGTTCCTTCCAGGGGAATGTGACCCCATCCAGAACCAGCAGATTACAATTGTCTCCCGAGTTTCGACCCTGCACAATAAGTACCTCCATCTTATCTGGATTCCGCCTCAGTATGTTATATGTCATCCAGCCCATTACTGCCTCCAGGCAGGTGTTTAGTAGGGTTGTGAATTTTGTTTTGTTTTTGGCCCGAATCTGAAAGACCCCCATTTTGTTCTTTGTTTGAAATTAGCCAATCCAAAACACCCCAATTTTGTTCTTTGTTCGAAATTGCAAAATCTGAATCCGAAATGTTTTGGATTTTAAAAAATGGCCCCGGGGCAAAACTAGTGGGTGGTGACGGTAGTGCCTAATGGGTGGAAGCTACTAACCACATTTCAGAGGAATTGGGCAAAGGGCTGATATTTGGTGAATTTTTGAAGTTTAAGATTTTTCCCATAGGGAAGAATGGAGGTTTCAGCAAAAGTATAGCTTCACGTCAGGGGGAAAGGGGTAGCCCAGAGCAGAGTAGTGTGGGTGGTAGTGCCCAGTGGGAGCAAGGAAGCTGGATTCTGTAGTTTCTGAGATGTTTTGAGTGTAGATTCTCTGGTAGCATATGAGAGTGGATTTGTGGTTTGTCATTGAAAATCTCATATGCTACCAGAGAATCTACACTCAGAACACCTCAGAAACAACAGAAACCAGCAACCCATGGGGGTGGTTGTCACGCTATGTGCACTACACCACCACTTGCTCCGGACCACCCCAGTGCCCCGCAGGTGGAGTTATGGGTCTGCTGAAACCTCCATTATTCCCTAGGGGGGTGAATCTTAAAGATGAGTAAACTTCAAAAATCACTTAAAAATCAGCCCTTTGCCCTATTCCTTTGGAATCTGGGTTGGCACTGCCACCCAGCCCACTGTTTTGCCCTTCAGGACCCCTTTCTATCCTGAATCTGCCCCAAAGGCATGTAAATTTTTATAAAATCAGCCCTTTTCCCAATTCCTTTGGAATCTGGGTGGCAACAGGCACCCATTGGGGCACTACCACCTGACCCACTCTTCTTTCTGCTCCAAATCCACCTCAGATAACATCAATATCACACATCAACAACAACAGCAGAGCTTTGCAAAGAACCAGGCAGATTTCCAAAGGTCATGCACATCCACATCCCCCCCCCCCCGAAATGTAATTGATCTACACACAACTGTGTGAAACAACAATGAAATGCACACTGTCCCACGCAGTGTGCACACTGCCCCACTGGCCAATGAGGGTAAATTTTATCCTTAAATTTCCTTAAAAGGAATAAGAAGGCAATTGCCAGCAGATCAGCCCATTCTTTCACTGGCCAATCTGCAGGCTGGAAGGGCCGGAAATTCAAACAGATGTCAAAACTCAAAATGGAGACTGAAGGAGAAAGACTTTTCGCGATTGCAAAATAGAGTTCCAAAACAGCCGAAACAACAAAACCTTTTGTATCTGAAATAGGGATGTTTTGTTTTGGCTACAAGATTTCCTGTTTTGAGCATTAGGTGTTTTGTTTTGGCTACAAAACAGCCGAAATGGCCTGGGCACAAACTGTTTTATATCCGAAATGAAACACACATCCCTAGTGTTTAGGGAGGTTATGCCTTCTACTGATGATGCTGAAATGGAGAACTAGATTTGGGTGTTGTCAGCATATTTTACAAAGACCCTCTCTACCCACCCTTTTCACCCTTTCCTAATCACCCATCTGTAGTTCTGGCTGTAGCAACAGCAATGCTCCCTGCTTCTACTGTATGCCATTTTGTTTTTGCCCTCAAAATGCCATGATAAAGGAAGGAAGCATTGCCCTCACACTGATCTGGCATCACATAGCTAATGAGACATGTGTGTCGTCATCATCATCATCATCATCATCGTGCCACATGGAGTCATTCAAAACCAAATGAAACTGAAGATTACCCAAGGGAGTTCGTCTGGTCCCCACTCTGTAATGCTGTGGCTAAAAGAAAATGGGAAATGTGCCCAGCAGAAGTGGGAAGAAATGGGGCAAGTGCTTTGCACCTGTTCACAGGTTCTCCCTTGAAAATATCACTGAATGAGAGGCTTCTGTTGATGACATATTGAGAACAGGATGGCAAAGTGGGAGAGCATTTTGTCTCAGTCTTTATTTTGCCATATTTCAGGGGTAGATGAATGGCAAAATATGTGGTAGAAAAGTACTGTCAGATGCGAATAAAGAACCTCAAGAAGGAGGATTCTAGATGGGTCCTACATGACAAATTGTCATCTGCATTGGCTCAAAGTTAAATGTGAATGCATTTTTCAGTTTCCATATCTGAGTCATCAAGTCTTACTGTAATTGGCCAACATACTACACAACCTTGTATCTTGTACACTTGCATAAGCAGAAAAATTGTGCAGAGCTATGTGATGGTGATATGTTTGAGATGTGAACCAAAGTGACTCCATTTTGTTTCCTAGACTCCATCTAGTTGGAAATTTAGTTTATCTAGTTTAGTTGGAAATATTCCTGTTAGCAAGAGGCTTGAACTTTCGAAGACCCATAGGGGGCCCATCTTTTGCATTCCTGGATGTATACAGCTTCCACACTCCCCTTCTAATAACAAGGAACAGGGCCTTCGGCCTTGAAGATAAGGAATGGATCGAGGGGCCATCTCGGATGTAATTCAATTATAGCAAGTTGGTATTAAGTTTCCCAAAAAGCAACAAAAGGCAGAAACAAGGTCATAAATGTCAACTGGGCCTGGATCTTCTCTGCTGTCCATCTACGCGCTATCTTTCATGTACCAAATGGCAAAGAGGGTTGGGGGGAGAAAATGCATATGTTAATATTGGGGTATAAATGCTTGTAACAAACAAAGAACGGAGCTCTCGATTTGGGTGTGACCCTGAAAGCCTATTTTCTGCAGAAATAAACTTTCAAGCTTTTCCTCTGTGTGTGTGTGATTGGCCAGGGGCATAACTACAATAGGGCAAGGGGAGACAGTTGTCTGGGGGCCCACTGCCTTGCGGGGGCCCCATAGGCAAGTCACATGACTGACTCACCCAGCTGCACACCTGCCCAGGCTTCATTCTGTTGTATTCATCCTCCGAAATTGATATGAGTGTTAAGACCTGGAGCTACCAGAACAGCATGTCTTTCTCTAGTGCCATTAAATGACTTACATTGCCCACAAAAAAAAAAATTTAGGATGATGTTCTATTGTGGCACATAGGAGAGAGAGAGAGAGAGAGAGAGAGAGAGAGAGAGAGAGAGAGAGAGAGAGAGAGAGATATTTTACTATGCTTTTTGTTACCACTATACAGCCTCATTTAAGATTTCTTTACTTCATGAGCTGAGCTTCAGTGAGGGGGTGCATTTTAAAATCTTGTCTGTGGGCCCACTCCAACCTTGCTATGCACCTGTGATTGGCATTTAACACCACCCAGGCAAAGAACCTGTTTTTGGTATATCAATGGCACTACCATTATTTCCAATTGCCATACTGTTGCACAACTCCATTTGTGCTATTTTTGCATTACATGCTGCATGTAACACTGCAGTTTGTTGGCCACCTTCTGTATTGCACAATGGATCAAATTTGAGAGTATGATTCTTGGAGTATGCTAATTTATTATAATCCATATTACAATTATTCATTCATTTATTTATTTATTTATTTAGTTGACATATTTTTATACCACTCAAAACTTATGTCTCTGGGCGGTTTGCAACAAAAACAGAAAAGTTAAAGCATTAAAAAACAGAGAAATGAAAACATTGGTTAAAATAAATGACAACAAAAAGTTAAAACATTACAACAATTTAAAACCTTAAAACAACAATATTTTAAAACAATGTTAAAACTATTTAAACAGTATTTAATTAAAAGCCTGGGTGAACAAATGTGTCTTTAAAGATTTTTTAAAAATTGTTAGAGATTAATAAATAAGAAGACTTCTATCCTGCCTTTCTAGTTGAAACTCAAACCACTCAAGGCAGCTAACTTCAGAATTCAGAAACACAATCACAAAAGCATCATAAAATTCAGGCCAACTTGCGGCTGATAAAGTGGCAAATACCAAGAGATATAACAAAAGGTTTAATATTTTTCCTTCAAAACAAAAACAACCTTTCATCTTCTTTTGTGCAGGATAATTTGTCTTAGTAATAGGATGACTCAGGTAAAAAGAATTATTTTTTTGGGGGGGAAACAGTTTCTTTTCAAAAGAACAACACTGGGATGGCTTGTAATGTCAGCAGCAAATATTCCAAATGTCATTATCTCTCTCTCTCTTTAAAATGATCTCAGAGTGATAAATCTGCTCTGAATCTCTTTCTGATCTTTTAGACACCAATGGGCAAAGTACAGTTGAACTGAAGGTAAATAAACAATTTAAAATTTGCATTGTGTTTTAAAAATATATACACTTTTTCATATAAAAACAGGCCTGTTAAATGCATGATGAAGCCACACAGGGGACCAAACAACTCTGGAGGAAGTTCTCGCACCCTGGAATAGCTTCGTCATCTAAATCGTCCTTGGGGAGGTAAGGCATATCGTATAGGTGCAGCCATGTGATAAAAATGCTCATCTGTATGGTATATCTCCATCAGGACCAGACTTCTTGTCTCCTAGTTCTTTATGAGAAACTGTGTCAAGTTTTCAAACAAACTGAAGATAACGTGCTTGGACAAAGATTCTCACAGGATCTAAACATCTGATTTCAAAGTGGGTGAGCTACTCAAACGGAGATACACATGCACAGAAAAAGGCCGGTCTAGCATATTCTTAGCTGAGAAATGAAGCTTGTGCAAAAACTTGTGCTACGCATAATACTCCTTCCTCAGTCTAGATGCTGGGGCTATGTGTACACACATAGACTTCTAAAGGAAGGTGGAATCCTGGTGATCAGCAGCTGTTAGGGAAGGAGGGTGAAGGGACTGAATTTAGTCCCTCCTCAGCTCCCAGGGGCGTAGCAAGGTTGGAGTGGGCCCAGAGACAAGATTTTAAAATGCCCCCCCCCAAAGTCCAGGGCCTCCGCACACCCCAGGCCCCCAAGGATTTAAGTCTGATATTCCAAAATAAGTATGCTGCCTGCAAATACATTTCACTGAATACACACACACACGTCACAATATATAGTGATATACATTGAGTACTATACATTTGTATTACTTTTAATGCCTAGAACACACTAGAAAGATGAATTATTAAAATGGGCCCCTCGCTGCAGATTAGCAAAGGAGACTTTCAACCATGCAGGGTGAACCTATGTTTGTTTTCTCAGAATTCTGAACAAATTCAGTCAAGTTTGATTGCAGGAGGTTTTTCACAGGAGGCTTTTAAAGCCCTTTAAGACACATCTCCTCTGGAATGGAGGTGCTGCATTCACATGTTGGCCAGATTTACCCTGAAGTCCCTGCAAGTTATTGGGGAGCAGTTCACACACAAGAAAAATAAAATAAAAGCACCACACATGCTTCACAGTTCTCACTCAGACCTTCTGGGTTGCAAAACAACTTGAACATAAGTGCATTTATAAATGAATGAATGAATAAATAAAATTAATAAAATACTGTTCCAGAAGTTTTTGCAATTTTCTGCCATGAAACAAGCCACTTATAGGACTTTTTAGATAGTTTTTTTTAAGTCAGCAAATTTTCCAAGCTGTTTCAAAATAAATATTCAGAGACTTCTCGGTCCCTCCCCCGCCCCCCCATATCCAAGCCCTATGGCAAGCAGATCCCTATATATGGGGGTGGGGGGCGGGAAAGGTAACCACAAAAAGGAGTTCACACTCTACCTGGCAAATGCTGGTCTGGGTTAAGCAGGGCAGCAAGGGGTCTTCTGCTGCAGAGAACACTCTGGCTGCCTCCTCCTTCCTGGCTGGCTTGGGCCCTACTCGAGTTCAGGCTTCACTGCGGCCTACACGGAGGCCTCCGTGGAAGCCCCGCCCACCCACCAATCAGCTGAGAGGCGGGAGAAAAGGAGCTCTTTGCAGCTTGCCTGCTGCTTCGATTGCGGGCCAGCAGAACAAGCAGGAGAGACGGCGAAGAGGGCAAGTGGCTGAGAGGCTATGGAGCTGGGCAGGGGGCAATGGGGAGTCACATGAGGTGCCTCTGGGGGGCCCCTCCAGGCAGTGGGGCCCCCAGACAACTGTCTCCCCTTGCCCTATCATTGTTACGCGCCTGTCAGCTCCAACCAGCTAACTGGAATGAGTGCCAATTCCTTGTGCACTGAAAGTGCTACAAGTACACAGTACTAGCTACTGTGCATGCAAATAGGGGCTACATATTAGGATTGTTCATAATTTCCAAGTGGTTTATTTCTATAATAAACTATTGGCCACTTTGGACACTACTTCGTTCGCTGTTCCCCAGCACATGTGATAAGTATATGTGCATTCTGTAATCATGTGTGTCCTTCCCCAATACATGTAATCATGTGGGGAGAGGTTCATTCAAACCGTTCTTCTCCACACACTGTAAATACTAATGTATCTCAATGTCAGCAGGAATCAGCACTTGCTAGGAAACAAGTAACACAGAGCACTGGGGGTCACTACAGAGAAAGTTCTCTTCCCTCCTTGTTATTCTCACCTTCTTCATTAAGAAAACTACACAGAGCCAGTTTGGATGATACTTAATAGCCCCAACCACACATAATAAGGACATGTGCCCATCCTTCCATCTTCCCGATACATTAGGGTACCTTCCTTCAATCACTTGGGGGCCAGTCTGTCCAACACTCCCCAGCCCCCCCTCCCCATTTTTACAGAATAGTGCCTCTGAGCATCAGAAAGGGGAAAGGATGTGAACTCTCACAAAGTGTGCATGTCACCTTGTGTGCTAGGGGCTGGCAGCCGGAATATCATCCGTTCTTAATGAAGAAGATAAGAATAACAAGGAGGACAAGGAGGGAGCAGTGCTTTCTCTGTGGTGGCACCCAATTCCTGCAACATGTTTCCCAACCAGTGTTTGTCCTTGCTGATTTTCAGATGGCTATACTATATTAAGGCTTAGTTGTTTTTCTTTATAAAAATGTTTCCAGGATGTCATGCCTAGATATTCATGGGCTAGCTATTTTACATATTGGTTATTTTATTTTATGTTTGCTATTTATCCTCTTAGTGACGTTTATGACCTTTTTAATGTAAGTTGCTTAGAACTTGGTGAGATAAACCATCACAGCATTTAAAAATATATATGAATGAATGAATGAATCAATCAATCAATCAATCAATCAATCCGGTGTGTGAGTAAGTATGAGAAGGAGATCAAGGCAATTGTAACACCCAAAATTAAACATTGCAGAAATGGAGAAAAGGAAATGTTTATAACTCCCTTTAAAGCTGCATTCCAAGAAGCCTATTCAGAGAGGTCATTCTCATGACCAGCCCTACCGAGGTAAGGGGGCTATAGCCCAGGTAGGGCTGGTCGTGAGAACTGCTAGGATTGGTCCAATTCCCAGCACTCTGCTGGGTAGCCTGGATTTTGTACCTCAGCTAAAAGTGGGGTAGGAGGGCACATGCATGCATGTCTTCCTACCTTACCACCTTGTTGTGTGGAAACTTGGGCTGCCAGCAACTGGAGTTTCTATATAGCCAGGCAGAAGAAGCAGCCTGGCAGTGGGGAATCCTCCAATGCAATGTGCTCCTTGTGCAGTGCATTGTGGGATACGGTAGCATGCAGCCTGCTTTTCCTGTTGGAAATTCTCTGTGGTGAGAGAATCTCTTTCTCATTATAGCAGAGTGCACAGAGGCACAACACAGCGGTAGTTTAGTTAGGCATGCGTGTATGCTGAGAGTAAAGTAACTTGGAGCCAATTCATAGTTTCAAATCAATATAAAAGGTATTTATTAAGGAACTCCATTCTAGATAGGAAAGTGAGGAGTTAGGATCTCTAATCTATCTATCTAGCTGGATGCAGATGGATTCTGCATCCTCTCTGCACATATGGTGCAGGGAGAGAGGCTTGCCATGTTGCAAGGTAGGCGGGAAGGTAGGAAGAAAAAGAGAGGAAGGAGGAAGTTGAATCCCTAAGAGTAGCAATCTACATTTCAAAGGGATAGCATCAGAGCAGTGGAGAAGTGATGACAAATGTCTTGACCCTCTAGCCCTCTGACTTACTAGTCTGTCTTCCACTGTCTGAGGCAAAGAGACAGCGCAAAGTCCTTTAACTTCCAACATTTCCCCCACCACCTCACCACTCCAGGATCACTTGCACACTGGTTGCGTGGGTGCGCAGCATGGCACAACCCAGGAGCAGCAAGGATAGTGTGGGGAAAGGTAGTATCCTGCCTTCCGACAGCCCTTCCCAACCCTGGCAAAAATGGTCTTGTGAATGACCTTAGATCAGGCCTGCTCAACTTAGGCCTCCCAGCTGTTTTTGGACTACAACTCCCATAATCCCCAGCCACAGTGGCTAATAGCCAGGAGGTCCGAAGCTGAGCAGCCCTGCCTTAGATGCTGGCTGATTGCACAAGGGAACGCAGGCAATCACAGGCTTGATCACCACCAGTGCCCTGTGCATGTATATGCACTGCCAATAAGGCTGCACTTCAGGGCAGCAGGGCTTTGTGGTAAGTCCAGTGTGCACGCAGCTGTGCAATGTGAAACCAGTGGAAATAATGGGTGTTGCAATGCGCAACTGTGTGCATGGGGGGGACTGCAATGCTGCCCCATTGGTGGCACCTACATGCTCACAGGGGCACAGGTGGTGTTCAAGCGACCCCTGTTCCCTTGAGCAGCATGTCGGCCAGCATGTTTTATATGTGTACGGGCTAGGATTGCCTAGCTCGATTTTTGCTGATCGTGAGAACCAGGCTCGGCTGTGAGCCCAGTGATTCTAGAGCGGGTAACCCGCTCAAGTACCCCTCCCCTTAGCCTGGGTTTGCAGAGCAAGCGCTCTGCAAACCATGACTATCTGATCATGAGTAGCCGTGGTGCAGCTCTGCACCGCGGCTACTAGTGAATAGAACTCCGGAGGGGAGGCGAAAAGCCGCCTCCCAGCTCCGGGGGTCTCCCCAGCATGTCCTGCACGCTTGCGCGGGGCATACTGGAGCTTCCGGGGGCCACGAGGCCCCTGAGCTCCCCAGCCCCCGCCAGCTCCGTCATGGAGCTGGCAATCATGTTGGCGGCCAATCCAGCTGCCCAGGGCTCCCTCCCCGCTCATGTGCTTAGCCTGCTCTCCCTGTGCACTCGCAAAAACCGGATCTCACTGTTCGTGAGACCCGGTCCGCTGCTTGCTTCCTTCTAAGTTTTTGCAAGACAGCAGTTAGAAAAAAGGTTTTTGCACCAGGGGTGTAGCTAGGGGAGAGGAGGCCCATGTTCAGCCCCTCTCTGGCAACACCTCGGAATGAGGGAGATAATGGAGAAAATAGGCAGGGAAGGAGCTGGGGGCCCCTTAGGAGCTGGGGGCCCTGGGTTCTTTGAACCCATCTGCTCAATTATAACTACACCCCTGCTTTGCACTTAAATCATCCCACCTTGCCCTTCCCCTAGTTTTCAAACTGGAAAATGCTAGATAGTTGGAGAGCAGAGCTCATATTCATCAGTGTCATGAGATTCCAGCTGCAAAAGAAAATATTGTGCGTGTGCTCACTTTCCCCCTCTATATTAGGGACTTAAAGATGCATTTGGTGATTAATTTACCCTTGGAGTGTAATTATTGATGGATGGAAATAAAGATGTTTTATTTCAGCCCCTTGTATTCAAAGGTAAATTCACATCTCTCCCAGATGACTGTCAGTTTAATCCCCTGCGTACACAAAACTGAAGGCTCGTTTCATTTTTCAAGTCACATTGCACTGTCAGACTCTTTGAAGCAAAAGGTAGGCTGCCATTATGTTCAGCTCAAAGCGGTAGTAATTGGAGTGACCTAGAATTTCTCGGAACTACTTCATCTTCTGAAATGTACATTTACCTCTGTTGACCTTTCTCTATAGCTGCCAATCTATGCAAATCCAAAGGGGACTAAATATGTGGATTCCTTAGTACATCCTTGAAGGCATGCACTCAGAAACCACAGTGGTGGACTGTTGCTCCCTCTAATGGAAACTATGTTTGGTCTGAAGAGTAAATAAATAATTGGCCAGTGACTAAGGCCTTATTCTCACTGAGGTGATAAACCTGTGTTTCAGCTGTGCAGCTTCAGACAGCCAGTGGGATTCACATGTTAGCATGCTTCCCACACACCCGAAAATGGTTCTTACATGCAAAAAACTGCTTCTCAGTGAATAGCATAAACTCTTGCATCTGATATATAAGCTCTTTGCAAACATCCAAACAAATGGAGAAGTAGGAGAGTGGGATCACATCTAACCATCTGCCACACGTTCAGTATAAAATTCCCTTGCATGTACAGCTGCATCCTTTCAGTACACCAAAGGAATGCTGGAAAAGTAGGTTCCTGATCACATGGAGAAAACTCACCTTGAGTACAGCTCATACACTGTAGTCATGCATACATACACTGAGGCCATTCACATAATCGAAAACTGTGTTCTACCCAGGTTTGGGAGCTGTGTGTACTCCCCATTTTTGATTGTGTGGAAGCAAGGTTAGAGGAAAACCTGGGTAGAAGTGATTGTGTGGAAGCAAGGTAGGAGAAAAAGCTACCCAGGTTTTCCTCTAACCTTGCTTCCACACAATCAAAAATTAGGAGTACACTCAGTTCCCAAACCTAGGTAGAACACAGTTTTCGATTGTGTGAATGACCTAACTGTATGTTACCTAGTGTCAGAAAGTTTTTACTGGTGCTCTCTGACATTGTGATGAGATCACCCTCACAATGCATATAATAGGGGTGTGCATAGAACTGCCAGAGGCGGTTTGGTTAGAATTCGAATGGTGCCTACCATTTGTTAGAACAGTTTCATTAGAACTGGCCGGTGGTTCTGTTCAGACTGTCAAACTGGGTCGAACTGGTTTGACCCGGTTCCACCTGGTTGAACCTGATTCGAAGGCCTTGCTTGTAAAGAGGAATCCAATAAGGATTCCCCTTTAAAAGCAAAGGGGGATTATGTAACTAAAAATGGGTGGGGTGGGGAGAGGGCATCTTGCCAGCTGTGGTGGCAGATGTGACGGCAGCTCCCTGGTGATGGTTCAGTGGCAGCAGACCCTCTAGGACCTGCTGGTGCCCCACAACCACACACACACTGCAGGTCAGCGGGTGGCCCAGTTTCAGCCTCCACACATGTGTGGAGGCCATTTGTATTACCTATGTGCAGGTGCGGCGGTCACACAAATGGCCTCTGTGGAACAGGGCCACCCACTGGCCCATGGTGCAGTGAGGAGTGCCAGCAGGGCCACCACTGCAGAGCCGCCCTTGCCTCTGCCACCACAGCCAGTAAGGTGCCCTCTCACCCACCCCAAACCCCCCTTTAGGTAGGGAATGGACCTTTGCTTGTAAAGGGGGATACTTACCAGATTCCCCTTTACAAGCAAGGCACTCGAACTGGTCGAACCAGACTGAACCGCTTTGATCTGAACTAGGACTGGTTTGGTTCTAACTTGGACTGGCCCCCACGAGGTCAAACTGGTCAAACTGGGCCTGTACAAATCAAACCAGGTTAAATATGAACCGGTTCTATACATCCCCAGCATATAACTCTAAGAATTTCATCCAAATTCCCTGGAATACAGCATCACTTCCTCTCTTAAAATAAATGGTTTTTTTTCTACATCCTATCAAGATTAGTAAATCAGCTATACACTGCTCCCCCTCAAGAGATGCTTTTATTTTATTTTTTGAAGCATTTGACATTTTGCCAATATCAAAACTTGAAGAAGCCATGCCTTTTCATAGCTAGACTATTTCCATTCACATGGAATTATTCCTATTATTTCAATTTCTGATGTAAATACAAATTTAATGTTCCTAACTATATCTCTCCTCTCCAAAACATCCTTCCAGAATGAACACACTAGCCTACATTTACAAAACAAGTGAAACAATCCAGCTTATTGTGCAAATGTGCATTATATCTCAAGCAGTTACCACCATTTAATAATCCCTTTCCAATCTACCACTGTCCCATGGTGGGCTCCTTGAACCCATTGCACATGCCTCATCCACTATCTTTCACAGCACAAAGGATTATGAATTATGTATAGTATGGAGAGAAAAATAGAGAGAAACTTTTCTCCCTCTATCACAACACTAGAACTAGGGGCCATCCCATGAAACTGAGGAAATTTAGGACGGCCAAAAGGAAGTACTTTTTCACACCGTGCATAATTAATCTACAGAATTCTCTGCCACAGGATGTAGTGATGGCCACTAGCCTGAATGGCATTAAAAGGGGTTCAGACAAATGTATGGAGTGCAAGTCTATCCATGGCTTGTAGTCCTGATGGCTATAGACGACCTCCAGGCTCAGAAACAGGATGCCTCCCAATACCAGTTGCATGGGAGCGACAGTGGGAAAGATCTCCTGTTGTGTGGCTTCCCAGAGGCATCTGGTGGGCCACTGTGGGAAACAGAATGCTAGACCTTATGGGCCTTGGGCCTGATCCAACAGGGCTGTTTTTATGTTCTATATGTGTTGGAACCAGGAAGATTCACTGAAAAGCTCTAGTGGTTTATATATGCACAGTTGGTTTTGTGTAAACCGCAGCAGGGCATTGGGAAAGGATTTACTGGAGTATGTAGCAATTTCTTCATGTCCCATTTGCCCATTGTGCCCTCTCCCTCAGGCTACACTTCAGGAAAATCCTTTGCCTATGACAATAACAGTATAGTTAGATGCCCTCCCTCTATTTCCCCCCATATCAAAAGCAAAATGCTTCTGCCTACGTGATTCTAGCTGGGTAAGAATAACTAGCTCATTATAAAATACAATAGGATGTGCCTCCTTTCTAATTATGAGCCACAAATGTCAAAACAAGACGTGCTGAGGGAAGAATAAAAGCAGTTTCATGCAAGATGTGAAAAGCAAAGAGAAATGAACGTTGCAACAAGGAAGCAATGATCCCAAAAGCAGTGCACTGGTGTCTAGTTTGTTTTGCTGAGAGTGTGGGCCTTTTTAAAATGCCAACCATGCAATGCTAATAGATAGCACTCTTTTATTTTTCATTCTTATCTATGGAAGCACATCACCATTGTTGTTGTTGTTGTTATCATTATTAATCTAGCATCTTGTCATTATCACCCAATGTCTCATCCAGACCAAAATAAAACCCGCAGGCCAAGTAGCAGTTTTCATTCCTGAGACACTAATTATTACTGAAGCCAACAAACTTTAGCTCCACCTCCCCCCCCCCCACCTCAGCTCTGAGATGTTGCAGCATTTTGCATGTGGTCATCCCCGTTGTATGCCTGCCTCCAGTTGTTCCACTAGGGGATCCCCCATCTCCACCAACCATTGTTGTGTTCATATCCTAAAATTAAACTGTCTGCCTCGGAGGAATGAAAAAGCTTGGAGTAATGGACAGTCCATCCTTTCAGTTAAAGGAACATTTTTTTAAAGCTGTCATTTTCCAGCTGTGGGGAATTATTCTTGCTTGGCTCATAAAGAAGGAATATCAAACAGTGCACATTCTCTTCTCACATTCTATCCTCTGAGATTAAAAATCTGTTAGAAGCAGAGGCTAATTTCTAGATGTTGTACCTTCTGGCTGGTCTTTAAAAAGGAGTTCACCATTACAGACAGGGTGGGGGGACACTCTTCAGTGATGGCAATCAACCCATTACTGTCAGAATCCACAGCTTAAAAGCTAGAAATAATTCCAGTAAGAACATGTCTCGACAAAATGCTTGAAAGCCGATGATTCCTCTAAAGCTCGAATAGATGGGGGGAAATGATTTTGCAAAGCTTGTAGTTTATTTCATCAGTAATAAAGAAGGCTTATACAAAGCAGCAGAATAGTACAGAATACAGACATTTGTGTTCTGTCGGACATGGGACACACTGCTTCAAAGCAACCCCCATTTGGGATTAATCGCCCATTTTGGAGAAGCAAGACTGTCATGAACGAAAGAGCCTTCTGTCCCGAAGTTGTCAGCCTGGTGGAGGGGGAAACTCCTGGTGGAGGGGGAAACCCAGTGCTTTTGCATTTTAATAAAGAAATTTCCAGCCAGGCAAGGAAAGGCCCTAGAATAAAAGGGAGTCTGAATGGACCAGCTCTGCCCCACCCCAACCGAATGTAATCAATGGTGCACCCAGAGCGTTGTCAGTTCGTGACAGATAATATGGTCACATCTCCCAGGATCCTTCGCTGAGGAAATCAGCATATTGGCTAGGGCTGTGCATCAAATTGGAAAAATAATTTGATCCAATTTGATGCAGGCGCTATTGGCAGCATTTTGTATCATATCACTTTCAATGCAAAAGTGCCAATATTGGCACTACCCGAAACAATATTGTACATATCGTATTGGGCTGTATTGAATTCCATATGACGTTTAGATGGCTGTTTACATGCTTTTCTTTCTTACTGATGATGTCACAGAACTTGCTAGTAATTGATCTGGTGATGTGCCATATATGGAAAATGGGGGGTGGGGTGGAGCAGAGAGCAATAATGTCATTGGTATCTCTTCTTCAATGCTTCAGGTGTGCACCTGTTTCAAACATGCTGCAATTGGTTCATCTCTCTTCCAATCACAATGCTTGTGGGGAGGGATGTGGATTTGTGTATAACAAGGTGTCTGAAGCAAAACTCCCCCCCTTCTTTGAACAACTGTCTTTAGAGGAACATGCTGGGAAGGTGCTTTGCTCTCTCTCGCTCTCTCTCTCTCTCTGTATTTATATACTGCCCCATATAAAATATCTGGGCAGTTCACAATTGAAACTCAACAACAATATACTAGAGAGGAAAGTCTGTGATTTTGTTTCTTGATTCTAGGCTTTCTGATTACTTTTAGGAAAAAGTTTGCCTCTGAGCATCCAAGTAAAGGATGCAGGAAGGATGCAGATGCTGTTCTCAGTATAGTTGCTATACAGGGCCAGATTACAACATGCTGAAGCCCTAAGCTATGCCGGACTTAAAAGGCCCCATAGCATTACAAAATGCTAACAAACCCCTGCTAACTGAAAAGAGGCACCTTTCAAAGTGGTGATTCTCTTATATTTAGCAGGGAGGAAGCAACTGGCCTTCTCCAACCCCAGCTCAGAATCCCGCTAGTCGCTATTGTTGGTGTCTATGTTTCTTTTTAGATTGTGAACCTTTTGGGGCAGGGATAAGGATGTGCACAAAACCAGTTGGCAGGTTTGCTTCAAGTCCAAAGCAGAGTCGAACAGGACTGGGCATGTTAGGGTTTGGCACCCCTGAATTTGAGGTCCAGTTCAGTTCAAATTTGAAGTGGTTTGGGCCCGGTTCAGGGGTGTCAGACACATTAGAATTAGGGTGTGTGTTTTTTAGTTTGGCGGCCCCAGGGGGTGCTGCTGCAGCCATGGGGAAGGGTGTCCTGCGGCTTCCCTCTCCCTCCGCCGGCCTCCCTCCAGTCTCCTATGGGCTGTTTCATCCCATTTCGGGTCCTCTGTGAGTGTGCGGTAACCATTTTGGAGGCCACCCGCATGTGTCCTTTGCGTGACCATGTGATCCATCTACTCAATTTGAATCCATCCACTCAATTATAGCTGTGTCCCTGGTATAGCCATATAAGTAAATTTTTGTCTTCTCTGAAGACAAAATGTATGCTTTAGAGTCTCTTTTTTCTGTCTCCATTATTTTTCAACTAAATTATGTAAAATTTGAAATTTAGTCTCTTTGGGGTATTCAGAGGCCCCTTGTAATGTGGGGCCCTAAGCTGAGGCCTCTTCCTTTTCAAATGGTAGGTTGCTGGAGGAGAAGGCAGGAGAATGGCAGTGAGTGGCAGCCACCACCACCACCACCACCTTCTCCATCATGTCTGATCCATTTTAGAACTATTATAATGTGGTGTAGTGGTTAGAATGTTGGACAAGGACAAGGGGACCTGAGTTCAAATCCCTATTCAGCCATGAAACTCAACGGGTGACTCTGGGCCACTCATGTTTCTCTCAGCCTAACTTACCTCACAGGGTTGTTGTGAGGATAAACACAATAATAACATTGTTATTATTTTGTTATATCTGGTAGGTTCTTTAGCTTTTTATAATTTTCAGTTTTAATTTGAACCTAGTAATGATTGTGATTTTTAATCTGAAAACTTTTTGTTTGTTTAATTTAGGTAGTTTTATTACTTTTATTGTATCTTGTGTCTATCTTATTGTTGTGAGCTGCCCCAAGCAGTAGTGCACTGGAGGGGTGGGGTATAAATATTTTAAATGAATAATAAATAAATAACCATGCAATTATGCCACCATTGGCTTGGGGGAAGGAGTAGGGAGTGGGGAGGCCAAAGGAGGGGTTTTCAAAATGTATTTAAGGGGATGTTTGGAGGCAGAGAGGCAGTAGGTGGCCAGTAGCCATTGGTCTATTAAGGGAAAGCATCCAAAGTAAGGTAATACCTTTATTGGGACCAACTAAAATATCACAAGCAAACACTGAGGTTATCTTTTTCAGACTGAATGTTAAAGAGAGATAAGGGGGTGATTCTCATGACTAACAAAAATCGGGCTAGGAGAGCCTTGCCTGATTTTTGTTGGTCGTAAGAACCACCAGGCTCACAGATGAGCCGAGTGGTTCTTGAGCGGGTAACCCGCTCGAGAACCCCGCTAAAAAGCAGGTTTGCTGAGCGAGCGCTCCAGCAAACCTACTTTTTAGGCTTGTGAGTAGCCACGGCACGGCTTCGTGATGTGCCTACTCATGAGTAAACCCCCGGCCGGGAGGTGAAAAGCTGTCTCCCGGCTCGGGGGTCTCCCCAGTATGCCCTGCGCGCTCGTGCAGGGCATACTGGGGTTTGCGGGGGCAGCGCGGCCCCCACTCCCCCCATGCCCCGCCGGCTCCTTCACGGAGCCGGCCATTGTGTGGGCAGCCGATTCGGCTGCCCAGGGCTCCCTGCCCACTTGTGAGTGGGGAGAGTGGGCTTAGCCCGCTGTTCCCGCTCACTGGTAAAAACCGGGTCTCACTGATCGTGAGACCCGGTCCAAGGACAAGTCACAAATCCTGGTGTTAGGTTTGACATGGCATACAGGAGGTTAAGACTGATAGGACTTAAGTTGAGTTGGCGGAGGTCTGCCTTTAAAGAACTCTGGGTTGTTTTTTAGTGCTGGACTTAGATTCAACTAACTACTAGATTTTATATTTAAGTGGGGCAGGGCAGCCACTTTTTTCTTTGTCCCAGTGGACTCCCCTTGTACTGAGATCTGTTCTGCATCTTCTAGGAGGTGAAGGAGAGGAAGTCAGTGAGGGTCCCATTTTACAATCTCCTCTCCGGGCCCACTCCAACCTTGTTATGCCCCTGAAGTCACTATCAGCCTCACCCCTCCCCCTGTGAAGGGGAAGCTCACAATCCCACTTACTTTACAAAATGTGCTGCTCACCACAAGTGAATACCACTTCCCTTACAAAAGATCGTGTCTATGAATCCCTTTGAGAAAGCATCATCTAGATAGACCACACTCCATCAGAGATGTGCATGCACACTTCCACTGATTTCATTGTGACTTGTATGCATAGCAGTGCAGTGGGTCGTGATCCTTGAGTAGTATTTGTTGTTATTCCTGCTAAATCTACATGAAATTTCAGTCCAACATAATGACCCTCACATTACATCAACAGTCATCTGTATCAATGGAATGACAAGAGCAAGGGCTAGCATGCCATAAGCATCCGCTCATGATGGTGGCGTTATTTCCTGTACCAGTTTTTGCCATCAAGCATCAGCTGAGTCAATATTTTGATGTTACCATTTTGGAAGAATTTGATCTAGTCCTCAATGTAAAAATTTCAGCAGTGAAATGGCAGGATTTTACATACTTATGCATAGATTTTCCCGCCTCTAAAGTCTTTCTGCAGATGGCCCCTTGTTTATACAACATCTCCAAGAAGGTAGCTACAATTATAATTTATTAGCTCTTAATTATTGTTGCCAGGGTCTGGCATGTTGACAGAATGCAGTAATGATCTCTGCACTTGAGAGACTCTGCTTGCGCCTGTAGAGCTGCTAACAGAATTTTGATCATGATTTACAGCTCTGCATGTCTAGATCTCATTAGGGAAGCAGAGACAACCCTGTGTTCAGAATGTTTAGTCCTCAGTGAGTGGGAAAGAGAAACAGTGGAGGCCTTAGAGAGCACCTGGAATCACTTACTCAGCATAGCCTGCCAGATCAATTGTCACCTTCAACAAGTGCCTTGCATTGTTATTAGTTTGCGTGGCTTTGGATAAAGGGATCAACAATAATAGCTGCAAAGAACAGGGTGGTGATGGGAAAGCGGAATTTCAAAGAGCTCACTTCTGTATTTCTTATGTTAGGGACACCCTTTGGATGCAAGAGCATGTGGCAGTTTCCCTTTCTCTATTCACACTAACTATCCTCTTTCCTCCTTGCTAGACCATCTCTTTTTTCACCCCACCCCTGTAACACTTGTGCATACATCCCATACTCCCCCTTCCAAAGATGCCAGATTGCACCCTGCAGAACTTACCAGCCTCCGTGAACACTGAGGACTAGAATTCTGACCCTGAGGACTAGATCAAATTCTTCCGAAATGGTAACATCAAAAGCCATGATATATGGTGGAAGCCATAAATCCTGCTCAGGTCCTTGAAGAAGCCCAGACAAGTACAGGCTTGTGCTTATCCTCACAAGAACCCTGTGAGGTAGGTTAGGCTGAGAGATAATTGACTGGCCCGGGGTCACCCAGTGAGTTTCATGGCTGAATGAGGATTTGAACTTGGGTCTCCCCAGTCCTAGTCCAACACTCTAACCCCTATATAGTGATGTGCATGGACCGCGAAGGCACAGTCCAACACCGGGGGGGGGTGTTGCGGGGGAGTTGTACTTACCCCTCCCACCATTTCCCCCCTCCGGCGCTCCAATTTTCAGAAAAATTTTCGGGGTGGCAGCAGTCCTCCCTGCTGCCACGCCCCCTTGTTGTTGGCCAAATGTGCGCGTGTGTGCGCATGTGTCGCACACGTCAACAGTGGGTGCATGCACGTGGGTTACTTCCTCATTTGGCCAACAACAAGCCGGACCACCGGACCAGGGAACTGGTTCGCAGGCCTCCAACATGGAAGAATAACCTGGAGGGAGAAGCTGAGCCCACAATGGATCACTCACCTCCCCCAACCAGGTCTCAGTTATACATGCCAGGTCAGCTCCCTCATCCATGCATTACAGAGGATGAAGGCCAGGCTCTGTGGGTAGTTGGAGATGCTCCCCAAGTCCTGAGAGTTGACAAAGCAGTTGGAAGTGGAAACAGTTACTACATTACTAGTTTCCCTTCCCCTGTAACGGCCAGCTGCTCTGCCAGCGCCAATTCTTCTATTCCCCACCAATACAGCAATAACCACCCCAGAACTACCGGACACACACACACACACACCCGCTTGCTGCACAATCCCACTCAAGAGAGCCCAAACACATATCTGCAAACAGGCCTGGCACAACTCAGTACAATAAAAACCACCCTCTAGCCCAAACCTCCACCCGCCTTGAAGGCCAGGCCCCAAGGGCCCACCCCCAAAGGCCTGGTCCCCTTTGGCGGCTGGCTTTGGCGACCAGCTACACCATGGGCCACGCCTCAGGCATGCCTTCAGAGATTTATAAGCCTCTAACAGCCCAGCAGCCCCTCCTGCCACAAGAGAATGCTGGGTTAGCAACAGGTGTTAAATGTCAGGCACTCTCAAAGGCAGCAGCTGGAACTCCGCGGCTGGAATGACACAGCAAGCTGGCAGGCAGCTCCTCGTCTCAGCTGAAGGGTGGAAATACAGCCTAGAGCAGGCCAGGTGTTAAAGTCCAGGCAAGGCGGGGGCAGGAGGAGTCAAGCCCTCTAAGCTGCTCCTCCCTGCTCACTTCAATCATCTTCCTGTCTGGGTACTTCACACTTAGGATGCTCATTTGGGTAGGTGAACATCCTAAGTGCAAAGAGTCCAAGTAAGGAGATGATTTACGTCCTGGTGACCAGATTTCTGGACTTTCTTTGGGTGCGCTGTGTGTGTTCACCAGCTACATTTCTGAATGCCTGAACAAGGCTATTTCTACTCTGTCGTAAACTTGCACAAACACTGGTGTGATGCGACACACATTATTACCACATAACTGTATCTGTGCAACTTTACAGCCGCATGGAACTGCCCTGTTTCTGGTGTTTCCACAGATGCAGCAGTGCAGGCAGTGCTCCAACCACGTGTGTTTCCAAGAGCAAATCAGGGAATGGGCCAGAGAAGAAATAGGAAGGACTGCTGTGGCCACTTTAGCTACCGCAGAACTTTTAAAGGCAGGCTCCTTGGGTTGACCTCCCAGTGCTGCTTGGTGTGCCCTGGAAATCTGGTTTCTGAATAAAACATTTTTTTCTTATGGGGCCCGGCCCTGTTATCTGTTGGCCCGGCCCTGTTTGCTAATAATTAATTTATGCCAGATGTACTCTTACATCGTCTACCATTTCTATAAACGGCTATGAATGTTATAAAGTATTTTGCCTTCCAGGCTGATACTGAAATTTCTCCGAAGTGAAATTCAAAGAGAATTCCAGAGTTCCTCCAAGAAGAAGCGGGAATTTGAAGAGGAGCTTCAGGTTTCTTCCCCAGGAGAAAGCAAGATCATTCACACAACCTATGCTTACCCAGCTGGTGGAGGGCTGGAGGGAAGCCAGGCACCATCCTACCTTCCCCCCACACGATTCCAGCACCATGCACACATATGACTGGAATGCAGCAGCTCCAAGAGCAGCACAGGAATGGGAGAAAAACAGACTGTGGCCTCTCATATCCCACCATGCACAGTGCAATGAGTGCGGTGCATCGGGGAATTCCCTTGCAAGCTGGGCGCTCTACATGCCTGGCTCGGTGTCCGCTCAGGCAGCCGGCAGCCTGAGCAGACACACGACTGTGTACCTCTGTAGAATGGCATGTGCAGAATGCCTGGGCTAAAGAAGCCCAGCCTGGTTTTGCTCTGCATGTGTACTGCTGGGATCAGGCCTGATCCCGACGGCACCACTGCAGAAAACCCGCCTCTGCAGCCACCCTCTAAAATGAGGTTAGGAGAGTGAGGCACTCTCCTAGCCCCGTTTCTGTAATTGTTTGCCAGCAGGGATCCCAGGATGCTTTGGGGAGCGGAAAGGGGATCCTAATAATGCACCACACACTCCTGCAGTGCATTAAGGGAGCTCCAGGAGTGGGGTGATGCCAGGGGTGTATCTATGGGTAGGGCAGGCAGGGCACGTGCCCCGGGCGCCACTTGAAGGGGGGACACAATTTCTTAAAATTAAAAAATAAAATAAAAAATGGCCACCAAAAACAAAATGGCCATTGTGCATACTCAAATGGCCTCTGTGAGGCCCTAGGCCATTTCAGGCCTTGCAGAGGCCATTTAAGCATGTGCAGTGGCCATTTCATTTTCAGTGGCTATTTAAAAAACAACAATTATTTTTAAAAATGCCCACTGCACATGCTCAAATGGTCCCTGTGAGGCCCTAGAGGCCTGCGGAGGAAGGGGTAACCTTTGCAGACTCCCCCCCACCCACGGCCTATAGGAGCGCCCCAAAAGGGCTACAGGTAAAAAATATTTTTAAAATTTAATATAAGTCACTGTACACATATTCAGTTTGGCACTATGTACAGAGAATCAGAGCTTGTGAATACTGAGCTGAAGCTTATGATCTAGGATTGTATTCATTTGTTCTTACTTTGCTTCTTGTGATAAGTGTGTATGTATGTATTGGTTTATTTCGGCCCAAGGCCAGCATAAATACAGGAAAAAGAAGGGAAACAACAACAACAACAACTTGTGATAAGTGAGTTAAATGTGATGTCTTAATAATATGGCTATTAATGGTGAATTTGCCTTTGAATCAGTGTGAAATCCTTAGTATTAAGGCCCACTGGGAGTTTCTTGCTCTCTTGCTCTCATTTTAACTGTCTTTCTGAAATACTAGGATATATTCCAAGCAGTGACACAGTTCACTCTGCATATCCTTTAATTATTTTCAGAGTATCTGGGAAAAGTCAAATTCTCCATTGATTTTAAAAACCTATGTAATGGTGATGCTACAATGCATAGTAGAGAATTAGACAGGCACTTCTGTTTAATTTTCCAAGTACACCTCCACATAGTATTTGGGTATTTCATGAGCCCCAGCATACTGAAATTTGTAGTTTTCCAGCATTTTTGGGTCTGGCTACATCCCCTGCTAAATAGTTTTTGAAATTTTAAAAGATTAACAAGCTTGACTTGTATTTTTGAGCTGATATTATGGTAAAGTTATCTGAAAGATGGGTGTCAGATATTTGGACAGGGGGTGCAATTTCAGTGCTTGCCCTAGGCGCTATTTTCCCTAGATACGCCTCTGGGTGATGCATCCCAGCACCCTGGGCCTACAAGCTAGCGGCGGTAGCTCGTAGTCATCTGGGCAGGCAATCCGCCTGCCAGAGAAGGAGCCCTCTGTTGCCTGTAGGGAGGTAAGCTCTTTCAGGCTTCCTCCCTGCTAGCCCTAATGAGAAAGGGCTCAATGTTTCCCCCATGTGGTGTTGTGAGTATGAGATAGATGTCATGTTAGAATCAGACCTAACCATAACTTTTAACTCAGTTAAACTATTTAGTTAAATATTTATTGGGCTGAATGCAGTTAAGGTGAAATTCTGAAATCATTTACTCGGTGGAGCAATCCTAATGAATTCAAAGGGCTTATTGCAGAGAGTTGGTCTGATACCACCCTGCACATGTTCAAAATGCCTTTCTTTTGGCACTGTACAAAACCAACTCCTGCTTATATGGGATAAGAGGGAGGAAGCACTTCCATATCAGATAAGAAAGCTCACCGGCATGCATGATCCCAGTATTACAGAAATGTAGAACTGCTGCTATTCTTCTTGTCCTTTTCATCAGCAGAAGACAACGAAAGAGCCAGCATCATGTTGCCACTTCACAAAATCAACTTCTCCTAATTCTTGCTAATTGAAGCAATGAATCAAGAGTTCTGAACATGATCATTCGCAGCTGTATTTAGTTGGTAAAGGACCATATTTTCAATTAAATTTTCCTTTTTATGCTTCTAACTTCAATTATTATTATTATTTGTCAGAAGCAAGCTTCGACTTTAGTTGCACATAGCAGATGTGTTTTCATTTATGCCTGCATTTGGTAATTGACAACACACTACTTCCTCTAAACAAATCTGCACAGAAAAAACTGTAAAGTGTGAACTTGACAGTTGGAGCTTAAATAGCAGCAATTTATGTCTAACTAATTTTGCAAAGCTAACCCCTGTTTATAAGACAAATAGCTATCTTGAGGAATTGAAATGAGTACTATAAAGTCTCATCTGTGATTATTTCTGGAGAAATTCACATTTATATGTTTGTTTGTTTTTCATTCTTTCAAGATATGGAAGCTTCTGTGTTATTCTGAGACTAAGCAGAGTCAAATAAAAAAAAAACCCCAAAACTAATGTGTCACTTTTCCTGCCAAAGATGTTAAAGGATAGGAGCTGCACACATCCAGAACATCAGGAGGACATTCCTCTTCATGAATGGTAAAAAGGCCAAGGTGGTGTTTATGCTAAGACTCCACAGGCATGTGGAAATGCTGCAAAATATGCTATTGGCTATGCCCTTGTTGACCGACTGGGGTTGCAAAACTGAGCTTAAGGTGTGGATGATGCCGATGAAAATGCTGTCACTGAAAAAGGGCCAAAGTACTCATGCTAAGCCCATGACTGGGGCTGATGTCTTCATGGTTACAACTGAAATAAGAGTTGTGAGGTGGCAGCTATCAGAACTGGAAGCATGGCATGGGGGAGAACTTTAACCCTTTGCCTCTGCCATGGTCCCAATCTGGATTCCCCTGACTGATAGAACTCATTGTTTCAAGAGCAAAGTTTCCATTGGCACCAACAGGACTTACTTGCCCTGGGCAAATAGCAGCTATGAGATGACCCTATCTAGACTAAAATAATAGCCCTCTTCTGACATTCAGCAAAATGGTGGAGAATAAACTTACCTGTGCTGAAAGCAGGTCAGAAGTCCCACCCCAGCCTGTCATTCACCACCTCTTCCACACCTTTCATGGATACGCCAGTGTTCATTGAAAGAAGCAAACACAGTACACATGATGTTGGGTGCTTCTGTGATGGGGAGACTCAAGTCCCAGCCACTCCATCATGGAAGTACCTGCCATCAGAGATACAGCATTTGCCTCTTCAGCATATCTGTGAGCAACATGAAGGAGGTGGTGAGTGATGGGCTAGGGTGGAAGCGTTAAAGCACATCATGCGGCAGTCCAGTGCCTGCTCAGTCCCCCTGTGGCTGCTATTTCAGTTGTAAAAATCAAGCATGTGAATCCCAGTCACAGGTTTAGCATGTAGTTTTGCCTTAGGAATCAAATGTAGCATGATGATAATATGATGTTGAGAGATTCATCACTGGATCAGTGAGTGCCTGATTTATCTGATTTACTTCAAATGATGGAATATGCATTAGATCAGAGAGGCACCCTTCCTAGATCAGAGAGGCAACCCTTCCCCATCCTTGCCCCCGCCCCCGGCCCAATATAATCTGATTGATTTGTCTGCTGAGGAGCCCCTGAGTGTTTGTACAGAATGCTTCAGCATTTCAGAGGTTTCTATGACATGTTCTAAGGTGCCCCCCCTTTGCACATGAGGGTACAAGTCAGATCTGGTGGGTCTACTTGTCTCCTATACATGTATCAGGAATTTATCGTAGGGCACAACATTCCCTGCACATTGCAAGAGAAGACCAGAAGTGGTCCACCATGACTGATCTCATCCTTGAGGTCCACCAAGAAGCTTCCATGGAGCCTCAGATCTTCCTTGAACACCATCTGAAAGTCACTGCTTTAGGGTCTCAAATTACATTTATTCCTGTGTCCATGAGTCATACTGTAGGGAGAGTACTGTGAATTCCTACCTTTGTATGTGCATGTCCATTAACACATCAATATTGGTCATGCTCCCTATCCAGAACTCCAAAGAGTACCTTATTTTTGAAATTTTGATTTACCAGCTCTATGCACAACAACTTATTCTGCAGGAAAGAAACTAGGAAAGAAATTACACCTTGCCTAGGGAGGGGGTGTCTTTTAGGATGATTTATTGCTGAAGTACAGATAAATGACTGGTGGGATTGAAATAAGTGAACAGAGGCATAAAATTTCCTTGGCTGAGAATTCTTTTTCTTTTATCTTCTAAAATATGGAGCTCTATCTTTTTTTATTCCACAGATAATGTGTCTCAACCACACAACCCTACGCACATTTACTCAGAAGTGATTCCCATTGTGTTCATTGGGGTTCATTGGTTTTTAACTTGACTTTTTACTTGTTTACTCCATTTGGTTAATTTTATTCCTTATTGTACATTGTATCTATTTTATTGTTGTGAGCTGCCCCGAGCAGTAGTGTACTAGAGGGGCGGGGTATAAATATTTTAAATGAATAAATAAATAAATAACTTCGAGGTACAGGTTGAGTATCCCTTATCCGGACTGCTTGGGACCAGAAGCATTCCGGATTCCAGATTTTTCCAGATTTTGGAATATTTGCATAATGAGATACCTTGGGTATTGGATCCAAAGTACCAAAACAGATGCCAACAGAGCAGGTGCCAAACTGAGCAGGGAGTGGAGGAGGGGGGCTTTCCCTTTTCCCTCTAGCACCAAAACAAGAACATCAAAAACATTTAAAAGCTTTAAATTTTTTTTATTAAAAACAATAAAAAAAGAACAGCTAGAGAGAATTACAGACAAACCCCCTGTCACTTACAGCCTTATGAAATAAGTAAGTTTTGACTGCATGTTGAATAGCAGCAAAATTGGGAATCTGCGAGCGAGTGAGCTGAGGCGTTTTGTTTTTTGTTTTTGTTATGGCGTGGTGTCCGGATTTTGGAGCATTCTGGATTTTGGATGTCCAGATAAGGGATACTCAACCTGTATATAGGGAAGATGCTGAAAGGCATCATCTCATACTGCGTGGGAGATGGCAATGGTAAACCCTGCCTGTATCCTTCTAAAGACAGCCATAGGGCTTATTGGTCACCAGGAGTTGACACTGACTCGATGGCACACTTTACCTTAAGTGTGCTTAGGATTGTGGCTTACAGTTCTACAGCATGTGCCATGGGATCACTTCATTTTGTTTCCTTCAATCCTGATTTCCCTGAGCTCCACTTCAGCTGATGAAATTTTAGTAGGACTGTGCATGGGCCTGCAGAGGGTGGTCTGGATTGCATTGAGGGGATAACCATGATTGGCTCAACGCGTAGGGAGGGCGGGGGGGGGGGGTTACCTTCAGCAAGGAGCTGGCTTCTCTGACGAAATTGGCTGTCTTTTATCAGCCACCACATTTCACAATGCCACCTTTCTTTTCCTGGCGCTGTCCTAGAAGGCATGAGGACAGAAAGCAACATCATGACATTGCATCCTTCTCCCGATGTACTACTGAGAAATAATGGCATGGGGCATGGACATTTCCCCCTGTCCCCAGTAATGCACCAGGCAAAAGGATACAACATCATGACCCTGGTTGCTTCTTTTCCTGGTGCATTTTAGGGTGACACCAGGGCAAGGTAGTGTATTGAAATGCTGCTGCTGCTATCGCTGCCAGAAGGCAACCCATTTCTTCACAGCAGCTGGCCCTTTGCTAAAGCTACCCCTGACCCCCACAATCCTGTTTGATACCATACCGACATGATGCAGTATGGTATCAAACAGACTGCTGATCTGGGAGGCAATTTTCTCCAGAATCATTTCCAGAGAAAAATGCTCCAGTAGGGTTTGCATTGCCTCGGACATAATTATTGGTTTGATGCAATGCATCAAACCCTATATTTTAGTGTCTTTCCCAAGCTAAGTCCAAATAACTGGTGTTATTTAATTGGATGTGAGATAGCAGGTGCAATCTCTTCCTCTCAAATTGTATTCCAGAATGATGTCTAACTGGAAAATCCAGCACTGGCATAGTTAAATAAGTAACCCACATCTAGCTTTAAAATTAAAATTAAAATCTACATGTGCTACACCACTGTACATATGGTTTCACAGCCAGAATCCATTTACCTTAAACTTCAAGCTCACTTTGTAATAATTTTTATAATGCTATGTTGCAGTTTATTCCCCTCCTCTCCCTTTTGCTCTTTGTGTCTCAGGGAAAAAAAGTTTCATTTAATCATGGATATGTCAGTAAGAAAAGAAGCAATGTCTTTCTGCTGTGAAAAATGTGGAGTTATTCTTTGATTACTGACTGAAATCTCATAACTTTTGTGCCATGAGGCATGAAACTCATCCTGTCAGAAGAATAGCACCTTCAGTGTAGAGCCACTAAATATTTATTTCAGTGGCAATGTTCTGGAAAGGTTTGACTGCTTAGATTGAGCACTACTTCTAGACCTTTGGTTTGTATTGATTAGATTAACACTCCCTCATCAGAGTTCCCAGAGATTGCTTGTTACTCTCTATATCATTCATGCAATGAGAAGGAAACAAGGAATATATTTTCATGTACCTCAATCTAATTACGTCATTAACCAGCTGGATAATACAGCATTAAGATAATATCTCCCAATTCCTGTCAACCTCGGTGGGTATGGCCAAGTTTCTCCATTATTCCACACCATCACAATCAGTTAAAAAACCTAGAGTATTGTATAGAGATCAAAAAGCTTAGAGAGATGTTAGGAAACAAACATTTTTCAATAATTGTGATTTTCGAGGGGAAATGGGAATCTGCTGGTTTGGAAGTCAACTAACACATATTTCCATGCTCTTTAAAAATAGATATGAGGGGAGGGAAGTTAAAACTGTTCTCCCAAATGTTTCCATGACTTGAATTGGAAGCACAAGAATCTCCATGAAATAAAATGTCAGGAAAATTGAGTTTGCAGCTGGGCTCTCTACAATGGCTTTCACTTATAATTTTCCAGATGTTGTCCAGGCAGCTTTATTCATGGAGAAGCAGAAGGAACTGAGTTCTGATCCTGCTGGTGCCCTGGAACTTTTCCAGGGTTGGAGTTTTCTTCCTCCAGTTCCTCTTCTTCCATAGAAAGAGGGAGGAGAGGCCAAGCTGGCAGTCATATCTATTGTATGAAACAAGAGGAAGTTCAAAGAAGTGGCTATCATCTTATCCTTGGATAAGATGGTGAAATAGTAATGGATGATAGAATATTGTAGAGAGAGTCCAGCTACTTAATACTTATTTTGTATCTGTGTTCTCCCACAAGGCAAATGTGGGCCAACCAGGCAACAGATTATCAAATAAAGAAAGGAAACAATTGCACCTCAAGATAGGTAACGAGCTGATATGAGAACACCTAGCTACCTTAAATGAGTTCAAGGGGTGGTTCACATGACCACATGCCACATGGTCAGGCAGGGAGTGGGGAAGGCAGGGTTCAACATACCTTCCCCCAGACAACCGCTCACAGCCCGGAACATGCACAAACTGTGCACAAGCTGTTGTCCAGCGCTGCTGGAAGGGTGTGGATGAATGTCCACACTGCTCCCAGCAGTGTGGGTAAACAGAGGATGAGTCTCATTGTCCCAGCCTCTGGAGGTCCCACAATGCACTGTGAAAAACTTGTAATGCATTGGGGCATTCATTCCCCCAAGAGACAGGTGCTCCAGGCACCCATCTCTGGCAACTGGGTTGGAAACAGCCGTGCACATACACGAGCAAGTAGCCCAGGTTACGGGAGCACTCACTCAATCTCAGCTAGCAGCAAGGCTAAAAAGCCAGGCTAGTTAGTGCTAGCCCACCAGGATTGGGCCTGATCCCAGCAATTCCTGCATGGTAAAACAGCCTGGGCATCCCTAGCCTGGGTTAGGCGGCATGTGAGAATAGCCACCAAGTCTCCAGGTCCAGATGAATTACATTCATGGGTACTGAAGGAACTTGCAGATGTTATCTTAAAAGCACTGTTAAGTAATTCACACAATCAAAAACAGTGTTCTGCCCAGGTTTGGGAGCTGTGTGTACTTCCAATTTTCTGTTGTGTGGAAGCAAATTAAGAGGAAAACCTGGGTAGAAATGATTGTGCAAAAGCAAGGTAGGAGAAAACCTGGTAGGGGTGTGCATTTTGGAATTTTCTTCGTTCAATTTGTATCCGAATCGAAACACCCCCATTTTGTTTTGTACCCAAATTTTCTGAATCCGAATCAGGCCTGTTTTGTTTTGTAGCCAAGTTTTCCGAATCCAAATACGAATCGATTTGGATTTTTTAAAAGGGTCCCAGGGCAAAAAGAGTGGGTGGTGGTGGTAGTGTCCAATGGGTGGAAGCTAGCAGCCAAATTTCATAGGAATTAGGCAAAGGGCTGATTTTTTCTGAATTTTTTAAGTTTACACATCTTTAAGAATTTTCCCATAGGGAATAATCAAGATTCCAGCAAATGTATTGCTCCAAATCAAGGGGAAAGGGATGACCCAGAGCAGAGTGTGGTGGGTGGTAGTGCCCAATAGGGTCAAGGAAACTTCCAAAATTATTCAAAGAAATTGGGCAAAGGGCTGATCTTTTGTGATTTGATGAAGTTTACGTGTCTAAGATTTCTCCCATAGGGTATAATGGAGGTTTAGGTTTCAGCAGCCCCATAATTCCACTTGGGGGGCACTGGGCTTGCCCAGAGTGAGGGGTTATGTAGTGCACATAGGGTGCCAACCACCCCCATACCCACAAGCCCGTGGGGAGCTGGGTTTTGTTGTTTCTGAGGTGTTCATTGTAGATTCTCTGGTAGCATATGAGATTTTCAGTGAAAAACAAGAATCCACTCTCATATGCTACCAGAAAATCTACACTCAGAACACCACAGACTCAACAGAACCCAGCACCCCATGGGTTAGCAATCCTTCCACTGGCCAATGTGGAGTCAGTAAAGAGTGGCAAGAAGCAAAAGAGCCAATGCGGAACAAGCAGGTCAGCCCATGATTTAGGTCACCGATCAGAAGGCTGGAAGGGTGGGAAATTCAAAGAGATGTCAAACACAAAATGGAGACTGACTCAGAGATCGCCAAAAAATGGAGGTCCGAAACAACAAAGCGTTTTGTAGCCGAAACAGGGTCGTTTTGTTTTGTATACAAAACTTTTGGATCTGGAAAATGGGTGTTTTGTTTTGTCTACAAAACACCCAAAACAGGCTGTTTTGGGTACAAAACATTTTGTATCCAAAACGTTTTGCACATCCCTAAAACCTGGGCTTTCCTCCAAGCTTGCTTCCACACAATCACTTCTAACCAGGTTTTTATCCTACTTTACTTCCCCACAACCAAAAATTGGGAGCACACACAGCTCCCAAACCTGGGTAAAACACAGTTTTTGATTGTATGAATGACCTCTGTCTGTAACCTTTGAGAATTCCTGGAGAATGGGTGATGTGCCAGAAAAACTGAGATGAGCAAAATTGAGATCTTCAGAAAGGAGAATAGAGAGGAGAGAGGAAACTACAGACCTCTCAGCTTAATACTGATACCTGGCAGTCTGATTGTGAGCACTTAGAAAAGAATCTGGTGATTAGTAGGAGCCAGCATGGATTTGTCAAGTATGAGTCATGTCAGACTAATTTCATCTCTTTTGTTGACAATTACTAGTCTAGTAAATAATGAGAATGCTGTCGACATATTGTCCACAATGAAATGAGCAAAACATTTGATACTCCTTTAACATTTGAAACTCCTATGATATCCTTGTTGATATGTTGGTAACATGTGGGCTAGATGATGCTACTGTTAGGTAGATTCACAGTTGGTTGAACAATTGGTTGTACCCGAGTACTGCAGCGAGGTATTGAGGTAATCCACACCATCAAAAACTATGTTGTACCTCTGTTTGGGAGCTGTGTGTGGTCCCAATTTTCAGTTGTGTGGAAGCAAGGGACTAGGGGAGATGTCTATCAAATCTGCCGATGACACAAAGCTGAAAAGTATAGCAAATAACTTAGATGGCAGAATAAAAATTCAATCTGGGCTGCGCAGGCTCAAATATTGCAACAAAACCAACATGATGAACCAGTAGATACTTCAGACACCTCTGGCTGTGCATGAGATTCTCTTTCAAAGGTGCACATAGCTTTATAGTATTGAAGCCTTGTACTTCATGGGAACATATTTTTTCCTCAGGAAATATTCCATGAACAGGATTTTCACCCTGAGCCCTCATCAAGCTTTTCAGTTGAAAACTGAAGATAATAATATTCAATTTATCTCCCCAGAGTGATATGCAGATTAATTAGTTAATGCTCCAAAATTGCTTTGAAGATGAAAAATGCCATATAATGCTTAGCTAGCACTGCTTTTCTTCAATTTCAGTATTTTACTAAAGATAAAAAGTAGAGAGGTGAGGTAAAAGTCTCTCTCTCTCTCTCTCTCTCTCTCTCTCTCTCTCTCTCTCTCTCTCTCTCTCTCATTTTTAAATTCACTGGACATCTTTGACCCTCAGAAAGATATGGCTCAGGTAATGGAGAAATACTTTCTGTCTGATCTTCCCTAATTCAAAATGATTCATATATCTGTATTTAGCACTTAGCAATAAAGATGATTAATAGTTATACGTGACTGGAGTTCAGAATGGAACCTATCTAGGTCAGTTTTATCTATGACATGTTTTCCACTATTATAAAAAGACTGTGAAGGCAGGCTTTCCTGTAAGTGTCTGGAAACATTTAAAATAAGCAGTAACAAGAAAACCTATATGCAAAGGGCATGATGTTTCCCTCAGCAATTCAAGGTTCCTCGTGCATAGGGATACGCACAAATTGATTTTTTAAAATTCGATTTGTGCCCAAAACAAATCACCCCTGGTTTGTTTTGTGTCCAAATCTATCCCCTCCAAATCACCCCAGATTTGATTTGTATTTGCTG
The DNA here is from genome assembly GCF_027244095.1 of Hemicordylus capensis. Classification (NCBI taxonomy): domain Eukaryota; kingdom Metazoa; phylum Chordata; class Lepidosauria; order Squamata; family Cordylidae; genus Hemicordylus; species Hemicordylus capensis. The sequence goes on along the minus strand of NC_069658.1, from coordinate 54,645,736 downwards.
TGCTTTGGATTTGGATAGATTCAGACCACTTAACAAGGTCCCAGGGGCAGCAAATTTGGGTGAGAGGTAGGTCCCTATGGGTGCCACCTACCACCCAAATTTCAAGGCAGTGGGACACTTGGTTGATATTTAATGAATTATTTTAGTTTTTACTGATTTTGAACATTTCTGCTGTAGGAAATAATGGGGATTCAACATCACCATATCCTAACTCTAACACAGATCTCCAGCCTTCATTTAAAATAAAATAAAATCAAATCATCATCATCATCATCTCTAGCCCTTGTAGAAGTGGAGTTATGGAGCAAAATGTGCGGACATTATTTTTCAAGTGTTTGGATTCATTGGTATCTAATAACTTTTCCTCATAATGAATCCCTATGAGGATTCATTATATGCCTTCATTTCTTCTGTTCATTTTGACTACCACTAGTGCCAACAGTGCTAACTGTCAATTGCCATGTGTCAACTACACACCACACACATACACACACACACACACACACTGGGGTACTCAATTTATTTTTAGGGGTTTTTGAAGTGTTTAGATTCTTTGGTGTCTTCATTACACAGTTTCATTTCTTCTGTTCATTTTGACCCCACTGCTTTGCAGGTGGGGGTGGGGAATTAGTGGTACCCCATGTCCCAATTACCCCCCAACCCACAAACTGCTGGGTACTCAGTTTATATTTTAGGAATTTTTCAGGTGTTTAGACTCTTTGGTGTGTAATGAATCCTCATAAGGATTCATTATGAGGAAAGGTTATTAGACACCAAAGAGCCTAAACACTTGGGTGGGGGGGAATCCTATCACATAAACTGAGTAGTACTCCACTGCCTTGCGGGTGGGAGGGGGTGTGGTTGGCACTGACTTGTAGCAAGCATGACTTGTCCCCTTAGCTAAGCAGGGTCTGCCCTGGTTTCAAATGAATGGGAGACTAAATGTGAGCACTGTAAGATATTCCCTCAGGGGATGGAGCTGCTCTGGTAAGAGCATCAGAAGGTTCCAAGGTCCCTCCCTGGCATCTCCAAGATAGGGCTGAGAACCTTGGGGAAGCTGCTGCCAGTCTGTGAATACAATACTAAGCTAGATAGACCAATGCTCTGACTTCCTATGTTCCTGTGTTCCATTGTCCAAAAGACAGTCAAAATGGATAGAAGATTGTCTCCAAATCACCCAAATCAGCTAGATTCAGGTACAAATCAATTTGTACCCTAATCAGTTTGCACATCCCTACTCATGCACTTTCCACAAGCTACATTCCTCTATAGTGCCAGGGCAGAAAATATGAGGCATGAGCCTAAAGTTCTGAAGAAAGAATTGTTGACTTCATATTAGAGAAGGAAGTGAAAGCTAAGAGCTCTGAAACAGGGGAAAGTTACCAAGTAGGATGGCAAAATTCCGTGAAAATATTTGAGGTGTGTGTGGGGGGTTACTGGGGTAGGAGGAATGGATGTACACTCCCCCCCGCCTCACTCTTTTTAAACTGGGTTATTGGCCACAATCTCAAAGGGGGCATGTAAAGCATTATCATGCATTTTCAGAGTGCTCCACCTGCCCTCAGCATGAAAAGGGCATTTACCTTCCTGTAGATGCCATGCCATGCCTGAGCTTCTTCTGACAGCGATGGCACCACCCCTCCCTCAAGGAGCCCTGCACCCAAACAATCCCGCACAAGCACAATGTGGGGGGGAGTCTAGGGGGCACTATTTGCCGGTTACTCCAGAAAGGGAAGGGAACATGAAGACTTCTTAAGAAGGGATATGTATATGAGGGAGGGCAAAGGATTGGGGGGGGGGGTCTGTTCCACCATGAGCAAGGATGTTGTTGTGAGGGACCACCATGCACAAGCATTCCATGCAGAACAAACTCCTGCTCCGCTGGCAGCTTGCTGCTGGTGGGCTCGTCCTCTCATGAGAGGGCCAGTCTACTGGGGAGGACCATGCCTCTAAAACCCCCTAGGTCTCCCTTCACACTGCATGCTCATGAATTGAGTGAACCCACCAAAGGGGCCCCATTTGTGTGGGGCCCTCAACTCTCCATAGTAAACAATAGAACAGAATCACTTTTTAAAAAAAAACCAACCTTCCCTATGAAGCCTTGTGTGCACCCAAATGAGATTTTGACATTCCATGTGTCAGATCCTGTGCACCAAGTGTGCACCAAGGGGAACTCCGGGTGGATGGGTGGATCTTTAAACCCATTCAAAGTTCCTGGGTTTGGTCCAGCATTGCAACATATGCAGATCTGCCAGCACAGGGAATCACAGGAGAGTGGAGCCCTGACATCCAGCAACCCTGGGAAAGTGGGGTCGCTGTTTCAGGACACAAGCAAGGCTGCACATGTCCATATGGGTGGGTGGGTACACTTTGACAGCTACTTGGCGGCAGTTGCCAAGAAAGGGAGAGCAGTGGCTCCTCAGCCACTGTCCCCTCAGCTTTCCTCCATACAGCAACCTGGCTTGATAAAGAGCCCCAGTGGCCTGTCACTCTTGTGAGAAAGTGATCCATGGGATAAGGGGATGCTTTGTCATCACACATCATTAGAGAACTTGCTTGGCAATTTTGTCCCAGCCCTCTGATGGTTCTTCTTATGAGTTGTTAGGAGGTGTCGCCATGGCCTGGCACTTAACTGAGCAAGTGTGGTCCACCTTGGGTCATCATCCATGGTCATCGCATATGTTGTAGGGATGTGCAAAAAATTTCGGGCACAGAACGATCTGTGCCCAAAACGAACAATTTCGGGTGATTCAGGGCCTAACCGAATCACCCCCGATGCCCCCTGAATTTTTTCGGGCACGAGCCGAATCACCCGAATTTCGGGCACAAAAAATTCGGGTGATTCGGTTCATGGTTGATTTTTGGCGATTTTTTAAAGTTTTAGTGACTTTGGGGCAGTTCGGGGGCATAGCATGGGATTTGGGCAAAAGGAGTGGGGTGGGGTGGTAGTGCCTAATGGGTGCAGGCTACCACCCCAATTTCAGGGGGATTGGGCAAAGGGCTGATTTTTGGTAAATTTCTGAAAATTTCATGTCTTTGGGGCAGATTGGGGCATATTGGGGCAGAAAGTGGGGGCTGGGGCAGAATAGTGGGGTGGGGTGGTAGTGCCTCATGGGTGCAGGCTACCACCCCAATTTCAGGGGGTTTGGACAAAGGGGTGATTTTTTGAGAATTTTTGAAGTTTTGGTGACTTTGGGGCAGTTTGGGGGCAGAAAGTGGATCTGCCCCAAAATAGTGGGGTGGGGTGGTAGTGCCTCATGGGTGGAGGCTACCACAACAATTTCAGGGGGATTGGGCAGAGGGCTGATTTTTTGAGAATTTTTGAAGTTTGGGTGTCTTTGGGGCAGATTGGGGGCAGAAAGTGGATCTGCCCCAAAGGAGTGGGGTGGGCTGGTAGATAGTGCCTGATGGCTGGAGGCTACCACCCATCCCCAATTTAAGAGTGATTGGGCAGAGGGGTGAATTATGGTGAATTTATTTGCATGAGGTTTGTCTTCATAAGGTGAAGTGTGCTAAATTGAGTACTTCCTCATATTATTCATAGTAAAGGAAAGTGTGAAAAAGTGAAAGTGGGGTCATGAGAGTTGTTTAATTGAAAAAAAATCTCATTTGCTATGATAGAATGAGAATTCACACCTCAGAAAAAACTTCTGAGGTGTGAATTCTCATTCTATCATAGCAAATGAGATTTTTTTCAATTAAACAACTCTCATGACCCCACTTTCACTTTTTCACACTTTCCTTTACTATGAATAATATGAGGAAGTAATCAATTTAGCACACTTCACCTTATGAAGACAAACCTCATGCAAATAAATTCACCATAATTCACCCCTCTGCCCAATCACTCTTAAATTGGGGATGGGTGGTAGCCTCCAGCCATCAGGCACTATCTACCAGCCCACCCCACTCCTTTGGGGCAGATCCACTTTCTGCCCCCAATCTGCCCCAAAGACACCCAAACTTCAAAAATTCTCAAAAAATCAGCCCTCTGCCCAATCCCCCTGAAATTGTTGTGGTAGCCTCCACCCATGAGGCACTACCACCCCACCCCACTATTTTGGGGCAGATCCACTTTCTGCCCCCAAACTGCCCCAAAGTCACCAAAACTTCAAAAATTCTCAAAAAATCACCCCTTTGTCCAAACCCCCTGAAATTGGGGTGGTAGCCTGCACCCATGAGGCACTACCACCCCACCCCACTATTCTGCCCCAGCCCCCACTTTCTGCCCCAATATGCCCCAATCTGCCCCAAAGACATGAAATTTTCAGAAATTTACCAAAAATCAGCCCTTTGCCCAATCCCCCTGAAATTGGGGTGGTAGCCTGCACCCATTAGGCACTACCACCCCACCCCACTCCTTTTGCCCAAATCCCATGCTATGCCCCCGAACTGCCCCAAAGTCACTAAAACTTTAAAAATTCACAAAAAATCAGGACTTTGCCCAATCCCCCTGAAATTGGGGTGGTAGACTCTACCCATTGGGCACTACCACCCCACCCCAAAATTTTGCCCCTGGGCCCCTTTTTACCCCCCGAATCGATTCGGATTCGGATTCGGATTAAATCCAAATCCGAACCGAATCAAGGGTGTTTCGGGTGACCCAGATTCGGGCACAAAACAGAACGGGGGTGATTCGGCTCGGGTCCGAGCCGAATCACCAGAAAATCCGAATTGCACACCCCTAATATGTTGAGTCGCTCCTTTGACTGGAGCACTGCTTACCCCGGTAACCAGCCCTTCACATGAATAAGCGTAGGGACCACAAACCCCCCAAATGAAAAGGGCTGTGCCCCCCTTCCCCAGCCTTTCTGTGATAAAAGTAGAACTTTTCTGCGTGAGAATCCCTGGTTGGGGCTGCCTTTTTAACCCAACCCCAGGCACATACACACAGCTATTTGTTCCCCTCCCAGTGCTGTGATGGGGTGCCCTGCTAATGTTGCCACCTGTAGTGCATTTCTTGAGATAACTGACCTCAGAACAGTAGTACATAGTAGCTGGTCACCTCCAGACTTGACTACTGCAATGCGCTTTATGTGGGGCTGTCTTTGTACATAGTGCAGAAACTGCAGTTAGTCCAGAATGCAGCAGCCTGGTTGGTCTCTGGGTCATCTCGGAGAGACCATATCACTCCTAACTTAAAAAATCTACACTGGTTGCCGATAAGTTTCCAGGCAAAGTACAAGGTTGTGGTTATAACCTATAAAGCCCTAAACAGCTTGGGCCCTGGGTATTTAAGAGAACGCCTTCTTCACTATGAACCACACTGACCATTGAGATCATCTGCAGAGGTTCATCTGCAGTTGCCACCGGCTCGTCTGGTGGCTACTCAGGGATAGCCTTCTCCATTGCTCCCCCGAGGCTTTGGAACACACGTCCTGCTGAAATAAGAGCCTCCCCATCTCTTACAACTTTTAAAAAGGTAGTCAAGTTGCATTTGTTCACCCAAGCTTTTAATTAGATATTGTTTTAATTGTGTTATTAACATTTTAAATTTTAAGGGTTGCAATGTTTTAATCTTTTTATCTGTTGTAGGCCACCCAGAGACTTGTGTTTGGGGCAGTACACAAATGTGTCAAACAAACAAACAAACAAACAAACAAACAAACAAACAGTGTTTGTGCTTGTGAAGACACATTATTGCTGCTTCCTTCTTGGGGAGCGAAGCACTTAGTGCACATCCTGCCATTCCGTCCCCTTTCCACCCTGCTTGCCAGGTGGTGGGTGGAGAATGTAACCAAGTGGGAAGAGGGAATGCCTATGCTACTTGAGAGGCTGACAAGTCTGAGGTGGGACGTGGCGGCATCCCTGTTTCTAGGCAACTCCATAGCTAGATAGGTGACGTGAAGGGTGGGGCTGGTGCTCAGAGAGGGCAAGAATCACCACAGCCATGTAGTGGGTGCAATCCCTGCCTCTATGATTTCAGTTTGAAAATCAACATGAAATGGTGGTTATGGTGCCATCCAGGATCGGACATAATGCTTTGGAAGCCAAACCAGAGGTCTCGGCAGAGAACAGTTGTGCAAACCAAAGGTTCAGTTTGGAGTTCAATGAGGCAAACTGCAGGTTGCTTTTGCTGCAAAACCACAGTTTCACAAATTCGGACATACTGGAGTTCCAACCTCTTCTCCGGTTTTGTTCTACTTCTGAATTTGGCCCTTGTGTGTGGTGAGGCAGTGTCACAGGAGTTCAGGTTTAGTGTGTGATAAAATGAGGTTTTTGACTCAGGTCTATAGGCTTCTCCACCTCAAATGCAGAGGGTAGGGGAGAGAGAGTCTCAACAGAATGAAGAATGGTCAACAAGCAAATCAAAATAGGTGAACAGTTGGGTAAACAGCCATAACTCTTCCCAACTGTCCTGGGTGGGGTGGCTTGGGGGGAGGTTTAAGAAAAAGTAAAAACCTCCCCCCCATCCGATTATGCTTCACAGTGAATGCACTGACATTGACATTCATGATGAACAGGACGCCCTAATGGGATTTGACCCAGCAGTGGTTTTGAACTGGTGACCTGAGATATATCAGACAGAAATTCAGCTGTTCATCAGAACTCAGATTTGGCTAAAGCAGAAAATTACATGGAGATCCCCTATGCCAGCTAATGAACTCTCCTTATACTTAGTCCAGAGTAATCATTCTATGCCCTGACCCTCTATAAAACCTTATTCACTTATCTAGCTTCTTTATTGGGCTGAACAACTAGGAGGCCTGCTTTTCCTGCCTTTGCCTTGGTCATGCTTCCCTTCTGCTCAAACAGGAGCTGGAGCTGATAACATCAGGCTTAATATGTGCCAAGACAGACTTTACTACAAGAAACTAGTTAGAGTTCTAAGAAAACTAGTGGGATAAATCACATGAAAAATCAATTCACCAATGGATTTGTGCAATTAGGTCATGACATGAGCATATCAGTTCTGATCTGGTGGAATGCCTAGTAAATAACTACACACACACACACACACACTCCTTTTTCATTCAAAAGCATATTAAGCCCTCTAAAGGGAGGCATAGAGGGCTCAAGTACTCTGTATTATATTGTGCATTCAGGTTTATTTTTACTGCCCTCTTCACATAATCTCTAGTAAATGGGACTCTTTCAGAGTAAATTATTAAGGATTGTAGTCCCAGATTGATAAACAGACCACCTTCACACATAATGCCGAACGGCAGGCTGACAAACCTTAGGTTACTCCTTGAACCTGGGAATCATCTCCCAGATGATCTTCCAACCCAGATGGGGCAACTTCTGATTCCAGGGCAGAGGAGCCCTTCCCTCTCCCTGGTCTGCCAAGGCCACATCTCAGCTAGCTCAGTAGTGCGCCTGTCGCCAGACTGTGATCAAGGCATCAGCAGGACAGCAGCCATTAGCCACAATCTTCAAGGGGGCATGCCTGGAGGGATAGTGGCTTTTTGTCGTGGACCACCTGCCCTTGGCAAGGAAAGGGCATTTAAATCCTTTTAAATGACATCTAAACACTTTCACTCACACTACTTGTACTGCCACCCTCGCAAGAGCCCCACAGTGAAACAATCTAGGGATGTACACAAAACCGGTTCGCCCAGTTCAGGTCTGAACCAGGAGGGGGTGGTTCGGTTTTGTTTTTGTTTGAACCACCCCCTGGTTCGGTTCGGATCCAAACCAGTTCAGACCAGTTCGGACCAGTTCGGACGCCCAGAAATTGGTAGGATGGTTGCTCCACAATAAGGAATAATGGCCTGGTTCGAGTCCCATTATATCCTATGAGAAAAAATAGTTCTCAGCGATCCCTGATGAGCTGGGTGGCCGTATTGGGCAAAAATCAACATGCATATGTCCCAAGGGACAACCAGACTGCTAAAGTGAGCACTTTCATTCCTGCTGACCACCAGTCACCACAACCTGGAAAGGTGTTGGTATCCTCCCTTGGGGCTTGTGTAGATCCAGCAATAGGGCTGGTTGGCAAAAGCCCTCTGACCTGTATGTGTGTCTTTATGGCCTGCCACTCTCAAGAGAGTGGTCCTTGGCAGAAGGGGCATCATCACAAATTATTTGAGATGCAGTCCAGCATTCCCTAAGATGTTTCTTCTCATGCGAAATGCCATAGAGTGCACCCTTGCACTCATGGGGAAAGGGCTGGGGTCCCCTTCAACCACTAATTTGTACAAAAAATCGAGTACAGCCACTCAAGAATTACAGGGGGTGCCTTTCAACCCAGGGAATCACTTCCCTGGCATGTGTTCTCATTGTTGGATGGAAACTGGGTTGCCTGTGGGACTCTGTCTGCTTGTGCAAATACTTCTTTATTCTTGATTTGTGAAGACCTCTCCACAAAGTGCCCATCTTGTCATCCCATCCCCTTTTTCTGCAGACTGCCAAAGCGGGGGGGGGGGGGTGCATGAGACACAGTGGAAGGTGGGCATCCTCCAATGTGGCTTTCCCCTTTACCATGCTTTGAAGTTCAGGACATGGCATCCCTGTTGCCGGGCAACAGCTGGAAGACTGTGGAGACAGCAGCAGGTGGAGCAAGTGCTCGGAGAGGGGGCCAGCAAGAAGCACGCCAGGCATAGAGCTGAAGTGTGTCGGGGCCAGTCTGGGCTGCCCTCTCTGTGGTTTTGGAAGCAGCTATACCACGAAACCCAGGTTACAGTGGTGGCAGAATTCGGACAACATGGTGCTGCCTTCAAACCTCAGGTTGGAACAGCAAAATTCACTAAAACTGAAAGTTCGGATTACAGTTTCAGCTCAAGAACCTCAGGTCACTTTTGTCACAAAACGGTGTTTTCATGCATTCAGACGACCATGAGATGGAACCTCTAGCTCACTCGCTTATGGTTTGCTGTTATGTGCGAAGGCGGCCATAATATCTTGTCGTCAGCCTCACACACTAGTTGGGGCTGTCACATTTCAAAGTGGAGCTTTAAAGAAAATAATGGAAAAATTAAGGAGTGTCTGTTTCCTTATAAACTACAGCAAAACCTTTGCAATCCTGTCATCAAATCCAAGCACAGATATACATCTTAAAACAGACATGGTTAGCTTCAGAAACAAGCTAGTTGAATAAGTGCACTTATTTTTAAGATCAAACTATTTTATCAATATATACTTAACATCTTACTTAAACAGACAACTTGTCTAAAAAGTACAGATTTGCAAATGAATTTATGTAGGTTATATGTAAATTAAGTGTAATGGAAAATTAATTACAAACATATTGACCTAAATGACTGGATTTTTGTTTTGTTTTAATCAGAATTAATGGATTTTAATAGAATATAATCACCCTTGGTGGTCACTAACATGCTTGAGTGAGCTTGAAAATTAATTACCTCCTAGCTATTTACTCACAACAAGTTTGGCAGTGTACTTAAAGGGGGTTAGGGGGCAACCTAAAGTGAAGGGAAATGTTTCAGAATTCACCTTTCAAATCAGCAATGGCAAACTTTATATGCAGGCAGAACTGGGCTTCTTTTTCCTAAAGCCACTATCCCACTTCATCTAAGATGAGGTGTTTGTTTGCACTAATGAAATTCTGCATGCTAAATAATTTTAGATTGTGAGCCCTTTGGGGACAGGGATCCATCTTAGTTATTTATTATTTCTCTGTGTAAACTTCCCTGAGCCATTTTTGGAAGGGCAGTATAGAAATCAAATAAATAAATAATTAATAAATAATAAATATACATCAGTGTTGCAAGGCTAGATTTCAATACCTTTGCATTTCAAGGCTAGATAAAACAGAATATTCAAAGTCATTTCTCTCTTTAACAAGAAAATGACTTGGGACACCTTAAGGACTAATGCATTTATTTTAGCATTAAGTTTTCACAAATCCCCATAATCCATTACGTATATATCTTGTTTGGCCCTAAAAGGGCAACAAAAACCAAGAAATAGCAAGGCATTCTCACAACCAGCCCTACCCAGGTAGGACAGCCGTAGCCCAGATAGGGGTGGTTATGAGAACCCCTGGGATCACTCCCAATCTGAGCATTCCTCCCCAGGATAGCCTAGGTTTCAAACCTGGGATACAAGTGAGAAAGGAGGGTATGTGCACACCTCCTAGCTCATGCTGGTTTGTGTGGAAGCTCAGGCTGCCAGCAGCCCGAGCTTCCATAGATCTGGGGGGGGGGGGAGAGCATCCAGGCAGCATGGAGCTCCCCCAGTGCACTGCACTCCTCACACAGTGCATTTTGGGATACTGGGGGATTCAGCCTGGTATTCCCGCTCCCCCTCAATGCTCTGGGAGCGCTCATCCACTACTTGTGTGGGTGATGCTGCAATGGTGATGGCAGTCTCAGGTGTTCTGGGGGAACGGAGGGAGGTGCTTGCTTTCTCCCCAGATAACCTGTGGCAGATTAAAGCCTTTGTCGCAGAGCTAGCTCACGTGAGGGAAAGAAAATGCTGAGTCATCCCTGCTGAGCTGCCTGAGTGGGCTTATCATAAAACCAATCTGTATTCCCTGTAGATTAAAAATGCTGCCGCCATCACCCTCTTTGTCTACAGAAACTCTCTGGGCTTGGGGTGGGATAACCCAGATAAAACTCTCTTAATTTGCTATTGGACAAATACAAAAATCTTCCACATTTACACCTACACATGGTGAGAAAACTGATAGCTGCTGAGCTCCTGAGGGCATGTTTGCACCAGAGAAATACCCCTCCTTCTACTGAGTTAAAATCCCACTCTGAGAGACTTTTTTTAAAACTCTGAAAGTTTAAAAAAAAAACCCAGAAGAAAACTTTTATTCAAAAGGCTACAAAAATAAGTTGTCTCAAACTTCAGTAATATGTTCCATTTAAGAACGCTTAAATGGTTACAGAGTCTTTCAATTACTACAGAATGGTTCCATCAGAGGCTGTCTCAGCTTTGAGAAACAGTTAAAAATACTTAGTAAGTTACAAAAATAAGTTGTCTTTATGCATGCTTAAATGTATACAGAAGCTTTTGCAGTGCCTTAGGTGGGTTGAGCATAGGCTAGTGTTTATTATTTTAATTACATTGCAGGTTAGCAATAATAGAACAGTATCAGGAATATGCAAAGCACTCACACAAAGAAATATAAGTTTCTAACGCAAAATCTGACTAACAAACTGTTCCCTATGCTGAATCCCCTTTTCCTTGAAAACTCACCCAACACCTGATGAGAATCAAGCTTCCTGTAATCCTGTCTCTCAAGGATCTGCAGTTATTCCATGAGAGAAACCTCCATGCTGGCTAGGATCATAAGGCGACAAAAACTCCATGCCCTTCACTAAGCCTTTCCTTTCCCAGAATTCCCAGCAACTGCTCTCTAGGTCCCACCCACTTGGTGTGCAGATCAGCTGCCCTGGAGTTCACCAGCCTGTCAGTCGAGACAAGGGTTCATTCCCTGCTAATTCTTTAACGGGAGGGGAAGCTGATCACTACACAATCCAATTTTGATTGTGAGAATGACCTCTTTGAGGCTCTCCACATGAGCAGTGTGGAGAGGCAGATGGGGTTAGGCAGGGAGAGTGGGCCAATCCTTCTCTCCCTACACATGAGCAAACGCAGAGGTGTGTACCCATGGAGGTGTTTACAAGGAACCATGGAAGTACTCTGTGAGTACCATCATGGAGCCAGTATGGCCTGCAGGGATCAGGGGCCTCCTGGCACCCGGAAGTTCCAGGATGCCCCACCTGAGTGTGCGAGGCATCCTGGGAGACCCCTGAGACCAGGAGACTTGTTTTACCCTCCCAGCGGGGGTCTCCCCATGAGTTGCCATGGCACGGAGCCGCACCGTGGCAACTCACGATCACCAAAATGGGGTTAGTGGAGCACTCGCTCCGCTAAAAAGTGGGGGAGACTTAAGCGAGAAAACCGTCGGTTCCCATGACCACAGGAAAGTGGGCTGGGCTCCCTTAGCCCACTTTCCCGCGGTCATGAGAATAGCCTCAGTGTGTGAGGCAGGGGTAGGCTTTGACCTAACCAGCCACTTCTAGTAAACAATGTAATTGGCTTATGTTATCATGCTAAACAGTTCAAAATCAGGCTCTCTATCTGTAGCCTGTGAAATGGCAGCCTGTGACATGGCAGGATTTTATGATACCTTAGTGCCCATTGAAATACATTTGAACTAAAGACAAGACGCATCCTCCCATTTAACATCTAAATTCAGGAAAGAGGACTGAAACTTCAAGAGCAACTCTAGTACATGTGTGCAGACACTCATAAATAAACAAAGCAGCCTTAACAGCTATGCAAGAAGCTAAGTTATAGATAAAATAGGAAGAGTTGTCTCGGAGACAAGCAGATACCAGAAGACAGAGATAGGCCATGGGAAACAGGGAGAGTGGGCGATGTACCTCAGACCTGCTTAAGGAAGCCAGCTTCACCATATGGGAATTGTTGTTCAGGTGGCAGTGCAGAAGTCAACTATGCCTTTCATCTTGGTCTTTTGCCTATTTCTACTGCAAAACAGACAGACAGACATCACATGTGGTTACCGTCTGCACAGTTTGTAAAGGGAAAATTCCTATGTATAGTGGGGAGATTACAAATTAGCAGCTTAACAAAACACATTCAAAGAAAAGATACAAGACGAGCCATCATGCATAGTTATCTTTCTGTCCTATATACAGTTTGGATATGGATGGTCGGGTACAGATGGCAAGAGCCTGATTCATAGCTACAATTATGAGATATGAAATCAGGTTTAATAACCGAAAGAGAGCATTTGGAAGAAAAGATGGTAAGAAGGGGATTGATGTTGAGCTGTTGCAATGGATTCTGTCAACGTGAGCCATTTGTTTTAGTGCTGGAAAGATAAGAAGACAGCAAAACACACATGAAAATTAAGAGGAGCACATTGTTAATGGGAAGCTCAGGAAAAAATTTTCATGCACAGAATGCTGCTGTGCCAGGCTGATATTGAGGACTAAATTGTTTAGACAAAAGCTATATAAAATAATTCAAGGGTTAGAAATGTGAGATATCTCCCAGTCTGAAAGTGCTTTCTCTCACTCAATCTCTTGTGCGCGTGCTCTCTCTCTCTTTCACACACACACACACACACACACACACACACACACACACACACACACACATTCAAAAATTGTGTTGATTAGATGTATGATAGCAACCCAGAAAAAAGTGCAGGTCTGAAATCCTAAATTTTCTGGATTAGCTGTTACAGTGCATACAATCCTCTCTAATAAAACGCAAGCGCCCAAAGCGGCAGTTCAGCAAGAGGCTTTGCACAGAGAGGAGCTCTGCTTGCGAGCTCCTCTCTGCCTCTTAAATTAAGGGCTGTCTTCGGCCGACAGCAGTCGGCCAGGGTAAGGGGGACTCGGCAGCTGGGAGGGAGGGTGGGCGGTCGGCGGCGTCGGCCGCGGGAGTAAATTTTTTTTTAAAAGTTACATGGCCTCCGCTCCGCCCCCGGTCTCCGTCTCCCCGGCCTGGCGGGGGCAAGTGCCTGGGCTGATTTGGCCCTTAAAGGTAGGGGGGGAACGGCGGAGGGAGGGGGAATGGCGGCGGGGGGCCAGGAGCGCCGTTACTAGCGCCCGTTATTCAACGGGCCAAAATTCACTTGTAGCTGATAAACAGCAGTTTGTTGGCTAAAGCCCATTCACTTCTATTCAGTTGGCAGTGCTTGCCTTAGCACTGGCCCAGTCCTACAGCCTCTGTCCCTGATGTTATAAGATAACAAGCCTCAGACGAGGCACCCACAGTCCTAGCACTGCCTCCGTCATTTCTGAAATGAATTCTTGTGCAGAACATTGTGTTTGTAAGGAGAATGAATGTGTGTGGTCCCAGCTGGTTCCTTATTGCCAAGCTTGTCTTCCTCAAATGGGCTTCTGATCCTAAAGAAAGGATCAGCCTATCCACCATCCTGCTCCAAGGTTTGGGGGCCCATGGGGGTATTAATGTCAGAGTCTGGCATGGATGTCAGCAGGCATCCAAGCAGGGAACTAGGTAGAGAAACAGGACCAGAGACAGCTGACTGGAGAAGAAAAGGACCATGGACAGATCACTGGGTGAGCATAGGCTGAATACAAGACAACATTAAGATGTTGCTCCATCAAAAACCCAGAGCTAACTGAGGGCTTATATAGGCTAGCAATCTGGCTGATCTCTACAGCTCCGCCTCATCTGCAGGCAGGAACTCTTAGGACTTAAAGAATTCATGCTCCATTTCTAAGCTGCAAGCTCCAGCAATACTGGTGTGTTTCCTGTGTCCTGGGGATTCTGAAAAGGAGTCCTCCGAGTAATTGGGGAGGGGGGAGACCACTTCCTCAGACTGTATCAGTGCAAGCTTCTGAGGTTCCCTTTGCAAGGTGATAGTTTCCAAGGCTCTTTCTGGGGATTATCTCTGTGCCTCACCCCACTCCATACTCTGTTCTCACACACCCTCCTCCCATAGGAAGCCATGACACTTAGGCTCAATGTTTGTCATTGAATCCACTCTCATTTCCTACCAGAAAATCTACTCTCAGAAAAACACCTCAGAAACAATGAAACCCAGTGCCCCGTGGGCTTGTCATTTGGGGAGGTTGGCACCCTATATACACTACACCACACCCTGCTCTGGGCCACCCTGATGACCCCCAAGTGGAGTTATGGGGCTGCTGAAATTCCCCATTATTCCCTATGCAGAGAAGTTTAAAGAAGTGCAAACTCAGAAATTGTTTAAAAATCACCCCTTTCACCAATTTCTTTGAAATCTGGGTGGTAGCAGGCACCCATTTGGGCACTACTACCTGACCCACACTTATGCCACTGAAACCCCCTTTCTGCCCTGAATATTCCCCAAAGATATGCCAAATTCAAAAATCTTTTTAAAATCACCCCTTTGCCCAATTCCTTTAAAATCTGGGTGGTAGCCTCCTTGCACCCATTAGGCACTACCACACATCACAACCTGCTCTGGGCCACCCTGATGCCACCCTCAGGGAGTTATAACTAAGGCTGCTGAAATCCCCAATATTCCCTATGGGAAAAACCTTAAAGGTTCATAAATTTCAAAAATCATTTAAATCTCACCCCTTTGCCCAATTTCTTTGAAATTTGGGTGGTAGCTTCCACCCATTGGGCACTATCGCCCACCCCAACCTGTTGCCCCTGGGACCCCTTTTTTGCCCTGAATCATTTTGGATTCAGAAAATTTGGGTACAAGTCGAATCTGGGATGGGGGGGCAGATTCCAACCCAAAACAAATCAGAGGTGATTCGATTTGGGTACAAATTGAAACAAAAAAATTGATTCATGCACATCCCTAGTAAAAATGCTTGATGATTTGCACAGAACTGAAGAGCTACATCAATACCTTGTAAAAACATGCATCATAGGAGGTTAAAATACTCAGCTCTGTCAAGAAAATTAAAAGACTTATACAAAAGGGAAAACACTCTAAAGCACTTCTGGAGATAAAAGAGAAATCATGATCATCAATGGCTATGCAGTTACCTGTAGTTAGAAAAGAGAAACCATGATCAACAATAGTTCATGCAGTTTAATGGAATAAAATACAGTTGGTAGACAGGAATCATGATGGTGTAATCTTTTGGAAAATAATTAATACTTGCAGTTATGAAAGCAATAAACCCTTGACCTCAAATGTCTCTAATTGCACTTGGGAAGATTACTTTTAAGCAGTATTTAATAGAACAATGCAACTAAGTGTAGCCAAAGTTTAATGTATTGAAAATGATGCCACTGATATGTGACCTATGGTATCCTTTAAGGAGGAAGTGGTCTTAACTGGCTCCTTGTCAAATAGCAAGATTCCTGATGAAGAAGTCATCCCATTCAAACTTCAATGTGTGGATTGGTAATGGACAGACATTTTGCAATCATTCATCTCTTGGGTAAAATGCACAAGGCTGGAAGACCAGGAATGTTATTCTCATCTACAAGAAAGAGGCAATAACTCAGAACAAAAACCATTAGCCCCTATGTCTAATAAACAAAGCCAAATAATATGCAAAGTACCAATTAGAGTACTGGGCTCACATATACGATGAGATAATTCAACAGTGTTCTCCCCAGGTTTGGGAGCTGTGAGCTGAGAAAAGCTACCCAGGTTTTCCTCGTACCTTGCTTCCACACAATCAAAAATTTGGAGCGCACACAGCCCCCAGACCAGGATAGAACACAGCTTTTGATTGTGCAAATGACCTCCTTGAGGCTATTCACACAAGTGGTGCAAAACTGGGCTAAGGGAGCCCAGCCTGGTTTTGCACACACGTGTGAACTACCAGGATTGGGCCGATCCCAGTGGCTCCACGGCAGCAAACCCACCTAAACAACCACCCTTTAAAATGAAGTTAAAGGAGCAAGCGCTTCAGGTTTTTTTTAAAAAAATCCTGTGGTAGGGAGCCAGGAGAGGGCAGATCCCCAGGGAGGGGAAGGGGGATCCCCAATCTCTCATGGGGTGCATCATGGTATTACTGGGGGCCGGGATGACACATCCTGTCCCCAAGTCCTCCCTGCTGCCTGGGCACACATGTAATTGTCTAGGCGCGCGGTAGGGGTGTGCATGAAACCGGCTGGCCTCGTTTGGTTCAAGTCTGAACCAAACCTGAACTGGACCAGGCCAGTTTGGATTTGTCCCCCCCCATTGACTCCCCCGCACCCAGTTTGGTCCAGTCTGGAGGGGTTTTGCAAAAAAAAAAATTCACTTATCCCTTCTGGGGTGCTTCTCAAAGGCTGTGGGGGGCAGGTGTCCACGGAGGTTCTCCCTCCCCCTGCTGGCCTCCATTATTCAGCAAATCACCCGTTGGGGTGTTCTTCAGCCTTTTCTGGTTCTTTCCCTCCATCATGGTGGCCAATTTGGAGGCTGCCACACATGCCCAGTGGGCCTGTGCATGGCCTGGGTCATGATCCGGCCATGCAGAGGCCCATTGGGCATGCGTGGTGGCCTCACAAATGGCCACTATGATGGAGGGAAGGGCCGAAGAATGCCTTAAGGGGGTGATTAACCGCATTACAAAGGCTGGTGGGGGAAGGGGAACCTCTGAGGACTCCCCTGTGGCCTTGGAGAAGTCCACCGGAGAGGGTAAGTGAATTAAACGCACACACACACAAAACTTTCATGACACCCCCTCCCCGAACAGCCGGGGGGCCTTGGTCCGGAGTCAGACCAAACAGAGGGTGGTTCGGTTCAGCCCCCAACTTTTGGACCAAACTGGTTCAATGTCCAACCAGTTCTACATCGAACTGTTTTGCACATCCCTAGCGCACGGGGAACACACCCACCAATGATGCTGTTAACATCTGCAGGAAATGTAGGTTTAACCCACCTTCCCAGAAGCCCGTTCTGGAACCCTTCTCAATTTGTGAGAAGAGGCTCCTTATCTTCTTTGAGGAACCAGCAGGCTTGGACCTTATGTATATATTCACTTTTGTATGTATGTACTGTATGTATGTATGTATCTATCTATCTATCATATTTTTATACCACCTGATATGTAAATATCTAGGTGGTGTACAAATCCCAACATTAAAGACCACAGGTTAAAATACATAAAACACAATAAAACCAATATAAATATAAAACAAATTATTAAAATTATTAAAAATTCCAATTAAAAGCTTGCGAGAACAGGCGAGTCTTGAGGGTCTTTCTGAAAACAAAGAGAGAAGGAGATTCTCTTATTTCAGCAGGGAGCATATTCCAAAGCCCTGGGGCAGCCACAAAGAAAGCCTGGTCCTGAGTTGCCACCAGATGAAGTGGTGGCAACTGTAACCAGACCTCTCCAGAAGATCATAAAAGGTGGCAGGGTTCATGACAAAGGAGGCGCTCTCTTAAATAGCCTGGTCCCAAGCCGTTAATTGGATTAATTCAAATGAAAAGTTCGTATGTGAAAGCTGCACCGTACAAATCTTTTCTTTCAAAATGATATCATTCTTGTCATTTCCCCACTTTTGAATAGAGCGTGCACCCTGGTACAGCATGGTTTGTCAAAAACAAGTCATGGCAGACTATCTCCTTTTTTGATAGAGTTGCTAGGTTAGGAACATAGGAACATAGGAAACTACCATATAATGAGTCAGACCATTGGTCTATCTACCTCAATATAGTCTTCACAGACTGGCAGCGGCTTCTCCAAGGTTGCAGGCAGAAATCTCTCTCAGCCCTATCTTGGAGAAGCCAGGGAGGGAACTTGAAACCTTCTGCTCTTCCCAGAGAGGCTCTACCCCGTAAGGGGAATATCTTGCAGTGCTCACACATCAAGTCTCCCATTCAGATGCAACCAGGGCAGACCCTGCTTAGCTATGGGGACAAGTCATGCTTGCTACCACAAGACCAGCTCTCCTCTCCATAATTAGGAAAGGTTAGGAAATCATGGGAATGCCATGGACATTGTAACCAACACACCACACATTGTTTCCATTGAAAGTAGCACTGTGCACATGCCTGGAAGCTGTTTTAAATCGTTCCGCAGCTGCCCTGTCACACAACACTGTTGGGGCTGCCTTTCACATTTTGCAGCAGCCAGCAGGCCCCTGACGTTCCACTGTACAGAACGTTAACCCGTGTAACTTGATTTCAGCCAAGCTTTTGACAGTGTTTCCCATGATAACCAGCAAGATTGATTTCATAGCTGCCTTATACGATGTCAGACCATTGGTCCATCTAGCTCAGTACTATCTATACTGACTGGCAATGACTTTCTCAAGATTTCAGGCAGAAGTGTCTCCCAACCCGACCAGGAGATGCCTTCTGCATGCAAGCAGGTGCTCTACCACTAAGCTATGGTCCTATCCCCTATGAGGATATCTTACAGCAGACATTGAGGGTGTCTCCGACTTGTGTACTGCTGAGCAATGTAATTAGAAAGTTCAGATGCAAAGGGCTGGGCTGTGTGTGTGATTGTGTGTAAGTAATATGGCCTGGAAGCCACCTAATGGCACAGTGGGGAAGTAACTTGCCTAGGGAGCAAGAGGTTGCCAGGTTTGAATCCCCACTGGTATGTTTCCCAGACTATAGGAAACACCTACATTGGGCAGCAGAGATATAGGAAGTTATTGAAAGGCATCATCTCATACTGCGTGAGAGATGGCAATGGTAAACCCCTCCTGTATTCTACCAAAGACAACCACAGGGCTCTGTGGTCACCAGGAGTCAACATCGACTCGGTAGCACAACTTTAATATGGTCTGGGTAGGGGGTTTAAGGAGAGTGTGTGAGAGAGAGATTGTCAGGAAGTCTGTGATTCATGCACCAGGCGCCACAGAATGAGGCAAAATATTGCTCCTCACCTCATGTGTCCAAGTAGGAGCTTGGGCTGCTACTGCTCCTAATGAGATAAAATATCATTTAAAAAACAAAAACAAAACAGGACTAACCAAAACAGCATAGCAACAAATGAAATAGTCTGACTGAAATCCCCTATCTAAAAACTGGATTGATAAAACAATAGTACAGTTGTACATGTGGAAAAGGATCTTAGTGGGTGACAAGTTAAATATGAGCAGGCACATGATGCAGCTGCTGCTGCTGCTACCACCACTACTACTACTTATATACAGCTTTTCAACAAAAGTTTGTAAAGCAATTTACATAGAAAAATAAATAAATAATAAGCAAGATGACTCCCTGTCCCCAAAGGCTCACAGTCTAAAAGGAAATAGAAGGGTAGACACCAGCAATAGGCCGTGGAGGGATGCTGTTCTGGGGTTGGATAGGGCCAGTTGCTCCCTCCCACCCGCTAAATATAAGATAATCACGCCTTTGAAAGATGCCCCTTTGCTCAGCTTCCTGTGTTCATATGTAAATAGGAAAATAAAACCATTTGTACCTGGTGAAGACAGTTAATAACAATCCATGCCAGGTAAGAGGGTATACCACAAAGAGAAAAGGCCAGTCTTCCACTTGCCACCTACCTACGCTCAGCAGGTAGGAGAACCTGGAGAAAGGCCTCACCAATTGACCTTGAAGTACAAACTGGGCGAAGAGGCACCTTTTACCGTGGTGATTCTCTTTATTTAGCAGGGGGAGAGTAACTGGCCCTATCCACCCCCAGCACAGTACCTCCAGTGACTGTTGCTGGTGTGTATCTTGGGTTTTTTTTTAGAATGTGAGCCCTTTGGGGACAGGAGCCATCTTATTTATTTATTATTTCTCTGTGTAAACCGCCCTGAGCTATTTTTGGAAGGGCGGTATAGAAATCGAATTATTATTATTATTATTATTATTATTATTAATAATAATAATACAGGAGCAGAAGAGATGCTCTGATCCCAGGTCATAGAGGGCTTTATGTGCTAAGAAAGGTAAGGCAAAAGAGTAACACAGTTGCAAAACTTAGATATGATCTGCATGGATTGGTAATCACAGAGCAAAAATTTGATCCATTATTCCTTGCAAGTTACTCTTTCAGCTTTTTTTTTTTAACAAGAAAGGCATTAGAAATACAATTTTCAGATTACCAAGTTGAAAGCTAAACATTCTGCTCAAATAGCCCTTAGTTTCTGGAGGCATCAAAGGAGGGAAGCTGTTTCTTCCTTTTCCCCGAATCCTGGAAGCAATAATCTTTCTCAGCTTCTATATTATGGTGCTCAAATATGGGAACATTATCATCTTTCAGAACTAGAATGTAGTCAGCAAAAGTTCTGAAAGCCTTTTCGAGTACTCCTGAGGGACCTACCATTTTGCCTTATGTAGAAACAGGTGCACTTCCAATTGTAATGAAAATTTATACATGCATATTCAATTTTTGGCTTCAAATCAAAATGGAGAAAGAGAGATTACAAAAATGTTACATTAAGGAGCAGCTCTATTCACAACTCTAGTAAAGGTAGAACCTATCTCCAAAGGACACTACATGTGATTCATCCCTTTGGTTTCTTCCACATGTGCTTCTTTGCTCTTAAATCTGCAGCTGCTCCAGTAACATTTAAAAAATGACTCGGGGACATATCAGCAGAGTTATTCTTTGCTGGCAAATTCAAAAACCACTTCTTGGTACATGTAACTAGACTGTAACTATGAAATACATCTTTCAGAATCAAAGTATTGCACCCACAGCTAGAAAAGAGAGGAGAAAGGGGAAATGAGTTAAACTTGGGCCACAGGCCTATAAACTAGCTTTTCCAGATGACAGTTTAATAGGGGCTTTTTAAAGCTTCTGCATTAGTTTCTCATGCAGTCTCACTCGCAGTCCAGATGCTTGCATAGGCTTCTGTAGATTCCCATGCTCCCTCATAGCGTGATTTGACATTCTGACCACATTCTGAGCATGGACCTCACTCAATTTTCATAGTGTCACCTGCTGGCCAGCACTTGCAAAAGGTAATATTACTCATACTTTTAAGTAGTAATGAAAAGGGATGGCTTGACAAGCATAGGATGCAGACAGACAGACAGACAGACAGACAGACAGACAGATAGATAGATAGATAGATAGATAGATAGATAGATAGATAGATAGATAGATAGATAGGGTTTAACATCCTAAATAGCTTTTAACAAGACCCTGAAAATGCATCTTTTAGTTGCAGTTTTTAACTGTTTTGTTTATATTTGTCTTGTAAACCACCTCAAGATTCAATGAATGGTGGTATATGTAATAATTAAATAAATGCGGATAAATAGATACATCTGTTCTCCAAGGCAGGCTGATGTGCAAAGACTGGAGTGGAGGATTGGTCTACCCTCCGATCCCAATTGGCAGACTAGCTCTCCCCAGAAAAAAGTGCCATTTTGAGGCCCATTTTCCCACTAAAAGCTAAAGTGTGGCATTGAGTTGGTGTAAAACAGGCCTCAAAATGGCACATGAATCACCCAAATCTATTTCTGTGATTCATTGAAACATTGGGGCTGATTCATTGAGGCAGTCTACCAAGCTGGCTACTTTCGAATCAATTGGAGGAGTCTTCGATTCAATTCAACCTCGAATCAAATCACAGATTTTGATTTGTGCACACCCCTAATGTATTGCTGAGAAGAAGTGGTTTGTTTTACAAGTAATAAGCTTACTAGAGTATGATCCACTATGGATATCTGAGTTCACTGAAAATTTTCAAGTGTCATTTTTAGACGGCTCGGTTGCCAAATTGGAATCTGTTTGTTTCCATGATGGATTCATGTCTAACGAGAAAACGGATATACAAGTCTGCAAATGTAAACCTTCTTTGTTATCACTTACAGATTTTACCATTTAGCATTCAAACTATACTTATTTCCAATACTAATAAAAGAAAACTGGATACTTCAGAATTATCTGAGATTTTAAACAATGGAATATTACTACAACAAACTGCTTTCACGGTCAGGTTGTCAGAAGCACTATATAAGCAAAATCACAAGATCAAATCAATATGTTTTTTCCTTTCTTTGTGGAGAATGATTGATATGGCCGCTAACATTGGTATTAATGTCTCGCTGAATAACCAATCTCATTTTCCATGCTTCATAAGAGTACTGCTCATAATTGTCACTTGTATGCTTCCTAATTGGTTTGCTTTGCAACCAGAAAATGGAACTCTAACTCATTAACCTTCTTTGTCTTTCAAGAAAGATATTCTTTTTAGTGTTGATGACTGCTCGAGTGGCTGAATTACTCCAATGTATTGCCTGAAGCCATTTACCAGGGACAGCAGAGGTGCCTATTAGCAAAGATGGTCAGCTGCAAGTTCCCTATTGCTGTCTAACACATTCAGCAACCAGCCTCATGATGATTCTGGCCCTTATCAGTAAATTAATATTTCAGAGATATTTTTATTAGTTCAAGGAGTGAAAGCTATTTTTGCAGCTGCTCACTCAGCTTCATAGCTTGCAGTATTGATAGCCAATGAAGAAGGAGGGTGTTAAAAAAAACACCACCCGTAAAGAGCATTTTCATCCATCAAAATCATGTTGACATGTTGATAGGCAAAACTGTGAATGATAATATTTATATTTCTCCAGATAGAAAACCAGCTATACTCCAGTAAAGTCTATAGAGTCCAATGGTTTTCCTCTTGTACGTCTTAGATTGCATTCACATACATTTCCAGTCACTGGTGTGACTACTAGAATGCACATGAGAATTCAATGAATCTGTGACTTTAAATGAGTCATGTGTATTAGTAGTTTAGCAGTCTGGCTTCTTCTTCTTCTTCTTCTTCTTCTTCTTCTTCTTCTTCTTCTTCTTCTTCCAAATTCTCTGCCACAAGATGTGGTGACAGCCAACAACCTGGATGGCTTTAAGAGGGATTTTGATAACTTAATGGAGGACAGGTCTATCAACGGCTACTAGACAGAGGGCTGTAGGCCACTTCCAGCCTCAAAGGTAGGATGCCTCTGAGTACCAGTTGCAGGGGAGTACAGCAGGAGAGAGGGCATGCCCTCAACTCCTGCCTGTAGGCTTCCAGGCATCTGGTGGGCCACTGTGTGAAACAGGATGCTGGAGTAGATGAGCCTTGGACCTGATCCAGCAGGGCTCCTCCTCCTCCTCCTCTTCTTCTTCTTCTTCTTCTTCTAGTTTGAACACTGGAGAAGGCCCATCGTTAGAAATGGTGTCATTGAGGAGGCTCAATAGGAATGGTATCATTACAGTACAGTCAGAATGTAAATAAAGGTAGCATAGTGCATTTGCAGTTATTTAATCATATCAATCAAATATCTTTTCAGCTTTAACATAAGGTCTTTTTAGTTCCCAGTTATCCTGAAGCCTCTGAACTTATATAACACTTGATAAGTTTAATTCTTATTGAGCATTAGGACAGAATACCACCTAATGGTGCAGTGGGGAAGTAACTTGCCTAGGGAGCTAGAGGTTGCTAGTTCGAATCCCCGCTGGTATGTTTCCCAGACTATGGGAAACACCTATATTGGGCAGCAGCGATAGAGGAAGATGCTGAAAGGCATCGTCTCATACACCATGGAAGATGGCAATTGTAAACCCCTCCTATATTCTACCAAAGAAAACCACATGGCTCTGTGGTAGGGGTGTGCACGAAACGATGTTTTGTTATTCGATTTGTACCCGAATCGAAACACCCCTGTTTCGATTTGTGTCCGAATCTGACCCATCCTAATCAGCCCAGATTCATTTTGGATCCAAATTTATCCGAATCCGAATCGATTTGGATTGGAAAAATGGGTTGTGGGGTCAAAAGAGTGGGGTGGTAGTGCCTAATGGGTGTAGGCTACCACCCCAATTTCCCAAAAAAAAAAAAAAAAAAATGGGCAAAGGGTTGATTTAAAATTTTTTTTTGAAGTTTATGTGTCTTTAAGTTTTTTGTTGTTTTTTTTGCTATTAGCAGTAGCAAATGAGAGTGGATTCATGGTTTCTCATTGAAAATCTCATATGCAACCAGAGAATCTACACTCAGAACACTTCCAAAACAACAGAACCCAGTACACCATGGGTTATCAAGCCATGGGAGGGGTTGGCACCCTATGTTCACTATGCCACCACTCTCTCTGGGCCACCCAAGTGCCCCACATGTGCAATTCTGGGGCTGCTGAAACCTCCATTCTTCACTATGGGGGAAAAGAGTAAACTTCACTTCAAAAATCAAATAATATTGAGCCCTTTGCCCAATCACTCTGAAACCTAGGTGGTAGCAGGCACCCATTGGGGCACTACCACCCAACCCACTCTTCCCCCTCCAAAATAACATCAACATCACACATCTACAACACCCACAGAGCTTTGCAAAGAACAAGTTTTGGTCATGCACATTCACATCCCCCCCCCCAGAAATGCAATTTATCCACACACAAGAGTGTGAAACAACAACTAACAACAAACACCACACATAAATTTTTAAATTCATTTGCTGCAACCCCAAAGCCCATGCTCCACTGTTGCAACCCCAGACCCTGTGCTCCCCTGCTACAACCCCAAAGCCCCATGCTCCCCTGCTGCAATCCCAAAGCCCCGCGCTCCCCTGCTGCCACCCCAGACCCCGCACTGCGCTGCTGCCACCCCAGACCCCGCACTGCGCTCCCCAACCCCAGACCCCGCGCTCCCCTGCTGGCCAATCTGCAGGCTGGAACAGCCGGAAATTCAAACAGATGTCAAAACTCAAAATGGAGACTGAAGGAGAAAGATTTTTTGTGATTGCAAAATGGAGTTCCAAAACAGCCGAAACAACAAAACGTTTTGTATCCGAAACAGGGACGTTTTGTTTTGGCTACAAAATTTTCTGTTTTAGGCATTGGGTGTTTTGTTTTGGCTACAAAACAGCCGAAACGGCCTGTTTTGTGCACAAAACGTTTTGTATCTGAAACGAAACGCACATCCCTACTCTGTGGTCACCAGGAGTCGAGTCAACAGCAACTCGATGGCACGACTTTACCTTTATTGCCTGCATGCTTTTCCTTACACCTCTACAAGTAAAAGGGCTACAGACTTACTTTCTTAAATAAAAGCTAGACATTCAACGAGAGGCCTGGAATATTCTCGAGGGAGCTAGGCCTCCTACATGCCCCTGTGGTACAGCTGTCTAGTGCGATTTTAGGAAGTTAGATAACCTAATTGGTTCTGAATAAAAATTTGAGTAATTTAATGCTTTTGCACACCTAACACACTCACTTCTGAAGCTAAGCAGATCTAGCTCTTGTCAGGGCCTGGAGAAGTGACCACTTGGAAACTCCATTTAAAGCACCTAGAATTCCATAAAGAAAGAATGTTGAAATAGCTCTGTAAATAATTATATGCACCATTGCTGAGCTCACAGTCAATCCAGGCTTATGCTGAAGCACCAGAGTTACGTAGATGGACCTCCAAGGAAGCCAAAACTTGTACAGTACAAGCACATTGCATGAGGATGTAAGAATGCCTATTCAATGTCTTTGTTTCTCATATGGTTGCCCCATGATTACAGCAGACAGAATACACATTTTTTGGAAAATATTTTAAGCATTGCAAAAGGATAATATTCCATGCTCTTGATCAACATATTTAAATAAGTATCTGGAGTACATCTATAGGGGCTATTTGGATAAGCACTCCCCCATGCAATAAATGATTGTGAAGTCTACAGGTGGGTGTCGGGACACCCTGACAGGCCTGTTCTTGGTTTGTCCCCTTCATAATCGTATATGCTGGAGTCGGAATGGTGTAAAAAAAGCACTGCATGAATTATTGAACAGAGAGCTAAGTTCCATTTTTGGGAGCAGCAAGCAAAGATGGGTGGTGAGGAGAGGGGAAAAGACATATTGGACACTGTATCCAGACTAATATTAGTGTTAGTTGAAGATGTTCTGCCTATGCAAGGAGGGAAAGGGTAATTTTCTTTTATCCTCCATTCCCACTGCAGCCCCCTATGCCCTCACAAAAATATGTCCCTGAGGTTTGGTGAATATCTGACTGTGGTTTAAAATGGTTTTAGGTGTTTATTGTTTATTTAGGTGTTTTAACTTTTGTTATATTGTTTTAAACTGCCCGGAGACAGAAGTTTGGGGTGGTAAACAAATTTGCCAATAAGATAGATAGATAGATAGATAGATAGATAGATAGATAGATAGATAGATAGATAGACAAAAATATGTCCCTGAGGTTTGGTTAACATATCAGGGACATTTTTCAAGGGCACAGGTGGCTGCAGAGTGAAATAATATTGGTGTAAATTGCCTCTGCCCCCTGCTGTGAGCTGAAGGTCTTCCTTCAAACAGATTTTAGCCTGGTGCTGCCCACTTATTTCTAGCTAACAAGAATGTGACTGGTATATTTGAGAATTCTGTTATTGGCAAATTGAGGATAATCTTGCCTCGGGTTCTATGAGTGTGAGTTACATTCCTTATTTCAGGTAATTTTTCTTGATGCAATAGTCCTCCAAATCCAATTACTGCTAAGTGTTCATTAACTAATGCAAAACTGCACAATGTGTTATATGAAGATACACATGACCTCCACATGAAGTGCAAATGAATTTATTCTGATCAGCACTAATCAACTATTTAATGAATTCATCATGTTTGGATAGGGCATTACGATGCTCTCAAACTCTGAGTCCACTGAGTAATGCCATACACTTATTTCTTTCCTGAAGCATAACGAAGCATAAAGGGCTAGCAAATGAACAAGAGACAGAAGACTACTTAAAGCACCAAGCATCATACAACTGCCCTATTATTCAGCTCAACTCTCTCTTTTTTAATCTTGCTGGAGAGAATAACCATCTTGATTTAGAAACAAAAATATAAGAACAATTCTGCTTGCACAGTCATATAGGGAGATTCAATATTACCCTTACTATTAAAGTTTCTTTAGGGTTAGCTGCATACTGGTAATATGAATCCCATATCCACTTTTTAAAATCCGTCCTCTGTGCTGGCCAGAGTTTGGGTTTTGCTTTCTCCAAATTAGGACGGTGGCCAAGAGATTGGTCTGAAACCACCACCAATTTGATGGCAATGATGAAGTTAAGGAGGTTTGGACCACCTGTTCAGTGTATGGTTAGTCCCATGTGAGCCACTAATGGACGTGTAGAATATGAGTATAATAAATGATCATAATAACACTGCTGCTCCAAGCAGCTGCACTTCACTATCTGAGAGATGCATCCCCAAATGCCTTGCAAGGACACAAATGGGTGTTAATGCACAAATATTGGATCCAAAATATTGCTGAGGTGCAGCTCCTGAAAATTGTCTCAGATTATGCAGTATACAGCTGCTTTGATTAAAGAAGAAATGAAACTGGTGTTGTTCAGAATTATAAATGTACCTCAGCTAATTTGTGCAATGGTGCAAATTCACTGCTGTTAATGAAAAGTAAGGACCAATTTGCACATAATGCCAAATCACAGTTAAATGGGGCAGGAGGTTGGAATCCCTGTATGTCCGAACCTATGAGTTTTGAGCCCAAGGTGACTTGTTGTTCCCCTTGCCAAACTCCAATTTGAACCTTTGCTTTGTAGTGAGTTTTTCTGCTCCAACCTGAGGTTTTGGGTGGCAGTGTTACGTCAGTGTTACATCCAAATGCAGATGCCACCATAACTGTGGTTTGTGCTGTTTCTGGGACTGAAATCATAGACGGCAGCCCAGACCCACCCAGGGATACACCTGCTCCATGCCTGTTATGCTTCTTGGTGGCTGCCTCTTGCCTTCTACAAGTCCAGCCATCCATTAGAACACATCCGTCTTTATTTTTGCCTGGCACAATGAACGTACTTTCCTGAGATCACTGATAACCAGGGCTTCCCTCTCCCACGTTTCCCTGTGGCGGCAGGTCTGCATTCACCACAACGCAGGTAAGAACCTGGGAAATTTGACAGAGAGTGAAGTTCTGTCCCTGGTCCTGGTGTTTCCCTAGTCTGCCCACCTGGTACCGCCTGGACACACAGAGCAGCAAATTCTCATTTGGATTCATGAAAGGGTTGCCTGGAAGCAAGGGGGTCACTATGTAAAAGTTCTATTATTAAACTGAGAAATGGGGACCCACACAAGTGGAGGCCCCTTTATTTGGATGACCTACCTCATGAGAGTGCACTCTAATGGAGGAACAAAGGCCCTGGAGCCTCTGGTCCTCCCCTGTGGACTGGCCTTTTCATGAAAGGGCTAATCCCCGGCCAGCAAACCAACATGGGGGCAGGAGTGTGGTTTTCATTCATTCATTCATTCATTCATTCATTCATTCATTCAATCAATTTCTATACCGCCCTTCCAAAAATGGCTCAGGGCAGTTTACACAAAGAAATAACAAACAAATAAGATAGAATCCTGTCCCCAAAGGGCTCACAATCTAAAAAGAAACATGAGATACACACCAGCAACAGTCACTGGAAGTACTGTGCTGGGGGTGGATAGGGCCTGTTATTCTCCCCCTGCTAAATAAAGAGAATCACCACATTAAAAGGTGCCTCTTTGCCAAGTTAGCAAAGTTTTGTGTCCTTGGACTGCTTTGCCAGGGTCAGCCATCACAAAAGCATCCTTACTCACAGTGGACCAGACCACAGGATCCTTTGCCCTCCCTCATATATATATTGAGGGTGACGGTGCAATTGCTTTCAGGAGAAGGGTTTAAATGCCATTTAAAGGGATTTAAATGCCCTTTCCCTGCCAAGGGTGGGCAGTCCATTCCAAAAAGGCATGATCGCACTTGGCACGCCCCCTTGAAGATTGTGGCCAATGGCTGCCCCCTTGCTCACAGTCTGGCAATGTGAGTGCTATGGAGCTTGCTGGGATGTGGACTTGGCAGAACAGGAGGAGGGAGTGGCTCCATTGCCCTGAAAACCAGAGGTTGCCACGCTGCAGTTGGACAAATGTCTGTGATGTGTTTCAGTTACAAAAATTAACCACAGGTTCAGCAAACTCTGGTTTCCCATTACGTGTGAATGTGGCCTATAGGAAAAGGCTCTAATAGTGAAAAAGGGATAGTATAAAGGGGGGGGGGCGCGGCCAATGCGGTGCAGTGAGAGACTTTAATCTATTGTCACAGCATAATTCTATGCCTCTTTAATGAGGTAGATGCTGTTTCAAGAAGGGTGGGATAAAGATGTAGTAAATAAACACGTAAGTAAAATAAATATAAGCATGCTCTATCTAACCAATTACCAGCACCGCTCCCAATCTGCAAACCAGCCATGTGTCTGGTGAACATAATGTAGAGGAAAGTGCAATAGATTAAACAGCACAGAAAAGACAGATGCAAAAAATAATAATGTCCGGTTACATGTCCTCGTCTCCTTTACCCAGCCTGGCTAGGCTTATCAGGTCCAACCACAGAGCAGGGACAGGGAGGGGGTTGAGGGTCATCCTGTGCCTCCTCCATCCCAGGCTGCTTGCTCCTTGTGTCTGCCCCTCTCTGGGGCCCCCTGCCACTCTCCACCAGCCAGTCTCTCAACCCTGGCCAGCTCCTTATATGCCTCCTCACAGGCCATTATTATTATTATTATTATTGTTGTTGTTGTTGTTGTTGTTGTTGTTGTTGTTATTTCGATTTCTATACCGCCCTTCCAAAAATGGCTCAGGGTGGTTTACACAGAGAAATAATAAATAAATAAGATGGGTTCCTGTCCCCAAAGGGCTCACAATCCAAAAAGAAAATAAGATAGACACCAGCAACAGTCACTGGAAGTACTGTGCTGGGGGTGGATAGGGCCAGTTACTCTCCCCCTGCTAAATAAAGAGAATCACCACAGTAAAAGGTGCCTCTTTGCCCAGTTAGCAGGGGTGTGCTATGCATTGCCCACCCCCAATTATGGGCCACTTTATTACCTATAATTGATTACCCCTTACAGCTGTTACCAATGCCTCTCCCCCTTCTCCTCCTCCTTTCGGGAGGCATGCTGATGATGTTATCCTCACATGCCCTCCCCCCCCTTCAGTCTTATCAGGGTTCTGCTCCTCCTCCACTGGAGCTGAGTCTCTGCCTGTTGGCAGTCTTTCCTCCGCCTCTCCCCAGCTGCCAACCGTCCCTGTCACCTTGGGCCTCTCACCACTCTCTCCTCGGAGGTAAGGACAGCCGACCTCAATGGACACATAATTTTAAAAAGAATCTATTCCCATTTCCTTAACAGTTAAGAAGTGCTACCACCACACAATCCATCTAAGTGAGAAGGAAGAAAAAATGAGTTTCTCATTCACACCCTTTATGGGCAACAAGATGATTCCAAGTATCAGGAACTTCATAGCAATGCTTGGTTACTGTCTCAGTCTGGAACCAAACTCTTAGAGTGACTGGTTTGTTGGTAAAGTCTCCAAGTAATTTGGTTCCTAATCCCACAGAAAAACTGTGGTTTCTTTAGAGACTTACTTACATTTTCCATCATACGATGTTTTCTTCCTCACAAGAAGACTCCTATGTTTACTGGATATTAAAAGTACTCAGGGTTGCACACCTATATGCCAACAGAGTGAAACTCACTTGAGTTTGCTTAGTCACTAACTCATATTAGCCACAGAGACTGCAAGGTAGAGGTGTGCATGAAAACGATATGCCCAGTTCAGTTTGAGTCTGAATCAGACTCAAAAGGAACTGGGCATGTTCAGTATCCAATCCCACCCCCCACAGAGCCCCCCACCCCATTTTGGCTTGAATTCAAGCCGGTCCAGGGGTTCTAACAGGTTTTTGTTTTTTTGGTTTTAAAGAGAGGTTAAAAATCCAACTACGGGGCCATGCAGACGGCCAGTGCACATGTGTGATGGCCTACAAAATGGCCTCTTCCAACCGAAAATGGAATAAAATAGCCCAAACCAGGCCGATTGGAGACCAGATGGAGGTCAGCAGGGGGAGGAGGAACCACTAGAGACCTCCCACCAGGGGCATAACTACTATTAGGCAAGGGGAGGCAGCGGCCTGGGGGCCCCAACGCCTCGAGGGGCCCCCCAGAGGCAAGTCACATGACTATATTGTGAAGAGTGTGTGTGCGTATCCAGGGGCGTAACTACTATTAGGCAAGGGGAGGCAGCTGCCTGGGGGCCCCCACACCTCGAGGCCCCCCCCCGAGGCAAGTTACATGTGAAGTGTGTTTGTGTGTGCATGTGTATCAGCGAGGGGCCCACTCCAGCCTTGTTATGCCCCTGTGCATATCAGCGAGGGGCTCATTTTAAAATTTTATCTCTGGGCCCACTCCAGCCTTGTTACGCCCCTGCCTCCCACAACTGCAGCAGCACCCCCGGAGACAGTGAGTTTCTTTTTAGAAATTTTCATTAGAACCGCTGTACCAGCCGGGGTGTGTGGTTTCGGCTTGAGTTCAAGCCAGTCCGGGTCTGGTTCAGCTCAAGGGCGAGCTGGGGGCTTGCCCTCGAGTTGGCCAAGTTTGATGACAAACCAGCTGCAGCTCAAGCCGGTTCGCACATCCCTACTGCCAGGGCACAATTAATCTCATTTTAATTATGGACATAGCAAAGATTCCCACTCAGAATCAGGACTGGTTATAGGAAATACGTATAAACCCTCTGACTTGGATCCAAAGGTGCCCTGCCTGTAGCAGAGAGCCTCTTTCACTCATGGAAGGGCTGTTTCTGACCTAGGCAGAAGAGGGTGACATGATAATCATGTCCCCAATCCAAAAGTTTACCTCCATCTGTTGGTATGGTGACTTAGCTAAACCTGGGGTGGGGGCCTATAGTTGTATGCACTCATAAGGCAGGTTAAGACATCAGGCAGAACCATAGTTTAAACCAGGGGTGACCAGCTTTTGTGAAAGACTTGGCACAAGCTATTTTCAGACCTTTTAAATGGTAGATCTTCTGTGTTGTAGTCTGTATCTTCTTTATTTACCATGTTTCTCATCCTGTAACACAACTTGTAATACACTCTGAGCTGGTTCACACAATCACTGGCAGCTTACTTGTTGAAGGCAAGGATGTGCCAAGATTGCACCCATTCTGACATCACTAAAGGACATCTTGTTGCACTGCTGGGCATCCTTTACTCGCAGGAGAGGGGCGATCATCCAAATCGCCCCGCTATGCATGCGACAAAACTCTGTTTAAACAGGGATGTTAAATTCTCACCCCTTTCACATGAGTATGGGATGGCCCAACAGTGTGATGTTTATTGACATCAGGGCAGGCATGTTCTCAGAGCATTTCTGCCTTCAACACATTTGCAGGCCAGTGATCATCTGAACTAGCTGTGTGGTTCTGCATTGTGAAATACCTTCCACTTGGACTTGTGCAGTAAGACACTAGCAGCACTAAGTCAGCGTCTCCTTCCACTCACCGTTGTTTTGATCCAAGCCCAAGGACTCATGTTTCAAACTGCCCACTAGACATCACTGACATTACTACCCATGAAGTACTTGTTGTCCCATGTTGCCAAACAGGCCAGCCAAAGAAAGAATCAGGGAACAAAGTAAGAAACTAGGTTGGATCCAAAGGTCCCATTCCACATGCAGAAAGTGGTTGACATTCTGCACAGTGAGCCATACATCTAGGAGGGATGTGGGCTCAATGTTTCTGCATCTGGCAAGAGTCTGTCCTTGCATTTCTCAAATGTGGAGGCGGCTCCCTGCCTCCAAAAATGTGTGTCATCACTGCTGAGCCACTACTGCCATTATTTCCGATGGTAGTCATGGCCCAGCAGTGATGACGCACAGTTTCGAAGACACAGAACATCTTCCATCTTTGAGAATTGTGGGCCAGACTCTTGGATGCACAGCTCACTACACAGTATGTCAACCAGTGTGTTCTGCTCACATAAGGGCTGTTTTACAGGTTGCATTAGAGCAACCAAAGAAAAGCTAAACAAAAATTTGTTATTGGCCGCATTCACAGGTAATGAGTGTCCAAATGCAGGCAAATGGGGTTAGGCGTGGCGATGAAGCCAAGGTTTCAGATTTGGGACTCCAATCTAGACCCTCAGGTTGTAGTGAGCTTTGTCCAAATTTGGATCCGCAGGCTGCTTCGCTCCAGTTCGAGTTGAAGAGGAAGCTCCTCCCTCAACTCTGGCATCATTGGCTGTGCGGGCTGTCCTTCAGTCAAGAAGGAAGCCCGTACAGCCAGCTCCCTGCAATCTCATTGACTGCTTTGAAACTGCTCTCCAGTATGTCTGAATTTGGACAGGAGAGCAGGGGGAAGTGGGTGTGGAACCTCAGGTGGACCCACACTTCCACGTTACTTGAGAATAGGGCCATTGTGTTACCTCTTGCACGACTGAAAGCATGAGAACAACTATAGACCCTGCATATAACAGTAATGCATGAATGAAAACACAAGCTCTGTGAAACAACAACAGCTATTTTCCACTTGTATTCTGAAGCAAGAAGGTCACCCTGTTTAGCTTTTCATATAGACATACAGTCATGGCATGACATTTGTCACATTCAATTTTGAAACCTTAGTTCTCATTCAAACTAAAGCATAGAACAAAAGATTGGATTTTGCACATCCCTTTTGTCTATGTCTCATCCACCTTTGGTGTTTTTTTTTTTTAAAAATTACCTATTAACACTTCAAATAGGGGAAATATATTGACCAGATATGTTCAGCAGCATGAAAGACAGAAAGATTTTTAAAAGTGTTATGGTTTCCTTAGCTGTCTGCATATTATATGACATGCTGGATGTAAAGTTCAGCATTGCATATTTCTCATGAGAGAAACTATATCTTACACTCTGGAGGGTTTTCTGCCTCTGAATACTCACCCCCTTTCCCCGAAAGATGAATTAAACCATTTAAAAGCCAACACAGAGACTGCATTTTGAGAGTTGGCCTTACTTTGTTCTTGGTTCGCCGTTGAGCCCACAGAGAGAATCATTCATACATTCAGAAACTCGAGGCTCAGGTTTATGATTAATCCCTCTGCAGGGTACTGGGATGTGTACAACAAAAATGGTTGCTTTGTGGGAACTGACAAACTAAAACAGGGTAGCAGTATGTTCAGTCTCATGACCACTAGGTAGAAAGTTCAAATTCATCGCAAGCTGAGGGATGGTTACAGTTTCCATTTTGGCGCATCTGAAACTTGTTTCAAACACTCTATGTTTATTTTTGTATGCAGAGGTGAACAAGAAGAGACACGTTTTCTAATTATTTACAGACTTTTACTTCTAATGAATCCCCACTTTGGAACTTAACAGGCAATGACTACTGTGTTTCCTTCTCATCTTGCTCAGAATGTTCTCTTTGGCTCCTTGATTTTGCTTTCTCGCTGCTTTGCTGTCATTCCAAATATTTTCACATAACAATTTATCTAAATGTAGGCTGTTAAAGATACATTGTGCTTTGGGTCTATTATGCAGCAGAGCTCCAGGGTCTTTAGTGGATCTTGGAATTCATGAGTAGCTAAATATAATATAAGAAATTGGGTTCTGAATTTTTCCCTCCAGCTCACAAATAGGAGCCAAAGACATACCAGCAGGGCACTGGGCTGTTTATTCAGTTAGAAAGAAGCTGCTGCACCCTTCCCATTCCACACAAGCAAATGTATTTACATGGTAGATGGACCCACTGGCTATATCCCCTATCAATTCATACCTTATTCATATTCCATCCCTTTGCTCTTTTGATCTGCGTTGCATCAGTTTTGTTGGAGGAATCCCTCCCTTTCAAGCTGTAATGGCTCATCTCATCAATGCAACACACACTGAGCATTTATTTACACAGCATATGTGTGTCTTCATAAAAGGGGCCAGCAGGAGAGCTATTGAACAGTTCCTTTATTACATTTGGCAGAAATCAATTGTTTGGAGGTGTTTCCATTTCTTCCCTTTTCAGAGAGAGCTGGCACACAACATTTTAGCTTCCTAGGTAAAGCATTACAATGACTTCAAGGACACAATTTCAAGTTTTCATGGAGTAGCACAGATATTTAGGAACAAGGAAGTTGCCTTATACCGAGTCATACCATTGGTCCATCTAGCTCAGTACTGTCCACACTGACTGGCAGCGGCTCTCCAAGGTTCCAGGCAGGAATCTCTCCCCGCCCTACCTGGATATACCAGGGAGTGAACCTGGCATCTTTTGCATGCAAGCATGCAGATGCATATGGCCCCAGCCCCTAAGCGGAATACCTTAGAGCACTCAGATGTATTCATCCATTCAAATGCAAACCAAGGTGAACCCTGGTTTAGCAAAGGGGACAATCTCTGCTTGTACCACAAGACCAGCTCTCTCCCCCAATTTGGGGGGTAGAGGTAAGATACACAGCAATATTCAAAGGCCTGTCCATGGGTATATTTAATAACAAAATGAGACACATTTCTGCTCTTATGGAGCACTTTCAGTGCATGAACAGCACTTGGAAGTATTGTGCTTTCTTGCACAATAGCATGCATGTAAAAGGACTAGGGGGGCTGCATGAGGGCTCTCAGCATGACCCTGCAGACCCTCCTAACATGCACACTTTGTTAGTCAGGAGGTCAGACACTGTTTTTAACAATATTTGTCATACTTCCTTTTCTTGTAACCACAGTCTGAAATACGGCAACAGAAGTTACACACGCGCACGCACGCACACCATATAGTACTCTTAACCCTTGGAGATGAAGCTCTTAGGCCTTGCAGGTTTCCCCACATAGCCTATGTGGTATTATGGTTTGTTGTGATCCTGTGGGGCTTCCTTTTCTCCCAGTCGCCCCACTCACTCTCTTACCTTGATTTAAGGTGAAGAAGGGATTGCCAAAAATCACAGAAACATACTGTTATACCTTGGAATTTGTTTTCGGAACCAGTTTGCCATGATTATTATATCATCAGTTACAGCTTGTTGGATCTTCCAGGAGGTAAACAAATTGTCCAGGCATGATAACACTTCGGGATGGTACTCTTGGCCCTTGTAGGCTGTGATGATGAATACAAAGACCTAATGCAATTCCTCTAATATTTATACTTCTGATTATTTAGATTTGCACAACCCAGCAGCAACAGCTCTGGCAAGACATAAACCAGAAGAAAATTCTCACCACCCTCTTGGCATGTATTAGGTGGGGCAGTACATACTGGCCCTTTCCTTTTCTTAACTCCCTGTTCTTGGCCCCAAATACTTCCCTTGTACAAGACAGCCACAGCATGGTTTATATTGCGCTCAATATTTTCATAAAGGTTATACTTTGGACTAGTTCTTTGCAGACAGGCTAATTCTAGGCTCATTCACACAACCCGAAACAGAGTCGAAAGAGCTGCCAGCCGGGGTAAGAAAGCTGTGCGCACTCGCAATCTGTGATCATGTAAACTTAAAAAGCAAGATTGGAAGTAGGAAGACTGATCATGTGGGAGACAGGAGTTGGGTAGCATGGGTGTACCATACCACATTCCATCCCCGGCATTTTACCTGGAGTGGACCTACCCAGCTGGACCTACTCAGCTCCCAGCTCTCACACAATCACTCTCCCCGCCTCCTATCTTGCTTTTTGAGTTCACACAGACACAGATTGGGGGCTTGCACAGCTGTCCTACTTTGGCTGTTGACTTCTCCAATCCTGTTTCAAGTCATAGGAACATAGACAGCTGCCATATGCTGAGTTAGACAATTGGTCTATCTAGCTCAGTATTGTCTACACACACGGGCAGTGATTTCTCCAAGTCTTCAGGCATGAATCTCTCTCAGCCCTATCTTGGAGATGCCAGGGAGGGAACCTGGAACCTTCTGCATGCAAGCATGCAGATGCTCTTCCCAGAGTGGCTCCTCTCCTTAGCGTCATGTGAACTAACTGAATGGCTGATGCTAAAAATAAATAAAAATCTTATCCTGCTATTTGCCTTCTGCTTATTTATTTATTTACTATTTATTTATTTGACATCTTTATACCCCGCCCCTCGGGGTGGCTCACAACAATAAAATAGATACAATACACAATAAAAGTAATAAAATTCACCAAATTAAGTAAACAAGTTAAAAGTCAGGTTAAAAACCACAATCAGTGTTAAGTTTCAAATTAAAAGTTACTTTAAGAGCTAAAAACTGAGAATTATAAAAACTAAAAACTTAAGAACCTACCAGATAAAGATGAAGCATTAAGAAGCCTCTTTACAAAGATGTGTTTTTAGTTGTTTTTTAAACAATTCAAGTTTTTCATCTAAAGTTTTTAAACAACTGTTTACTTTGGTCCCTGGCTTACATTTCCCCCTTTCACTTAATATCGTTGTCCCCATGGTCCTATTGAACTACTGCTCTGTGCTTATCTGTTGTTTATATCCAGCATCTTGCTTTCTCTGGACTGTTACTCTGTTCTCATCTGCTGCTAAAATCTATCTATTGATTAATAAAAAGAAATCTTCGCTCTATTATTTGATTTGAAGGAGTATCTTGATTGAGGACTATTCAAAAATCATGTTGCTGGCTTCAAACAGAGAAACAAAACAAAAATTGGTTCTGCAATGATTCTGCTTTGATGAGAGCACAAAAATATGTCAGAACAC
This sequence comes from Hemicordylus capensis, assembly GCF_027244095.1. Classification (NCBI taxonomy): domain Eukaryota; kingdom Metazoa; phylum Chordata; class Lepidosauria; order Squamata; family Cordylidae; genus Hemicordylus; species Hemicordylus capensis. Next base: position 54,608,052 of record NC_069658.1, on the reverse strand, counting down.
AGATGAATGCTCTCCTTATTGGCAATAATCATTTTACTGACAGCTCTTCAGTTGAAATAATGATCACAATGATTAAGCTGCTTGAAAACATGAGTTTTTAGGTGCCACTTCCTGCTGTGCATGCCCCCAATCTGTGGTTGTGTGAACTTAAAAAGCAAGGTAGTGTACCCAAAGGAACGTGACATTAGCCTGTGGTGAGAATATTTTACATTTTCCCATCTAAATTTGAATTTTAAAGGAAAATCAAAGCTGACAATTGAAAGATATCACCAAATCTTTAAATCATTTAAATTTCAAAATAATGCATTATTAACATCTGAGTTTTGTTGCTAGGATTTCTAACTGAAATTCATATTTTGATATTCTGCTCAGGACCTGCAACATTTTTCGGCGTGTCTAATATTATGGTTTTTCTCTAAGGCAGGGAGCCCAATCAAATGCCAGGGGTTAGTCCTGCATTTGGTTTCCGCACACATTTTGGGCTAGTGTGGGTTGGGTTGTGGCCTCACTGCTTGTCAGTGGGGCCAAGCTTGCAGCTGCAGCATCAATGCTGAAGAGGAAGAGACCTCCTAGGCAAGTGGACGGTTGTAGTACTTGGTCTCTGAGAGCCAGATTCCCAACAACACTGCCACTCTCTGGGGCACAGATCATGCGATGAGGACAGGGTGGCTGTCAGCTGTGGTGGTTGAATCGGGATCACCCCTAAGAACTGCTAGTGAGGTTCAGGATGCTCAGGTGCTGCTTCTGCATCAAGATTTGGAGTAATATATGGGAGTGCTGGAGAAGGACCCTGACCCAGGCCTTCAGAGGCCCTGCCAGTTAGGCTCTCCTGTAGTGGCTGGTGAGTGCAGACTGGGAAGCATTGGGGAGCATCCCCATCTTTGGCGATTTGCATGCCACTGTGTAGTGAAGCCCATGCTTGTTCCGGCACAGTGGAGCACTGGACAGCTTGTCCCTTCGCAATGCTATGCATAAGGTCGTTCTCGCAGCCTGTGAGCAGGATGGGGAGGGCACAGGGGGGAAGGCAGGATCAGCCTGACCTTCCCCCCAATCTTTGTGCTTCTGTGGGATGTGTGGATCGTGCATCCACACAAGCCACACTGCTCCCAGTGGCAAGGCGTTCTGGAAACCGAGGGAATGCAGCCTGGCCTCCAGATAGCTCTCAATGCACTGTGTGAGAAACACAGTGTATTGGGGGATTCCCTTGCAAGCCAGCCACTCTGGGCACCTGGTTCTGTGTCTGCTTGAGCTGCCAGCAGCCTGTGCAGACACACAACTAGGGACCCAGGGAGAAGGGCACATTTGCACCCTTCGAAATGCTTGACTAACAAGCAGAAGGTTGCCGGTTCAAATCCCCGCTTGTACTATATCGGACAGCAGCAATATAGGGAGGTGCTGCAAGGCATTATCTCATGCTGCGTGGGAGGAGGCAATGGTCAACCCCTCCTGTAATCTACCAAAGAAAACTACAGGGCATCTGTGGGCGCCAGGAGTCGAAATCGACTTGACATCACCCTTTACCTTTACTTGGGTAAAAGCCTGGGGGGAAACCCCAGGCTACCCGGCGAGGCAGCACCAGGATTGACCTCAGTCCTGGTGCTTCACACAAGCACTGGGTAGGGCTGCTCGGGTGAACGGCCCTCATGAGTGGGGCGCCGACTGTGGGGATGAGTTTTGTTTATTTGTGAAAATGGCCTTCCTCTTACTTACTTTCGGTTTTCATGATATCTCACCATATGTTGTGGGTTTCATGGTTGCCCACTGTGCAGCATGTATCATACTTGTTCTGCACTGGTGTGGCAACAGCAGCAGGGAGTGCTGGGGAGGCACCCCGAGGAGGACTGGGTGCTGGTGCTTGAATACTTACAAATGGGTGCCACAGTAAGGCTTTGATCTAATGGCTTGTCTTGCCCTCTCTTTTGCTGGTAGGTAGATTGTAGTTTGGGGTGGCTACTATCTGGATTGGGCAAAGCATCCCCTTTGAGGCTGAGAAGGCTTGTCAGGACCAGGATCTTGGACTGGGACCAGAGGTGATGGTTCATTGGTTTTGGAACCATGGAATACATTAAACAATACACTGAATGCCTTCATTTTGTACCTTGAATTAATGCGCTGAATGCATTGATTTGCTGGAGGAGCAGGGGGCACTCCATATATTTTGGCCTTGCATCTTTGAAAGAATTATTTGGAGACCTTTGAGGCTCTTAAATGGATCATTGATGTGGCCAGGGATCTGGCTTAGATGAAGCCGCTTTTTCCTTGCACCCTGGACTGCTGGAAAAAGATGTCCTCACACAGGAGATGGCTTGTCATCTTTCTGTACAAGGGAAAAGGGCAGTCTGAAGATAGCTAAGATTTTCAGGTGTCCCAGTAGAGAGTTGTTGCCCCAGTATGGTGTTGCTGTGGATCAGCTGGAGATATATAGGGGGACAACCTTAGAGTTGGGCTGCGCAGCTTGCTTGTGTGGTAGCTTTGTGGAGGACCAGGAAATCATCATCATCATCATCATTATTCTCTGGGCGGCTCACAACAGAGGATTAAAACATGCAATAAAAACACATACCACATTAAATCATAATAGACAAAAAAAGTGAAAATAAAATACAAAATACAATACAGCACAGCTCAAAAACTCATTTTAAAATTAGTTAAAAATCAGATCAAATCTGAAAACTAGAATTTAAAAGGCTTGGCTGAACAAAAAGGTCTTTACCTGGCACCTTAAAGAACAAAGTAATGAAGCCAGGCAAACCTCACTGGGGAGGCTATTCCATAAGCGGGGTGCAACCACCAAAAAGGCCCTCTCCCAGGTAGCCACCCACCTCACCTTCCTTGGCAGGGGCACCCGGAGGAGGGCCTCCAAAGAAGATCTTAATGTTCAGGTTGGGACATATGGTCAATGCACTCTCTCAGGTAACCTGGTCCCAAGTCATTTAGGGCTTTAAAAGTTAAAACCAGCACTTTGAACTGGGCCAGGAAATGGACTAGGAACCAGTACAGCTGATGAAGCACTGGCATAATATGATCAAAATGTCCAGTCCTAGTTAATAATCTTGCAGCCCAATTTTGTACCAGCTGCAGTTTCTGGACCATTTCAAAGGCAGCCCCACGTACTAATGGTGTGCAAACAGGTTTGACATTGTGAGCCTTTTAGGGACAGGGGAGCATCTTATTATTTATTTCTCTTTGAAAACCACTATGAAATCTTCTGTTGACAATGACTATACATGTGTTTAGTCATAGAGAACAGCAAGCGAGTGTGAGACTGTGCATGCACCACTGTGCCAACTTTCAAAGAGGTTGGGTGGCTCCCCTGCCTCAAGCCAAGAGGTGAAGTTGCTGGCCTGGCTGGGGAGAGCAGGCTGGGTGAACTATGGGGAGGAGGACAGAGGACTCTGTGTGCGGTAAACCTAACCAGGAGATGAATCTACAGCCCTTGAGAACTCTGCAGCTAGACAGCAGACTGAGAAGACATATGGCTCACCCAGAGGCGGCCCATGAGGGCAGTGCTGGGGGTGGCCAGCAAGAGGTACCTTTAAAAAGTCATTACCTGTGATACCACCTTCACGTGAAAGCCACCGGAAGCAGCGGAGCCACACCCAGTATCCTGTGCAGCAGCAGCTCCAGCTCCAGAATTCACCTCGCCTCTGCACATGAATGGAAGCCATTTATGTGGTCAGCATGGTGTTGCTGGCCATGCAAATGGCCTCTGTGCATGAGCAGAGGTCAGGAGAGTGCTGGAGCCACGGCAGCGGCTGCATGGGATGCCAGGAGGCACCGCTGCTTGCAGTGGCTTGCTGATGCCGGCGGTATCACAAGTAATGACTTCTTAAAGGTACCTCTTGCTGCACCCGCAGTACCGTCCTCACTGGCCACCTCTAAGCTCACCTGGTCATTAGCTTCACAGTGTTGAACTGCATTCATCCTCATATTATCCATTTTTAAAATCAAAATATGCATGTATAATACCAATAAACATATACAAATTTTATGCAAAGCTGAGATGTTTTGGAGATTTTTTTGGTGAACAGGGGGAAGGAAATTGTGGAAAGAAAGGTACAATCTATAACATTCAATGTTTAGCTTGCACTTCATTTTATATAGGAGACTCTGATAGAGCACTGTAAGATAGACAAAGATAACATCTGGTGGATATGAGGTATAGTGCACAGAGAACAAAGCCTTGGTCAATGCATATGAGAAAAAAGGACAAAGGCAAAGTAGCGTCTAATAAAATATCTATTTGGGGGGGCTTATTTATTTATTTATTTATTTAATTTCTATACCGCCCTTCCAAAAATGGCTCATGGCGGTTTACACAGAGAAAAAACAAATAAATAAATTTTGTGATACAAATTTAAAGGAATTTACAAAAAAGGAAAATAAAGGAGGTGTTATTTATAGAAAAGTTAAAACCAGATATCAGTGCTTGAGAAGTATTAGCTGATGCTATAAGATGCATTAGCCTGTGGGGAAAAAAACCCCAGTGGCTCCCCTTTCTCCCCCTCCCACCCTCTTCCCTCATTATCTCTCTGCCAGTCAGAAGAGAGAGTGTTAAGGAATGTAACAGCTGGGGAACAGAAGAGGTCTTTTTCTGTGCTTGATTGTAAACTGAAGATGGTGTGTACGCTGAAACATTTTAAATTTATTTTTACCAACTTTTAATAAAACTTTTGTGCACGAAAGGGTCTTTGTGAAAAGAACTGAAATGTTAATATGCACATTGCATTGCCAACGTATCAACCTTTTGGTGAAAAGCATCCTCTATTTCCGCTGTTTTGGTGACAGATATTGCCTTTTTTCACCATCTGGACCTGGCAACTCATGACAGGGTGAGAAGACTGGGACAGACCGTAACTGGAAGGCTGGGATTTGCCTCAGTTTTCTAGCTGTACCGCTTTTCAAAGGAATTCTGGGACAGAGAGCCTCTAGCCTAGATCCAGGTAGGACATGGGGACAATATATTAGCAGGATGCTCCCTGCCTGTTCCCCAGGGCATCAGATTTCATTTCTTGTGTCATCCAGCTATCAGTACAAAGCCTGCAAATAACATTATCAGCAGCAGATTTGCAATGAACCCAATCGTGTGGTGGCACAAGGTCCCTGTCTGACAGGAGGGCCGTCACATGGCTGATTTCTGGCTGCTCCTCAGATATAGTGAACTGCCGCAAGATAACTGCTCAAGACAAGCGCACTTTCTTGCCTCCCCTGACCCCTTTCCCTCCTCAAGAGAGAGTTGTGGAGGAGAATGAAGATGTCTCGGGAGAAGGTGCTGCGCTGTGTGTGTGTGTGTGTGTGTGTGTTTAGAAGGGAGAGCAGAAGAGATGGGAATAAGCACAAAGTGAGATGTCATCATGGCTGAAAAAGGGGGAGCTGCAGAAACCTTCAGAAGCTCCCCCTGCCACCGTGGCAGCAAAGACAGTGTGGAAGCTTACTCAGTTGCTGCTGCACACAGTCCTTCCAGCAGCAGCAGCAGCCTGCTTGATAAGTGTAGGGGAGGGGCACCACACACAAACACATGCTTTGATGGTGGGTTGATTGATCAACCCCACCCCCACTCCATAACTCACCTTCCTGGCTAAAATTTCTGTTTTGTGTTACCATGAGAGCCTGTTTGGGGGCTCCCCGGAGTACCCCTCTACCTAATTTGGGGCTATAGGCTTGTAGATACCACATTTGCTGCTCAGATTCCACAGGAGCGTGAGATCTCCATTTTGGTTCACGTGAGCTAACTCATAGGGCATGTCACTTTGGTGCGCAGCCTGGGATGATAGCTCTCAGGTCAAGTTTAATTTCTGGACAGCAGATGTGTCTCCCTGCACTTGCCTCCTTGATTGCTTTCAGGAGAGTAATGCCAGTTTAGACGTGATTGAATCAGCACTATTCTTTTCAAGAATCAGCCAAGTATTCTCCCTATGTTGGCACTGAGGTTTTTGGCTTCAGAAATATGTCCCTGAGGGTTGCACAACTCTCAAGGACATATTTCTGAAGACAAAAATTAATTCTGGAGAGAGGAGAGAGCAAGAAAATTACTCCCCACCTTCCTCTGTGTATATTTGGCTGCCCAGCAACATGCGGGTTGAACTCCGAGACAATGTTTCTGCAAGCATGCTGCTCTGTTCCGCTGTAGTAACACTGTGCAGAATATGTGATTATAAATAAGAATCCATATCAGACAGCTGGTTTATTTGTCCCCAACTTTCCAAGATCATCACTTGAAGGTTAGGTTGTTGTGGTTGTTGTGGTGGTTGTTAAAGCTATAATGTCTGAGATTTCAAATATTATTTTCCCCAGCTATGCTGCTGTTCAGTTTTTGCTCATGTACTTTAGAGGTATTTGTGGCTAACAATTTTTCTTTTCTATCAAACATGTAAAGAAAACATAAGTGAAAAATAAAACCTCATCTATTTCAGTATGCCTGAAGCAACTTAAAAGCAAGTGATGAATGGCTACATGTGAGAGCAAAGGCTCCCAAAGCGAGGGAAATGGCAATATTAGGTTCTGTATTTTAAATTACAAATAACTGCTCTGAATACATAAGCAATCAGATCCCTGCTTTACACCCTGGAAATAAAATGACTATATAAATTAATTGCTAGGAAATCACAAGCAAAAATAAAACTTCCTCCAAAGAACTAGGCTTGCTCCAAAGAAGCCATAATGTTTTTAGAATACTATTTTCCACATTAATTTTTTGCCAATGGCTAAGTCATTGTGAATAAACATACAGATTTAAATAGGAAAGGATCACACTCTCTCGGGCTAAAGTCTGAGCCATAAAACCCCAGCACTTGAATGCGTATTATTCATGTGATTCATTACTCAGAGGTGAGGACTAAGAATATGTGTAAATATTTCTGTTTATAACATCAGAGCAATGTGACTTCTCCAAAAGGCTTTTATACATGGTGATTGCAATGGACTGAAGAGCCCTTGTAATGATTCATCCAACTGAAGAACACCACAGTTTGCTGTATATTATTGTTTGTTCTGTTTATTTTGCAGTTGTATATCCTGCCGTTGTCATTGTAGGGAGAGCTCATGGAGGATCACAACAATTAAAGGCAACATTTTTAAAAATGCATGCCAAGGCTAAGAAATCCAGAAAGCACAAAAGTCTCTGGCAGAATCAAGGGCAGGCAAGCAAAAGAGTCAGAGCAGTCTAATAATCTGAGGAGCATTTAGGAGAATAAAGCCTTGTGAAAACAGAAGTAGAATTTTACATGCAATATAAGATTAAATCCATAGCCATAAGAACCAGGGGTGCAGACAGAAGGAAAGCTTGAGGAACAATCCATTGGAGCAGGGAGAGATAGGTTATTAGGTTTGACTAAGGGGAATTCAGTAAAATGAGGGGAGAAGAACTCCAATGCTTACGGGAGATTTGCACTCCTGATAAGAATACCACCACAAATTTACCTGTTCTGTGGCTGAAAAGTATCATCCTTTTCTTATCTTTTAAACCTTTCTTCTCATTGGATAAAAGATCAGCGCAATCCTAGCATTTTGTGCTGTCCAAGATCTCCATGTAATATCCATTGGACAATTGCCAAAATTAAATTAAAAGATGGAAAGTGATTTGGGAATTAAGACATGAAATTCTAGGTTTGAAAGATGATGAAAGAAGTCTGAACCACTTAAGCTTAGTTCAGACATCACCAGAAACTCAGGTAAGGTTTTTGCATGATGTCCCTGAACTTTGGGAGCATGTGTTACTCACTCCTATGCCAGTGTGAGCATCAGTACTTTTGATTTAGGTTAAAATAAACCAATATTGATCATGGTGTCCAAATCAACTAACCTACATACCAGCAATGAACCATAACCTATAACAAGTGTTCCCTCTAACAGGGATTCCTAGATGTTGTTGACTATAACTCCCAGAATCCCCAGCTGCAATGGCTTTTGCTTGTGGATTCTGGGAATTGTAGTCAACAACATCGGTTAAAGGGAACACTGCCTGTAAGTCACTTTAAACCTTGGTTTCACACTATGGTTTATTTCAAGTAATTAGAATAAACCACATTTGAATGGTTTGTACATCATAATCAAACTTGCTTCATTTTAACTTAAATTAGAAGGAGACAATTCGCAGAAATGGGAGGGGAAGCATATGATCCCAAGTTCCAGGGATGTCACAAAGGGCCAGGCATTGACTGAGGTTCTGTGTGATGTCTGAACCAGCCCCTAGTATGAATTTGCCCTTGATTGGTCTGAGCAAGGGTGTATCTAGGGGTAGGGCAGGCAGGGCACATGCCCTGGGCGCCACTTGAAGGGGGGCGCCATTTTGTAAAATTATTTTTTTTAAAAATGGCTGCCAAAACCAAAATGGCCACCGTGCATGCTCAAATGGCCTCTGTGAGGCCCTAGGTCATGCCAGGCCTTGCAGAGGCCATTTGAGCATGCGCGGTGGCCATTTTGTTTTAAGTGGCCATTTTAAAAAAAGATTTTTAAAAATGGCTACTGCACATGCTCAAATGGTCCCTGCGAGGCCCTAGAGGCCAGTGGGGGGAGGAGGAACCTTTGCAAACCCCCCAGCCTTTAGGAAGCCCCCCGAAGGGGCTACAGGTAAAAAAATAATAATATATAATATGTCACTGTACACATATTCAGATTGGCACTATGTACAGAGATCAGGGCTTGTGAATACTGAGCTGATGCTTATGAGCTAGGATTGTATTCATTTGCTCTTACTTTGCTTCTTGTGATAAGTGAGTTAAATGTGATGTCTTGCTAATATGGCTATTAATGGTGAATTTGTCTTTGAATCAGTGTGAAATCCTTAATATTAAGACCCACTGGGAGTTTCTTGCTCTCTTGCTCTCATTTTAACTGTCTTTCTGAAAGACTAGAATATATTCCAAGCAGGGACACAGTTTACTCTGCATATCTTTTAATTATTTACAGAGTATCTGGGAAAAGTCAAATTTTCCATTGATTTTAAAAACTTATGTAATGGTGATGCTACAATACATAGTAGAAAATTAGACAGGCACTTCTGTTTAGTTTTCCAAGTACACCTCCACATAGTATTTGGGTATTTCATGAGCCCCAGCATCCTGAAATTTGTAGTTTTCCAGCATTTTTTGGTCTGGCTAAGTCCACTGCTAAAATAGTTTTTGAAATATTAAAAGATTAACGAGCCTGACTTGTATTTTTCAGCTGATATTATGGTAAAGTTATCTGAAAGATGGGTGTCAGATGCTTGGACAGGGGGCGCAATTTCAGTGTTTGCCCTAGGCGCTATTTTCCCTAGATACGCCTCTACTCAGATTCCCATTGAACTGACTTTACATTGATCATGGGAACTGGGCTGGACCATTACGTGAATAACTGTATGTGCATACAAATAGAGCTTTGGTCTATAACATTTCTGAAAAGGATCTGCAAACAGAATCCTAGATTTACATTGGAGTCCCTTTCTGGTTATAGCTTCAGAGAAGAAGTATGGATGATGATGACCATGTAATATTTTTTCCTAAAAGTGCTCAATTGATGAAAAACTCTATGACCATAGGATGCTACATATATTTGTACAGCTTAAGATATATATATAGGTGGCAATAAAACTAAAAAATATTTTAAGCACTGCAAAATAGATTAAGGCTGTTCTCATGACCAGCCGAACGCAGGCTAGGGGAACCTAGCCTGGTTTAGGCTGGTTGTGTGCAGTGCTGGGATCCATGCAGATCCCACTGCTGTCCGCCCACTTAACTCTGCTTTTGAACTCAACTTTTAGCCAACGTTAAGGGTGCAAGCGCATCTTCAACCTGGCTGCCGGGATCGTGTGTCTCCTTGGGCTTTACGCAGAGGAAACACAGAGAAGGGTGCTTTAAATTTAAATTTAACGATTTAAATTGTTAAATTGTTTTTAAGTTTTTGATTGGTTTTATGTTATTGTAAACCACCCAGAGATGAAAGTTTGGGGCGGTATACAAATTTGATAATTAATAAATGAATAAATGAATGAATGAATGTATGAATGAATAAATAAATAAATAAAGTACAACTGCATACTCATCTCATGGTGCATTGTGGGATACCTGGAGGCTGGGATGAGTCCTGGGCTCAAAAAATCCATGCTGCAGTGGAGCAGCGTGGATAAAGTGGGTGTGTGCTGTCGCACTGCAGACTTCCAAAATGATTGTCTGGGAGAAAGGTAAGTCCTCCAGCCTTCCCCTGGCCTGCCCAGCCATGTGGATGTCCTCAGTCTGTATTAGATTGTGTACATATGAAGCTACTGAGCTGGATCATTCATCCATCTAGTCCAACACTGCTTAACTGACATTATCTCCTGAAGATCTCAAGCAATGATCCTTTCCAGCCATGCTAGCCCAAATCCTTTAATAGGGATGTGCGAAACGTTTTGGATACAAAACGTTTTTTACCCAAAACAGCCTGTTTCGGGTGTTTTGTAGACAAAACAAAACACCCATTTTCCAGATCCAAAAGTTTTGTATGCAAAACAAAACGTCCCTGTTTCGGCTACAAAACATTTTGTTGTTTCGGACCTCCATTTTGTGGTGATCTCTGAGTCAGTCTCCATTTTGTGTTTGACATCTCTTTGAATTTCCCACCCTTCCAGCCTTCTGATCGGTGACCTAAATCATGGGCTGACCTGCTGACAATTCCCTCCTTGTTCCGCATTGGCTCTTTTGCTTCTTGCCACTCTTTACTGACCCCACATTGGCCAGTGGAAGGAATGCTAACCCATGGGGTGCTGGGTTCTGTTGATTCTGTGGTGTTCTGAGTGTAGATTTTCTGGTAGCATATGAGAGTGGATTCTTGTTTTTCACTGAAAATCTCATATGCTACCAGAGAATCTACAATGAACACCTCAGAAACAACAAAACCCAGCACCCCACGGGCTTGTGGGTATGGGGGTGGTTGGCACCCTATGTGCACTACACAACCCCTCACTCTGGGCAACCCCAGTGCCCCCCAAGTGGAATTATGGGGCTGCTGAAACCTAAACCTCCATTATTCCCTATGGGAGAAATCTTAGACACGTAAACTTCATCAAATCACAAAAGATCAGCCCTTTGCCCAATTTCTTTCAAATAATTCTGGAAGTTTCCTTGCCCCCTTGATTTGAAGCGATACATTTGCTGGAATCTTGATTATTCCCTATGGGAAAATTCTTAAAGATGTGTAAACTTTAAAAAAATCAGAAAAAATCAGCCCTTTGCCTAATTCCTTTGAAATTTGGCTGCTAGCTTCCACCCATTGGACGCTACCACCAGCAGCCACTCTTTTTGCCCTGGGACCCCTTTTAAAAATCCAAATCGATTCAGATTCGGATTTGGCAAATTCAGCTACAAAACAAAACAGGGCTGATTCGGATTCAGAAAATTTGGGTACAAAACAAAACGGGGGTGTTTCGATTCGGATACAAATCGAAACAAGAAAATTCCTAAATGCACACCCCTTTCCTTTAACGTGATATCCTGAGGATCAAACCTGGGATCATATACATGCCACACAGGAGCTTGAATATTGACTATGCTCTCCCTACCTAAATGAAAAGTGGCCATGCATGATTTCCTACTATTTTGTAACCTTCTTGCAGTCTAGTCCTTTACTGTTGTTGTTGCTCCTAATATTGCAGTTGCAACTCAGACTGAGATCCCTGACGTGCACACATGCCTGTGCAGAGTGCAGATGAACTCAGAATTTCAGCAATCTCCATTTGGCAACACACCCACCTGACATATAACCGAGGTCTATAATCAAGGTCTGAAGTTGGCTTGCCCATGCCAGTTCCATATTGAATTGGTGTGCCAACTGGAAATTACAAAAAAATAACCTCAGACCTCAGATTCCTGTTGAAAACATTACATTGATTATGAGAACCAGCCCAATATGTTCAATGCATATACAGCAGTATGCTTCCTATCTGTACCCTGTATTTGAGGGGTCTTTAACATGTAGCTCTTTATGTGTTCCTGGTGTTTGTTTGTTTGTTTGTTTGTTTGTTTGTATTCTACATAACTGTATGGTAAAGTCCCAGAACCACTTTACGAAGCGATTCCATTATTCATGGCAAAATTATACCGCACATGGTACAATATATAGAAAAGCAATCTAATAAAACATCTCTTTGAAATGGGCAGATATGCGTCACTAACATATATCAGCTGTTAACAAAATGAAGTTTACACAGATTTAAGGCTGTCGTAATTCATAGTTTCATAATTTTTATTTCTCATCTCAAGAATGCTGCTTTATGATTTGTTTTCCACTTGATCATTTTCACAGATTGCATGGTTCAGCTCAATAAAAAGAATGTCGCATTTCACAATGTTTATCTTCAAGGCTTTTGGAGCGGCTACAGGATGAATAAATACTAGCACACATGAGCCACTTACTCTGGTGCACTCAGGGATAATCCTGCAGACTTTAGTGGAATTTGAAAGAGGTTATTGAGAGCTAGTGTCTGTGGACTGAAGACAGGGTTGGGCTTGTTTAGGCATCTTAGACAAAGACCTTAGGCTGTGCTTCACATATACTGTCCATCCTGCTCCAAGAGTTGCATCATCTCCTACATACCTCTCTGGATCTATTACCAGCCTTTTTATTAAGTCATGTATTCATTTGTTTAAAATATTTATTTCCCATCTTTAAATATAAATGGTCAAGGTGGCTTGCAATATAAATTAACAAGTTGTTCTAGTAAGAACTAACTTGCATACTTTCATTTCACTGTCTAAATTTGGTTCAAATTCGTTAGGCAGACCACAAGTTAGACCTCTTGCACCTCAAACATTCACACATCTGCCATATTGGATCAGGGTGGATGACATAATCACAAACATTGGGGTGTCCCTGTTTGTCAGTCACTACAACTGTACCTAATTTGATTATCTAGACCCATTTCAAACTGGCTTTCGGGCTAGCTATGGGGTGGAGACTGCCTTGGTCGGCCTGATGGATGATCTCCAATTGGCAATTGACAGAGGAAGTGTGACTCTGTTGGTCCTTTTGGACCTCTCAGCGGCTTTCCATACTATCAACCATAGAATCCTTCTAGAGCGTCTGAGAGTGTTGAGGGTGGGAGGCACTGTTTTACAGTGGTTCCACTCCTACCTCTCGGACAGATTCCAGATGGTGTCGATTAGAGACTGTTGCTTTTCGAAATCTGAGCTTAAGTATGGTGTCCCTCAAGGCTCCATACTTTCCCTAATGCTCTTTAACATCTACATGAAACCGCTGGGAGAGATCATCAGGGTATTTGGAGTGGGGTATCAGTATGCTGATGACACCCAGATCTGCTTCTCCATGTCAACTTCTTCAGGAGATGGCATAACTTCCCTAAATGCTTGCATGGAAGCAGTAATGGGCTGGATGAGGGAGAATAAACTGAGACTGAATCCAGATAAGATGGAGGTACTTAATGTGCAGGGTCGGAACTTGGGTGATGATTTTGATCTCCCTGTTCTAGATGGGGTCACACTTCCCCAAAAGGAACAGGTTCACAGTCTGGGAGTATTTCTGGAGCCACACCTCTCCCTGGTATCTCAGGTGTCCAGAGGCGCTTTCTATCAGCTCTGCCTGATAAGCCAGCTGCATCCGTTTCTTGAGATGAACGACCTCAAAACAGTGGTACACATGTTGGTAACCTCCAGATTTGACTTCTGCAATGCGCTCTATGTGGGGCTGCCTTTGTACGTAGTCTGGAAGCTTCAGTTGGTACTGAATGCGGTGGCCAGGTTGGTCTCTGGGTCATCTTGGAGAGACCACATCACGCCTTTGCTGATAGAGTTACACTGGCTGCCAATAGGCTTCCAGTCAAAATACAAAGTGCTAGTTTAAAGCTCTAAATGGCTTAGACCCTGGATATTTAAGAGAACATCTTCTTTATTATGAGCCCAAGCACCCACTGAGGTCATCCGGAGAGATTCGTCTCCAGTTGCCGCCAGCTCAGCTGGTGGCCACACGGGGATGGACTTTCTTGGGCTGCCCCGAGACTGTGGAATGCATTTCCTACTGAAATATGATCCTCCCCATCTGTGACAATTTTTAAAAAGCTTTTGAAAACTCACCTCTTCACCCAAGCTTTTTCAGTTCTTTAAAATTTTAAGGTTTTAATTTGTGGGTGATTTTTACATTGTTAAATTGCCTTAATTTTTTGTATACTGTATGTTGTAACTTGCCTTATGCTATTGTTAACCACCCAGAGATGAAAGTTTAGGGCGGTGTACAAATGTGATAAATAAATAAATGAGATGCTCTTTAAGATCTAAATGAAACCTCTGGAAGAGATCATCAGGAGGTTTGTTGCAGGGTGTTATCAATAAGCTGATGACACCCAAATCTATTTCTCCATATTGACCTCATAAGGAAATGGAATAACTTACCTAAATTCCTGCCTGGAGGCAGTAATGGGCTGGATGAGGGATAACAAGTCTGAATCCAAATAAGCCAGAGGTACTTACTGGAGAGCGGGGGCGGGACCCGAGAGAATTGATTTGATTTAATTTGATTTGATTGATTGATCAGTTTGTATACCATCTTTCATAATGTATCTCAAGGTGCTTTACAAAAGATAAAATACATTAAATTCCATAAGAATTATATTTAAAATCAACCAAAAAAACCCATAAACAGACCAAAACAAACAAACAAAAGCAAAAAAACTGAGAAAACCTGGCAGCCACTAAGAGGTAAAAGCCTGAGTAAATAAAATATTTTTGAGTTATTTTTTTAAAAAATAACTCTAACTGGGAGAGCATTCCAGAGCTCGAGGGCAACAATAGAGAACACCCTGTCCTGTGTGCACAATAATTTAGCCCCTCTCAACATCGGCACATGGAGTAAAGGCCTCTCTGATGATCTTGTTGGGTGAGCAGAAACTCTTGGAAGCAGACGGTCCAGGGATGAAACCATTTAGGGCTTTAAAGGTAATAACCAACACACTGAATTGGATCCAGAAACAAATTAGCAACCACTGCAGCTCTTTCAGAATAGGTGCAATATGCTCCAAATGAGCAGTTCCAGAGATAACCCTGACAGCTGCATTCTGCACCAACTGAAGTTTCTGGATATTCTTCAAGGGCAGCCCCATGTGGAGCACATTGCAGTAATCCAGCCATGACGTGCCTAAGGCATGGGTAAACATGGCCAGATCTGCCTTCTTGAAAAAGAGGTGCTGCTGGCTCAGTAGCTGAAGCTGTGCAAGGGCACCCCTGACCACCACCTCCATCTGAGCTTCCAGAAGCAGAGCACCAGTAGCACTCCCAAGCTGCACACTTGCTCTTTCAAGAGGAGTATAACCCCATCCAGAGCTGGTTGAATCACCCTATCCCAATTGGCTTTCCTACTACCAACAGCACCACCACCATCTTGTCTGGATTTAGCCTTAGTTTGCTAACCCATATCCGGCCCAACACTGCCTCCAGCCCTCTGTTCAGTACATCCACGGCTTCCCTAAGATCTGATGTCAGGGAAAGATAGAGCTGAGTGTCACCTGCATATTGATGACACTTCAGTCCAACCCTCCTGATGACCTCTCCCAGTGTTTTCATGTAGATGCTAAACAGCATGGGAAACAATACTGAGCCTTGTGGGACCCCATAGGCCAAAGGTCAAGGAGTCAAGCAGAAGTCTCCCAGCACTACATTCTGGAACCTCCCACCAAGAAAGGACTGGAATCACTCCAATACACTACCCTATACCTGAGAGGCAGTCCAGAAGGATACCATGGTTGATGGTATCGAACGCCTCTGAGAGTTCCAGCAGAACCAACAGGGACGCACTCCCCCTGTCTAGTACCCTGTGTATGTCATTCACCAGGGTGACCAAGACTGTTTTAGTCCCAAACCCAGGACAAAAGCCAGATTGAAAAGCGTCTAGATAACCCATATCATCCGAGACCCTTTGCAGCTACACAGACACCACACACTATCACCTTGCTTAAAAAGGGAAGATTTGAAACAGGCCGATAGTTATCAAAGATGGTGGAATCAAGGGAGGGCTTTTTTAATAGGGATGTGCACAGAACCAGCAAGGGCCAGTTCAACAGCGGGGGGGATGACATTAAGGGCAGGGGAAGATGCACTCTCCCCCCACCCCCCTGCCACGTTTCCCCCACTGGCACTGGATTTCCTAAAAGTCCATCAATTCAGCAGCATACCTTCCTGCTGCTCTATTGCCCCCTTTACTGAATATGACCTGAAGTACTAGATGCACCTGCATGAGCCGTGCTCAAACATACACATGTCACACTTGTGTGCACACACATCAGGTGCTTCCATGTGACATGCGCAGGCCATATCAGGTAAAGGGGGAACAGAATGGCAGGGAGGTATGCTGCCGCCCCGATGGACTTTTAGGAAATCCAGTGCCAGTGGGGGAAACACGGTGGGGGAGTGCATCCTCCCCCACTCTTAAAGGCAGACACCGCCCTGGCGTCGAACCTTTGAGCTGGCCAGGGTTTGAACCTGTTTGTAGCCCCATATAAGGTTCGTGCACATCCTATTTTTGTGATAAACATGGAAAGAGAATGATGAAACTGAACACTGCTCAATGCAGGCAAGATACTATACTACCATTGAAAGTGGGTGACATGGTTCTAGTGAAAAACCTTTGGCCTTGGAACAATCTGTCAATGCCTTTTTATCCTGCACCACATCAAATAACACAGATAAAAGGTACAATGATCACAGCCCAGCAGGGCAATCATAAAGTCACAAGAAATGTATCTCACTTCAAACCAGTGAAGAGCACACATCAGGCTTTAAGCTCAGATGATGATGACTCCATACCCAGTAATGTCATCCCATCCAGCTCTTCTGATCCACCAGTGTCTGCAGCCCCATGTGATCTATTCACATTACCCACAAAGGATCAATCATTGAGCTCCAAGCTGTTTTCAGGACTTTACTATATAGCAGTGGCTGGCCATGAATCTGTGGACCATCTTTTGATTTTTGTTCTTGTTTTATGTGTATCGTTTAGTGTTCCGAATTTTGTTAGTATTTTGATGGTACTGGGTTTTTTTAATTATTTGGGGGGAAAGGAGGGATGTGGTGTTTTTGGTTAATCCATTCCTTAATCCAGGCCAGCTTTTGAATGGTACTTTAGTATCTTTTAGTCCAGTCCTGGAATAGAAGCAGAGCTAACAACCAGCAGCAAGAGCACTGGAAAGCAGTCTGCACTTGCCTCTCTGTAAATAAGATCTATTTCATTAAACCATTAATATTCCTGATTCTACTCCACTGCCTTGTCCTTGCATGCCACAACTCTTTCCTCTGGATTCTACAGAAAGTAAAAGTAAATTGGTATCATTGCCTTGGCAATGGCTATGACACATCATATTTCAAAGGTGTACTGACATGCATGTGCTAAAACTAAGCATTATTCAGAAGTCTGGAATTTTGGAATTCAGGAGAGCTTTTTCTTACTTCTTCCTTCATCTATACTCACAAATTGCACCTTATTCGGAATCACATAGAGATAAATTTGCTCGTTACTAGGGCTCTTAGGACCAATATTGCTCCCTCCATTCCATTAGCTGACAGTATCTCCTGTACATCCAAATAACAAATATCTGGTGCCCTGTGGGTGAGCTGGTTCAGACTTTGACCAGAAGTAAACTTATGGAGCTTACACTTTTTTCATTGGAAATAAGAAAATAGCCTTTGGTGGTGGGGGGTGGGGGAGGGAATAATCCATAATTCATGAATATTTGTTTAAGCAAGGAGGGAGACACTGGTGAAAAATGTCCACTTATGTACAATGTAAGAAAATGTAACAAAAATGCCTAATATAATTTGAGCCTTCAAATACAAAAAGTAGTAACATACACTTTCTGAAATGTCATACATTAGAAATGTCATACACTTTCTGTATATTTCTTGCATGGCCACATGTAGCCTACTTATTGAAGATGCACTGAAGCACACTGAAGCATACTGGGATACCTCAAGAAGCTTAAAATCTTTGCTGAATGACACTGAGAATACACAAGTAGGATTATCTGTTTTCACTTCCTTTTGGTTATATCCAAGCCATGAAGATGATCAGGGAGTCATATAATTTGGGGAACAAAGTTGATCAGATATCCTGCTAAATACTACTCAGAAGAAACAGGAAGCAATCTATTGGATGTTGCTGAAGCAGTCATTCTGGGTTACATCACCTTTCCGGTAAACTTAGCAAGACCATATGCATTTCCGGAGGTCTATCTGCATTGTTTCTGGACTCTATTAACAAAGTTCCTTCAAAGGCATGGAAATCATTCCTTAATTTTCCTCCTTTGCTTGTTTCTACTTTGCTGGAGTGGAGTCCATTCACAAGAAGACAGAAGCCTATTTGGCTTTTCTTTCCATCCAAGGAGATTTACAGATGTTTTCAGTTCTTCTTTTTCAATTCCTAAAGCAACAGTCATTTCCTTGGTGGAAAGACGCACCCTATCATCACTGTACTAACGTTATGTTAAATCTTGAATAATCCAGATAAAATGGAAATGCTATGAATTAATAAAACCAGCAATCTGAGTCTTTGTAAATCTGGTCTTTGATGGGGTCACACTACAAGTTCATAGTTTGAGGGTTCTCCTGGCACTGGAGGCCCTTGTGTTGGTGATGCCCAGGAGTTTGTCCAACTTTTACCAGCTTTGGCTGGTACATCAGCAGCTACAACACTGCCTAGAGAAACTGGATCTGATTTTGGCTACTCGGGTATTGGTATCATCCAGACTGGATTACTGCAATGTGCTCTATGAGATGCTGCCTGTGAAGATGGTTCATAAGTTACAACTGGATCAGAATGTAGCACAAGGATGCTTGGGGAGTGAGTCAGTACACAAGTGTTGTAAGAAATTTGTACATCAGAATTCCTTCTCCTTAAAAAGGGTAAAGAGCATTCAGAAGTCTAAGTACTTTGCCTTTTGCTTGGCTTGTTCTGCTCCTCCAAGATCCATGAAAACACACAGACAAGTGATTAAAAGTTATCAGCATTTATTCTCACCCAACTCTTGACAGCCTTCAGCAAACAGCAGTAAGAGAAAATTTCAGGGTTCAGGCACTGTGTTCTTGGCATTGATTAGAAATTTGGCTGTCCGGAGATCGAAAGCTAACTACCTCACTCCGTTCTCCCCTTCCTGTCCCCCTTCCCTTCTCTCTTTTCTGTGGTTTCTTGAAGGTGTTGTTCCTTGAAGATCTCTGAGGGTTTTTTTACTCTCTCATCCTCTTCCCTTGAGTCACCCACATAATTTTGTCTCCCTGTTTGTCTCAATAATCATTGGTCAGAAGACTTCAGACCACTCATAATCTATAACCTAATTCATCATGCCCCACCCCTGTGGCCTATAAATCAATTGGTCAGTCAATTGGTCAGTCAGTTGGTCTGTCAATATTGTAAATCAATTGGTCAGTCAATATTGTGCGTAGAATGTATGCAAACGATACCTGCAAATTGGCATCTAGGTGTTTTTAATGAAACTACCTATATCACAACTGCATCATACAGAACTTTCTGTGGTTTATGCTCATCCTGTCAAAATGCCACATCCCTTCAAATCTCTTTTGAAGCAGAACTCAATCTAAACTGGGAAAGTTGCCAAGATGCATTTGGTCATGCCCTTCAGTGTGCCCTCGAAAGAACACCCTTTGACATTTAGAAACTGCTTGAAACTTCTAAAACGACAGATCATAGTGAAGACAGCAGAGAGGGCATGTTTCTGTCATCATAGGCCCATAAGCCTAGTTTTTCCTAAAACCATTGTCAAGCAGACTGGTCAACCTGGCCATAGAAAAATGCCCTTCCTGGGGTCTAACAGTGTTACACATATCTTGAGGCAGCCAATTTGCTTCTGGGCTAAATTCAAAGTGCTGGTTCTGACCTTCAAGCTCCACACAGTTTAGAACTGGAGAATCTATCAGATTGCACCTGCCCATATGAATCTGCCAGGGCTCTTCCCTCTTCTTTGCAGGCCCTGCTCTTGGCCCTACCACGGACACAGATCTGGGAGGTGGAGACTAGGGGCAGTAGTGGTCCTTTACAGTAGTGGTCCTCCGTCTTTGGAATGCTCTCCCAGAGAGGTTTTGCCAATTTCTCTCCCTGTAATATATTTTTTGTAATATATTTTTAAGAAGACGTTGAAAATCCTCCTCTTCTGAGAGGTATTTCAAACCCAGTTTCAATGGAGAAAAATGGTTCTCAATTTTTAATCAATGTTAGCCTCGAGTTGTTCTTAATTTTAGTCACTGCTTGCTTTAATTCTTGATTTTTAAAAAATTGTCTTTTATTATTTCTTTTATTGTAAACCACCTCAAGCAGCAGTGTGCTGGAGGGTCAGGAAAGAAATATTTTCAGTAAATAAATACATAACATATATAGATGGCATGGTTACCTGGCTTTCATATCTGATGCTATTTGTTTCTTCCGCTGTGAACATATAATTATATTCTGAGCAGGATCCAGACTTAGTCATGACTAAGCATGACTGAAGTTACTCAAGTTACTCAAATTACCCGTACCTAACTTGAGCCCCTTAATTTCAGTGTGACTTCGTCATGACTAACTTAATCTGGATCCTGCCCATTATTTCTATTCTGATTCTTATTCTAAGAAGATGGTAGCATATTACAAGGGAAATCAGTTAATATCAGCCACTATAATTATGACCACCATGGGCATTGATTTATAAAAAATAGTTAAAAGCTCTATTGTGTACTGGAGTTGTGCTGTTGACTTAAAAAGCATAAGATTTGGGTTCTATGAATCCAATTCTTAAATGCTCTAATTCACAACAGTAGGAGCGTGTGAAGTTTAGTGACACCACCCCAGAGTGAGCAGCTTGAGAATTAAGTCTGTCCAATGATATTCCCCCCCACCTGCCCTCAAGAATGAAGAATTTCAGACCAATATAGAATGAAATCCTCTTAGGACTCCTTTGATGTTTTTCTTGCAATGTAGGAACAACTTCAGTGTGTGGTGCTCTTGTTTTGCTCTGTTGTTTTGGTCATTTGAAAGAAATGGACCACAGGATATGAACCAGTTTTCCCAATTCCAAGAAGCAATAATCCTGGTGTGGGACAAAGATACACTGGAGACTCCTCTCATGTGGCCTAGATCTTTTAGTATTTCTAGAGCAACATAGGAATGGTACATGATGCAGCATCTCCCCAGCCACAAATTGAATATTCAAAGGCTATTCAGTGGATGAAACATAAATATTGTCTGAAATGAAACAAAAGCCCTCCTGTGTGAGTTGAATAAACAAAATCCTGATTAACGAAGCACCAGTGTAATGAGAAATGTGCCAGTGTTGCACCAGCATTTCTGAAGAGTTCTAAACTACAGATGGGACAGTGCTAATGTGGGGGGGGGATGTGTGTGGGGGGGAGGGTGTTCATTGACCTCCCCTTCTCCTGGAAGCCCTCTTGTGTCACTTGAAAATACATCCCTGAGGGTTGCCCAACATAATTTCAGGTGTCACCGAGGGCCTCCCCTTCCTGGGGAAGGGGAGGTTGTCAAAATTTGTCCCCACTACTGAGCAAGCAGTGGGGCTGAGTTAGTTGAACTTTTCAGAAGCAATGGTGATTCTCCTGTTGCACCAGTGCTTCATTAATTAGGATGTCAGCCAATTTTTATCTCTGTAGAACAGTAATACAATATGTCTGCATTTCGATCCCACCTTTCTTCCATGCTGGAATTCAAGAGAAGATACATGGCTTCCCAAGTGATCTCCCATCCAGACACAGGCCTGACCCAGACATGCTTAGCTTCAGCAAAGTTGAGGCTTTCTGACAAAACCCCAAGGCCTAACCTAAGCGACTTTGTAATCATTTGCATGTGTGCTGCTCTCTATGAATAGAAATTTATTACTTGTTTGACTCTTGGAAATACCCTGTATTTCTTTTAACTCTAAAAATAGGAATATGTTTTGAAGGTAAATGAATACCTGTTTTCTGAATCACATAATTACTGCTAAGGAGTCAGAATGTTCCCAACAAATGGCTGCTTTACATGTCAGCCTGCAAAGAATTTACTTTTCTGTTTATGGGATTTGGGGTGTGTGTGAGTTGCTTAAGTTATGTAATCATATGTTTTAAAAGAACAGAGAAGAAGATGTTGGAGGGCAAGAATGAAGAGCACAAGTTCTATTTCTTATGTGCTTATTTGACTTTGGTTGTACTGAAAGAAGGAAAAAAGTTCAGAACTTATCTTCACCACCAGCTCCATTCTGCTGGACTGATACCAGGGCTTGGAAACAGTGACATTACTTCAGTTTCATGTAATGTGGAAAACTAACTCCTCCTTAGTGCTGTGCAGCCTTCATGAGAATCCCGCGGGAGCATGTGGGACTACTGATGGGTTCAGAGTTGGGGCTGGCCATGTGACCACTGTAGTTTGCTTAGGATCCAATTGCCCCTGTTAAGAACACAAGAACAGCCCTGCTGGATCAGGCCCAAATCCCATCTAGTCCAGCATCCTGTTTCACATAGTGACCCACCAGATGCCATTGGAAACCTACAGGCAGAAGTTGAGAGCATGCCCTCCCTCCTGCTGTTACTCCCCTGCAACTGGTACTAAGAGGCATCCTGCCTTTGAGGCTGGAGATGGCCTATAGTCCTCCAACTAGTAGCCATTGATAGACCTCTCCTCTATGAAGTTATCCAAACCCCTCTTAAAGCCATCCAGGTTGTTGGCTGTCACCACATCTCAGGGCAGAGAATTCCACAAGTTGATGATGCATTGTTTGAAAAGCTTGGTCCTAAATTTCCTGGCAATCAATTTCATTGTATGATCCCTGGTTCTAGTGTTATGTGAGAGGGAGAAGAATTTCTCTCTATCCACTTTCTCCACTCCATGCATGATTTTATAGACCTCTATCAGGTCTCCCCACAGTCATCTTTTTTCTAAACTAAATAGCCCCAGGTGTTGCAGCCTTGTCTCATAAGAAAGGTGCTCTAGGCCCCTGATCATCTTGGTTGCCCTTTCACTACCCGAAAGAGTTTGATATCATCTGCAAATTTGGCCACCTCACTGCTTACCCTTACTTCTAGAATATTTATGAATAAATTTTAAAGCACCGGTCCCAGTACAGACCCCTGGGGGACCCCACTTCTTACTTCCCTCCATTGTGAAAACTCTCCATTTATATCTACCCTATGTTTCCTGTCCTTCAACCAGTTAGCAATCCATACATGTACTTGTCCCCTTATCCCATGCCTGCTAAGTTTTCTCAGGTGTCTTTGATGAGGAATTTTGTCAAAAGCTTTTTGGAAGTCCAGGTATACTATGTCAACTGGATCAACTTTATCGACACACTTGTTGACACTCTCAAAGAACTCCAAAGGGTTTGTGAGGCAAGATTTCCCTTTGCAGAAGCCATGCTGGTTCTCTCTCAGCAGGGCCTGTTGTTCTACGTGCTTTACAGTTTTATCCTTGAGGATGCTTTCCATCAATTTGCCTGGAACAGATGTTAAGCTAACCGGCCTGTAATTTCCTGGATCGCCCCTGGATCCCTTTTTGAAAATCGGTGTTACATTTGCTACTTTCCAGTCCTCCAGCACAGAGCCTGATTGCAGGGATAAGTTATATATTTTAGCAAGGAGGTCAGCAATTTCACATTTGAGTTATTTGAGGACTCTTGGATGGATACCATCCGGCCCTGGCGGTTTACTAATTTTCTATTTTTCCAGACAGTTTAGAATATAATCTCTTATCACTTCTATTTGACTCAGTTCTTTAGCCTCCATCCCCCAAAAGCCTGGTTCAGGAACAGGTATATGCTCAGAATCCTCTGTCATAAAGATGGACGCAAAGAACTCATTTAGCTTCTCTGCAACCTCCATGTCCTCCTTAATAATCCTTTTCACTCCCTCATTGTCTAATGGTTCAACCGCCTCCCTGGCAACCACCTCCTCTTGTCAACATCATCAGGAGAAGGCATAACCTCTCTGAGTGCTTTCCTGTAGGCAGTAATGGCTGGATGAGGGATAACAAACTGAGGCTGAATCCAGATAAGATGGAGGTACTTTTTGTGAGGGGTCGGAACTCGGGAGAAGATTTTGATCTGCCTGTCCTGGATGGGGTCACACTTCCTGAGAAGGAACAGGTATGCAGTCTGGGGGTGCTTCTGGATCCAAACCTCTCCCTGGTGTCCCAGGCTGAGGCGGTGACCAGAGGTGCTTTTTATCAGCTTTGGATGATATGCCAGCTGCATCCATTTCTTGAGATGAACGACCACAAAACAATGGTACATATGCTGGTAACCTCTAGGCTAGATTACTGCAATGCGTTCTATGTGGGGCTACCTTGTACATAGTCTGGAAACTACAATTGGTCCAGAAAGCAGCAGCCAAGTTGGTCTCTGGGTCATCTAGGCTTCTGGGCAAAGTACAAGGTGCTTATTACCAATCAAGCCCTAAACAGCTTAAGCCCTTGGGCCTTGGTATTTAAGAGAACATCTTCTTCACCATGAGCCCCACTGCCTGTTAAGATCATCTGGAGAGGTTCGACTGCAGTTGCCGCCAACTCGTCTGGTGGCTACTCGGGAACGGACCTTCTCCATTTCTGACCCTGGGCTTTGGAATGTGAAAAGAGCCTCCCCATCTCTGGCAACTTTTTAAAAGGCACTGAAGACACATTAATTCACCCAGATTAGATTTATAGTTTTAATATTTTTAATGTTGGGTTTTAAATGATTTTAATGTTAATGATTTTAATGTTTAAACAATTTTAATTGTTTAATTGATTTAATGTTTAAATGGCTTTAATTGTAAATCGCCCAGAGACACAAGTTTTGGGCAGTATAGAAATATGTTTCATAGATAGATAGATAGATAGATAGATAGATAGATAGAGTGGCGCAGTGGGGAAATGCTTAACTAATAAGCAGAAGGTTGCTGGTTCGAATCCCCGCTGTACCTATATGAGGCTGCAGCAATATAGAAAGATTCTGAAAGGCATCATCTCATACTGTGAGGTAGATGGCAAAGGTAAACCCCTCCTGTATTCTACCAAAGACAACCATAGGGTTCTGTTGGCACCAGGCGTCAAAATCAACTTGATGGTACACTTTACTTTAAAGGCATGATGAAGTGCAAAACATATAAGTGGGTGGAATCCCTTGATGCGTAATAGGGAGCAAGGGACTTGGGCAGTCATCCTTGGTATGAGAATTGGTTCTTACAAGTGTATCTCTATTTTCATCTGTGAAGTGTTGGAGGGTATGGGCTTGGCTCTTCTGCTTTGGTCATCAGGAATAATGTGCTCTGCATACACTATATTACCTGAATTCTATGCAGCACACTTGCCCATACAGGTTGCTTGCCCATACTCCATACACATTCACAGGAATGTCCCTATTTTCACTGGTGCAATGGTACCAATTTACACAACCATAACAAAATGTACATCTCAATGGTTTAGGGTAGCCCCATATGAAAACTTGGGTTATTACAAACTGGGCTTCATTCCTGACCAGTTGAGGCTATAGCCCCAAGGCATAGGGATCACTGGTGTATATGAACTGGCCCTCAGTTTCTGTCATAGTTCATCCTTCCACTTACTTGCTCTTTCCTTGCTGCTCATGAGAAAAAGGTACCACTACCCACTGAAAACAAAGATGCTCCCTAGATAAATGTATATCCTTATCCTCAGTGTAAACAACAAAAAATAAACCTTCAGTATTATGCACTTTCATGTCAACAAGGGCAAAACTAAAGATCAGCTCAGAAATAAAGATAAGTCTTGTAATCTCTGCAATACATAACATAAATGCCTTGCTTAATGCAGAAGACTCACCAAATGCAGGAGTTTCTGTTTTTCAATATCACTACTAGTCAATAAAGTGCTGCATCTCAGCCTTGCTCCTGAAAGGTAGTATATTCTCAGTGAGAAGCATTCCCATCAATAGCTGCTCTCGAGCAGCATTTAGTTGCTCTGTGGCTGTCTGCGAATCAGAGAGGCATGCATGGCTACATCAAAATATTCTCTGTCTTATGGCCATAAGACCTGCCTCAACAGAGTGCTTTTTATGTGCGCTCACATCTGAAATGGTGAAGCATTTCCTCCTGTCGACTTCTGATTTACTTCGGCTGCCATAAGTTATTATTATCACTGCTGGGGGTTGGAGCTGCCTCCTTCTTTATCTGTTTCTCCCCCCCGCCCCAAACTCACTTGTTTGCCTGGTTGATCTTGTTTATACCAAGCTCCTATTTCTAAGCTGCACGTACTGTGACAGATCTAAGCCAATTGCGGTGATTATGAGAAATCGGCTCTAAGATAGGTACTGCATTTTCAAGTGTTGTAAACAGAGATATATTTTTCATAGCACCACTCTCGCCAGTCCCAGGCACTGAAAAAGCAGGAGTCGAGTCCCATCCGCCCTCCAAATCATAACATTTATATGTGTGAGTTGGCAACGCTGCTGCTGTTTAGTTACATGTTTTCCATAGCCTCACTGATCCTGTGCCCCTTGCTAGTTCTGATCACATTGTTTTGGGTTTAATGAGATAACAGAGCTCAATGTATACTCCCAATTAGGTCTGCTGTTAAAGACACATCTGCACAAGCAGTTCAGCAATGCATTGCATATCCATCCCCTAAAGGTAACGTTTTGCTGTTGTACCTCAGCCAGCACTGATATCTGTCGCACCAATCTATGAAGTGAACCAATTGGGAAGTCTGTATGACCAGTGCTGTCCACATGTTGGGAAGAAGGAATATTGCCCATCTCATGCCACATCAACCTTGCTGCTACAAAACAAGCTATACAATGCTGATAGCTTGATTCCAGGTTTTGAGGGGCTCTTGTGCATGATGTAGGCCCTCATTCATGGGAGCATCATGAGTGTAGAATGTACGCAAGTACATAGTTACATTACTGTGTACTAGGGGTGTGCGCAAAACCAGGTTGCCTGGTATGGTTTGAGTCCAGACTGGACTCAAACCAGACCAGGCATATTCAATTTTGTGCACCCCCAAACACACACCCCTGGTTCGGTTTGGGTTTAGGGGTTCACAATCTTTTTTGCTTAAAAAAAAGAAATATAACTTGCTGCTGCCTCTCTGGGGGCTTGTCCATGGCTGCGTGGAGGGGGGGTCTCCAGAGGTTCTCCTTCCCCCTGCCAGTCTCCATTTAGTTCTAAATAACTCAGTTCGGGCGGTCTTCAGCCTGTTCTGGGCCTCATCTCTGTGGCGGTGGCCATTTTGGAGTCCACCACACATGCCCAATGGACCTCTGCATGGCCGGGCCATGACCTAGGCCATACAGAAGCCCATTGGGCATGCACAGAAGCCTCAAAAATGGCCACTGCCATGGAGGTTGGTTGTTTGTTTGTTTGTTTGTTTGTTTTCTATATCACCTGACTCCAAAGGCTATATGCTGTTTGGAACTAAATAGAGGCTGGATGGGGAAGGGGGCACTTCAGGAGACCCCCCCACCCCCGCCACTGCCACGGACAAATCCCTGGAGCAGCAGTGGTGAGTTATATTTCTTTCTTTTTTTTAAGTAAAAAAAAATTAAATAACAAACCTCCAAACCCAAACTGGGGGTTGTTCAGTCCATGATCGGGACAAACAGGAGCTGGTTTGGTTCAGGGGTAACTCGGTATTGAACCACCGAACTGGTTCAATGTGGAATGGGTTCGATACTGAACCTGTTTGCACATCCCTACTATGAACTAGCCTTTAGTAGCCTATGTTATAGAACTAGCCAAGAAAGTTAGTGCTGCATACACTTGCCTGAAAGTGTAAGCAGGAATCATTTAAAAAGTCTGGGTGGCTATACATGTGTCATGATTGGATGTGCCTTGCTCTTTGACCATCCAATTCTACAAAAGTTGATTAGCTGGCTTTTAGTTTGGGCTTCTCTGGATGAGTGTTCTATGAAGCACATTTCTGTAGTTCAATAAAGCCACATATCTTCTCACCTAGCAGTCAGCAGTCATCTTTCTACATTTTCAGTCTTCAAGAATTCTTCTCCTGGACTTTGATATCCATTTTGAACTGCAAACTTCCTCCAAGTGCAAACCTCCAAGTGTAAGTTATCTGCATGCTTGATTAGGACCCAGGTTTCATCCCAAATATCCCTTTGTTACTCAGGTGTTCATCCCAAATTTACCGTTATTACTTTTTCAACCTTTCCAATTTAGATTATCCTCCAAATGCATTATCATCTTCACTACTTCCCTCAGAGTCCTCTCTAATTTGGCACCACCTTACAAAAATTAAGCTAGTCATATTAATTTCCAGTAATGAACCTTTGATAGAGAGGAACATCTGTTTCAGTGGGAAAGGTGCAAGGCCTGATTTAGAACCTTTGCTGCAGAAAGGGAACATGGGATTTGGAGATACCATAGTTCACAAATGGCATCCCCATTTTTGCTCAAGTGGTCATTAACCACTTGAAAATTATAGAAGTGTCTGTTAAAACATCCAAGTTAATTCCTACAGGGCCAGTGTGCTTCTTGGAGGCTGAGAGGCCAGAACAATGTAATTTGACAGGTGTCCAGTTCACTGAGTGTACTATAAAATATGACATCTGTGCTACGGTAGAGGAGCTGGTGCCAGCCTCAGATATGCTGCCAAATTGAGTTCTGTGGGGAGAACTTTGGATAAATCTGCCTCCCATGATGTCTTAGTACCAGGTCACACCAAGACTACCCCACATATAAAGCTTTATGTAACATGAATGCATTATGATGACCAAGTTTTAAGCAAATTTTAAGCAAATAATATGAAGCTGGTTCCAGTATTTAGAGCCTTTGAACTCCTCCAAAAAAAAATTAAAATATAATAATAAGATGAAGGGAAAGACATGTATAATCCAGCACACTAAAATGAAATAAATTTGTCTAGCACAGGGGGGAAAAATCACAGTGGCCCACATGCTATGCAAGAGTACAAGGGTACTCTAAGGAGCTTTGAGACTGCAGAGAGCAGAGGCAACTGACTGCCTGGGCTTCCTTCTTGACTGAAAGACAGCCCTGGCAGCCAATAGCAGCTGGAGCAAGGGAGGAGCTTCCTCCCTCGACTCCAGTTGTAAAACAGGAGACTGCAGTGCTGCCTTTGGACAAAACGCTAGCACCACTAAACTGGAGGTCCAGGCGGCAAAACTCACTACAAACTGAAGGTACAAATCAGAGTATAGGGAGGGAAACCGCGGGTCCATTTTCTGTCGGAATGCAATTGCCCACATTCAGATGTCCACAAATTGTAACTGAAGGCCCCTTCAACCCCAGTTTCAAGTGGTGTGAAAATGTGACGTAGTTGAGCTGAAGTCTTGATGTGCAGGTTAGCATTCAAGGAAGTGCAGCAATTCTGTGCAGCCCTCGCAGATGTATTTCTGGAAGCAAAAGGGGCTTTTGCAGGGAGGGAAGAGAAGCAAATGTCACTTCCCAATCCCCATCCCTGTGCGCTGGGCTTCAGAACAAGCCTTCAGCACAATCAGTAAGATTCCCAACAAGCACAGAGCCCTTGTTCTGCCCTTTTGTTCTTCTGGGTTTTTACCATTAGAAAATGGTAGAAATAATGGTCAAGAACCATATTAAGTTAGTCATAACTAACTTGTCTCATTGATCTCAAATGTGCATACTCAGAATTCTGTCCTCTGCTAGTAATCTCTTGATTCTAGAAGTTCCTAAGGGTTTCAGAACAAGGAAAATAGAAACAGAGCAAAAAAAATCAAAAATAAAATCAGCCAAACTGCAAAACCTGAAAACATAGAAGAGCTTTGCTGGATCAGACCAAGGGCCCATGTAATCCAGCATCCTACTTCCCATAGTGAAAATCAGATGCTTCTGTCATGTCCATGTTTTAATCAAAACTGTCCCCCCCACACTTTTTTTTTTTTTTTGGTTTGTCTTTAAGAAGCCCTGCCAATTCTGACCTCATTCTTCTAAAGAGTCCGTACAGTTAATTTCACGAGGTCTTCATTGAAAAGAGAAATCTAAATGAATTGGAGGACTGTCAAATCAGTTCTCCTAATGTGATTCTCTCTCACCCTCCCCCACCAATAATCCCAATTATGGTTGCTCTTGAATTATAAATTTTAGTGGGGAGCATAACAGAATTTTGGCTTTGGCAAGTTAAAATTAGTTATTTCCTTAGAATTAACATATCTCACACCTCAAATGTGCAATTCAGGAACAGTACTGGCATTTATAATCTATTGGTCAACGAAGCAGTGTTATTCATGGATATGGGACAGGTCTTTATATACCAAGGATTATCTTTTATTGGGCTGGGCTCTGCCATCATTTTGTTTAGAAGGCAACTAAACCCTTGCCTGGAATTTCTAGTTGCTAGGGAAAGCGCAGAACACATTACCATATACTGTAAAGACATTCTAGTTAGTAGCTTGTGTTAGTTTGGAAAGTACTATTAACATTTATGTCATTCAGCAAAGATGTAAGTATTTCTATTAATACATCGGAAATACTACCCTATGCAGAACCAATAATTTGACTACTTTCAGAAGTGTTTCTGAAATGTGCTACTTCTTTAAGCTACTTCTAAACAGCAGAAGAAATTAAAACATTAAACTCAAACTGTTTTAAAGTAAGGCTTTGGGTATTTAAAATTGCATCCATGTGCCTCTGGCTATTGTAAGAAAGATCCTACATTGCTTTAGAGTAAATGGTTGCCATTTATTATGTGAGTTAAAATCAACAGTTAGCATCTTAATGTCATTTTTGTATGTTAATATTCATCACTAAACATCATTATAGTACAAAATCTGCTTCTCTCTTCATAGCCTAATGATAAGACTACATTTTGCTTTCCTAATACTGGAAATTTATGATCACAGAACTAGTTCTAACACTCATGAGTTGCTTTAATAAAGTCTAGTTGAATAATAGTGAAACAATTCTTTCAGCCTTAAATTGTACTTGACTCTCTGCACAGCAGGGATGGCTTTTCCTTTGAGCTTCCTACAATGAGGCCAACATTTCTTCTTTCTTACATTGTATGTCACTAGTGGCAGTCAAGCCCTGACACAAAAAATATATGTATAAGACTGGGAGGAGGGAGAGACAGACAGATAGTCAGACAGGTTTTCAAGAAAGAAAGAGAGACTTGGTCACATCCACATTCTATGTGAGAACAAAGCAAACCCCATTGAATCCAGTAGGGTTTACTATTGTGTAAAGATCACTACTTTTGCCTTACTCGTGCTCTGTCCAGGAGGGGAAAAGAGGACAAGCCAACACTGTACCCTTCCCTACCCTGCAATCAATCTGTCTGGTGTTCAGAAGATGTCACTGCCTTAGCGAAGAAACTGTTGGTTATTTTGTTTCCTCCGGCTTGCATCAAATACAGGATAAGACTGTAAGCATCTCTTGTGATACATATGAGACAGGCTATTCACACGGGCATGCAAAACCAGGCTAAGGGAGCACAGCCCAGTTTTGCACATTCATATGAACCACCGGGATCGAGCCCGGTGACCACATGGCAGCAAACCCGCCAAAATAGCCTCCTAATTAAACAAGATTAAGTGGACGAGTGGTCCTTTACCCTTGTTTATTTGATGGTGTATCGGCCACGGCTGCTTGGAGCTGCAGCAGGCACACTCGGGGGGGGGGGGCAAAAATGCACCGTGTACTTGCAAGGTACATTATTGAGGTTCTGGGGGGGGGTGGGGCACTGCATGGCAGTGCTTACTTGCACCTGACCCCTGGAGGGGCCAGGAGAGGTGCAGGCGGCCCTGAAGGAGAGCTGCCACTCATCTGGGCAAGCGATCCACCCACCCAGTGACAGGTAAGGGATCGTCTGCAGGGAGGGTCAGGTAAACCCACTCGTGTGAAGAGCTTCAGAGGTATGAGACACAAAAAAGAAGGCGGTCTTCTAATTTACCAGTCAAAGTGATTCATAATTATAGTTAATTTAGAAGCCACTCCTATATAATTGTAATTTAGGGCAAAACTAGAAATGGTGTTAATCACCTTGTTTGGCCCAGTGTGTTTGGTGTTGTTTAAAATATTTGAAACAGAGGGTTTTTTAAAAAAAAAATGCAAATAGATATGGGATCCTCTAATCTGGAGGGGGAGGTGCTGCCATTGGATCTCATGCCATTGGAGGTTTAGCTGTTTGTCTTTATCACTAGCCCTTTTAACACATTTTGTTCAACACTTGTGCAATGTGTACAGTATACATCTGTACACATCTGTACACAAGTACAGTTATTCACACATTACATTGAACACAGTAACAGCGATACACTTCTGCCCAATTCAGACATAACTGTGATGGTCGGCGCTTCTGTGATGAGCAGCCTAGAGTGATCCAGGCTGCCAATGATGGAAGCACTGACCATCACAGTTACGGCACTTCCCTCTTCACACAAACACCTGTGTGATCATGAATGGCAAGGTCGAGAGGGTGAGCGACAGCACCGGGGCAGGACATCTGACCCACTTCAGCACCTGGAAACATATACAGCACTTTTCTTCAAATGTCTGAATAGGGCTTTGCTATCTGTACCATGCATTTGAGTGGCCTCTACCCACATTAACTAACATGACAGTCATTGACACAGAAACATTTGCAAGTGTACAGACATATGTACATTCAAATAACATAATGTCTAAATAAGGCTAAGATCTCACTTTAGATTGGTAAGCAGCTGTTATTTGCCTTAGGCTTCAATGGCTGCTTTCCTCCCAAGTCAAATAGCAGCCATAGGGACCCCATGGCTGGAGCAGGGCCAAGGGTTAAAGCCACACTGCCCACATGAAGAAGTCTCCTCATGTCCTGATTCAGACTGGAGGCTGCCATAGCTGCTATTTACATTATAAAAACCACTCAGGCCAAAGAATATGACTGATTAATATCACATCTAGTGCGGCCCTAGAACTGTTGCTAGCAGTTTTAAAAATCATTGGCTGACAGACAGACTAAATTTTTCCCACTGAAATTAATGGGATAAGTTAGTTATGACTAACCTGCCTCATTATTTCAATGGGATTACTCATGAATAATTCTGTCTGGATGTCAGCTATTGCCATGGATTGCGGTCATTCACATAATCAACAAGTTGTTCTAGTAAGAACTAATTCTACTTTCAGCCTACTTTCCTTTCACTGTTCCTACAACTGGACTAAATTTGCTTCAAATAGAGATCCACAAGTTAGATCTCTCACATCACAAATGTCCATGTGTTCGCCATCTTGGATCAGGGTGGATGACATCATCTCAAACTATGCCATTGAGGTGTCCCTGTGTGTCACTCACTGCAACTGTACCCAATTTGATTCAAATGGGTAGACAGTCCACAAATTAGAGCACTTGCTCCTTAAAATTCCACACGACCACCATCTTGGGTTGGGGTGGATGACATCATAACTAACTACACCATTGAGGTTTCCCTATGTGTCCCTACAGCTGCAGCAAATTTGGTTCAAATCGGTAAAGGTTCACAATTTAGCCCCACTTGTGCCTCAAATGTTTGCGCATCTGCCATCTTGAATTGGTGTGGATGACATCATCACAAACTATGCCATTGAGGTGTCCCTTTGTGTCACTCACTGCAACTGTACCCAGTTTGTTTCAAATGGGTTAGGCAGTCCACAAATTAGCCTGCTTGTGCCTCAGATGTTCACACGGCCACCATTTTGAATTGCAGTAGATGACATCATCACACAGGATGCTATTAGGGCATCCCTATGTGTCTCTGCATCTGTAGCAAATTTGGTTCAAATTGGTTAGGTGGTTCACAAGTTAGCCCACTTGCACCTCAAAAGTTTACCTGTACGCCAACTTGAATTGGTGTGGATGACATCATCACAAACACCACTGAGGTGTCCCTATGAGTCCCTACAGCTGTACCAAATTTGGTTTAAATCGGTTAACCAGTTTACAAGTTAGCCCACTTGCGCCTCAAAGGTTTACATGTCTGCCATCTTGAATTGGGGTAGTTGACATTATCACAAACTACACCATTGAGGTTTCCCTATGTGTCCCTACAGCTGCAGCAAATTTGATTCAAATTGGTAGTGGCTCACAATTTAGCCCACCTGCGCCTCAAAAGTTTACATGTCTGCCATTTTGAATCGGTGTAGATGACATCATCACAAACTACACTACTGAGGTGTCCCTATGTGTTCCTACAACTGTACCTGGTTTGGTTCAGGTGTTGTGAAGTTGATGGGGGGGGGGTTTCACACATCCAGACACACACAGAGAATGCCGGGTGATCTCATAAGCCTACTGGAAAGTAGGCTAAAATCTGAAGGAAGCCTGGGTAGAAGTGATTTTGTGGAACCAAGGTAGGAGGAAAACCTTGGTAGCTTCTCCTTCTACCTTGCTTCCACACAACCAAAAATTGAGAGCACACACAGCTCTCAAACCTGGGTAGAAAACAGTTTTTGATTGTGTGAATGACCTCATTGTCATATTGGAATTTACCTCTAATGCATTATCATATTATCTTGTATTAAAGTGCTGCATTGACTGAACATGCTGAAAAACTGAAAATCTATCTTCAGTCCCCCTATATTTATGACAGTGATATAACAAGTATTTCTAACTACATGTAAAAAATTTAAGCTGGAATTTCTCAAGGACAGAGACACTGAAACTATTGGTTGTTGTTTTTTTAAAAATCATTATTTCCAGTGAATAAGATGCAAATTGAGATTCTTTACACTCTCACCTAATATTACATTAAAGAGCTCATACAGAAAGTTGTAAGGAAGATTTCACCATACATCATCACCTCCATACAATATGATAGGAACTATAGCAAATGGTTTTCTAATCCACCTAAAATTGCTTAAGCTATTGTCAGAAACAAGTTTGATGCATTCATATTGTGCAAGATGTTAAAAATGGTATGTGCAAGACAAAAAAAAAATCCACAATAAAATCTACTATAATATATTGCAATCAAGTAGCATATTTATGTTGCAATGCAGCCTCGTGCAACCAAAGTTGTGTCATTATCAGAAATGCTTTTATCTGCTACCCTTACAGAGGTCCATTTATTATAGCCCATGATGGAGGTGGCAAGAGTGCCTGGTTTTAGAAGCAGGCTACTGCCTATCTGAAGTGACTACAAGTATTCAGATAAGAAAGTAATATTTATTATTTTATTCATTGCATTTCTAGCCATCTATCTACCAATAAGTGCTGAGGGTTATAAACAAGGTTCTCCTCATTTCTTCATTTTATTCATTCTGTTCTCATAATAATGCTGTGAGATATGATAAGCTGGAAGATGGTTTTTTGGCCCAATGGGCAGTCAGCTAAATTGGGATTTGAATCCTTGGTCTCCCCATTCCTACCTCTTATTACAGATGGAAGAACATAGGAAGCCACCTTCTAGTAAGGCCATTGGTCCATCTATCACAGTATTGTCTACTTTGACTGGCAATGGCTCTCCAAGATATCAGGCAGGAGGCTCTCCCAGCCCTACTTGGAGCTGCCAGTGATTCATGCCAAGGATTGAAGCCTTAGGGGTCACTTTCTGAGGACACCTATTTCTTATTTGTTTTAAACAAACAAATTTTATCAAGATGTTTTTCATAGTAAAAGGAATGAGAAAGTGGCTCAACACTCAAGAACAAAATAAGGTGTGAGTAACAGAATTCTAGGAAGCATAAGAGTGAGAAGAATCTCAATGAAGCAACTAATTAATCTTTCAGTTATTTATGCCAGCATTTATGGGAACCAATGTCTACAGATGTGCTTCAACCGATCCAAATTTTATTTAAACAACCATTTTATTTTTACCATAGGGAACAGTTTGTGCTTTTAATAGCAAAACAAAGAAAGAAAGTCTAGCACCTACCAAGTCTTAGTATCTACTGTGTGTAAGCTGCAATGTTGTATTATCTCACTTCGAAATTTGCATTCATTTCAACAGCCAACATAGCTGCAATGTGAAGGGGGGAAATCTAGTTATCTGGACCTAGAAGGACTGATTTCTTTGGAGAGATTAAAAGCTTGCTGTGCTAAACAGCTAATAGGGCGTATATAACAGCAGGCTGCAATTATTTGAGGAAAAAAAACAGAAAGGAGAAAAGAAGACTAGCTAGAATAATGATATAGAAACAAACAAGCAAGATTCAAGTTGAATTCCAGAAGGAGGAAACAATCTTCCTGATGGGGAAGAAAATATTGGTGGGCTAGACAAAATTGCTGGGAAATATATTCCAGACATCAATCCCACACTAAGCAGAGTATTGAATAGAAGTTTGTTTATTTGTTTGTCTCTGTATTGTTGTTTTTTTAACATTGTTCACATTCTATCTTGGATCTATAATTTACCTATCAGTGTACAAACATCTGTGTGTGGAGGTGGCTATAGGCCACCTCCAGCCTCAAAGGCAGGATGCCTCTGAGTACCAGTTGCAGGGGAGTAACAGCAAGAGAGAGGGCATGTCCTCACCTCTTGCCTGTAGGCTTCCAGTGGCATCTGGTGGGCCACTGTGTGAAACAGGATGCTGCACTAGATGGGTCTTGGGCCTGATCCAGCAGGGCTGTTTATGTTCTTATTCCCAGTAGTGGGGGACACTGTCCCACAGCTGCTTTCTTCCCTCTTTTCCACTTTTCGATCTAGTTTCCTGCCAAACAGAGTACTGTGGAAGTTCTCAAGGTTCACAAACTAGTGCTGGGCAGACCAGAGAACAAATTTGTCATGTTAGCACTGGCCAACATCCAGACAAATTAAGTAGTGCTGCTGCTGTTGCTAATGCAGTGTGTGCTATAGGGGGCAGGGGTGGGGAGATTTTCCATCGATCTCTCCTTCCCTCTGAAGCTGACTGTGACTCCTGAAAATATGTCTCTGAGGGCCATGCAGCCTCATTTCCGTGATGTATAGTGGGCTTCAAAGGGAAAGGGAGATTGATGAAAATCACCTCACCCCAGTGGTGAGGCACCAGCACTTCATTCACCTGGATATTGGCCATTGTATCCATCCATCTGCACACGTATCACACTCCTCCAATATCTTCTCTGAGGCTAGAGAAAGAGGGAATGAAATTGTATAGTGAGCATGGAGCCACTTTTTCACATTCTCATTATATTACAGTACTGGTTAAATAGCCAGCAAGGCGTAGTGGTTAGAGGCGTAGGACTGGGAAGACTCGAGTTCAAATTAAGGATGTGCGAAGAGGTTTGGAGGTTCGGCAGTTTGGGGGTTTGGGGTCGAACCGACCCCCCCCATTCCATCTTGACCTGAACCGAACCCCCACACAAGTTCATGAATTATTTTTTGAATTTTTTAAAACTTACCTTCAGCCCCTTTGGAGGGCTTCCTGTGGGCTGGGGGGGGAGAATCCATGAAGCTTCCCCCTCCCCCCACTGGCCTCTCAAATCACCAGCGCGGCCTGTCTGAACCCTCTTTTTTGGCCCATTTGGCCGTCGGTAGATTGTCTTGGTGGCCATTTTGGAGGCTGCCGCGCATGCACAAATGGCCTCTGTGAGGCCTGGCATGGCCCTGGGCTTCGCAGAAACCATTTGCACATGCGCAGTGGCCATTTTTTAAAAATGGCCTCCAAAAACAAAATGGCCAACGCGCATGCACAACTGGCTCTGCAAGGCCCTAGGCCATGCCAGGTCTTGCAGAGGCCATTTGTGCATGTGCAGCGGCCTCCCAAATGGCCACTGTGATTATCTAGCGAGGCCCAAACGGGCCAAAAAAGCGGGTCCAGACAGGCCACAGTAGTGATTTGAGAGGCAGACAGGGGCGCAGAGGAACGTTTGCAGACACACACACATGCCCAAGATGGATAGGAAGCCCCCCTGAAGGGACAGAAGGTGTGTGTGTGTGTGTGTGTGTGTGTGTGTGTGTGTGTGTGTGTATATATATATACACGAAACACACACACACCTCGGAACAAACCAGACCTGGGGGTGGTTTGAAAGGTGCCGGACCAAAGTGGCCCGGTCAGGTTCAAGTTTGGTCCAGACTCAAACCAAACCGGGCTAGCCGGTTCCATGCACACCCCTAGTTCAAATCCCCATTCAGCCCTGAAACTCACTGGGTGACTCTGGACCAGTCACGTATCTCTTAGCCTAATCTACCTCACAGGATTCTGGTGAGGTCCACATAACCATGTACCACTCTTGGCTTCTTGGAGGAAGAGCGAGATATAAATGTAAAAATAAAAGTTCAAATAACATAAAATAGGGCCCATGGCACTTGCATTTACAAAAATGTCTTCTCCAGGGCTTTCTCCCATAATGTGTTGAAGAAGAAGAAAAGCTGCATAAAGCCAAACTGCATATTACAGCAGACATCAAGCTGCCACCAAAGAGATGGCATCTCTCTTTCTAATGGTTCATTTCTTTGAGCTCCGTAGCATGATGCAGTCTAGTTGTTAGTATTAGTGCTGCTGCATGGCTGTGAGAGAAGGGGGATACCATGGTGTTTGTCATGAGAGGGTGATGGAACTGGGATAAAAATGGACTTGCGATGCTACTGCTACACCAGTGCTGATTTCTACACAGATGATGAAAGGGTTGGGGCCTGGATTACAAAGCTAGCAGAAACTTGCGATGCTACTGCTACACCAGTGGACTTGCGATGCTACTGCTACACCAGTGCTGATTTCTACACAGATGATGAAAGGGTTGGGGCCTGGATTACAAAGCTAGCAGAAACTGAATTGTCCTGCTAATTCAAGCAACGATGCATGATGATCATACCTCTCAGTTGCTCTGTTTTAAAAGATGTTCTTTTTGCTTAGCCCGACACACACCCCAAGCCACCCCTTTTCTTCTGTATTCAACTGTATACTGAAAGCACAAACATTCTAATCTGCCTTCCAAATAGTGCTATTTTTGGCATCCCCATTGATTGGATGTGATGCAACCCTGTAGCATGCTGATCAACTATTAGACCAGCAAGGCGCTTCATCTTAGCTTGCTGCTATATAAGTAATTATTCTGAGGTTGCTAGAAAGAGATGCAGAAATCTGTGGAAGAAGCTACTGCAGGCAAGCACAGTGTGGGGTGAGAGTGAGGAAGGTGGTAGTTGATTTTGCTGGAATGCTTCTGTGCTATTCTCATTGTGGGCAGCCAGAATGAGGACAAGGAGATAAACCACCACATTCCGTCCCAGCTAAGGCTTCCAAACACTTTTCAAGGGCAGACACATATTATTTCAGAATTCACGATATAAGTCATGTTGATTTATTTATTTTTAACAACTTGGACACCACTACATGGCAAGACAACATTAAAAATTGTGGGTGCATGGATTCAGACCTAGAAATCCCATTTTTTGCAAAACTGTATCATCGCTGTAAACGTTCAAATCCTGTATCACCGAATTGTTTTTGCAGCTTGGGGGGTGGGGGGTAGAGAGCACCTTCTCTTTTCTTAACTTCAGCAATTGCTATGAAGGTTAGCCATTGAAGGGTATCAAAGATTTAAGATTTTAAACTGATTAAACTTGAGAGAGCTTTCATTCTTGCTGAAATCAAGACACACGGCAGTATTATCAGGAGAAAACCCTACATTTATTTTCTGGCACCAAGACAGCACAATGCTTAGATTATCTGATGTACTTTTTCAAAAATAGTGTACTATATTCTGCACAGTCCCATCTACAGAAGCAACCCACCAGGGCTGCTGAGCAACTTCAAAGCCAGCTCCGATGGAAGAGTGACGGAGCTATTAATTGTTGATATAAATTAGATACCTAGCCTTGCTAGCCTCTGAACACTATTTCTGTGACCTCCATTGTCATTTGAAGGAATAAACCTTTAAGGGTGGTGGTGGTTTAAGAATGGTTTTGTCCCTGAATGCTGTTGACAGCTAATTCTATAAGGAAATAAACTTCGTGACGCAAGAAGAGATAACCTTTGCTGAGGGCCAACAACAGGGAAGGAGGCAGGAACCTCCCATACCAGGCCTGGAGGCAGCAGGGGAGGTGCCACCTGATGCCTGCTCCTGCCTGCTGACCACTGCCCTTCCTAGCTGCTATGTCACTACCTATATGGAGGTGAAGTGTTGGCCTTGAGCATCTCTGTGTAGAGGTTTGAGGCCAGCACTGTACTGACCTCAATACACTTCCGCTCTTTTTCAAAGGACTTGCAGGAAACTGGAGTGGATGAAGAGAGTACTGAGAAGAGAAGAGAAGAGAAGAGAAGAGAAGAGAAGAGAAGAGAAGAGAAGAGAAGAGAAGAGAAGAGAAGATGGCAATAATCTGGGCTGGCTGGAATGGGAAGCAGCAGCCTACTATCCATTCTTGCCAATAGCTTGTGGAGCGGAGGCAATCCAAATACAGTGGGCAGGGCCCAGAAAAACCTGCTTGGTGCCCCTGCCTTCCATTTCCTTTCCTCTTTCCACACCAAGACACACAAATTCTGCTCCAAGAGGTGCCTGGCTCCCTCCCTCCTTGTCTTTAGGCACCAAAACACCATTTAGACCTATTTTCCCAAGCCTTCAACTGAGACTACATTTTTAAATTTTGATGTGTTTTTATGTATTATGATTTGTATCTTCTTATGAATTTTAAATGTTGCATATTATATTTTATGTTTTAATTCTGTTTAATTATGTTTTAATTCTGTACAACTGCCTTGAGATTTTTATACTAGTCAGAATATAAATTCAATAAGTAAATAAATAGACACTGTTGTTTAGATATGCATTTGACTTGGGTGGGCAGTCATTGAGAACTCTTGACTCTGTTTACCTGCCTTCGCTTCATAGTGCTGCTACTGTCCATTTTTGCTTAATGCTTTTTTACTGGTTTGTTGGTACAGGTTGAGTATCCCTTATTTGGACTTCTTGGAACCAGAAGTGTTCCGGATCTTTGATTTTTCTGGGTTTTGGAATATTTGCTCTCTCTTACAAGGCAGGGATGGAGGAGCCTCCCTTGCTACCTCCTGCCAGGGGAAGGCCAGTTTAAGGGTTAACCTGAAGGAGTCCAGGTTCCTAGAGAGGTGACTGGGAAGAAACATTCGGCAAGGCCGCCTTCCCTTGGGAATCTGCAAGCGAGTAAGCTGAGGTGTTTTGTTTTTTGTTTTTGTTACGGCGTGGTGTCCAGATTTTGGAGCATTATGGATTTTGGATGTCTGGATAAGGGATACTCAACCTGTAGGGTTTTTTTAATTATATATGGGGACTTTTTTAATATTAAGAAACGTTTGTGATGCATGTTTTAATCACAATTTTCAGCCATCGAGGTTCGCTTTGGGTGTAGAAGAGTGAGCTACACTTGTTTTAATAAATAAAAATGTGTTTTAATAAAAATGTTAAGTGGTTGACTTTCCATCTTCTCTCATGTAACAGAAAATGGTCTCCCATCTGCCTGGGGAGTCTGCATAATCTGAACATGGGAAGAGCTACAACTTAACACAATTCATGTATTAACATGACTCATACTTTACTTGTGTTTATCATGGAACCCCGTCCTAAACAAACTTATGTTTAAAAGCACAAGCAGTCCAAGTAATTGACCTGAACCCTTTGAAGCTGTCTGCAAAGGAATGCACAAATAAAGAAATCAACAAAAGTGACATATTGATTTCAAAAAGAGCAAAATCAATTTTTGTCACAAGAAGGAAGACTAAATTACTTCCAGTGAGTGCACTGAAAATTGCATTAGGCCTTTTCCTGGTAACAGCAAATTGCTTAGATCCTGATTTGCAAGTGTTACAATAGCAAACATTTTCTAGTGAAAATAGAGGATACAGAAGAATACGGTATTAAAAAAGGCCACAAAAATTTGTTATATTTTGTAAGTGGAAAAGCAAAATGATATACAGAAACTGTGGAAATTGGGAAATAAGGGCCAAATTACATGTCTGCCCTTGCCATAGTTCCAGTCCAAACTAGGCCCTTCGGCGGCTGCTATTTGCCCCAGGAGCAAAGTTTTCATTGACACAGTTAACGGAGACTGATTCAAATTGGACCCATGCTGGGGTAACTATTTAGCTATTCCACATCCTGCTGTTTCAATCTGGATCATTCCCTGGAACTCGTTTTATACCACCTCAGCAGTGCTTAACAGCCCCAAGAAAGGCTTAGCTTGGCCCTAAGAAAGGCAGCTTAGAAAGAATGAATGGATATACCATAGATATACAAAAATCTAAGAGGACGTAATATGGAACTTGGAGCCAGCGTGGTGTAGTGGTTAGATTGCTGGACTAGGAGCGGGGAGACCCGAGTTCAAAACCCCATTCAGATATGATACTTGCTGGGTGACTCTGGACCAGTCACTTCTCTCTCAGCCTAACCTACTTCACAGGGTTGTTGTGAAAGAGAAACATAGATATGTAGTACACCGCTCTGGGCTCCTTGGAGGAAGAGTGGGATATAATAAAATGTAATATATATATATATATATATATTTTAAAAATGCCTAGCTGTATAATTACATTAGCTTATTGCTTTTTAAACTAATTTTTTATGAATGACTGTATTTTGTTTTATTGTGTTTTAGTATTGTTGTACTGAATATGTATCTTGTTTCTGTTTCTGCTGGCCAATGGCTGTAATAAAGATGATGAAGATGACATTAGCTTATTGTATGTCTGTTATGTCTGTGCGCACAGGACTGCAGATCCCCCCCTAAGCATTTGAGGAGTTCCACCTGCATTTTACTGAACTCTCCCCACCAAACCTAAAAACCCATATCTCCCCCCCCACCACCACCAAAAAAAATCTCTATCCCTTCCCACTTTTATGCAAAACTACTGGAGCTTCCTTAGAAGCTGGCCGCAGTGCAGGCCAATACTTCCTATCAGTCAGATAAGCAGATCTGCACCCCTGTGCACACTTGCGCTCTTATACAGTACCACTGGCGCTTATGTAGAAGCTTGCAGCAGTACAGATCGATCGGAAATGCCTGCGTAATGCTGCAGAACATGTGGGCCAGTATTTCTACTGGCCAGAGAGAAGATCACATCCCCACTGTAAAACTCCCTGTCCTGTCTCATCCATTTGGCCCCATCACTCTCACCATGGAATGCTCTGCCCCAAGAGTCCCTACATCTTCTCCACCTCTTATATTCCAACATTTTGCAGCTAACGGAATTCAGCTGGTATTGGTGATGTTGTTACTCTGGCACAGAAACCTTTGTAGATATATTTTGATATTCCAGCTAACTATAAATTAAAACTAGCCTCCAAATTGTCATGAGAACATGATTAATTAGTCGTATTCAAGGAAACAAAAATTATGCCCCAGGGAGCTTGTCCCTTCAAACTCAAGATACTTCCTATCAGCCTGATTAGGCAACCAACTAATGAACACCCAGCTAAGTGGTGATCATTAGGGAATATCACTTTCTTAAGAAATTCTTTTCCTGCCCCATTTACCCTCAGTAATTAACACCACACCTGAAAGAAGCAGCTTCAAAGCTAATTTAGCCATAGCTTAGTCTAAAGTCTGCAAGTGACACTAAGTGCTAGAGCCTCCAGCCTTGATTGGCCAAGAGTCCCCAAAAGTGTCCTTTTGATACAGAGAAGCTCTTCTCATGGGGAGGGCCAGAAAGCAGCCATCCTGAGAGGAAATGCTGCATATCAAGATGTGGGTATGCTGATTCTCAAACCTTTTAGGACTCCTAAGTGCTGGCTCACAAACATTATGATAAACAGAGATGTTAGAATCATATTTATCTTTTAGTTTCTTTTCTAAACTGCCTGTATCTTTTCCAGATTGTCAATGTGTTTATCTCTCTATTT
Source organism: Hemicordylus capensis (assembly GCF_027244095.1). Taxonomy (NCBI): domain Eukaryota; kingdom Metazoa; phylum Chordata; class Lepidosauria; order Squamata; family Cordylidae; genus Hemicordylus; species Hemicordylus capensis. Next base: position 54,564,450 of record NC_069658.1, on the reverse strand, counting down.
ACCTGCAAAAAATATGTTTTGCCACCTTTAGATTCTTATATAACACCACTTTCAGATGCATATCGTGTTACCTGTCTGGAGTGAAGTGAGTATTGGGTGAGGCTGGAAATATTACCCTGAAATGGGGTTAACAGGCCATGCACCCAGATTCAGCTCTCTAAAGTAATATCTCCGAAGAGGATCCTTACTTTGGAGTTGAAATACATGTAGCAACTGGTAGCAGAAGAAATGTGGTAAAACTCTGGTAGAACCTGAAGGAAATTTTAGTCTGAATTTCCCTTGTGCTAAAAGATGGCAGGGTCAGATACCAGCAGGTGAGCTGGCTCCTTCTCACTCCTACAAAATTACAGAGGATATGGTAAGGGTGTGACAAGGGAGGGTAATGGATGGGCAAGATCCTCATGGAATGAGTGACATGGGGAGGGAGTAATTTCTTCCCTTGAGTGAGAGGCAGAGGAGCTGGAGAAGATAGGAAGGATTTAGGACATTATTGTGTTTTCCCCTCTGTCCCATCTTCTGCCTAACCTGCCACAGTCTATTTGTCTAATTAGATTCTGCTTCTTCAGGACACAGAATGATATTTTAAGACTGATATTTTAAGTAATGGAGGCTGATATTTTAGGTAATGGGCTAATTCAGGGTGAGAAAATGGCCAGTGGAGAAAGAGTTGAGTACACTTTTACCTTACTGCTGTTGCTTCAAATTCCCTTCTCTCAAAGTGTCTTTTGGCATGTTCTAAACCATCTGGAAAAACTAAAAATTAGCAAATTGCCAGGGCCAGACAGCATCCATCCAAGAGTCCTCAAAGGACTCAAATATGATATTACCCACCTCCTTGCAAAATATATATACCTTATCCCTGCAATCAGGCTCTGTACTGGAGGACTGGAAAGTAGCAAATGTAACACCAATTTTCAAAAAGGGATCCAGGGGCGATCCAGGAAATTACAGGCCAGTTAGCTTAACGTCCATTCCAGACAAATTGATGGAAAGCATCCTCAAAGATAAAATTGTAAAGTACATAGAAGAACAGGCCCTGCTTGCAGAGAACCAGCATGGCTTCTGCAAAGGGAAATCTTGCCTCATGAAACTTTTGGAGTTCTTTGAGAGTGTCAACAAGTCTGTGGATAAGGGTGATCCAGTTGACATAGTATACCTGGACTTCCAAAAAGCTTTTGACAAAGTTCCTCATCAAAGACTCCTGAGAAAACTTAGCAGTCATGGAATAAGGGGACAAGTACATATGTGGATTGCTGACTGGCTGAAGGACAGGAAACAGAGGATAGGTATAAATGGAGAGTTTTCACAATGGAGGAGAAGTACAAAGTGGGGTCTGTACTGGGACCGGTGCTTTTTAATTTATTCATAAATGATCTAGAAGTAGGGGTAAGTATCGAGGTGGACAAATTTGCAGATGATAACAAACTCTTTCGGGTAGTGAAATCCAAAATGGATTGTGAGGAGTTCCAAAAGGATTGCTCCAAACTAGAGGAGTGGGTGACAAAATGGCCAATGTGGTTCAATGTTGGCAGGTGTAAAGTGATGTACATTGGGATGAAAAACCCCAAGTTCAAGTATACGTTAATGGGATCTGAGCTGTTGGTGACTGATCAAGAGAGGCACCTTGGGGTCATGGTAGACAGCTTGTTGAAAGTGTCAACTCAATGTGCGGCAGCTGTGAAAAAGGCCAATTCCATGCTAGGGATCATTAGGAAGGGGGTTGAAAACAAAACTGCTAATATTATAATGCCCTTTCTCCACACCATGCATGATTTTATAGACCTCTATCAGGTCTCCCCGCAGTCGTCTTTTTTCTAAACTAAATAGCACCAGGTGTAGTAGCCTTGCCTCATAAGAAAGGTGCCCTAGGCCCCTGATCATCTTGGTTGCCCTCTTCTGCACCGTTTCCAGTTCTACAATGTCCTTTTTTGGATGTGGTGACCAGAATTGTACACAGTACTCCAGGTGTGGCTGCAACATAGTTTTGTATAACAGTGACTAGGGACTAGTAGCTCTCTTAAGTGTTAATAGAACCATACTTTCCAAGTCACAAGAAGTAATAGTTCCACTTTATTCCACAATAGTCAGAGTACTGCGTCCACTTCTTTGTACCACACATTTATTTCTTTAATTGTTGAATTTTTATACTGCCTTTCATTAAAAACAACCCCAAGGCGGTTTACAAAAGTTAAAAACATACAATAAAAATGATAATTAAAATATTAAGCTAAAAATATAAAACAAATCTAATTTAAAAACTATAAAATACAAGCATAAAAACTATAAATGAGTAAAAACACATAGAAGCAGCAGTAGAAACAGTCATATAAAAGCCTGAGTAAAAAGCCAAGATTTAAGAATCTTTCTAAAAACTGTGATGGAGTCTGAGGAGCGAATGGCCACTAGGAGAGCATTCCAAAGTCTGGGGGCAGCAACAGAGAAGGCCCTGTCCCGAGTGCACGACAGATGAGCCTCCTTCATTGTAGGCACCTGGAGCAGAGCCCCCTCAGATGACCTTGTCAAGCAGGCAGCAACCCTTGGGAACAGGCGGTCCCTCAGATACCCCGGGCCCAAACCGTTAAGGGCTTTAAAGGTCAAAACCATCACCTTGAATTGGACCCGGAAACGAACTGGCAGCCAGTGCAGCTCTTTCAGGATGGGTGTGATGTGCTCCCACTGGGCAGCTCCGGACAAAACCCTAGCTGCCGCGTTTTGCACTAGCTGCAGTTTCCAGATATTCTTCAAGGGCAGCCCCATGTAGAGCATGTTACAGTAATCCAGCCATGACGTGACTAAGGCATGGGTAACCGTGGCCAGATCTGCCTTCTCGAGAAAGGGACGCAGCTGGCGCACTAGCCGAAGCCGTGCAAAGGCACCCCTGGCCACCGCCTCCACCTGAGCTTCCAAAAACAGAGCCGGGTCCAGTAGTACCCCCAAGCTGCATACTTGCTCCTTCAAGGGGAGTGCAACCCCATCCAGAACTGGTAAAATGTCCTCATCCTGTTTGGCTCTCCTACTGACCAACTGTACCTCCATCTTGTCCGGATTCAATTTTAGTTTATTAGCCCACATCCAGCCCATCACGGCCTCCAGCCCCCAATTCAGGACATCCACCGCCTCCCTGGGATCAGATGACAAGGAGAGATAGAGTTGAGTGTCATCCGCATATTGCTGACAACTCAGTCCAAGTCCCTGGATGACCTCTCCCAGCAGTTTCATGTAGATGTTAAACAACATGGGGGACAAAACCAATCCCTGCGGGACCCCACAAGCCAGTGGCCACGGAGCCAAGCAGTAGTCCCCCAGCACCACCTTCTGGACCCTCTCCCCAAGAAAGGACCGGAACCACTGCAACGCAGTACCTCCGATTCCCATACTCAAGAGGCGGCCCAGAAGGATACCATGGTCAATGGTATCGAAAGCCGCCGAGAGGTCCAGCAGAGATGCACTCCCCGTGTCTAGTTCCCGGCGTAGGTCATCCACTAGCGTGACCAAGGCAATCTCAGTCCCATACCCGGGGTGGAAGCCAGATTGAAAAGGGTCCAGATAATCCGTATCATCCAAGACCCTCTGCAGCTGGGACGCCATCACACGCTCTATCACCTTGCCCCAAAAAAGGGCAGGTTAGAGACCGGTCTATAGTTGTCCAGGTTGGCGGGATCAAGGGAGCGCTTTTTTAGTAGTGTTCTTACCACCGCCTCCTTGAGGCACGGTGGCATCCTGCCCTCCCTTAATGAGGCATTAATAGTCACCTCCAACCATCTACCTGTACCCTCCCTGGCAGCTTTTATTAGCCATGAAGGGCAAGGGTCAAGAGCACACGATGTCGCCCGCACACTGCCCAGGATCTTGTCCACATTCTCACGCTGCACCAACTGAAAAGAATCCAACACAACGGGACCAGATGGTACCAGAGGCACATCTGCCGGAACTGCCAAAACTCTGGAGTCCAAATCAGCACGGATGCAAGCGACTTTATCTGCAAAGTGGCAGGCAAACTGATTGCAGCGAGCTGTGGATAATTCCTCCCCCATTACCTGGGGGGATGTGTGGAGCAGTGTTTTTACCACACCAAACAGCTCTGTTTGTCTGCACTGAGCAGATGCAATGGAGACAGAGAAAAAACATTTCTTCGCCGCCCCCACCACCATGGCGTAGTCCCTTAAATTGGCTCTAGCCCGTGTTTGGTCGGATTCGTCCAAACCAAATCCAGACTCAATTCTTGCTGACTTGTTGGTAACAAGAAGGAAGGTCTTCCGGGCCCCCAGCAGCTCACCCTACAGCTGAGAGGCACAAGGACGAGAGCCCTTGTGCTCGCTCCAAGAGGCTCGCACCCTTGGGCCAGCCTGCCCTATATAGGAATACAGCCCCAGCAGCAGCAACCCAGAGGAGATCCAACACACCTGGAGAAAAGGTGGAGCAGAGGCAAAAACAACACAGTCAGTGCCCCACCCAAGTTGTTCCCTTCTTCCTTCCCTCAAGCCTTTGGGCCAGCCTGCCCTATATAGGAACAGAGTCCCAGCAGCAGCCCAGAGGAGATCCACTTTAAGAGGGATATAGTTAAATGGAATTGGGTTCACAGCAAGGCAGCAGAAAAGATGATCACTGAGATAGTGACCATTGGTCAGGAGACTAGAAAACAAGCCTTATTTGAAAAGTTGAAGGAGCAGGGTATGTTTAGGCTGGAGGAGAAAAGATGGGGTGGAGGGGAGATGATAGCATTTTTCAAATACCTGAAATGTTGTCTGAGCAGGACTAGATCTCATGGGTTTAAGTTACTAGAGGGTAGATTTCAGCAGAGCATTGGGGACAACATCTCAATGGAAAGAGTGGTTCAACAATATAACGAATTACCTAGATGGATGGTGAGTTCTCCCTCACTGTAGGTCTCCAGGCAGAGGCTGGTTTGCCATATGTTGAGGATGCTCTAGCTCTGGATTTCCTGCATCAAGCAGAAGGCTGGATTAGCTGGCCTATAACTCCCCTCCCGCTCTATGATTTGTATTTAAACATACATCTGCATGTAACATCGAGTCTGATCTTTAGCAAATGGTGTTTTCTACCCTTCCTGATCCCTTGAGGAATATGAACCCTGCCTCCCCACTCTTTAAGGTGTGTGTGTGTGTGTGGTTCCCCCCCCCCCAAAAAAAGAAAAATAGAGAATCCTAGAATGAAAAGAAGCACTACTGGTAAGTACCATCCACTTAGAAAAGCCTTGCATTCCAAAGTTTTAAATTTAAAAAAAAAAATCTTTGTTTTAAAATGCCTGTAGAGTTTTTGTTCAGAATTCACCTGGGTTTTACTCTTTATGAATAGGATTTCTCATACCACATTGAAATCGTTTTTAAAATATAATTTTGTGTGTCCCCCCCCCCCTTTTTTTTTTTTTGATTAAAGTATTGCTGCCTTCCTGAATAATCTCATTGACTTCAGCAGGGATATTTCCATATGAAAAGTCTAATCAGCATTTTCTTATTGCGGTGATTTTCCAGTTCAAACATGTGTAGAAAGATACCATACAACCTCAGAAACTTGAGACCTAAATCATTGCATTTCCTCATAATTGAATCACCTCACATGAAAAATGTATTCTACAATATTTAGGAAAAGATGGGGAGGATATAGTCAGTGAGTTAGTTAGTTAATTCTTTTATTGCAGCTGTAGGCCAAACAGAAACAAAAGTGACAATAACACAGCCATTCAGAATTACAGTAAACAGAGTAAATATAACAATACATATACAGATAAAACTATAACTACCATAAAATCAAACCTATAAAAGACCATGGCGGGATATCTGTCTCATTGCCCCACAAATAAATTTGGCTACCACTTTGGTGACTTCATTGTTGGTATCAGCCAAGCAGTAGTTAAGATAGAAGGAATCAGGCCTACCAGGGAATTGCTCTAGTAATGGATACAGTAATTCACTCCTAGAATCACGATAAAGGGAGAAGTATAGAAGAGTATGAGTGACTGTTTCCAGGCTACCCTCCCCACATGGACATAACGCTGAAACAGGAGGTTCGTTAAAGAATTTCCTTTGGAGCAAAGCTGAAGGTAGTTCATTCAGCCTAGCCCTAGCAAAGGCTGACCTAAATTTAGCAAAATGAAGAGTGGTTAGATATCTAACAGCCTGGTTCCCAGCTGGAAGAGAAATACAAAGATATAAAGGGGAACAACATTTATTTCCAAGGTCAACTAGCCATTGGTACTCAATGTCCTTTAGGCACTGAATGACAATAGCCTTCACCTTTGCAAATCCCAGGGGGAAAAATGTAAGAGGGAGAAAGCCCTGTGCCCAATATTTTATTGGTGACAACAGACAACCATGAGTTAGGGAAGGTGTCTCTTCACATATATTGGACATATGAAGGTTGCTGAGGTTCCAAACAAAGTTTAAGCCAGCGTGTCAATGAGGCCTCCCAAGCTAAACAGGAGATCAGATAGGAACTGGTCTCCAAACATAATGCAGCGTGACATTTGGGGACTCTAAAAATAGCTCTAGGAAATCTAGACTGGATCGATTCGATATCCAAATAGACCCCTTGGATCCAGATAGCAACTCTGAAGAGCATTTATTTATTTATTACACTTTCTATTTATTTCACTTTTATACCGCCCCAAACTCATGTCTCTGGGTGGTTCACAATGATATGAGCCACATTTGAGCCACAATCTTGGCTCGAAACACGCGCAAGGCCATAGGTATAAATTGGCTACCTTTTCCATGAAAAAAGCGCAAAAAGGCATATAGTGTGTTACGAGTCAGGGAAATAGCGTGTAGCTGCTGTGATTTCCAGTTCAAATTGGATTGAAAATAAATCCCAAGGTATTTGAACTTGGTGACCTGTTCTATACTGGTCTGGTTGATCCTCCATTTATAATCTCCATAGCCATAGCTAGAGTGACAACGAAAGAAGTCTCAGGGGGAATTAACTCACCATAATGATGGTCGGGCACAGGCGACTCCAGGGGCGCTCCAACTTCCGACATAATCAAGGGAAGGAAATCCTTGGATTCTCCCTGGGGGATCAAAGCTAGCTCACAGGGAGAGGAACAAACCCTTGCAGAAAAGGCCGCAAGGCCAGAACTCGGAATGCAGACCGAGGGAGCAGGAGATAAATAGCTCACCTGATCTGCTTTATAATGCCTTCTACATAGATAACTCGTGGGAGGCTTCTCAATATTCATCGATTAATCCCCTGAGTTCTTCAAAGAGGCCCCTGTATGAGTTAAATTTGGCTTCCTGAGCTCCGTAAAAACTTGTCTGGTGTAGATATCCCATTTAGCCAGATGGATATTTCCATATGAAAAGTTTAATCAGCATTTTCTTATTGCAGTGATTTTCCAATTCAAACATGTGTAGAAAGATACCATACACCCTCAGAAACATGAGACCTAAATCATTGCATTTCCTCATAATTGAATCACCGCACATGAAAAATGTATTCTACAATATTTAGAAAAAGATGGGGAGGATATAGTCTAATTTTGGAACAATGCATTTTTGAATGTTTATAACATGATTATGAAAATTGCCATGTGATTGAAAAGCCTTCCTCAGATTGAAGGCATGTCTAGTTAAAAAGTGTGTGGCCACTGGACTTTCCTGAGGACATTCAATTGAAGGTAAATGGTATTTTTAGCTACAGCTGTACAAGCAAGCACATGCGTTATTCTTCTATGAACATTAGGGATACACCATGCTGGTGAAGCAGAGAAAGGAAGAAATAGGAGAGCTGCCTACCAGATCTCAAATAAGATTAATTAAAGCTCATGTTGGCTCACCAAGGAAGGGGAGACTATGAACAGGTCCTAAGTTACAACCCTACTGCATGTATATGGTCAGGGGCGTAACTATAATATGGCAAGGGGAGACAGTTGTCTGGGGGCAAACGCCCAGGCTTCCTTCAGTTGTGTTCATCCTCCGGAACTGATATGAGTGTTAAGACCTGGAGCTACCAGAGCAACATGTCTTTCTCTAGTATTCCAGCCACTCTTAAACTATTTTGTGCCAAGGTCTACCCTTTATTATTATATGGTGCTCAGTTGGGCCCTTTTGGCAATTTCGTCACACTGGAAGCTATCCAAACAAAGTTTATTAGATCTACTGTAGATTGCAGCTTCCCAGATGTGTTCCTAATGCTGTCATTAGGCGCGAGGTGGGCCTTGGCTCCTTGGAAGCGGAGTATCGGAAATGCATTTTTGCATTTTGGTTAAAATTAGTCTTTTCTCAATCTGGACTTGCCCCCTTGATATTAATTGATAATTTTGATTCTACCTGGAAGCGTCTTGTTAAAACAAAATCCCAATTTTATGGGTTTTCACTGGATATGCTTATTAGTTTGGGTTATGATTGTGCTACGAAGTCTATTAAACAACGTATTTCTGACACTGATTTACAGTTAGAAATTGCCAAAATCCCAAAAGGTGTTTACCTTGGAGATCAGCTTTTTAACACAAAGCCCGCTGCATACTTAAATAATATTTCTTTCCAAGTTCAGATGGGCGCTATCTTTAGCTCGATTAAATGCGCTCCCTACAGCGGTGCTCCAAGGGAGGTTTAGGGGGGTTCCTTACGCATCCCGACTTTGCCCTTGTGGTTCAGGCGATATTGAGACTACTGAACATGTTATTTTACATTGTGACCTCTACAAGAATGATCAATCAACACTTATCTTGCCGTATCTTGTGATGTTTCCTGGTTATCCAGATGAGTCACTCTTAAAAAATTTATTGTCAAATTTTAATCATAAATACACCAACACAGTGGCTAAGTTTTGTTATATTTTATGCAAATTACGTTCTGTTGTGTGTGATAATGTTTCTGGTCAATGACCGAAATAAAGTATGTTCTGTTCTGTTCTTTCTCTAGTACCATTAAATGACTTGCATCGTCCACAATTTACAAAACCTTTATAAAAATAATTTAGGATGATGTTCTGTTGTGGCACCTAGGGTGTGTGTGTGTGTGTGCTTTTTGTTACCACTATTCAGCTTCATTTAAGATTTCTGTACTTCATGGGCTGAGCTTCAGTGAGGGGGGGCATTTTTAAATCTTGTCTCTGGGCCCACTCCAACCTTGCTATGCCCCTGTACATGGTAGAAAAGAGTTTGACATTGAGTTAATAGGCTACCAGAGAGAATAGAATAGTTACACAGCCTGGTCCAAAGTGTTCAGCCCTCTCAGAAAAGGAACAATATAACAAAATTAGCTATTTTGTTCAGGCATTATTTTATACAGTAATCCCTCGACCTACGAACTACTCGATTTATGTTGTTTTCGAGTTACGAGCGACAAAAAAGACCGGAAGTAGTTGCCGGTTTAGATTCAGCTTACTCGACCTACGAATTTTTAGATGCGGCTTCCTCGAATTACGAATGTTTTCAGACTTCCGTGGTGCGCTCCTCGACTTACGAAAATTTCGACCTCCGAACGTGCGTTCGGAATGGATTATTTACATAAGTCGAGGGACCACTGTACATTGCTACAGGTGTCTGTACACAAGAACATGTTTTTTGTAGGAATTATTGTACATGTGTTCATTTTAAAGTGGTACAAGTCCCCCAAAATGCAGGGACAGATAGAAATGAACCTAGCATTTGTTCATTATATGCATGTTGAAATAATCTGTGAATAACTGTACTGTGTACAGATTTGTACAGATTGTACGTGCATTGAACATAACGCGTGAACAAGGCTCCTCTCTCCTAAACTGCTAACTGGCAGCCTCCCAACAGGCTATATATGTGCAGTCTTGGCAGCTCACTCAAGAGAGGAACCTTCACAGTTCCTCATCCAGCAAGAGATACATCTACTAATACAGAATCTTGCTTCTACATATATAAGTCTGGATCAAGGTGCTAAGGGACAATCTGCATGCAGTGGGCCAGTGATCAGTCTAAGAATGAGGTCTTTCCACTAGTGTGTTGTGTGTATGTGTGTGTGTGTGTGTGTGTGTGTGTGTACGCACACATGCGGTCACACACCTGTCCCCAGTTACCACTAAGACATCACTTAAGCCACTGTATTGTTACAGGACACTCACTATTTATTTAATATTTTTTTAAAAACAGTATTCTACTTTTTAAAAAAAAACTAAATGAAGAAAATGAAACAAGGAAGAGGAAGGCAGCTCAAGATGGTGAGGATGAACAACAACCAAAAGAGAAGAAGTCCAGGTGAGTCCCAAATTACATGATTATTGTACAGAAAGATTCAGCTGTTGTAACCAAAAACAATGAATATACGTGTACTGTGAATGTCATGGATTAAACTGATGGTACTTAAGTGGCGCAGCGAGGAAATGCTTGACTAACAAGTAGAGAGTTGTTGGTTCAAATCCCTGCTGGTACTATATTGGGCAGCAGCAATACAGGAAGATGCTGAAAGGCATCATCTCATACTGTGTGGGAGGAGGCAATGGTAAACCCCTCCTGTATTCTACCAAAAGAAAACCACAGGGCTCTGTGGGCGCCAGGAGTTGAAATTGACTTGATGGCACACTTTACCACTTTACGAAGTGTTGTCTGTATTGTGATTACTTGTCATGGAATGTATATTTACTGTTATTAAGTACCATTCTGTTGACACATGATGAACTTAAGTGGGGGAAAACTATTTGGGACTTGTAAGGAAGGAGTAATGGCAGAAAAATGGAGGGATTTCCAACTTGTAAAGGAATGTGCAAGTCTACAATTGCTACCAAACTATACTTCAGTCATTAAGAGTACTCTTCATAACAGGTTCATACATGAACACCAATATAAGACCAATATAATCAAGTTAGACTAGAAATGGGCCAAGAGTTCCAGGCTAAATTCAGATTGGGCCTAGCAGTTACAAGCAAAGGAGGAGAATGTTCAATATTGGCATTCTAAACGAATTCAAATGTAACCGCACAAATTCACTTACCTGGCAGCTGGCGGGGTATCCTGCAGCTATGGCTGCTGTGGGAGCTCCTATAATGTTCTCTCTAAAGTAGCAGCTGTGCAGGAGAAGGGTCTCCGCCTCCACTCCTCATCCCCACAACATGAAACACTGTTAGAACACGGCGTGCCCTGGGAAATGCATCTGGTAATTCTCAAATGCCACAAGAATTATACTTTCCTGGGCTCCCTGTGCATGCTACCCTGGCAGCTTTCACACTTGGAGATGAAGCAAAGAGAAAGAAAATGGGCGGCTGAGATTCTCCAGGAACCTGCTAGAACAGCAGCAACAAGGCAGGTAAGAATGTAGGTGGGAATGGCAAAAGAACTAAGTGTGGATTGAGATATAACACGAAACTGGAGGTTAGTGAACCCATGGTTTCAGTTTTAAACTGTAAATCATACTGCAGATGTTGGTCAAACTATGGCCTGCCAACCTGCAGTTGCAGGAGATGGGAACCCCTCCCTGCTGCTTGGCCACTGAGGTCAGAACCAGCAAACTCCACAGCCAGACTGTGGGCAAAGCATCAGCAGAGTGGCCGTGATTAGCCATGATCACAAAGAGGGTGTGCATGATTGTGAATTTTCAGCATGGTCTGCCCTCCCTCAGCAGGAAAATGGCATTTAAATCCATGCCAGTGCCTCTTCTGCATCCAAATGTTCCTGCACAAGCACGATCTGGGGTGGGGCTGATTGAAGCATGGCCGGGGTGTGGGGGGGACACTGGGTGCATGGATGGATCTTTAAAACTCCCAGGCCATTTAAAATTCCTGGGCTTGGTCCAGCATTGTGCTGTATGCAGATCTGCCAGCGTGGGGAATCGCAGGAGAGGAGAGCCTCAATTTTCAGAGACCCCGAGAGAGCAGAGTCACCATTCCAGGACACAAGCAAGGGTGCACATGTCCACATGTGTGGATGGGCTGTAAGGGGGCACACTTTGACATCTACTTGGCAGCAGTCGCCAAGATGGGGAGAGCAGTCACTGTGGTACCTTTCCCCACAGCTTATCTGCCTAGAGCAACACTGGCTCAATATAGAGCCCCAGTAGAGAGGGGAGCCCCGATATAGAACCCCAATGGCCTATTATTCTTGTGAGAGAGCAGTCCTTGGGAAAAGAGGATGTTTTGCTATCAGGCATCATTACAGATTTTGCTCAGCAATTCTCTCCCTTCCACTCTGATGATCCTTCTTATGAGTTATGAGGGGGTATCCCCATAGCCTGGCACTCTCTTGAGGGTCAGCAGGCTTCTTTTGTTCCACTGCTGACTCTGAGCACTCCAACTAGAGCAGGGCTGACCTTGGTGACCAGCTCTGCCTCATGAGTAAGCCTAGAGAGCACAAACCCCCCAAAGGAAGGGCCCCCTTCCCAACCTTTCTGTAAAAAAGAAAAAAAAAGAGAACTTGGCTACTAGAGAATCCCTGGCTGACCCGGGGCACCACCACACACACCCCACCACCAAATGTTCTGCTCCTGGCACTGTGATGGGATGCCCTGCTGGAGATGCCGTGGGATGCCCTGTTGTTGCCACCTGGAGTGTTTGTGCTTGTGAACATACATCATTGTCGATTCCTTCTCGGGGAGAAAAGCTCTTACTGCCCATCCTGTTATCTTGTCCTCTTTCCATCCTGCTTGTCAGGAGGAGAAATCAAGGGACAGAGTGGGAAGAGGGAATACCCCTATGTGACTGTGCCACTTGACAGGCTGACAAGCCTGGGATGGAATGTGGCAGCCTCCCTGATGCCGGGCAACTGCATAGCTGGATCAGGGACAGGAGGAGCACGGCTGGTACTCAGAGAGGCAGCCAGCAAGAAGCACCACAGGAATGGAGTGGGTGTGATCCTGGGTACATCTCTGTGCATCCTCCTTTATTGTTGTGCTTTGAAATTGGCAGGAAACCACGGTTCTGGTGGCATCTGGGTTTGGACGTAACACCTCAGCAGCCAAACTGGAGGTCTTGGCAGCAAACCTTTGTGCAAACCAAAGGTACAAACTGGAGTCTGGTGAGGCAAACCACAGGCGGTGTTTGCTGCAAAACTGTGGTTCCATGTATTTGGATGTACTAGAGTTCCAACCATTTAACTCCAGTTTTGAGTTACATCTGAATCTAGCCTAAGGCTCATCCTTATATTTAAGGTGAACATTACAAGCCACAAGTGTTTGCATTCCAAGCCTTGAATTCACCAACTTCTACAACATCTCTAGTTGAAACATCCTAAACAGTGCTATTTTGCCCCTTTTTGACTCTACTGAAACCATGCCGTGGTTTCACCATTATGCAACCGAATACAGCAAGACTAACAGCTGCTGTAGCACCAGCACTTGCACCCATGGAATCCAGGCAGCATCCTATGACATATATGTGTTATCGTCCAGACATTAAATGCATACATTTTAATTAATGTTCATTTTTAGATTTTGATATTACATTAGAGCAAGCAGGGGCGTAACTACTATTAGGCAAGGAGAGGCGGCTGCCTGGGGGCCCCCATGCCTCAAGGGGCCCCCCAGAGGCACGTCACATGTGAAGTGTGTGTGTGTATCAGCGAGGGGCCCATTTTAAAATTTTGTCTCTGGGCCCACTCCAGCCTTGTTACGCCCCTGAGAGCAAGGGTGGGTGCCCTTTATCCTGTATAAATAAGACTAAATATAGTATTGCTGCACCCATGTTGATGCCCCTTTTCTGCCCACATATGTCTCATGCTAGACTCTACCCCAATATAGGTGCAAGAAAATAATGTGATTATTTTCTGCAGGCAAAAGAGCTTGTATTGTTGCATTGCTGAAAGGGCTTTTGTCCCAGTGCTGTCCACCTTTTACATTTCATGGGCCACGGGCTGTGTTTAAAAAAAGGAATTTTGACAATAGGTTTCTCACTCTTGGTGAGATTTACAGGAAATTTCTGCCTCATAGTAATTTTCCCAGAGTCAAACTTGAAAGTGTGAATAATTACAGCTACCTTTCAGTGGTGTGCTAATATACACTGCTATGGTGACTCAGCAGTCCAAATGTTTCTGTGAGTATAAAAAGCCAGAAATGATTAATCTCAATAGGTATTTTCCCCCATGATTATCTGAAGGCTATTTGTTCATATAAAAATATTGGTTTGAAAACAAAGGAATACTATGTTATGGTTAAACACCTGCAAGAAAGCTCCAGAGAAATAATGATTTAATAGACTTGCAAAGGGTGAACTTTCTTTGTAGAGAATCAAATAATCCATAACACTCCAATAGCAAACAAATAACTACAACAGCTCCTCAAAACGACGCCAGTTGATATTGAATTGCCTGTAGAGCACAACCAGTCATTGCTGTATTATTACCGTAGAAGTGATGACTGCACAAACTATCCCAGGACAATTCTTTTGACTTCAGAGGAAGCAAAGGGCTGTGCCATAATCTGAACAGAAAAATGATCCATTACACAGTTGAGGGAAAACTACTTACTGATTTTTGGTATACCAAAAGGTACGCATAATTAGTTTTGCACTGCAAAGTTGCAGGGACCAATATTACGATTTATTGTTACTTTAAAGAAATCTAGAATAGATCTGAATGGGAACTCTTCATGCTTCCAGCATGGTTTTTAATGTCAAAACAGAATCTCAAGAGTCTTCTAAAATTGAAGATGTGACAGAACCCAGTATAATATGCTATCATTATCCTGGGGGAGGGGTTGACAAGAAAGCAGATATTTGCCCTGCTATTCTCCCTTTTTCTATGCAAACAGGTGATAAAGATATCCCATTGTGGGTTGGAGATCATTAACCATGTGGATGGTGGCCAACATCTTATCTCTAAAAATGTAGACATACCCTAATATACTAAGTACAGTATCCAAGACTAAATTAGTCATTATTAAATACCATGGAAATACATGAGACAAGTTAGTCATGACTAACTTAAATCCCATTAATTGTAATGGGATTTAGTCGTGACTAATTTAATCTGATCCTGCCTTATGGCTACAAATGAAAGTAAGTCACATTAGCTGGCATACAGAGCAAGGATGCACTGGTGCGGCAAGAGAGCAGCCTAACAGCATCAGTGCAGCAGGGAACTGGCAATTTTTGACACCCTTCCCTTTCCGAAGAAGTCCTCTGTGCCATCCAAAAATATGCCCCTGAGGACTGTGAAGCCTTAAGGGACATATATTTGGGTGGCAAAGAAGGCTTCCTGGGAAAGTGGAGGGCATCACAAATGGCCATTTCCCTGCTGCACCAGTGGCAGTTAGTTAGAAACTTTTCTTAGGCTGCTCTCTCACTGCTCCGGTGAATCCTTGCTCTGTAGTATGTCAACTTCAGTTCATTTCTGTCAGGAGATGGTCTTTAGATAGCTATACCTCCAGTGTTGATGTAATGGAAATGAAGGTCATGTACTGCCGTGGTCTAACCTTTTTCCTGCCTTTTTCCTGTACTTGCATGAGCACACACAGGCATCCTGAAGAGTTACTATGGAGCACAGTGGCAATTTCTATTTCATTTACTCTCAGAAACAGAAATGCACTGCATGGTGGAGAGAATATGGGTAATCCTCCTTCTTATGCTGGCATTGCAACCAATTTTATTTTTATATTTTTGAGGGAGAGTGTTCTGGAACTGCTTCAGGACATTATATGCATATAACACAAGGATTAATCTTGTGCTGTGTGACACACAACTATGGAAATTATGTGTAGCAGTTGCATTCGAAGTGGGAGTACAGATCATTGTAAGAGATGTAGTTGACAAGGATGACCATGCCCACCCCTGGTAATTCTTGATTGGGTGAGGCAAAACAATGCTGGTAAGTCTTGATTGGGTGGGGCAAAACAGTGCTGTACTCCTTGGAGTACAGTGGACCAGTGCAACCCTGCAAACTTGTGGATGAGCATGAGTTGTACCAGGAAACCATTTTACTAAAGACCAACTGATGCATAATGTTTATTTATGCTCAGTCATTTGTTGACTCACAGCTGAATATATGAATGTAGCCAATAGCAGATTTAAGCCTAGCCTTTGTCTCAAAGCAAGCCCACGTGGGGAAAAGAAAAATGCTGCATCATTCCCTCCATGTTTGCTCAACAAAGGCAGTTCCTTTAAAACTTAAAACTGTTCCGTTGGTAATCACTGCCACCACAAAATTACATGGAAACTTTCCTTCTCCTTTACCAATGGAAAAGTACAAAAAACCCTCCACGTGCAGCTTCCACGTGGTGGGGAAACTTGGTAGGTTGCTGAACAATTAACTCTGAGGCATGTTTGCACCAGAGCAAAATCTGTTTTTCTTGAGTTAAAAATCCACTCAGAGACAGGTAAAATCCAAAAAACAAAAAGAGAGAGAAAAACTTTTTTCAAAATACTACAGACTGCTTCAGTCTGAGGCTTTCTCAGCTTTTAGTTACAGGTAAAAGAAACACTCAGTATTCACCAGAATACTTTCAAAGAGCACTCCAGCTGGTATTTGGAGTGCCACACTTTAAAAATCGTGGTTACCCTGTTGCAAAGATAATTCAAAAAGCACCCCTAGTTGCAAGGAACCTTTAAGAACACCTTTACAGGGTACAGAGCCTTCTACAGAGCTCTGGTTGGATAAAAGGGCTCAGTTCCTCTTAGTTACGTTACAGATAAAAACACTATAGACCAATTGTAAGGATTTGCAAAAGTACAAAAGCAAAAGAAATCTAACGCAGGCTACCTAACACATGGTTCCCTGGCTAAAGCTTTCCCCGAAGCCAAAGCCCTTGGCTTCCTTTTCCCTTGAATCCATCCCAAACTCCAGGAGATAATTCAAGTTCCCTGCAATCCTGTCTTTCAAGGATCTGCAGATATCCTTCCATGAGAGAAGTCTCCAGGCTGGCTGTTGGCCAGGAGGCAGCCAGCCTTCATGGCTGGTGCTCACAAAGCCTGCTCCCCATCACCCTCCTGGCTTCTTCTTCCCTTCACTTCCTGCCGCCAGACCCTCTAGGTCCTGGTCACCGTGTGCTGAGTGGCTGATCCCTAGAGGTCACTACTTGACAGACAGGATAGGGTTCACTTCTGGTTCACTCTTTTGGGGTGGGGAGGGCTGATCACCACAACGAACCATCTTTATTGAAATGTTTTGTGTTTTAAAATAATATGAAAACCTTGTTGTGTATATTATTTCACATAGACAAATGATCATTTGATACTGCATTTGTTGAATGTTGACCATGAACATGTACCTAAGAACATAAGAACAGGCTGCTGGATCAGGCCCAAGGCCTATCTACTCCAGCATCCTGTTTCACACAGTGGCCCACCAGATGACTCTGGGGAGCCCACAGGCAAGCCCAGATGTGCATTCCCTCTCTCTTGCTCTTGTGTACATTTATTTTTTCTTAAAGCTGAACTTCAAAAGGCTGGAATAGTTTTGTCTTGACTTGCAACCAATTTCAAGAAGCTCTATTCCACAGATACAATATAACTTTAAGGCTTTGCACACAATCATATGGGAGTGTGGCGGGTAGAGCACTCCTACCTGGTGTACCACAAACAAGCAGACCCTCTGTTTGAGTCTGCAGTTGCAGCACCGAGACAATCATGGCAGTCTCAATTTCTGCAAATGGGAGCTGTGGTGTGTGTGTGTTGGGGGCGGGGGCGGGGGCAGGGAGAAGGTCCACCTAGGATCAGCAAAAACTTCCCATCATGCTTTGTACTGCCAGGACATTGGCAGCCCCATTACATCATCAGTTATCCTTTGATTGGCCACAGAGGCATAGGAGGCAGAACCAGCCCTACCAGCATTGCTAGCAAAGGGCCATAGAGTGTGTTGTGCAGAGTGGCACATTCACAGATTACAGCCCCAGTAGCCACAACTCTCTATTACAAATGTGGCTGCTTGCTCCTGGGGACTCCTAGAAACGGCAAATGCACCCACACAATCAACAAATTGAGGTAGAACAGCTCCTATTTTCATCCTACCTCAGTAAAGAACAAGGTACAGGATCTGGGCTTCCCACATTTGAGTGAGCTGGGTTGGAGGGATTTGCGTGGGTTCTCACAAGCCTGCAAACCTGGGCTGTATGCCTCCTACTTTCATAAGAACATAATAACAGACATGCTGGATTGAGCCAAGGCCCATCTAGTCCAGCATCCTGTCCAGCATCACACAGTGGCCCATCAGATGCCACTGGAAGCCTAGCCTGCCTTTGAGGCTGGAGGTAGCCTATAGCCCTCCAATTTTGATAATTGTGTGAATAGCCTTTTTATTTATTATTTTGTTCATATCCCACTTTTCATTATATCCCACCATGTAACTGAAAGTAATGTACATCAGGTTCTTGGTGGCACAGTGGTAAAACTGCCGCCCTGTAACCAGAAGGTTGCAAGATCGATCCTGACCAAGGGGCTCAAGGTTGACTCAGCCTTCCATCCTTCCGAGGTCGGTAAAATGAGTACCCAGAAATGTTGGGGGGCAATATGCTAAATCATTGTAAACCGCTTAGAGAGCTTCCAGCTATAGAGCGGTATATAAATGTAAGTGCTATTGCTATTGCTATTAGGCAGTCACCCATCCATACAAGTTCTGATCAGACCTAGCTCTCACTTCAGCAAGGTGGCTGTATCATGAGCCCTTGCTTAGACCATACACTGGAACCTTTACTTGAGTAATTTATTAATTACTCAAAAGAATGTACCATTTATTTCACAGAGTCTCATTTGCAAATTTTTGTGCTATTAGAGCCACAATTCCTTTTTAAAATTTGCACATTGGAATCACTCCTCTTTGAATATTATTCTTTTGTTATTTAATAATTGAGGGTTATGTCAATGTAAACTACATGTACAAGGAAATATAGCTATTTCAGAAAAATTAAGATATATATGTATGTGATTATAGTATGTGTGTGTCTATATACATCCTATGCATATTTGCTCAGAGGTGTCCCCCTGAATTCAATGAATTTTACTGTACTTAGTGTACACTAAGTACACTGTACACTGTACTAAAGTGTACTTAGGTTGCAGCTGTGATTGCTTGTTGCATTAGATATAACTGTAGAAACAGCATCGTCACCCCCAAAAGGAGAAGCACCTTTTGACAGTTTGCCTGGAACCCCTTCTTGGATATACATTACCAGTTACTCAGTTTAAAGAAATGGGTTGATTTGGTTGATTAATTGCTTGGTTATATTTGTATAAATTTACAATGGATATAGTTTTGAAAGATGCTTTCTTTGTTTTTAAATTATGCATGCATGTGTCATCATATTGGAAGAAGTTATCATCTCCAATGTAATAGGGGGAAAGGACTGTCCCTTGCTCTATTAAAATGGTGCTTGCTGGAGAGAGAGAGAGAGAGAGAGAGAGAGAGAGAGAGAGAGAGAGAGAGAGAACACACACACATCTATATCTGCTGCCTGATTAATCAGGGACATTTAAAAATTAAGGGAAAATCTAAACAATTAATCAATACAACATTTCAGCTCTAATATAGATGGATAAAAGGAGACAAAAATTGTGTTGTGGTGGCATTGATTTGGTCATTTGAAGTGATTACTTTCCTCCAGTGACT